>NC_142687.1:16250000-16875000 GCF_056320005.1 Nelumbo lutea
AAAAGGACAGAAGAAAAATTATTACATACCTCTTGAAAAGTATTGTCGAATGATCACCCAACAAAACCATCAAACAAACAAGACCCTCAGAAACCTTTAGGCTTAGCTTCCCTTACCTCCGAAACCAGCGATTGATCAGCCATCGAAAGGCAATAATTGGCAATTTCCCTAAATCTGGGCACACTTCTGAGGTCCACCTTCGTCCCATCCTTCAATGTAATAATAATATCTCCCCATTCGCCAATAAAACGCGGCACCACTTGAACGTCTTTAATCACTGTGTAAGAAAAATCGCTCCGGTCTTGTCCCGTTAGACCAGAAATGACAGTCACCCTCAAATTGGTAAACCTGTACCTGAGAAAGAAAGCCCTCGAAATAGCCGCTAATGTCAGCGGCAACCAAAGTAGGGTGAAACCCAGAAGGAGATTAGCCACTAGATCGCCGTAGTGAGCTCCACCGTCGAAGAAGATGGTCTCCTCCGTTGCTTTGGTTGGGGCGTTGATGGTGGGTTTGTTTGTTGGCGAGGAGACGTAGAGTTTTGTGATGGGTCTGCTATTTCTACATGAGGGTTTAGAGGGGAAGTTGGTAGATGATAGTTTGGAGGATAAATTAGAGGAGACTCGCAGAGTTTGGGGGGTTGTAGAAGGGTGAGAGAGGATTGGAGTGGAAGCCATTGTTTATCCGTTTGAGAGGTGCATGGACGGTTGGGTGGTTCAAGAGAAGCGTTTGTGTCTTCTCCTTTGGTTACTGGTTTGTGGTTTGGTAACTTTGGTTGGATGACGGGTGGAGGGGTGTGTGGTTGCTGCGCGCACTGGATGAACAACTATGTTTTGGGCCGAAGCCCAGACAAATGCGGAAATACTGTCTGGATATTTGCAATCGGCTTTCAGGAGCCCAAAATTTTATGTTTGTGAGCTGATCTCGTGTCCCAACTCCCAACTCCCAATCCCAGTTAGCAAATTGGCGGGCCTATTATACACGTCTTAAAAAAAAAAAAAAACGTTCATTTTCAAGAAAACGTTTTGAATCATGCTTTTCTCAAAGATACTAAAAAATTGTGAAAAACTCTATGATACATGAATAGTTCAAATTTTGAAAAATACGAGACGAAAAATTTGGGACTTTTTGATTTTATACGTATATTAATATATTTAATAATGTATTGATATTTTTATATATTCAATAGATGATGATAATGATAGTAACAATATATCTAAAATTTTCTATATATTTTTATTTTTTTTATTAATCAGATGCAGATTGTAAAATACAAATCTGATTACATAAACACTTCATCCAAACATGTGATAATCAAATTGAGTTGTGAAGTTTCAAATATTATTGACATGTGCCTACCTGCTTGGCTAAACTCTTCTTTTTGTAGTGTTTTATCCTTTTGGTGTATTTTTTTTTTCTTTTGCTCATTTATAAAAAAAAAAAGTATGAGATTTAAATAGAGGGAATGGAATGAGGTGAAAAGTAGTAGTTCAATTTTCAATTTAGACCTTAGAATTAAATATGGAATAAATTAAAAAAATGAGTATTTTAGTCAAAAGAAAGTTTCACAATTTTATTCATATTTTTAATAATAATGTAAATAAATAATTATAGATGTGTTCATTTTTTCTGAATTTTTGTTTTGTATTTTTTGTGTGTAAAAATAATTTTGATATATCACACTTACTTTTTATTTAATATGATAAAGATATGATATTATACATGTGCATGAATGTTTTTTTTTGCAAAACTTATGTATTTTTATATTTTATTAATTTTTATTATTTATTTATGACATTAAAGGTTAACACATTTTACCAAAAAGTTAAACTATTTATTGTTAATTTTTATATTTCATTTTTGGTTAGTCCTAAATTATGTATTTCATTTTCATTATCAATAAAAAATAATTCTTGTTTATTACACTTATTTTTTAATTTGAATAATAAAAATATCATAAATGTGTCTAATTTTTTCTACATTTTTTATAAGTTTCTATATTTATTTCTATTTTAAAATTTTTATTACCTAACTATGACTTCGTAGATTGATCAATTTGATTCAGATGGTTAAATTTCTTAGCCACCACTTGGATAAAAAATTAATGGTTTTGTTATTGAGCTAGTTTTAAAATATGTGGGTTTATATTGTTAAAATATTGGCTAAAAATGACAATTTTCCCCGTTTCCCTAATCCCCGCCGGGCACCTTGAATGGGGTTGGGATAGGGATGATATTCACTCACGAGGACGAGGAGAGCACTCCCTCCTCATGGGGACCCTGATTTCCATATGTGTATATGTAAGCATGTCTATATATGTATATATGTATGCATATTCTTATATATTAATATTTTAAAAAATATGGTTGGATATGCTTTGATCTTTTTTAATAGAATTGTAAACTTTAATTATTTTATTTATAATTTTTTAAATAAAATAATAAACTAAACAAAATGCTTGACATTATAAAAAATCATGGGGAGTGGGGATTCTCGCGGGGATGGAGATAGCCTTGTCCCTGTTGGCAAGGATGGGGACGAGGATGGGGAGTGGCATTGTCATTTCTAATATTGGCATAGATCTAATTAGTAGTATTTATTAGTGAAAATTAACTTAAAATGATAAGATTTAATAAGAAAAAATGGGATTTAATACCTTAAGTATAAGACTTAATGAGAGGGGATTAAATAAGGTGGAAACTAATAATTGTGGTTACATTTTTAACCCTTACAATTAGAGGTGGATTAAATATACAAATATAGGCATGTTTGTATTTTTGTGTGTAAAAATAATTGTAATATGTCACACTTACATTTTGAAGGGCTGTCCAAAGTTCTATTAACCGAGCCATGGGCATATTTTGCAAACCGAACTAGTGATACCAGTTTTTCCATTTCTCCCAAACGAAATCGAACCGGTATCGGTTAATCGATCCGCTAGCTTCAGTTTTTGACCAGTTCGGTTCTTCGGCTTTTTAGATTTTATATTTATAATATATATTGTATAAATATATGTATAATATTATATTATAAATAATAAATGATATACAATATATTATAAATATTTTAAAAAATATAATCTATATAGTATATTTATAAATAGATTACTATAAATATAATATAAATATATAGTTATATATAATATATATAATGAATAAATATTTATATATAATATATAGAAAATATGTGACATATATTAAAAATATATATAAAATATACATATAAATATATACCGTTTAGTTTGGTTAATCGCCAGTTTATTTGTAGGTTAATTGAAAACCGAACCAGTCCTTCAATTTTAAAAAAATTCCAAACCGAAACTGAATTGATCAGTTTGGTTAACCCCATTTTATGGTCCAGTTTTCTCGGTTCAATTCGATATTTCGGTTTTTCATGGACACCCCTAACTTTTTGTTTAATATATAAATATATGATATTATACATGTGTTAGAATGTTTTTTTTGCAAAATTTATGTATTTTTTCATTTTTGCATTTTTATATTTTATTAACTTTTATTATTTATTTATGACATTAAAGGTTAAATGTTTGACCCAAAATTTGAATTAGTGATTTTTGACAAACAGTAAAATAATTTCATTTTTTAGTCCATTCTAAATTATGTATTTCATTTTCATTACCAATAAAAACAATTATTGTTTATTACACTTATTTTTTTTAATTTGATTAATAAAAATATCATAAATTTGTCTAATGTTTTCTATTACCTAACTATGACTTCATAGGTTGATCAATCTGATTTGGATGGTTGAATTGCTTAGCCATCACTTTCATTAAAAATGGTTTAATTTTTGAGTCAATTTTAAAATATATGTGTTTATATTGTTAAAAATATTGACACAAATTTAATTTAATAAGAGAAAATGAGAGTTAATAATTTAAGTATAAGACTTATAGAGAGGGGATTAAATGAGGTGTGAAGTAATAATTAAAGTTATACTTTCAAACCTTACCATTAGAGATATATTAAATACACAATTATGGGCATTTTAGTAGCCATTAAAGTTGACATTAAAGCTGTAATAAAATGAATTTTATACAATTTCTCAAACAAAAAAAGTAACGGGTAATTTTATTCAAAAAAAGTTTTATGCTACATTTACACTTTTATATATAGTATAGATATAGATATTCAAATATTTAGGCAAAGTTTGGGAAGAGTGCGAATATGTATAATGTATACAAGGTTTATTTGATTGGCTTTTTTTTTCTTTTTTACTTTTTGTTCTTAGTTTTGGATGATACATAAACTTTCTTTTCTGTAACTATGAGTCCTATAAACACTTATTTAGCTATGTTAGGTAGTTCAGGCTTTTTTCAAGCTCATTTTATTTATTTTCTAAGCTCAATATCATCTTACTGAAATACAGTATTACTACTTTTATTACACATTCTATTCTTCTTCTTCTTCTTCTTCTTCTTCTTCTTCTTATTATTATTATTATTATTATTGCATATTCTGATATCTTTAAGACGTGGGCTTTGTACCATGGATTTTTGGCCCGGTTTGTAACTAAACATAGATCTTTAAAAAGGTCTTATTCTAGAAATGGGTCTTACAGAGGCCATCGCAACCTAAGCCTGCATTCCTGAACTTGTAGCGAAAAACTGAAGCTGGACGGAAAATGAGTGTACTGTAAGAGTTATTAGCCGTAGCGAAGCTGAGCAAAGCTCTGGTTGTTGGACACTGCCTAGTTTTGGATATTCTGTTGGGGGTCCACAAATCAATTGGGCTTGGAGGATTTGATAGATCGAAGCCAGACAACGTCCCTTTCTTTTTGAAACCTCATTTCTAAGTTTTATATTTATTTATTAGAAAGAAGAAAGGAAGTGAGGGGGGTCCTCACTCCTCAGTCCTCTAACCACGGAGTTCACGTAGCTTCTAGTACTCACACATCGGATTATCTCTACTTTTAATTAAATTATAAAAAATTAAGAAATCTTTTATGGAAATTCATCGTTAAGAGTGCACATATATATACCTTTAATAAAAAATGTAACCAAATTTCTATCGAAAGCCATGCATTTTACATGGGTTTAATTAGTAGCCTATAAAAACCAAACAGAAAAAATCAGACGGGTTTTATGGAAAAATGGATTCGTTTTCTTTGTAAACGCAGTAGACGTAGATCTATGGTACAACAGGTCCTACAGGGCTTCTCCTTTTACAATTTTTACTCTCTCTCTCTCTCTCTATCTGTATATTATATAACCAAAAGTAGATGCAGATGCCTGATGGATAGCAATTAATGAGACGACGACGACGACGACAATGAGAGTTTCCACAAATCGTGTGTCTTATTGTTCCTCTTTTCCACGTCAAACTTGAAATTCACATGGCAATTAGCAGCTATACAATTACAGAATCTGTTACGTTAGTGCTGATCATCAGCATCGATCATTTCCTTTCCACACCGATTTGACGGTTGGAAAGCGATGCTTTGAGGACTTGAGATATGCCCTTCCTTATCATTTTTATCGGAACATCCATGCCCATGCCCATGCCCATCATCTGATGATCAATTGAAAATTTGAAACTTGGAATGCCCTTCATATATACGAGCTCAATCTCACCCTACAAAATATGGAATTGGAGTGCAGGAGGGTGCTTCCAGATGTTGGGCCAAGTATGGGTCTATTGAGGGATGAATAATGGCCCAATCCTCCCTTATTCAATCTCATCGGCATGCATGATTTGCTCAAATTAATAGAAGGGTTTTTGCTTTCTCAGGGTTAGGGCTGCACTTATGATAATTTTGAATTCTGAGAATTACAATGAATTATTAGGTGGCACTTGGTCAACCTACATTATACCCGTTTACGGACTCCCCTAGCTAGATTTGACCAACTCATGACTTACAAAAATTCCTTAATATCTTTTCTTGCACTTTCTTCTTTTCTCTTAGGTGCTGTTTGGTACCATTTGTCTACTTGAAACATTGCCACATGGGTGCCATCCATCTAGGTGTTTTTAGTTTCAATGGCAATATTTTGTTTGGTTGAGACTGTTTTGAGTTAAAATGGTTATTAAACGTTTTTCCAAGAAACATAACCCAAGTGGTGTTGGGTTGGGGAAACATCAAGTATTCAAGTGGATGTTTGGCTGTTGTAACTTCAAACGGCCTAACCAATTACACTTTGTTCGTGTTTTACTTGAAACAAAGACATAGGCATGGTGCTAATGTTTCTTCCATCAGCAGCCCATTTGAAGAAACAACCCAATGATTCGGCTCTTGGTTGGCATCTTATATGGCAGTGTAGAGATATATTCTACTGCATCACATACTAGCAAAGATATACACAATGAATACCCGTATATCCTACCTTCAAAACAAAGTTTTTTTTTTTCTTTTTTTTTTTTAGTTTTATGCTTATAGAAGCATTAGATCTGTACTTATCTAAATGTTAATTAATTTATGTGTAATGATGAATCAATCATATATAAAAAAATGTTTACTTTCAAATTTGATTATTGGATGAGAGATTAGTATAGTAATGTTGTGTCAACATGGTATACTCAGGCTCTTAAGGTAGCATTGTCAATATGAGACACACAATACTGCTCAAAACACTTTTCAACTCCTAATCTACATATATACCAACCAAGCAAGTTTCATGCATGAAATGCGTTGTCTCTCTAAATGTTTGAGCCTGAAGTGGAAATGCTACCAAACAAAACCTTATTTTCAATCAAACCAAAAACAACTTTATAGTTTAGAAAATTCATTTAGCATTTTTTCTATATTATATAAATATAAATACCACCATTTATATTTCAGACAAAATTTTTACCCTAGTATTGGGCAAGAATGAAAAGTTGAAAACATGCACAAAGAAAAATCCTCCTTACACCCCCATAGTTTGGTGGTGAAAGGGGGTAGAAATGGTTAGGTAAAGTTGAAGGGTGGTATGAGTAAGTATTTGACCAAAATGTTAGGAAGCTATAAGAATCTGGGTTTCCTCACAAAATCCTCCTTACACCCATATCACATCACTTGCAGCCACCCAAAATCTTTGAAAGCTATAAAGAATCCAAATTTCTACACACAAAATCCTCCTTGAACCTATCTCATAACACTTGTAACCATGCATTGGGAACATCTAACCATAATAAGTATGGGAGATGTTCCGGATGTACGTGCAGCTGCAAAGTGATGAGAAGTAGGTATGAGGAAAATAATGTAAGGAGGAAACCTCCACAAATAATTCACATTCATTTATTCTATTTTAAATTGTCATTTCAAATGAAATATATCCGATTCATAAAAGAGATGTAACCAAATTAATCTGATGGATTTCAATGAGCTACTTTATGAAAAAAATGAAAAAGGATAAAAGACAATAGAGGGGGAGGACTGGAGAGTAAAGTAGATGCTTGTTTAATTATAAACTATAAACAATGACAAACAGGGGGACAGGAAAACAGGGTTAATTTGAAAAATGACAGCTCATCAGAGAGGTCTGAATGAGAACATGTGTGTATGTAGACACGACTTCTTCTTCCATGACTTTATTACTACTCTTTTACTTTTATTTGGAACAAATAAATTATTAAAGAAAAAAAAATATGTTTTATCATGAATAAGATGGATGACCTAAATGCACTGAATTTTGTTCGTAAAAAAGCTAGCATACAAGAATTAGATCCACGCATTGCATAATTAATGAAAATGGTTATTTCGTAATTTTTATTAATTTAATTTCATTTCTCTTAGGTCAGATGTCAAGCTCAGGAGCCTAACAACTTTGTCCCTTCCTGCAAATTAAATTTAACTCAGCAAATTAGGCTTCCCACTTCCCATACCCCAAGAATTTAATGAAAATGACAGTTTGATTTGAAGGATGGGTCCCATGCATGAGACAATCACAAAGCCATCTTCTCGAGTGTACAACAGTAATATTATTTCTGATTCCTGTTGATGAATTCAGAAGAACCCAACCCTACAAAACACAGAACATGATGATGAGCATAAATGATGGACAGACGACAGATCATTCATCAAACTCTAAACATATATATATAGAGAGAGAGAGAAACCATGCATGTGCAAGTGAAAAAAGAAAAATCATTAGAAACAGAAACTTGGCCTGAGCCCCATCCTTCACTATTGGCCTTACATATTACGATGGGTTAGCAATTTTGTCCTTTAGCAAGCAAGGTGGCAAATTAAAGCTGTCCCTGCTCCTGCGCCCACTGCATGGGTTGTTTCATCCTCATGGATGGATGGATATTATATATATATATATATAGCTGTATGCATGCATGCATGAATGAATAAACAATGAAATTAAGATATATACCTAATTAATCCAGGCTACCTCTCCTCCCTCCTTCCTTCCCACCATATGCTCTTGTCTTAGCTTAATTTGATGATGATTTCAATGTTGCAACAATCACAAACATGCCGGGAATTCTCTTATTCCATCCTATTTAATTATTCTAATAGTTGCTTGCTTAATATTAATTATATGATCATTAGCGTGGCCATTGTCGCTCAATGGGGGTGGTCTCCTTAATTTCATGTTTTAAATTAATTGCATTACTAATTTACGTTAATTATCACACAACACTAGGATGACCTTCGTTTTATATATATATATATATATATATATATATATATATATATATATATATATATATATATATATTTCTATTTTAGAGCTTTAAACAAAAGGGCTCCTCCACACCACCTTCCTCAGCTATATATAGTCTGTACAATTATATATGCATACATCGTCGCTACTCCCTAATATTCTAATGCTTCTTCAGTCTCCATCCAAATCGTTTGGTCTCAGATCCATGCTCCCGAAACCTCCATCACATGCTCACTGATAGATTAGATTTACCGTTTACGGTTTGCGGCATGATTTACATGCCTAATCTACCTTGATTCCCTGTGTCAACCTCCACATAATTAAAAAATAAATAAATAAATAAAAATCCACAACTACTTATTGATCCCAGAAGATCTAATTGAATTAATTACTAGTTCGTGCTGTCACAGATTGGGGATTAATGTGTTTAAATTTCTTGGGTACGACTTATCCATGTCTTGGGTATTATATTAATCCAGTACAGTTATTACAACCATGTTCATTAATTAGGCACTACAGTACTACCTATTAAAAAAATATCACACTTTTACGTTATAAATTCACGAATTAACTAGTTAGTTCCTCAGAGTTTAGTTTACTTTGGGAAAGGTTTGCAAAAAGCAGAATATATTAATGGGGGTTCTCGAACGATTTCCTTCCCCTCCATAAATGTCAACGTGGATTTCTTCTTTTTCCAGACAATCCTTTGTCTCAACAACAATGGCGTGGGTATTGCACTTTAGAAAACGATCTGTGCATGTCAATGTGTAGGCACATTTTACGATCATAGTTCAGTGATTTGTTTATTACTTGTTCTCTAATTTCTTTCCTTATTAATTGTTACAGACATGCCTCCCTATTTATCGGCTGATGGATCAATTCTACGTACAATCTGGTGTGCCATATTTATGGAACTAGAGGTTACACTACGTACTAGTTGCAATGGAAGGAGTTCTTAGGCAATGGAGTTATCAGCTGAGCGCTTATTAGTTTCCTTTGCTTGGGTTTTTATCCCTAGTTATCTAATTTGATCATGTCGTGTCGAGGGTCCTTAGCAGATTTCAACTTAGTCTTGTTGGTTTTTCGAATTTCCAAGGGGGAAAGTCCGTCAATAGGATTGTGGATCCTCGATCTCAATCAAATTTTCTATGTTCTTTTTGTGCATTCATGTAGGACCCATAAAAAGGCCATAATTTTCTTTTCGCTAAATATAATAATCTTCCAAGTGAGTAAGCAATTTTTTCACCTAAATACATTTACCCGAATAAATAACCAAAAGAAAAATTAATGGGACTTTACTGTTTGACCGGACAAACTAGTTAATAAGCATACCACCTCTTATTTGCAAGTGACTAATTTGGTGAAAGTGATGGCTTTTGATTTATGAAAAAATTAAATGAAATTTTTAATTATAAAATAGACCAATCGAGGGCTGGCTGGTTTATAGGTGTGTTAGTTCCAATGTTAACGTAGAATCATATCCCACAACCAGTAATTGGAAAAAAAAGAGGATAAAAAAAAAATTATGATAGAACCCAAATTCAAATTCGAAGGATGGATGGAGCATGTCTCTCTCTCTCTCTCTCACCTGTTCATTGGGAAATATTATACATATGTGCATCCACCAAGTTCAACCTTTTTCCCTTAGATGATTGCGTTTCCCAAGTTTGGCCAAATAATGATTGTATCACTTTTAGGTAAGAGGCTAAAAGAGGTGACTGACTGGATTACAGAAGAGAACTGTATCAAGAGAATATGGGGTAGTACGTGTTAAGATAGGTTAAATACAGGTGACGCATTTGACAGACAGATAGCAGAGAGATGGGGGGGCAGGGAATGGGAGTCGTGACAACAGGTCACATGTACTCTATCAAAGGAGAAAAGACTTTTATGAAGCCAAAGCCACAAATGAAAATGAAGAGGGGTATATGAATATGATGCCTTCCATTGTCAGCGGGACATTACCAACGTCTCCTTCACGAGAACGAGAACGACCCCTTCCAACTCTCCTTGTTTTTCTCCTCCACCTTCTGTTTGTCTTCTTTCATCTTGGAATGTGTGCACCGATTCTCTCTCTCTCTCTCTCTACTCAATTAGTATTGATTCTTTACTATGTAGTCTGTTACTGTGTTCATATATCGTAGATGAACTCAGCCTACATCATCAAAACAACTTTATCCAAAGCCATTCTGAAGAAGGTGCCAAGTTACTGCCAAAAGAAAATAATTAATTTTCTGAGAAGAGTATATGTTTATTATTTCATAGCAGAAACCGATCACTACAAAAACTAAAATTAACTTAGAATGCTTCGATGATCCATCCTCGCAAACTATCCCTCAAATATCGGGAAGCGGAAGGTATATAATCCAAATAAGCAGAGCTTTATTCCATTCAAACTGATTTGCAGTTCAACTCAACTGAGATTCAAGTGGATATTTACTATTCTATACACCAATCTAAAGATTACGATGAAATGAGTTCAAGCTTAACCCAATAGCATATACGGTCTCTCTCTCTAAACTCGATGGATTACCAATCGAACACATGTTGACTTCATTCAATGGAAATGGTGTTGCTCAGGCCACGGCCAAAATCCGGGCTGCTCATCGATGCCACAGAACATGTTGCAGAAACTTTCTTCTTGAACAGTTTGTTCCATTTTTGGGCAGTGGAGGTCTGATCTTGATGAATTCTGGAGGAGTTGGGCCACACTTGCAGGCCTGACGATGGACGATGGTAAGAGGGGTCTACTCGGGTGGTGGGAAGAAAGAGGGCTGTCGATTGCTGGCGTTCTCGAGATGTCTAAGTTGATATCGGAACTATTCTCACTTCTGTTGCTGCAAGAACCCTCCGTTTCTTTATTGAGGTTGATGGATTCAGTTGGTTCTCTACTTTTCAGAGCCAATATCTGCACCCATTTTACCAACCAATAAAAATGGAGAATGAGTTAGGGAGAAATGCATCCAGTTCTATTCAGCTTTACAGTAAAAAATAAAAGAAATAAAATGACAACCATAGCTATCTTAATTTTTCTGAACCAACCTCAACATCTAAGGGAGTAGTTTTGTTTCTTTAGAGCCACCATGATTGTTCTTTCTCTTCAAATTTCAAACTGATGATCAAGCAATCCACCGCAAAAGAAAAAGATTGAAGGTAGAGAAAGCGGGAAAACCAAAAAAACAACACTTTTTTTTTTCTTTTCTTTTTCTTTCCTTTTTCTTTCCTTTGAATTCTTCCTCTTTTAATTTGTTTAAATAGCTTGCCTAAAGGGTTCTTCTCAAAATAATGAAATCGTGATCCCGAAAAAGTTTTCTCAGTGCACCCAAAAGTATTTCTACAAAATCAGCAGTCTTATATATGCACAATTTTCGATTTGTTCTTCTCAAAGTTAACAGGCTAAGATCCATTCAAAAAAAAAAAAGGAATCCGAGACTCATTTTATAGAATCAACAGTGTTCCAATCGCAAAAGTTGATAATTCTCATCATCCGCCACAAATCAACAATCTAATTAAGATCTACTTCAAAGAGAAAACACAGCCTCGAAACCAAAGATGTAAATTTCAGCTCGCCATACCCAAAATTCAGACTGATCTTATTCATCAGAAATATATGTAAGTACCGGACCAACTGATGCAATCGTGCAGAACTGATTACATGTAAAATTCATACCTCTGCGTGAAGTTTCTTGTTCTGAGATTGGAGAGCATCATTGTCCGATTTAACTGCCTCAAACTGTCTTTTTAGGAGCTCGTAGTCTTTCTCCAGTTGTTTGGTCTTCCACCTTGCCCTCCTGTTTTGAAACCATATGGCGATCTGTCTTGGTTGAAGACCAAGAGCCCTAGCGAGCTGCATTTTCCTCTCCGGCTCAAGCTTGTTACCTAATTCAAAGTTCTTCTCAAGTGTCTTCACTTGCTCCATATTAAGCCTCCTCTTCTTCTCTCCCATCTGTGATCCATCATCAGACAACTCATCATCCCCATTCGTATCTTCACACACATCAATACCTGAGAATGACATGGATCTCTTACCCAGAAACGATGCAACACCTGCGGCACCAGAAATAATTGTTACAGATTAAAAGTTGGGAGCATTTGTGAGGGGGAAGATAGAAAAATTGAGAGAGAGAGCGAGAGAGAGAGAGAGAGAGAGAGAGAGAGAGAGACCATGGAAGTCTTGAGGCGTGCACTGTTGGAGGATTGGATTCAGGGAGGTAGGAGGGCGGCGGTCGTCTTCATGATGAGGAGTTTGTAGCATGAAATTGGCTGGGAAGAAAGCCATCCCATTGCAAGTCATGGATTAAGCTATTGTCATCGATCTAAAAAGCTGTGATGACGATCGGACTGCCATGCTGTTGGAGAGAGGAGGAGAGTGAAGGAAAGACTAGGATAGAGAGAGGCTTCAGAGTGAGGTGAGAAACGAAAAAGATGTATATATCAGGAGAAACTTTTTTTTGTTGCGAAAAAAACTTAGGGGGACAAGAGACATAGAAAGCAACTTTTCGATTAGAAGATGCTAAACAGAAGCTTGGATAGCTTATAATAATTAAGATGTATAAGTTCTCAGGAAGAGGTTAATTTATTTAACTGTCGTGAGGAACATAACATATTCTTCCTCTTCCCTTCTTATTTATGTGTGTTTTCTTTTTCATTTTATTTATATAGCTAGGTTCATTACAATAGTTCAACTTTTTGTTTTTCTGTTTGATGTTATAAAAATGCTTATACTATTGATATGCAATTTTTAATTTATTTTGATTTAGTAGAACGCAACAAAAATATAGCGCTTTAGAATTAATTTTAGCATAGTAGATAAAAGATAGCTTACTTAAGTTTCCATTTGAATGAAAATATACCAACAATATTATTAATTAATAGAAGCGGGAAGTGGAGTTAAAATTCATACGCTTATACTGAAAATGGGGTTTAGATTCATGCTTCTATATTTTCATAATTTGAAGTTTAATTTTTGAGAAAGAAATGAGTGTTTTATTTATAGAGTGAAAGAAAGTCGTATTTGTTAGGAAAAAGAACTGGTCCTGCTTGGTTTGCAAGAATAGGGACCTGGAATTGGGATCAGAATGAGCCATTCTTACTCGAATTTGGTTGAGCAGCATCGGAATCCCATTCCAATTCCTGGACGAATGGTATTCCCCATTTGAGAGAATGGTTATTCCCTCTCTCTTCCTTAGGAATTAAACCCTATTTCAATTCTTATACGAATCAAACAGACTATGGGAATAGATCTATTGGACTCTTAAATATTGCTATATTTTAAGTTGTTTTAGTGAAAGATGTCTATGGTTATTAAGAAAAAAAGGGTAAATTGATTGGCGATATCATGTGGAGAGAGAGAGAGATGAGGCAGGAATCTAGGGATGGGTCCAATGCGGGTGCAGCGCTTGTTACCTAACCCACCTACAAGGTATCGTGCATCAGGGGTTTCTTTCCAATCCATTATCCTTAGTAGTCAGTATTGAGCAAAGCTGAGGAGTGAAAAGCCCTTACTCCAACCCTACCGAGCTGGTCTTTTTTGTCCTTGTGCCCTTTGTGTCCATCTTCATCCCACTGCCTACTGCCACACTCCGAATAGCACTCGTCATGTCCCCTCTCTCTCTCTCCTCAGTCGTTTCTGCATACTCGACATTCACTATGGCAATTTATAATCAATTGTGCGATGAATAAAGAAAATATTGTATCTATTTTTTCTCATTTATTAACTATTAATAAACATGTACCATGTTATTGTGCCACGGCCAATGTTCTTGGTTTGTTTCTTATTTTATCTTTTTTGTCAATTTTAAATTCCTTTTTTATCCAATACTGGAAGCCCTAACCTAACAACCACTTGTTACATTTTTATACTGAAAATATTTAAAATGCGCCTATTTCTTACCCATTAATAAAAATAAGAATGGCTTAATGTTATCGTCAAAGGACCTTGATTTCCTTCTTCCATTAATACCCCTGTCATTAAAATATATTTCCACCTTATTACATTTTCAGAAATTTATTAATGTAATTTTATTAGTGTAATAATAATTATTAAGTTACATTAATTATTATACAAAAATTTGTTATTTTCAAAATACTGTAATTACAGTAATTTTGAAATAAATGTAATTCCAATAATAATTATTAGTGTAGTTATATTAATTATTTTTTCAAAATAATTATTACACTAATAATCATTATTGGAATTTTGGTGTAGTAATTAAATAGAGTAATCATTATAATAAATGTTTTACTATAGTTACAATTTCTTAAAATTAATTTTATTACACTAACAATTAAATTGTGTTATTTTCCAGAAAAAATTACTAGAAATCAATGAATATACAAAATTTTCAATCAATAATTTCTTTATAAATATCATTTAAAATTAATTAAAATTTATAAAATTGAAAAATAAATTCAACAATTATGTCTCCAGGAAAGAGTTGGTGGAGTTTGCAAATTGGCAAACAAAATATCATAATTTTGGAAAATTTTGGAGAAGAAAATAAAAATATATATTAATGTAATTTTGGAAATTTTCTTTAAAATGTAGTAAATAATTATTGAAAATTATTGGAATATTTTAGAAATTTGGGAATTTTTATTACATTTGATAGATTTTGGAAAATTATTTAAAATTTGTGTGATTTTCATTTTAAATTATTAAAGATAAATTAGTATTGGTAAAGGAAAATGCTAATTTGAACCAATAATTACACAAATTATTTCTTTTATTAATATAAATTAGTATAATATTAGAAAATTTTAGAAAAAGGAAATTATTAATTAACTTATATTGAAAAATAAAAGATAAATTAGTGTAATTTTGTAAATAATATATTTAAAAAATAAAATAAATTATTTAATATTTTTAAAAAATCAATAACTTAGTATATGTAGTTTTAGAAATTTACTAGGAGCCAATATTCAATATATCCTTTTGATCATTTTTACCAGCAAATTAGACATAGGGTTTTCCCCTGCACGGTTCCCTACTAGTATCTTTCAAAAACTTAATAAATTGACACCATTTGTATAATTTGTGTATTCTAAACGGTGAAAAGTAAGGGCATTTGTGGTTATTGACTTCAATCCCTTGTAGTTGTTTTACAACACCCAAAGGCTGTGTTTGGTTTGAAAAAAAAGGTCAGATTTTCCTACCTTTCCCTTCCTTTTTTTCTTTTAAACCAAACACAGCCAAAGAAAATTTACTTCAATTGGCTTGCTACACTGATTAGGACACTCAGTCATATATTGGTTAGCCAACAATCCAAGACTCTCTAACTGCGTTGCCTTTATGTTGCCTTTTTCCTAAGTGAGAGGGAGTGGGAGAGAGAGAGAGAGAAAACAAAATTAATAACGGTTTTACTAACTTATATAATTGAACACATTCCCTTACAGATTGATGATAAATCCTTGTACTTGTAAAAGAGCCTGATAAGATTAAAAATAGAGATTGTTTTCTCTTTTGGGTGTGTAAGCTAAGGCTATACGCAGACTACCTATATATCGCACCCTTTAAGAAGAAAAATCAGATATATGATTCCGTATGCATATGTTCACAATCTATTGGCATCGTTTTCAATAAGTTGTGCAACAAATCAAAAGAATTATTAGTAAGCAGTAATAAACATTACACATATCCAATATATGCATCTAACCAAAGGCTCTTTGCACATTAAATTGAGGGTTGGGGGGGGGGGGTTAGGATTTAGGTACAAGGGTGTAGACTTTAGAGCGTAGGGGGCGTTCTTTTTTTTGGATTTTGAAAGGAGGAAGGTTAATCAATGGGATTTTGATTCTCATTGATCAAGAAATCCATGTTCTTTTTTCAGACTTATATAGGGACCAGGGAAAATATATTTTCTTGGGTAAGTGATACCCATCTTCTAGGTGGGTAAATAACTTTTCCACTTGGGGGAAAGTTGCCAACACTTGAACGGGACAAAAATGCCCCTTTTAATAATTGAATTTTATGGCTAAAATGGTCATTGCCTTATTTACATGAGAAATAAAAGAACATGGGTAAATGCACTTACCCAGGTGTAAGAGGTGTAAGGCTGAGGTGAGGAGCAGTCTCATTAAAAGACAGAGGAAGGCCTTGTGAGGAAGGAAGGGTGAGGTTCTCTAGATTAGAGTTGCACACTGGGAGAGTTAGGGCGTATTCGAGAGTACTTGATGGTAAATGCGTCAGTTCTAATTTGAGGAGGATCTCTATTTATGGAGGAGGTTCCGAGATCTTAAAATGTATGAAATAAAGATATTCGCTCCATATCAGGGAAGGGATATTTGATTCGTTGTCAAGTATTGGATGCACTATTGGGGTATCGCCACATGTCTCATGAGAATCTTCTCAATGATTGACTTTCCTTATTCTTGAGATCCCTCACTACTCACATGTGCTACTACCTTTTTGTGCATTATAACTAATCCTATGTGGCAACAATGATGTCACCATTCGGTGGTCAGTACTTCGTCAATTCCATGTGGCGGCTCACAAAGTCCTTTGTTGTCGTGGGTTTGCATGTGTTCGTGCGCACATGGGCTTCGCCATGGGCTCGGTCTATTGTCCTTTCTAACCCGTCAACAAGAACGGACTTGTGGGTTGTGAGTTCATCGCATGTCATAGCAGGTGTGGATTCATTGCATACTCAGGTGTGCTTGGGTCTCTTGGACAAGTCTTTCTGAGGTTTATTTAGGTTCGGGTTTTGACTAGACTTGGTGGGCCACGAGTTCATCGCGGTTTTGCTTAATGTGTTGCGGGTTCATCGCAAAGGTGGCGATGTACTACAAGTTCATCGTAGTGTAGGGGTTGATTGCAAGTTGCTCATAATTCTGTGATGTTACTCTTGATGTCTGAGTGTTCTTTGAGGGTCTGGGTGAGTTGTACATACCTACACCGGGTAAGTCTTTTCTAGGAAACACTTATCTAGGTAAGTGTATTTACCTAGGTAAATAACTTACCGAAAAATGAACAGGGCCTTAAAGTTTAGGGGTTCAAGGGTTTAGATTTTAGATTTTTAAAATTTAGGGGTTTAGGGTTTAGATCTAAAAATCAAGAGGTGGTGGACGTGGTATGAGTCAGGTATTGCTAGCTATTTTAATTTTAATTATTTATACAATGATAAACCACAAGGAGGAAAAAATTGCAAGTGCTTGGCATGAGCTTCTAAGTTGTGTCCATTTCGCCCCCAATATCCCCAGAACCTGGTAAGTTTTTCTGACCCATTCAATTAATTGAACATGATCATGATAATCGTTCCAATTTCCTATCCCCGTTACACCAAGCCTAGTTTTGTTTTGTCAAGCCCTCAATCTGTAGTGATACGGACTGAGCACCCTCCAAACATGGTGTTCGAATCTCCTATCCATCAGAACCATATCCACATCTACTCACATGATATTATTACAGTACATTGATAATATCTTATGTATTTATAAAGTTATCATTCATAGAAAAATATTCGCAATGTACAATTATAATTGTAGTGTCTTGTGAATAATGGGTAGGAGATCTGATTGCCAAACATGATATACCAACCAGGCTATGTACCATGCCTCTGCCTACAATCAATTTACAAATTTACAAATATTAACAAATTTATAGAGTTTAAAGGCTCAACCTAACTTCCTCCTATGTTTAATCCATTTAACTTCACATACATGCAAGGAGGTATTGGAATTGTATGGATTTATAACTTTTCCTCTGAACACGTGGATAGCCTCCTATTCAGAGAAAAAAAAAGATGAATAAATTTTAATTCAAGTTAACATATAGAGAAATGGCACGCATGGGTCCCATCCCATCCCATCTCTAAAGTTGTGTTATTTTCTAATTCAAATTAAAAAGGTTCTTTAAAGGCAAATCAAATCTAAATTAATCTGTTTCCAATCTCAAATAAAAAGAAAAAAAAACACCCCAAAAAGCTTTCCACACGTCATATAAGGCAAGTGTATTGTTTAACTAAAATATTTCTTCAATATATACTTACCATACGGATAGTGGGTCCAAACAAAAAATGCACAAATGGTTGCCCAATACTGACTACGGAGTTCATTATGTGTGCTCTATCTTTTGATGGAGAAATCATTGGGTTGCTTTCATTTTCTAGTGTGGGCTGTATGTAAGGAAAAATGGGACCCGGCCCACAAATACCCTATTGGTGGGGTGGGAGGGGGGGGGGGTCCCAGAATGTACTACTTTAGTCTAGCCAAAACGGGGGGATCACATGCCTCTATTAGTTGAAAAATTAAAGGTTTCCCATTGGAATGGTGGTGGACACCCATCCATGTTCTTAGTTTACTGCTCATTTTTTGCATTAAAGTAAACCATTGAATCTTCTTCCTCACATGCCTCACCTTTCTGTTATGTTCCACTTATATAGATAGACCCCATGTGCTTTCTTGACGCAACACCTGCTTCCTTCTTTCTATATAAATGTTTTCTTTCTTTTCTGTTAATGGATTTATATTTATAAAGATATAGTTTGATATATAGGTAGGGTTTTTTATGGAGCATGCATACTCCAAAGGTTCTAAGTTAGTCACCGTTTCTAAAATGTTGGCTCTTATGTTGGGCTGCAGTCAAAAATCGAAATGGTGAAAATGAAAGGTGAGTAAAAGAAAGTAGGTAGATGCGGTGGAGGGCTGAGATCAATTGGCATAGAATTTTCTGGAGTGGGCCACTAAAATAGATGGTTCACCGACTGAGGTGTCTGGATGTTATTGAGCATGGTCGAAGAATTTTTAGCTTTTAGCTCAAATTCTTCCAAAAATGTCGTGGAGGGCCATGTGACATGGGCCTTTGGTACCCTGCCTGAACCACCTTACACCTTTTCAATTATTCTATTTATTTTATTATTAAAGCATTGGCAAGATGAGTTGAAGGATTTCGCAATCTCATTTCTCAAGCTCAACTCTGGAGTCGGAAGTCGGAACACCACCCCAAGACCCAACCCAAGTCCATGGACACCACAGACATTGTTGGTCTCGTCGATCGATCGGGAGGGATTCGCTGGACGAGCACACCAACCCAACTGAACTTATAAGGGCCCCACAGTCTTACACTTGGCAGCAGCCAGTTTGCCCCAAAAGAGCTTAGTATTTGCCACGTCACTTTCTTTGACGTTTCCTGTTTCATCTTTTCTATAGATGTATATATTTTTAATTGTTAGTAAATATGCAAAATTAATTTGTTGCCGAGTAGACAGAATAGAATAGAATAGAATAGGACCCATTCATGAATCACAAAAAGACACGCTTACAAAACAAAATAAAGGCAGGGGTCCCACATTGTTTGCTTGCGAAGTTGCGAGTTCAGTAAGTGGGAGGACACGTACAACACTTGAGGCAAAACGCTTATTCTGGGATCCTACAACAGTAGTAGAACTTGCCACGTTTTCTTGCGTCGACAGGATCCCGTGATGGATATCATCATCATCCAAGCCCCAAAATATTTTGCAAATGATTTTTATTTCCATTTAACCCCGAGGGCGAGAGGGAATGCTGCTTGCTTTGCTTCATGGTTAAAAGTTCAACCGGCGTACTATATTACTTAGGATTTTATTTATTTATTTATTTTTTCTAATCCACGCATGCCAAGATAAATTCAGTAATAACCTGCATTATACAAAAACCGTTTTCGTGTGTTGACTTTGGGCAACCAAGTCATGTGCCCTAGTCAGATGATCGCAAAACGTGGCAGAGGAAGAATCACACACTTTTTGTCGTCTGACTGCATGAGGGATTGGCAATTGACACCGTAGATTTTACGACTCTTGATCTTCTATTTACGAGTTTACCCACAATGCATTATTATTATTCCCGTGAATTGAGAATATGTATGACTGACTGTAATATTTCATAGGTAAACGTGGACAGAATTTAGAATTTGTGTGGGAAAGAGATCTGAACTCAGATTTTTTATAGGACTAAATCAATTTCCTCATTGTCACTAGTAAAGCCTAATGCGACATTGAACCAAGTATCGTTACTTTAGCCGTTTGTCATCCTTCTAAAAGAGAAAAATTAATGGATAAAGGTAAATAAAAGCACAAAAATAATCTGCTGGACCCAATAAATTTGTTTGGATATCTTCTCTGCCTTCTAGAAATTGAATTGTGGATTTCCTTGGTACACTTTTCTACCACGCATTTGTTGCCGAAAGAAACACATGAAATTCAATTTGTTATGTAAATGGAATAAATCTCATAATTATTGTTGTATATTGTGAGAAGTTATTAAAATCAGAGAATTTGAATATATACGAAGAATTTATATATAAGATTTGAGCATCACCTTCGATTTAAAATCTTAAAATATTAGATTGTAATTTAATTCTTGTATATTCCAATGAAGGACTCTTCCCCACATAAACTCATACCTATATTCCAATAATTATATTGTAATATTTTATAGTCTATATTTCAAAATGCTTAAGATTTAATTTATAATATAAACTATTACATGGTTTTTTGTATTTTTATTTTTCTGTCAACAATATGCTATTTAACAACAAACGAAACACTCAAAATAGGTGATTTGGGAAAATTTTAATTCTGTTCCGTCTTGTTTTTCTAAGTTTTTTTTTTTTTTTTTGGATAAATCCATATGGGCATATCGTATACTTATCATGATTTTAAATCTTTATTGAATAAAAGATATCGGTGTGTGTGGAGTGTAGAGTGTCGACACATCCTCCCTTTGAGGTTAGTGACCAATAGGGGTGGTTTCGAGACCAGCCAAGCCGAATATCCTAGCTATTCAAGTTCGGCTTGCCAAGGGAGTACGAGGCTTGAGATCAAGTTCAAGCCATGATTTTTAAAATCGACATAGAAACTAATTCAGTCAGGGGTTCGGTTATTGGGTCAAACGATCGGCCCATTCTGAAAAATAAAAAAATCTAGAAAAATAAAAAAAATTGGTCAAAACCGTTCAAACAGTTAGCCATCCAATTCAGCGGTTTGTTGACCAAAATCAACGGTTTTTGGGGAAAGCGAAACTGGTCACCTGACCAGTTCCTGGTTTTTTTGCTCCGGTCCGGTTTTGAAAACTGATGATGCGTGATCTGGAAGCTCCTAGCTGGAAGATGACCTGGACCTTAATCGTGTAGTGAGCTGGACCAAGCTGCAAGATAGAGGATTACAGCACCCGGGGCGGTTAACCCGACGAGGTTGCTTCGATGCTTAAGTCAGTACTGTGTCGTGATTGTAAGTTAGAATCTGAGTGCTAGAGAGCTTGGATGCAAGTAATCACGCGTACCTAGACCATGGAGGGGTTGATGCCTTTGTATAGCTAAGTTATTGTGGGTTTCCCAGAACAATTCCAAGATCTATGCCCTGAATTGACGAGATCCATTTCTGCTTTAGTCAGGGAGTGACATATCAGTCAATGAACCTCATTATTGCCACCCAATTCGAACAGGGAGAAGATAAGGCTTGTCGTTATGCGGTATGATCCCGTAGTATTCGAAGTCTGCTGAGAAGCTATTGGGATTTACTACATGTCACTTCAGTTCCCAGGCCCCGAACTCGATTAGCCACCGAAGTGGTGTTATGCCAAAGTAACTTTATGCTGAGCTCCGCATACCGCTGACTAGGCTCCCCTTGCTGAGTTGTCATCTTACATGCAGATCGCGTCTACGTGACTTTTATTTACTAGGTCGTACTAAATTACTCCTCATCAATTTCCCCCCACTCCTCGTGGAAGGAGTCCTAACCCGGTGCGGGTAATACAAGACAAGCTTAGGTGGATTTGGCACGGAATCTAGGTGATGTGGAGGGGGAGTCATTGGTTAGACCTGTTCAACCATTCGGTTCAACCAGAAAGCGACCCAAATCGCGTACCTGGTATGCACAAACCATTCAGTTCAACCAGGAAGTGACCCAAATCGCATACCTGGTATGCACAAATGTCAAGCCAATTATATACTCAGCGGACATCAAAACACACGCTAAATCGATTTCAACCTCGGGGGGCGTGCAACTGGTTTTCCTAGGAGCCGTCGGATTGTGTTGATCTTGACCGTTGATTCCCGGATATACTGGCTATAAATAGGGGCCAAAGGGCCCATTTTCTTCGCCACAAGTCCGCAAGTCCACAATCTTTGAGGTCACGCTCATGTCTTCCAATTCAGTATTAGCCTTTTCTAGGTCCGAGGTTGCCTCCTTTTCTTCGATCTTCCTTTTGGTGAGTTCACCTTCCTTTGCTTTTTCCTTTTGATTCCATTGTCCTTTCCTTTAATATGCCTACCCTTAGCTTAGATAGTCTTCTAGACGGGAGCGGCGAGTCCGCTGGGGCCGAGGTGGGTACCTTGGCTTAGACCGTGGATCCTCGTCCTACCGAGGTGGTCACTTCAGGATAGGATGTGGTCCTCAGTCCGCCCGAGGTGGACTCATGTCGGCGAGAGTGAGAAGTTTCTAGTAAATTGGCTTCCACCTCACACCAAGGTCGGCTACCAGACAACTTTGGCCTGTCAATAATGACGGTGGATAGGCTTCTAGCCTTAGTAGCCCGGTACAGACTCCCTAACGACCATGTGTATTTCTTTGGGATCATGACCACAATGAGATCGTGGTCTTCGAGAAGCAGTTCGTAGCGGTCTGGGTCTTCCACTTCACCCTCTTATAATCGAGATCATTAAATTCTTTAACATTACCATAGACCAACTACACCCGAACTCTATCTGTAATATCATAGGGACCATTTCTCTTTTACATATTTACAACCATCCCCTTGACCTCGACGTCTTCTCTTCGATCATTCCCATTAAGAAAAACTCGTCCTGCGTTCTACCCGAGCACAGGCGAACTCGTCCCGGGTACAAACTGTTGCACGAGCTCCCTAATAAGGTCCCGGTCTGAAAGAGGCATTACTTCGTGGTCCACAACATCAAGGGGTGGCCCTTCCCGACTCACTGGAGGGCAGCCATCCAAGACCCTAGCGTTAGACTGAACCTGAAGAAAAGGAAGGAGGTCAGATATTGGGCGGAGCTCGGCCTGAAGTTCAAAAACTTCATGACCGGGGAGAAGCTTGTGCAATCCGGCCTAAGTCCTCCTGGTAGGTCGCTACTTGTCATACTTTTTCTATTCGTTTTACCTCAGTTTTGTATCTAACTTATCTTGATTTTTACCA
Source organism: Nelumbo lutea (assembly GCF_056320005.1). Taxonomy (NCBI): domain Eukaryota; kingdom Viridiplantae; phylum Streptophyta; class Magnoliopsida; order Proteales; family Nelumbonaceae; genus Nelumbo; species Nelumbo lutea. Next base: position 16,273,738 of record NC_142687.1, read on the forward strand.
CAATTGCCATGGACGACATCCCTACCGATGAGCTCTTCGGGAGCATGAAAAAGGGGAAGAAGAAGAAGAGAGCCTCCAAAAAGGCTCGCATCGAAACTGAAGCAACCATAATTGAGGCTACCATTCCTGAGCCCGAGCACCCACTAGTCACCGAGCAGTCACCCGTAATCAATCTGGTTGAAGAGGACTCGGGCAAGGCCACCCCACCAGGCATACCAAAGGAGGCTACAACTTCAAAACCCATCCCAGCGACCGCCACTTCTTCGGGCAGCGATGCTCCAATTCGAAGCATCAAAGGTTCAGAGAACTGGGTCTTTACAACTATGTCGTCAACATAACACTCCACTTTATTGCCAATCAAATGTTCAAAAATTTTATTTACAAGTCGTTGGAAGGCTACTCCAGCGTTTTTCAAATCAAAGGGCATAACTTTATAGCAGTATAGCCCTAGTTCGGTTACAAAGGTAGTTTTGTCTTGGTCAGCCATGTCCATCCTAATCTGATTATATCCAGAGTAGGCGTCCATGAAACTTAGCAACTCGTGCCCCGAGGTCGCATCTACTAGGCGGTCAATTTTGGGTAGGGGGAAGCAATCCTTTGGGTAGTCTCTTTTCAGGTCGGTGTAGTTGACGCACATGCGCCACTTGCCATTGACTTTCTTCACGAGCACTGGTGACCCAGGTTGGGTAATGGACCTCCCTGATGAAGTCTGCAGCGTGGAGCTTCCCGACCTCCTCATCAACTACCCTCCACCGTTTCGGGGCGAGGTTGCATTTTCTTTATTGGACTGGCCTAACTAAATGGTCCACATTTAGTTTGTGAGTTATGGCACAAGGGTTAATTCCAGACATTTCTGTCGCAGACCAGGCAAAAACGCCTAAATTGTTAAGTAGAAATCTTACTAGTTGATTTCGAAGCAGCTCGCTTATGAGTGCTCCGATCTGGAGAGTCTTAGTCGGTTCGGTCTTGGACACTGGTATGTGGTCGTCTCTTCCACTGGGGCAGCTCGCTCCTCGCTGGAGTCTGTCGGTCGCCCCAATTCAATGTCTTCTACTATCTTTGCTTTTCTTTTGAGAGTAGCCATATAACACCTCCGGGACTCGAGGTGGTCCCCTCGTACTACTCCCACTCCACAATCCATTGGGAACTTCATCGCAATGTAGTAGGTTGACACTACTGCACGTAAAACATGCGTAATAGGTTGACTTATGATTGTGTTGTACGGGGATGGGGTAGTGACCACGAGGAATGTGTGTTTGAACCAGACAATATTTGGCCATGTGCCCGCCCCCAATGGTACTGTGACACGACCTATAGGCCTAACTTCCTCTCTGTTGAACCCTACTAGTGGGTTGTCTACTGGCATTAGGTCGCTCTATTGTAATTGTAGCTTGTCAAAAGGTTTCCTTGAAGAGGATATTTGCCGAACCACCTGAATCCACCAAGATCCGCCTTACTTCAAAGTCATTGATGACCATCATCATGACTAGGGCGTCGTCATGAGGATACTGTATCTCGCAGGCGTCGTCCTCGATAAAGTAGATCGGTTCTTCGATATGAGGTCGTTGGGTGGGTTCTCTGCTTCATGCTTTAGTTCTCTGAATGATGTTCTCCCAGCCGCTTTTGTGCACCCCGCTACAATAGATCCCTCGGTGATCATATTAATTACTCTGTGGATCGGTCTCTCTTCTAGTAGCGAGTGAGGTGGTTGTTCGTTCTGTCTGCTACTCACTGGGGCGTCTTTTTTTCGATCTCCCTGCTAGTTCTCCTATTCCTTTTCTTCGTGTAGAATGTACTTTTTCAAATACCCACGGCAAATCAGCTCTTCAATTTTGTCGTGGAGGTTTCTACAGTTTTTTGTGTTGTGACCATGGTCCCGGCGAAAGTGACAATATACTTTCAGGTTCCTGGTCATTGGGTCTTTGCGGAGTCTGGGTGGCCATCTAATGATAAGAGAATCCTTTATTTCCATTAAGATCTCTCCTCGCTTTGGGTTCAAGGGAGTATAGTTCATCCTCTCCACTGGAGGGGTCCTGGAATGTCGACCCAACCTGTAACTTCGCGAGGGGGATTTGCTTCTCGAGCTTGGGGATTTGCTTCTTTGCTTGGGGGACTTACTTTTCTTTCTTTTCTTGTTGCTCGTCCCCTCTTCCTCCCTTTTCCTTTTTTCTCCTGGCTGGTTGTCAATTTTCTGGTTTATTTCCTCTTTAGTGTTGATAAACTGATCTGCCAACTAGAGGAACTCGGTGATGTTTTTTGGTTTGTTGGCTACTACGTGCCACTTGAACTCTTTATGGGTGATGCCTTTGCGCGCTATGGTGAGACGTACTACTGGGTGAAGGTCCGTTATCTGCAGGCATGTCTTGTTGAAGCGTTTGATATAGCTGTGGATTGACTCTCCCTCCCTCTGCACCATGTTCAGAAGGCTCTCCTATGACTTCAGGCACTTCTTACTAGTGATGAAGTGGGTCATGAACATGTCTACGAATTGCTTCCAACATCCGATGGAACCAGGCGCTAGGTTTCTGTACAAGGTCCAAGCTACTCCTTTGAATGTGGTGGAGAAAGCCACACACATACAAGCCTCATCGGCCCCGCCGAGGTGCATTTGGGACTGGAATGTGTCCACATGATCATTGGGATCAAATGACCCATCATACCTGTATAGCGGTGGGACCTTTAAGTCTTTCGGCATTGGGGCTGCTAAGAGCTTGGGTGTTAGGGGAGAAGGCCAGCTCAAAAGAGCAGGCGTTGTTCCTATGGCCACCAAGCTCACCTCCTCTCTTTCCCGACCTTGGTCAGTTGGATGGTTGGGCTTTTCTGTTGGATCATTTCTTGTTGATGAACGGCGAGTCTTGCGACATCGCCACTGCTGCTTTTTCGATGGAGCGACATTTGTATTGTTGGCCTCCGTGTTGCTAGGCACTTCGATCTTACTTTGAGTAGAAGGGTGAGCTGGTTTAGAGATTCTTCTCATCGCCTCCTCTTCGTCATGCGTTCGATGTTGGCTGCTGCGAGGAACCAAGGGGCCTCTCTTGGAGCCCGCACCTCGGACCTCGGATCGGTGCTCCACATGGGAAATTTGTCAGTTGCGCCTCTCGGGATGGCTGGGTTTAGGTCTATTCCTCGAGTTTTCTCTTCGAGAAGCAGGGGAGTACATCGGTCACCTACAACACCCCAGGGCGAGGACTGGTGCTGGTTGTTCGTCGGCTGATTTGGTTGCAGTGGTGGGAACTATTGGTTATACTCTTGATAAAAATAATATTGTTGGAATTGATGAATCTGCTACATCTGAATCTGCATCGTTCAGACACTCTGGACGAGATCACTAAACTGGGAGTGTCTAATCCCAGGGGAAATCACGGAAGGCTTCGAGAATGTGGCGCTCACCTGGGGGAGCGAGACACTCACCTGTTGGGCAGTGTGGGGTGCGGACAATGATGGGACTCTGGATATGGTCAGAGGAATGGTGAACTGGTCGATTGTCACCAAGGGTCCTTGGGGAGCGACTATCTGTTGCTCTTGCCCCCTAGTGATGTTCATGATACCCTTGCCATTGTGGCTGGAAGACGCCATTGAGGTTGAGACTGAGTGTGAGACTGTAAAGAAATTGGGATGACCTTTCGATTGAGTTCCCACAGACGGCGCCAAGTGATGATGCACGATCTGAAAGCTCCTAGCTGGAAGATGACCTGGACCTTAGTCGTGTAGCGAGTTGGACCAAGCTACAAGACAGAGGATTAGAGCAACCGGGGCGGTTAACCTGGTGAGGTCACTCTGATGCTTAAGTCAGTATTGTGTCATGATTGCGAGCTAGAATCTGAGTGCTAGAGAGCTTGGATGCAAGTAATCACACATACCTGGACCATGGAGGGGTTGATGCCTTTATATAGCTGAGTTTTTGCGGGTTTCCTGGAACAGTTCCGAGATTTGCGCCCTAAACGGATGAGATCCATTTCTGCTTTAGTCGGGGAGTAACGCATCAGTCAACGAACCTCATTATCGTCACTCGATTCGGACGGGAGAAGATAAGGCTAGCCATTAAGTAGTATGATCTCGTAATATTCGAAGTCTGTTGAGAAGCTATTGCAATTTATTACGTGTCACTTCGGTTCCTGGGCCCCGAACTCGATTAGCCGCCGAGGTGACCTTATGCCGAAGTGACTATATGCCGAGCTCTACATACCGCTGACTAGGCTCCCCTTGTTGAGTTGTCATCCTACATGTAGATCGCGTCCACGTGACTTTTATTTACTAGGTCGTGCCAAATTACTCCTCATCAAAAACCATGATTCAAGCTTGAATTGAGAAAATTGTTTTATAAAAATAAAAAAATTATATACAAAAATATTTTTTTATTTGATATTTAAAAAATTAAGAATTATAATAATTAGTTATTATTATATATAAAAATAAAATATTATATATAATATTTTTATTATATATTATTTTCTATAATTTTATATTATTATTATTATCATCATCATCATCATCATTATTATTATTGTTGTTGCTGTTGTTATTGTTGTTGAAGATTAATTAGTTTTATGATGTTTTTCTGAGTAGATGTTTTTGTTAATTGTTAGATAGTTATGTGAGTCCAAATTTTATTATGTTTTTTGAGTGTTATATTTGTTGTTTTATGTTTTGCTGCCCTATAAGGGCATAGTTGTCTTTGTATTGTTCTATTATTTTAGTATAAATAATAAGTCAAGGGGGTGGCCAGGATTATTGCTCTCTTTTCTTTCAACTTCTCTTCTTCTCTTTTTCTCCTTCTCTCTTCCTTCTCTCTTCAAGAAACTACTTTGCATGAAGAAGTAAAGGGTTGATCAATCTGCTATAGATTGCCCAGTTCTTGGAGTTTTTGGTGGGATCTAGACATCAGGAATGTAATCTACTATTTGGCATCAAAATCAGGAAGAATTGGAGTATGGGGAAGAGTCCCAGAAAAGTTGGACTCTTTGCTTTTTATCTGATCTTGGGCACCCAGGTATTGTTAGTTTTCTTTTGATTTTCTGAAGAGGGCGGTTTGGTTTCTAAAATTTTCTAGGCCTCCCAGAGTGATCGATTCCCTTTTCTCTCTATTGGGAGGCATAGAGAGGAGAGAGATTTCCCTTCAACTAGGGTTTTCTTCTTCCGGAAGGGTTGGCTTCTGTGTGTGTGGTATTAAATTATTTTTTGAAGGTCTCCAATCTATTTTTTTCTTATTGTTGAACTGTTTGAAGTAAAATGGAGAGTTGGAATACCGATGGGTGCAAGAGAATTACATGGTAATGTCTTGATGGCACAAATTATTTGGAGTGGGCACAATCAACTAAGATGGCTATTGGTGCTCGTGGAAAATTATGGTATCTCACTAGGGAGGAGAAGAAACCTAATACAGACTCTTCCCGATGGGTGCAAGAGAATTACATGGTAATGTCTTGGGTGTGTAATTCTATGTTACCTCATATTGCAAAAAAAATCCTATGGGCTAATACTACCAAGGAGATTTGGGATGGAGTGACTGAAACCTACTCTCAGAAGCAAAATGAAGCCAAAGCCTATCAGTTAAGAAATCATGTTATAAGTATGAAAAATGGAGAAAAACCTCTTGCTGTGTATTTCTCCATGCTGAAAACCCTATGGCAGGAAATAGATCACTTAGAAACTATGGTATGAGAAAGTGTAAATGATGCAGCAACTTATCACAAACTAGTAAAGAGGAATAGGGTTTTTGAGTTCTTGGCAGGGCTGAACCCTGAATTTGACATTGCTAGGCAACATATTCTTTCTAGGGAGAGTGTGATACTCTCTCAGGCCTATGCTTTTGCCTCTAGAGAGGAGAGTAGGAGGAATATAATGCTGAGACAGCCTGGGATTGACCAGTCGGCTATGGTTGGCACAACAAAACCTAAGCCGAATGAAGACAATGGGAGTAGTGAGACTATAAGGGAACATAAGAATGACTTGGTGTGTGATTATTGCAAGAAGACTAAGCATACCAAAGACACTTGTTGGAAGCTTCATCCAAATCTTATGCCTGTTCGGATAAGAAAGAAGAAGGGAAATGCAAATGTAGCCACTACAGGAGACTCTTCAGCCCCTCTCCCCCAAACTGATTGGGAATCCATTGTAGTAGCAGCAGTGAAAACAGAATTGGATAGGTTTGGACAACTTATGAGTAAGAAAGATTCACCCAACCCTAGCCTTCCAGATGGACAGTAGAATGCAAGAGTCAACTACACCACTTCCTTTTCACATACAAGTAGTCCATATGCAACTGCGAATCTTGCATCCACTTCAGGTAAGGAGGGACCTCCCTGGATTTTAGACTCAGGAGCATCTGAGCATATGACTAATGCCCCTACCATTTTCTGTTCCTATCAGTTGTCCTCTAGTAGAGACAGAGTCTCTACAGTAGGTGGTTCACATATGCCTACTGCTGGGAAGGGGACAATTAGAGTGACCAAAGATATAACTCTGTCATCTGTTTTACATGTCCCTAGACTTCATACCAACATACTGTATGTTAGTTCTTTGACCAAAAATTTGAATTGTTCTGTAACATTTCTTCTTGGTAATTATGTTTTGTAGGATCTGGAGTCAAAGAAAATGATTGGGAGTGGTCATGAGGTGAATGGAGTCTATCTTCTGGATGAGATTCCAAGACATTAGGGCCATCATGTTAGTAGTAGCAGTAGTAGTTGGTTAGAGTCAGTAAACCAGATTATGCTTTGGCACAATCGCTTGGGACATCTTTCTTTTAATTCTTTGAAATGTCTTTTCCCAAAGTTATTTGAGTCTGTTCAATTATCTACTTTGTAGTGTGAGAGTTGTCAGTTAGGAAAGCATTGTAGACAGTTTTTAAACCAAGTAATAAAAGTACTTTTGCTTTTAATATTGTTCACACTGATGTATGAGGGTCATATCAAATCCCGTCCATGGGAGGATTCCGTTGCTTTCTCTTGTTTGTGGATGATTATACACGATATTCTTGGCTATATTTGATGAAATCACGTGATGAGGTTCCTAACTTAGTATAGCAATTCCACCAGATGATTATCACACAATTTGGAGAGAGAACTAAGGTTTTTAGATCAAATAATGCCAGCAAGTACTTTGAGAAGGATCTAACCACGTATCTCTTAGAACATGGTGTAGTTCATCAGAGAAGTTGTGCATATATACCACAACAGAATGGAGTTGTTGAGAGGAAAAACAGACACATTGTGGAGGTGGCAAAGAGTCTTATGGTGGGCGCTTCAATAAAAAAATATCATAAAACTAATTAATCTTCAACACTCCCCCTCAAGTTGGGAGTAAATGTCACACATTCCCAATTTGTGTAGATCACAAGCTTGTTCCTTACCACCCCTTTAGTGAGAACATCAGCCAACACCACTCTCTATTGGTTGACTCCACACATCCTCGACCCACACCACTCTCTGTCAGTCCTTCTGAAACTCTAGATTCGTCGGATACAGTCCCAGGTATTCCTTTTGAGCCTACTATGTTTTCTGATGATAATGTTTTCGTCCCTAACACCACTGTTGCAACTGGTCCAACTAACATTGATCTTCCCATTGCACTTCGTAAGGGGAAGAGAAAGTATACAGCCCGATGCATTTCACACCATCTCTCCTAAAGTGCCTTATCACCCTCCTAATGTGCTTTTCTTTCTTCCATGTATTCTGTGTCTATACCTAGGAATGTTACTATGGCTCTCTCCAAACCTGAGTGGAAAATAACCATGCAAGATGAGATGGATGCTTTGGTCAAAAATCAAACTTAGGCAATAGTTGATCTTCCCCCAGACAAGGAGGCAGTCGGATGTCGATGGGTATTCACAGTGAAGTATAAAGCTGATGGCAAGATAGAGAGGTACAAGGCAAGGTTGGTAGCAAAAAGGTATACTCAGACCCATGGTGTTGATTATCTGGAAAGCTTTGCACCAATAGCTAAGATGAGTTCAATTCATATTCTTTTATCTCTAGCAGCCACCTATTCATGGCCCTTGTTCCAGCTTGATGCAAAAAATGTTTTCCTCAATGGTGACTTACAGGATGAGGTATATATGGACATCCAATAAGCTTTTATGAAAATGTTGGTAAAGGAAAGGTGTGTAGACTTAGAAAATCTTTGTATGGACTAAAACAGTCACCTAGGGCTTGGTTTGATCGGTTCAAAGGGGCAATAATCCGTTTTGGATACACATAGACACAGTCTGATCACACCCTCTTTGTGAAGAGGAGAGATGCTTTGGTGTCAATTATGATTGTGTATGTAGATGATATAGTGGTGACAGGAAATGATTTAGAGGAGATATCAAAAAATCATTGCAGTAAGAATTTGAGATCAAAGATCTTGGTGAGCTCAAATAATTTTTAGGGATTGAAGTTGCAAGATCCAAGCATGAGATCTTCATTTCACAAAGAAAGTATGTACTTGACTTACTACGAGAGACTGAGAAGTTGGGGACCAAACCAGCAGACACTCCTATTGATCCAAATCACATAATTAATGGTGTGGATGGTGAATTGGTAAAGGATGTGGGGAGATATCAAAGAATTGTGGGCCGACTATTGTATCTGTGTATGACACGACCATATACTTCTTATACCAACAGTGTTGAGAGCTAGTACATGCATGCACCTCAGGTTCGGCACTGGGAAGCTATTGAGAGAATACTTGCATATCTGAAAAAACACCATGGCAGAGGTATTCTTTTCTCAAATCATGAGAATCTAAAGTTAGAATCCTATACAAATGCAGACTGGGCAGGATGCTTAGATGACAGGAGGTCTACATCAGGAGTGTGCACCTTTGTAGGTGGAAACTTGATCTCTTGGAAGAATAAGAAGCAAGCGGTTGTGGCAAGGTCAAATGCAGAGGCTGAGTTTAGATCCATGGCTCATGGTGTCTCAGAACTTCTTTGGGTTAAATCTCTTTTGAGTGAGATTAGGTTGAATGCAGAAGAACCTATGATGTTATACTGTGACAATCAGGCTGCAATCAATATTGCCCATAATCCAATTCACCGTGATAGGACAAAACACATTGAAGTTGATAGACACTTTATAAGAGAAAGGATAACAATCGAAAAAGTTTGTTTGCCTTATGTATTTTTAGAGTTGCAGCTGGCTGATGTTCTCACTAAAGGGGTGGCAAGAAACAAGCTTGAACATGATCTACACAAGTTGGGAATGTGTGACATTTACTCCCAACTTGAGGGGGAGTGTTGAAGATTAATTAGTTTTATGATATTTTTTTGAGTAGATGTTTATGTTAGTTGTTAGATAGGAGGTGGGGACCACAGTAGTTATGTGAGTCCAAATTTTATTATGTTTTTTGAGTGTTATATATGTTGTTTTATGTTTTGCCGCCCTATGAGGGCATAACTGTCTTTGTATTGTTCTATTATTTTAGTATAAATAATAAGTGAAGGGGGCGGTCAGGATTATTGCTCTCTTTTCTTTCAACTTCTCTTCTTCTCTTTCTCTCTTCCTTCTCTCTTCAAAAAACTACTTTCTTTCATATTTTTAAATTCAATAGATTTCTACTATTATTTATTATTATTATATATAGCTATTCGAACTCGGCTCGCAAGTCTCACAAGCTGAGTTTTATAAGGCTCGAGCTCAACTCAATTAATAAATGAGCCTATAAATTGGGCTCAAGCTTGACTTGAAGCTCAGTTGAAACCGAGCCGGATTAAGCTCGAATAGCTCGTGGCCACCCCTAGATTGGTGCTACAAACAGCAAAAATGCATTTGGTAGAGTATGCCAAGGCAAACACATGCATTTATGTGGAAACCAAAGAGTTTTAGAAGGAGTAGTCAACCTCAAGAATGCCAATGAGTCCGCCCATGGCCAGTTGGTTTCCTAGTGCCCACTATCCCATCTCAGCCACCATTGCCCACCCCATCCACTCTTTATGAGGTAAGTACTAAGGTGTCATTTGTTTGCGGGAATAGGGGTCTAGAATGCTAAGGAGTAAATGAAGGAGTTGTATTAGAGTTTGGCTTCTGGATCCCTGTCAAGGGGGAATTACCTCTTATTTATATTTGACCGGACTGAAGGTAGGTGAAGATGAACACGCTAGATGAGGACTGTATGAGGTCAGGCGGCAGGTCCTGGCGGGTAAGTCTGACCATCCTGTGATTGGCTCCGTACGAAGGCAACAGGGCTTCCCCCCCTCCCCCACCGTGGCTGATGCTGTTAGGCGTAATGGGCTGATTCCGGGTTTCCTGGTTCTGAACATGTTAATAATCCCAATATATATATATATATTCAGCCCTCGGTATTCCATCGGTAACATCATGAAATCTCAGTATACTTTGCCCTGATTTTTTGTTCATGTTCAATAACAAATTAAAACAAGCACCCCCATAGAATTTAAAGACAAATACAGGTAGTCCATAGAATCCAATGACAAATAAGTGAAGAGGCTAGACCAATACAGGCACAGCAAGGCGGAAAAGAAGCTTCTCGACAGCAACAATAGTCCGTTGATTAATAAATCCTCCTATAACCCTTCAGATGCAACAAGTGATTCAGAGCTTGAATGAATGGCACCTTTGATCAACGACGAAGAAAAAGAGGAAGCCTTACCTTTTCCTTCTTCGTCAAAAGATTTTCTCATCCGTCAATCGATCAATTTCCAAAAAAGTTTTGCTAGAAGAAGAACTCATCGAACGCGCAAAGTAGAAGAAGGCGGGAGTGTGAGTTTTTTTGTTTTGGATCTTTTAGACCGGCTCAAGTTCGGTTGAAAAACAAAAGTGCCGCATCCGTTCTCAAAAACCGCTAATCAGATTTTTCTTTTCTTTATTTTAGTTTTCTGGGCAGTGATCTTTATAATAACACCAGCTCTGCTGTCTGTATAGTAATGGCCGGCTTAGGACATTTTTGTTGTAGTGATATATTGTGTAGCCAATCCCAATTGTTACATACTCTAATATATGGAAAGGAAAATGATCAACAAACTTATAATGATAGAGAAGAGTCAAAACTTTTGTATATGTTTGTTATATATGGTCCTTGCACATGCAGGTATAATAATAGAGAAGAGTCAAAACCTTTGTATATGTTTGTTATATTTTAATTTTGATTTGCGGATTTGCAATGGCTTTGCGAAGTTTGGGATTGGTTTTCAGCCATAATCATCCGTTGGTTTTTAGGGATTATTGTTTTTTAATATTTTAATTGGTCGCCTGGAATAGATCCATTCCATACATACAGATGACACAAGGCCATCAAACTTTACTTCTATATCACACCACTAAGCCTAAATTGTGAACCCTCGCTCAATAATTGACTAACTAAAAACCATAACTTATTTTTTGGATTCAAATTAAGTGGTTTAGTAGTCAGATTTGTTTTTGTCCTGGACTTCGTTATTATGGGAGTTTGGTTGGCTGAGATATTTCTTTATTGGAGGCATTTCTTCTTCGTTGTTGATGTATCTTGACATTTTTGGGAGATCTCATAACATGTTTATTTTTGGTGCTCAAATTACTTTTTTCTTTTTTTTGTTTAATAGTGTTGTATGGTTTTTCTGATAAAAAAATATAGTTTAATATGGTTTTATCGTTTAGGCAAATAGTTTCATTGCTTGTTAAGTATTGTTCTTGCTTGGCTTTCTAGTTATCTGTTATTATTATTGGTTGTACTCTGAATATTATTCAAGGAAATTTTGCCATTTCACTTGATTTTTTTTTTTTTGGATCATATATATATATATATATTAAATGAAATTTGAAACACTTTCTAATTGGTTGTACTCGGATGCGCTTCGGAGAGTAAGAGGATGACGATTTTGAATTCGAGGAAGTGGCTTTGGTGCTTTGGTGTTGTTCTTCTTCCCATGTAAACTCAGAAACCCTGAATGACGAGAGCAATCGAGTCTCTTTGCGGGCAGATTTTGAAGCAAAGGACCCTTTCTCCATCATTTTCTGGTTTTGTATGCTTTTGTTGGCTTGCAGCTGCAAATGAATTGAAATCTTTCTTGTATCGCGGGGACAACGCTTCACAGAACATATTTTTCCCCTACGAGATGGGCGACCTGGAGGAGGGACAACACTACTTCACAGAACATCTTTTTCCGCTGCGAGATGGGTGACCTGGAGGGTCCTCAACGATGGAGAAACACTCTTCTAAGTGGCGGACTCATCAACTCCATCAGGAACCTAACTGCAACAGAGGTTTTGGGGATTGGATGACACCGCCATCGAAAATCTCATTACCGATGAGAGACTATCTCTCTAACTAACCACTGAAATCCAAGGCGAAGTCGTCTTCGTTGCTATTGTTGGATTTGGGTTCTCTGGGCTTCTCTTCCCAATCAAATTATGGGACAACAATAGAAGAAAAAGGCGCATCTCTCTGTTGTATGTGTCGTTGGAGCGTTGAAGTAAAACTCACGGAAATGTTTGGGGTTGGAAGGACTGCTAATGCAGGGAGAAGAGCAAGCGCTATCAAAGTTGAAACCCATATTGGGCGGTGACGGTGCCCGCATCACCACCTCCATGTTGACTTTTAGTTTCCTTGTGAGAGGGTTTTATCATAGGAGAAGACTGGGGAGAGAGAGATATTATTATGAGCGGAAGTACTTTTACATCAATTATCCATGTAAAAGCCATTCAAAATGGAATTTTACACCAATTTTTGTTATTCTTTAACACTCCATTGAAACAGCTATAAAACGGGATTGGAGTGTAAAATTAGGGATGACAATTTTTCTCATTTCCTAGATCCTGTTAGGATCCGCCGCCAATGGGGCAGGGATGGGGATGGTTTTCCCAGCAAGAATGGGGACTAGGAGAGCACTCCCTGCCCCGTGGTATCCCCACTAATATACATGTATATATGTATGCATATATTATAAATTTTAATTATTTTATTTATATTTTTTAAATAAAATAAAAAACAAAAACAAAATGGTTAACATCATAAAAAAAAATCATAGAGAATGAGGACCCCTACAGGGATGGGGATCCTTGTGGGGACGGAGATGGGGATAACCTTGTCCCCATTAGCGGGAACAGGAACGGGGACGAAGAAGGGAGAGGCTCCCCGTCCCCACCCTTTGCCATTCCTATGTAATATTACACCGATCTGGCAATTTATATGGCAAACAAATGAAACCTTTGGGAAAAATCAGTCCATTTTTTGGATTCCACACCTCATTTAATATACACAAAGAAAACCAAGTTCTAACATTCTAGGGGACTTATCCAATCCCGTCTCCTTCCTTTTCACTTTTCAGATATGCCTTAATCCTCCACCTCTATTTCAAAATCATTTTCTAAAGGTTTTCCCAATATCTGTACTACTATTGAAAGTGTGAATGAAAATATGAAATTTTTGTTTAGCTAAAATACCCAAAATTTTAAATCCGATTGCTCTCTGATCGTAAGGACAAAAATGTAATTTAAACAATCACTTTTTTCTCAATAAACTTTATATTTAATGTATTAATTTCCATTAACATTCATTAAATCCTATCGATGACTAAAATACCCTTATTTTTGAATTTGATCGAAGGACACAAAATATAATTTGAAGTACATTTCTTCTCATTTACTTCCATCTTATCAAGTGTTATATTTAGGGTATTAACTCCCATTCTTTCATTGAATCCTATATTAATTAATCAAATTAAAGAAAAATATGCCTGATAAAGAGTTCAATCTTTGTTGGGTCAAATGTGTTAATCCTTGATGACATAATAATAATAATAATAGTAATTAAAAAGATGAAAACACACAAATGTTTGAAAAATATAAAAGAATTATAGAAAACATTCGGGCACATCTCTAACATCATATATTGATCATATTAAACAAAAATAAGTGTGACAAATAAGAATAGTTTTTATAGACATAAAAATATAAAAGAAAATTATAAAAATTTTGGAAAAACATATTATTATAAAAATCATCAAAAATTGCCATGTCCATAGCATATACATACTTAATAGTATAAATAAACGCAATATTACAACAACAAACACATTGTCGAGTATGAATTTATTGTGCATGAATGGAACACAGGTTTCCTACTCAATTTTTCAACCCATGACCTACCCACATTGCATTGCATCCGCACATTTCACAATACACAATAGCAATGTGTGGCCGCAAATCAAGACAGATAAAGTGTGAGTAGAGATTAGTGAGCAGAAAATCCTGTTTGGCTTGAATGTTGATAAGCTTTGGTAGTTTCAAATTAAACCAGCAGCAATGACACCCCAACCCCCTACAAGCATGTGAGGATAAGTGTGTCCCGAATTTGAATTCCATTTAATTAAATACCATACAAATTTAATCTGTTTATAATTGGATAAAATGTGAATTCATACCTGATATAATCAAGTATTTAAGCATCTGCATAATTAAACTATTATTTATGTATTAGCGTAATTAATTTGAACTTAATTAGTAAAGAGTTCAGTTGTAGGATCAAGTAATGTCCTAGAAGTTATTTTCAGGTCAATTTAATTCATGCTATGCAATATCAAAGGCTTAAAGCCACTTTTAGTTCATAATACGGTGATATTATATAATATTTCTGAATCTTTATTAATGGTATTCAATGTCCAAATTTGAGTTTAAGATGCGACATAAAATCAAAATTGATGTTTGGCGTACATTCCGGATTTGATCTAATCCATTTGCAACCATATTTTCATCTTAAGATATTTTGTTAACGACAGCATTACCTCCACACTTAGACAAAAGAGAGCTGCTTACAAAAACAAATAAGAGATCAAACATGAACGGGGCTTTCAAGTTTCAACTGCATAGTAAGTCAGGAACGACTCTGGATCTCCTATCTATAAGAACTTTATCAACAAAATACTACCTCTGTGCATTGGGAGCATCTCCCCATGTATAATATTATGTAAGAGAATGAGATATTCCCCATGTGTGACTGCAATATTATGTGGATAGGTGTGGATAGAATTGTGATGAATAAAAAATCCAGACTCGTCAGGAACTGGACTTCAAATGATCCTGGAATTGAGATATCAATCTCAATCGGTTGATACATGCTCAAGTTGACATCATTATCTCCGACTACTACACAAATTTAGAAAATATTAATACAAACATGTGTATTACTAAGCAGGGTTCCCCCGCATTGTGGGGATCAGGGACCTTGCAGGGAGGAGTGCTCTCCTCATCCCCACTGGAAAATTTTCCACCCCTACCCATTCAAGTAGGTCGCATGGGGATCGAGGAAATGAACAAAAAAAAATTGCCATCCTTAATTACGAGCTAACAGCCCAAAACCTAAAATACCCAAGCCCAATTACGTGAAAAATATGGGTGCTTGGTTGGGCCTGCACAACTTACAGCATTAACTGGAATGCCATCAAACAGAATGGAAAGTCAGTGTCATGTAAGCTCTTCATGACGTTTAGACTCTTTAGTAAGATAGACGGTTCAGGCCTTCCTCTATAGTGAATTTTGTGATTAATTTGTGCAATACTTTCCGTTCTATATAGTGAATTTTGTGAGCAGGTAGGTTTTATAGCCCCTTCCCCCATTTTGTGCAATCATATCTTTACATTATATATATCTACACAACAAACACGATGGAACACTTAAAAGAGACATACGGTTTCATACTTTATTTTATTTGTTGAAAAGTATTATTTAATCTTTAAACTGGACTGTTGCTTCATCCTTGTGTGCGGCATCTGTGTTATCTCTTTATCCCCGTCAAACAGAGGTCAGCGCCTTTGCCAAGTCCAGCCCGTTTGGGGTTTTACCTAGCCAAGTATACATTACTCACTCGGGCACTCAAGTAATCAAGTGGTTTCCAGGGCTGAATTATTCATTTATTTATTTGGGCCTCTTTCACTCTTCCAGAAGTTATTTATACAGATAAATGCATTTACTCATATTTTTTTTATTTTTTAGGTAAATAAGACAATGACTGTTTTAGTCATAAAAAGTCATTATTAAAAGCCGCATTTTTGTTTCATCTAAGTTTTGACAACTTTTAGGTGTCATTTGCCCTCCACATAAATGTGAAAAAAGAAAATGAATATCTTAATCAATGGGAACTTAATTCCTATTGACCAACTTTCTCCCCTTCTCAAAATCCAGAAAAATATAAATGGGCCATTGAAAGAAAGAGGAAGGAGATGTAGAGAGAATGAGAGCTTGAATAGGGTGAGGAATAAAGAGTGAGAAAGACCCATAATCACCTTTGGTTCACTATTTC
This sequence comes from Nelumbo lutea, assembly GCF_056320005.1. Lineage (NCBI taxonomy): Eukaryota > Viridiplantae > Streptophyta > Magnoliopsida > Proteales > Nelumbonaceae > Nelumbo > Nelumbo lutea. The sequence goes on from NC_142687.1 coordinate 16,289,953, forward strand.
TCCACCTTTTATTAAACAAAAATAGCATCTAAAACAAAAAAAAAAAAAAAGACGTGGAGATTAGTCTCTTTTGTCCATATACATACATGAATATGAGAGGGAAAGAAAATATTTAGTAGACAACAATATCTATTGGAAAGTAGAGTGCGAAATGGAAGTATAATGGATCCCATTCCGTTCCTCACACAGACACAGTTGTTGTCATCGATAGATTTTAACTCCTTGTTTTAATAAATACCAGCCAAATTAGCAATTTTGTATAATAACTACTGGTTGTCACTAAATATCATCTTTCCACTTTCTTTGCATGGAAGCATGTGTGTTGGGTTGGGTTTGGTTTGGGTGAAGTTTCAATCCAATTCATCTAATCCGCCAACCCATTAATGATCTAGTTATTTAAAATTAAATGGGTTGGATTCAACTCAAACCCGCTTTAAACTAATCCAACCCGCCCAAACTTATTAATCTTATATTTATGTACCTAAAACAAAAAACTAACTCTCTTTTGACAAATAAGTTGATCATAGCTTGGTGGTAATAATAGTTGGTATTTACATAAGTGGTGAATGATCAAATCACATTACATGCATGTTATTTACACCATGCATGGATTTATGTCGATTTGGGTGACATGTATTGATTTGAGACATAACTAATTTAATCAATAATTAATAAAAAATTAATACATTAATTATAAATTATTTCATTTAAATGAAGAAAATTAAAAAAATGACTAAAAATTAATATTTGTATCTATAGTGATTAATCCAATGATTATCCACAGTCCAACCCATTTGAATTGAGCCAATTGATGATCAACCCATTTCCGACCCACCAAGTAAATGGGCGGATTGGATGAATTCAGCAGATTGGGTGAAAATTTGCCACCGCTAATGATATCCAATCACTTATGTTGAAGGTGAAAGGTGGGGAAGAAAAAATCAGTTGCGTGATTAGTTAATTTTTTGAAATGATGATAAGAAGTTAAAATGGACATGTGGAGACATGATTGATAGATGAGGGTCGGGTCGGGGCTATGTGAGTAAAGATTGTGTAGTTGGGACTTGGGAGGAGTAAGAAAGGTCACGTGTATGTCCATCATTTTTAACATGTAAATTAAGTGGACGATGAATTGGAGAATCCCATCATCCTACTCCTTCCTATGTACATGCATGAATCATGAACCCATACATTCCTTCCTCAGCTTCTTTCTTTCTTATGGCCTTTTTTTTGGTGGTGGTACTGTAGCTGGGTCATGGCTCATGGGTGATCGGGTGTTTCATCCAATTCCAATGGTTGATTTGAGGCGATCGAGTAGCAAGTGTACATCACACCCCGAAACGCCATGTATATGGTGGATCATCAACTTGTTTCATTCTTTTTAATTAATTTGGTCTTGGATGGTGGTGTGGTGGGGCATCTGACATGCATGGTGGTGGCCAGATGGCAATGCATGATCGATGCTCCCCTCGGTCCTCTATATTATGTCTTGATCTTTGAAACTCTGGTCATCCCACTGCTTACTTTTTCATTTTTCTTTTTGCGTTTTCAATGTTTACCCCCTCTCTTTACCCAAAAGTCAATCAAATTGGCCGCACCCAGCAAGGTGTCTTGCTCCATCGATCATCCAATTGGCTGCTCACTCCTGTGGGTTAGGACTTGGGAGAAGAAAAACCACATTGGATTCATGCATTTTACCATATGTGTGGTGGTGTGGGAAAAGAAAGGAAAATTTTCACTTTATTATAAATTAGTATCTCAACTTTGAAATGCGTTAGTGTAGTACCTAAATTTTTAAAAAGTGGTAAGTTGGTTCTTGCCGTTAATTGACTGTTAATTATTTGTTGAAAATGTTAAAATTATCTTTCAAAAGAACATACTGTTCATTATCTTCTACTTTGAGATAGAATCAGTTATCTTCAAAGAAAGAGAGAAATAACATGAAATATTATAGAGATAAATAATTAAACAAGAATGTATTTCAGATCTAAATGACTTCATTAATCTAAAATATCCAAAACCTCAACCAATTCAATATCAAAGTAGAATACAATGAACAATGTTTTATTTTGAATGGTAATTTTAATATTTTCAACAGATAACTGACAGTCAGTTAATGACAGGGACCAATTTAACACTTTTTGAAAGTTTAGATACTGCATGCAGTACTAGTGACACGTATGAAATCATTGGTGAAATCCTCAGTACTAGTGTTAGTTGATAAATATAAATTGTACATTTTATTTTTATTAAAAATAAAAATATTTTTTTATTATCAATTTTATTTTTATTTAATATAACAAATATATAATATTAAAATACACATAAATTTTATTTTTTTACTGTTATCTATTGTTTTGCGTTTTTTAATAATAATAATAATAATAATAATAATAATAACAATAATAACAATAATATAGATATAAATTAATTTGGCAATCGGAGAAAGAGTTATACTATTGGTATGTGGACTTTGGGCGAAAAGAAACTAAACCTCTTCACAACAAACGGCGTTATAATAACACTATTTATACATCAATTAAAAAAAAACTGAAAATAACTCTTAAAGTGGCTTATATTTGATTGGTTACCACATATTAATATTAATGTAGAAACAAATATTGTAGGCTGAATCCATTAGTCCTCTTTGTGAAAGTGAGACATTTCTAAGATTTGGTTGAAATTAAGCTTTGGCTGTTTGAAATTAAGCAGTTCATGTGCTACGTACCTGTTTTGAATTTGGTTCGATGGATAGTTGATATGTGCAATGTTTTAAAAATTGACTCGAAAACAGAATTGTTTTGGCCATCGATTTTTGGGTCAGCAGTTTTATCGTCTGAGTCAAATGGTTCAAACAATTTAAATATTATAACTGGTGATATGTCGCCTTATCCATTAAATTGGAATATTATGATAAGATGCATATAAATACAAGAGAAAAAAGGTTTTACTGTTTGAGAATGAGAGAAATGTGAGAAGTTGCCGATGGCTTAGAGAGTTTAGAAGAGAGAGAGTGAGAGAGAGAGAGAGAGAGAGAGAGAGAGAGAGAGAGAGAAAGAGGGAAGAAGAAGAAGAGGAAGAGGTCATTTGCAGACTACAGTGGCAATGACGACGGCAACTTATAGCGGCAATAGTGACGACGACGGTGGCGGTGATGGCAAACTACAACAGTGCCAATTAAGTAGATCTGAGATTTCCCTCGGTATTATCTCTCTCTCTCTCTCTCTCTCTCTCTCTCTCTCTCTCTCACAGATATATCATCTAGACTCTAGCCTGTTCTCCCAAATCTCTCAGATCTCTCTCACTGTCTCACACATCCTTTAACTGATATTTTTCTTTCTAGTAGATCTTAAATTTGAGGGATCTTCTTCTCTTTTCTTTCTTGCTCTTACTTAATAAATCACAAACCATTCTTCAAGTCGAACGATTCAACAATCAAACCATCTGGTTCAATGGTTCCTTAACTATTTCAATGATTTTTTACTAAAGACTAGGTTTGACTTTGGATTCAAACGGTCCAACCGTCCAAGTCATCGATGGTTCGAAAACATTTGATATATCGTTAAACAGTTACTAGCACAGCCACGCGTTCAGCTAATTCGATCTCCATCTGTTCAGTTAATCAACTAGTGTCATTGTACATGTATTTTTTAGGTTTGCCAGGTGTCCAAAGGATTTGCCTTCGAATCCACACCAGCTGATTCCTTCAGGAGCCCTGAGAGTCTGAGACTGACAGTCAAGACTCAAGAGCAGCGAGGCTGAATAATCTTTCTCGTGGTGGATAGAGGAATGGTTCGTGTATCAACAGAATGCCACGTGTTATATGACTATTAGATTTGGTTCTATTTCCATAAATTAATAATAAAAAGTCGACATGTGTCAAACTCTCAACAATTGACGCTAAACCAAAAACGTATAACACCCATTCACCACGTGTCCTTCCAAACCTACCTTCCCCACACTCGAAACGCGTGCATTTTCTTCATTATTTCTTCTATTTACTTTTTCTTTTCTGATAGAAAAAACTAATAAAAAATCAAGACGACATTTATTAATTTATATATAAAGTGCTAAGGCCTACCTGGAGTCGAGTTTTTTCCGGGGTCCATATAGGCTATAGTAATTCGGCGGCCATCCTATTCTTTCGAAGTTTCGGTGGCCAACACACAACTTTGATTCTTCGATTTTTCTCCTTTTCATTTTTATTTCTCCGTCTCATCTTTCTTTTTCCTTTCTTTGGATTTTTCTACCATTCCACGATGATTCTGCCGTGATCTCTCTGGAAGACATTGTTTTAATTCTGCAATTTTCTGTATCGCGCCACTTCGTCTTCGGTTTGCTGCTGCTCTCTTTTACTGAAAACCATTTTTTATTACTCTTCCTGTTTCCTCAATATTCCTTAATCGTTCTTCTGATTCTCTCTCTTAGATCGATGAATGTGAAATTATTGTTATGGATACATTCTGCTTTTATCTCCGATGGAGGATTTGAATACCTATGGATACCAGCGCCACCCATCACAATTGATATCGTTTGATTTGTTTTCCACCAAATGTGATTTCACAATTGGAGCTACCATTTCAAAACTTCTTTTGTGTGTTCGCCATCGGTTACTTTTCCTTCTTTCTTCATCAAGTGTTGGCTCGGGAAGTTGATTGTTCCTCTTTAACTCTGTCTCAATCGGTAATAAATATCGATACTTTAGGGTTTTTGGACCATACAATTTCCCTTGATCAGTAGTCTCTCCAACCTCATCATCGCACAGTATTTGTTTAATTCTATTTCCCTTTCGTTGTAAGCCAATTCATTCCTTCAATTCTCCGTTTCCTGTTCCAAATTTCGAATAAGAGCCTCAAAACCTTGTTCTAGCTCAAGCAGATAAAAGATTAAGAAGAATATTCCTTTAAAAAATAAACAAAAACAAACCCATTCTCAAAAACCAGTTATAAATTGTAACTACAATCCTCTGCCCCTTTCTCTATATAGAAATAGAAATCATGGGTTGTGTAACCTCCAAGCATTCCCATGAGCGATGCCGCCACTGCGGAAGAAGTCCAGCGCCTCTCTGGCGTACCCGCTCGGCGTCAGGCCGCCGCTCTTCCCAACGGAAAAGGGGGAATTATCACGTCGTCTCCCTCCCGTCCCACAGAATGGATTCTCTCAAGCTCGACACCGATCACCAATACCAGAACAGCATTGAGAATTACATCAGTGACGACAAGGAAAACAATGTAAGGCAAATTCCAGAAAGCATCAAAAGAGACAATTTCAATAGCAAGGAATTCGCCACCGAGATTACTGAAGCCAAGAGCTCTTCCGACCTGAGCAACGCAAAGATCCCCAAGGTAATTCCTAGAACGCCCACCATAACACCTCCGGGCGAACCAGAAACCATCAATGCATGGGAATTGATGGAAGGCTTAGAAGACGCCAGCCCAGTCCCACTCTCCAATCTCGTCAATGGTTCCTTCTCTTTCAACGCCGTCGAACTTTCCAAGCCAAAAGTACAAGACTACGGCACGGCATCACCGAAGCCATTGTGGCTCCAGTTGTCAGAGGATACGGATTCAAATTCAAATTCCATAGTCCCCGATTTTGATCCGGAAATAATATCCACGTTCACGAAAGCCCTAGAAGAGCTGTCCCCGACGAACCCTTTCTGCCTCCGGCCGCCGGAGCACGAAAACGAGGACTCCCCAGTTCAGAATAGGTGGTTGCTGGTGTCGTCTAAGGATGATGTATTGGACGATGCAAACGTACAAGGGGAGAAGCAGGAGAAGGTGAAAGATGGTAACATCGTCATTTCCAATGACGATACAAACGTACAAGGGGAGAAGCAGGAGAAGGTGAAAGATGGTAACATCGTCATTTCCAATGACGATACAAACGTACAAGGGGAGAAGCAGGAGAAGGTGAAAGATGGTAACATCGTCATTTCCAACGACGATACAAACGTACAAGGGGAGAAGCAGGAGAAGGTGAAAGATGGTAATGTCGTCATTGCCAATGGGTGCCCGCCTGGTGGAGAGGACAAGGTGGTGATATACTTTACGAGCCTGAGAGGAGTGAGGAAGACGTATGAGGACTGTTGTAATGTGCAGGTGATACTGATGGGGTATAGAGTTCGGGTCGACGAGAGGGATGTTTCGATGCATTACGGTTTCAGGGAGGAGTTGAATGAGTTGTTTGGAGATGGATTCAAGGGTGGTCTGCCGAGGGTGTTCGTGAATGGGAAGTACATCGGTGGAGCCGACGAAATACAACAAATGCACGACGACGGACAACTCAGAAAGGTTATCGGAGATTGTGAGGTGGTGGACGATGGATGCAGCGACGAAGATGGCGGTGGCGGTGGAGTATGCGAGACTTGTGGGAATATTAGGTTTGTGCCCTGTGAGACGTGTTACGGTAGCTGTAAGCTATATTTCGAAGGAGATGAATGCGAATTTCAGAGTGGGTTTCAACGATGCCCTGATTGTAACGAGAACGGAATCGTACGTTGCCCTGTTTGCTGCTCTCTATACTAGCCTCGTTACCAAACTCTTTTGGATTTTGACTTGTAATTTTGCAAAAACCAAAATCAATCAAAATCTTTTATTTTTTTTCTGTATGTTTTTTTTTTTTTTTTGTTTTTTGATTGTACAGTGAGAAAATTTGAGGATTATCGTGTAGAGGGTGATGGTTGCTGATTAAGGGGGAAAAGAAAGATGGTACAGTTGCACATTCATTCCTCTTTTTTGCTTTTAATTTCTGGTAATCTTACTTTTTTTTTCCTACATTCCGTAATCTGTAGCAAAGAACACTCATGGAAGTTAGAAGTTAGAACCCCCACAGGTTTTTAGCTGAAGTTTAGCAAGAGAAACATTCGTGTGTATTGTGTACACAGTGGTTGAGTGGTACCCGTTCGTTCCATAAGCAAAACAAAGTGATTTTTGAAATCAACGATTTTTAAAAATTGGTAAATATTGTTATTTGGTATCATTTTAGTCACATAAGCCGATTTTGAAAGTCGGTTTTAAGTTTATTCAATACTTAATTTTCAAAGGCGATTATTTTAATATTAGAGTTATTATTTAATGTCTTATCGGATGTCATATTATCTTAGAAGATGAGAAAGTCATAAAAAATGGTGATTCCTGGAAAAGGGTCAACTTTAAGGATAGATTTCTTGAAAATCAGCTAACCCAACAGAAATTTTAGGGCCAATTACTCTAATGCTAATAGTGATTTTCAAATAATTGACATCGATACTAAACATTTTTTAAAAATAAAATTTGTCAATTTTGATTGTGATAAATCTTTTAGGGTAAAATATTGATAAATGCAAGGTGCCAACGAATTGATTGATAAGGTCTCCTGACTTCCTGAGGGGTGGGAGGAGTCATGGGTTGGGGGATGAACTACCGCCCCCTTATGTAACGCTTCGGAAGAAATAAAAAATAAAAAAAATAAATGTTTAATACTTATTTTGTAGTACTAATGACAAAAGCTTTATTAAATAAAACAGAGGGCCATTTGTAGGGGTGTTTACAGTCTGATTTCGTGCGGTTTGGAGAAGATCTCATACCAAATCGGTAAATAATAATTTGAGAAATTTCTAAATTGAGTCAAACCATTTTGGTATAAAAATTAAATTAAACTAAATTAAACTTTTATCATAGTTTTGGTGCGGTTTCTTATATGGTTTGAGGACTTTGGACCATTCTATGATTCTTTTAGGCTTAATCCAATTAAAAAGTCCAAATTGTTCTCCTAAAAATTAAAACTTAAAATTTTATTTATTATTTTATTATAAAATAAAGAATTCATTATATATTTATAATTTTACACATTCCATTTGGATATATTATATATAATATATATAATTTTGATTTACTATAAAATTCAATAAACCAAACAGAAACCATAAATTATAATTTAGAAAATTTTCAAACCGAATCAAACCATTTATAATTATAAATCAAACCAAACCATAAATTCGGTTTGATTCTGTTGGGTTTTGCAGTTTGAATCATATATTTGAACAACCCTAGCCATTAGCCATTTGCTAAGACGATTAATGCGCATCTTGTGATTACGTGACTGGCAATGAAGTCTCATGTGGATAGTCGATGATGCTATGTTTTATTTTTTTTTTTGTACATGCATAACACAGAATTATTCATTTGTAGGACTTTACAAAGCTCATTAATGGAAATATGGACCCCCCACCCCACAACCCTCAATTCTTCAAATTGAATAATTCCAATAGAAAGAAAAACAAGAAAACCTTACTTTACGTTTCTGTTATATGCATCGAGTTTGTATAATTGCACATAAAGACGGGAAGAATGTCATGAGATCTTAAGAGAAAATCGTGGTTGAGATTGCAAACAGATTTTGAGGAACTTCCAGTTAAGAGATTTGTTTTTAAAATCCGAGATGGTCAAATTGGGTGGGCAATTTAGGGTCGGTTTGTTTGATAGTTGAAATTGAAATGGAGATCTATCAGATTTGGAATCCGGGAAATGGGAATGAAATTCCCATTATGTCCAACCGGACCCTTTTTGGGAAATGCAAGATAAATGCAAATGCAGATTTGGACTCACCACCGATTCCAATACTAACAAATTAAATATGGGTATAGGCAAAACCATTTGATCATCAAAACAAATAATAGTTTCCCTGTTTAAAGAAATTAGAAATGGACGCACTCTCCTTTTGGCATTGGAAACTGATGGTTTTCAGTAGTATAGGAAGGATTATTTAGACCCCACATCCTCATACCTGCTCATTACTCGTAAAACACCTTCAATTCGGACTCGCAAATAGCAATGATGGGCCTTTGCCAAGAAAACCACACCAACAAGACGACATCCCCAATGGCCTCAACTATCTAGTATAGTACAATTTATCAAGCAGGTCCTACTGGTTTATAGGGACAGTCACCAGTAAGAAGACATTGGGGAGAGAGGAGGTTTTCTAGACATAAGAATTAGGCCTGATGGTCGGTTCAGGTTCGGGTTTGGGCCTGAATGTATTATGTTGATATATAGACAAAACTCGGCCCAAACCTGGCCCGGCCCATTAACAGGTCTATACCATATTACGACATATGTTACGTTAAAAACCTGGGTGAATGGTTACGAATCAAAAGGCTTTAAAATAAGAAAATTAGCATTACTAAGATACATTCAGTGCAAATTTAATATCACTAGAAATGAAGGTACAATTAGGATTGGTAACACAGAGACACCTCAAAATTCACGAATTCTCTATGGCTCTATCCTGGTTCCATAATCCATCCATGGGATGGAAAGAGAGAGATAGAAGAGGATGCTGCCCCATAGAATTAGCTATAAGGGGAATCTCACCATCATGTATTGGAGAATAACAATCAGACAAATAGGAATTCCGTACAATATGACTATTAAGGCCACCAATGTCATATGAATCAGATTATTGGGCAACCAAGTGGTAAGATGTTCACAAAATGAATATAGGGAAGATGAGGATGTTGACATAGAAAGGTGTCAAGAAGAGTGGTGCATCTGTGGGAACTTAAAGCATTGCCACGGTGGATGATAGAATGAGGGAGAGAGACTAAGAAGGTCTGGATGTACATTGCTGCTACACTAGTTAGGAGCTATCTTATCAAAGCTGATTGTGCTAGAGGAGATAGAAAAGTCTAGAAAGGACTTTTCCATAAGTGTTGCATATACCTATACTGAAAACGGAGTGCCATGTCTTGGCCGCACATCAAAAACATCTCTCGTACTTATATTTATCAATGGTGGTATGTCTGTGAAGTCACTGTCAGAAGCGTTTTGTGAGGCAGGGGTGAGTTAAAAAAACCGAACCGACTGAAAATATCGATTGAAACCAAACCGAAAAATAGGTTAACTAAATCAGTCGGTTCAGTTTCAGTTCGGTGTTTTTAAAAAACCCAAGGTATCTGTTCGGTTTCGGTTAACTAATATAGAAAATTGGTAGTTAACCGAACCGACTGGTATTCATATATTGCTATATATTTTATATATATTTATGTATATTATATATATTTTTTATATTTTTATATATTATAAATTAATAAATATGCATTATATAAATATATATTTATAATATATGATATATTATTTATTACTTAAAATATAATATTATATATATATATATATATATATATATATTATATAAATTTTTATTATTTTTATATGTATATATTTATAATATATATTGTAGAAATTAAAAAACCGATGAATCGAGCCAACGGTTAATCGAATCGGTCAACCAATTAACCGATAGATTTTTGTTCGTTTTCAATTACTAGTTTTCAAATTTGATTATCTTTAAATAAATAAAAATAATTACAAAAGCTAACATTTTTATTAATTTTACTAATAATTAACAATTATATATGAATGACAATGGGGTGGATTCAATGCGGGGCACCCCATCCCTGTCCCTGCCCCATAGTCAAGACACTCTACTCCATCCCCGCCCCATCCCCAATGTCAGGCGAGTTCAAGGTAAGGCAACCACTCCCCAATGTTGGGCCAGTTTAGGGGCAAGGCACCCCACTGCTCATCAAGGATGGGGAATCTTCAAATTTCCTTGCCCCGTCCCTAGTATTAGGTGGGTTCAAGTAGAGGTGTAAATCGAGTCGTGCTGGACCGGCACGGCATGACCCGCATGTGGCTCGCACAATGTGTGGGTCGTGCCATGCTGGCCCACTGGGCGTCCTAGGCCATGCCTTCCTCCCTTGGGATAATTTGGGGGGTCGGTTCGACACGGCCCACAGCCCGAGCCCGCATGGGCCTGTGCTGTGTCGTGAGCCAAGCCTTGGGCCAGGCTTGGTTGTAGACTGGGTCAAGATATGAAAGGTCCATTTAAAAAAATTTGAAAAAGATGTTTAAATTTTTATTTCATATGATTTTTTATGTATACAATGGTTTATCTATACAATTAGACTTATTTATGGGTTGGGTAGTCTGACAGCCCAACTCGGCCTGACCCATTACTTTTCAAGCTTGGACAAAATTTCAAGCCCATGAGCTCGAGCTCGAGCTTTCTCAAATAAGCCCGGTCCGATACTATTACATATAAAAAAAGTACTTATGTTATATATAATATATATATGCTTCTTAAATTATTAATAAATATCAATTTACTATTAGGAAATATAAATTAGTTTATTAATTGATTAAATTATTACTAAATTAATATAATATTAGTTTATAAAAGTATACTAAAAATAAGACATTTTGTGTATAGGTCGAGCTTTATATAAGGGCTGGGCTTGGGCTCAAGATTTAGGCCCGATGGTTGGGCCAAGCTCAAGCTCGGGCTTACACATTTTCTAATGATAAAGAGGCCCGTGTTAATTATAAATCTTGGTTTTTTACAAATTAAAATTTTTATTTAATTCTAGTGTAGTATAAAAAATATATAACATTTCTATATACATATTAATATAAAATTTGTTATTTAAATATTGTATAATAATATTTCCCATATGTGCATGCATCTAACTTCCAAGTTGAGCTTATTAAGGTTTATTTAGCTTGGGCCCTATCCGCTAAAGCCATCACTGAACTCCAAAAGTTTGCTACCAAATTAGACTTCACATCCGATTATCCCTAATAATGTGTGGTGGGCATGGTGCATATCTCAACCAGACCTAACTCAAAAAAAAAAAAAAAAAGGATAGTTTCTTGAGCCTGCAAATTTATAGGTCTAATAGTTGCTTAAGTTATAAACAATTTGTTGCTTTTTATTAATTATTAAAATATTGTAATTATTAAATTACTATATTCGTTTAAAATATAGTAATTTCTAGAAATTATCATATTTTCAAAAATAAAGCTAATTTCTTGGCTAAAACTAATTAAATGTAATTTTCTAGAAACTAAATATAACTTTTTGGTAATTAAATGTAAATTTCTATTATTTATAGCTTAAATTATAACTAATGTTAATTACAGTTTACAAAAAAGTATTGTTAATTATATTACTTTTAATAATTAAAATGCATTATTTTTTCATTATTATTAAGTATTTCTTTTTTTTGCAATAAAATATAATTAATTTTATTTTATTAATTATTTTTAGTATTTTAATTAAGCTTTAGGTTTTTTATAATTTTTGGATTTTTAATTAATTTTTGGTTTTTTCATTATTATTCATTAATTTTTGCATATGAGTATTTTTTTCAATATTTTTTCGTATTTTCATCATTTACTTTTGCATATTAGTCACTGCAAAATTAATTTGCATTTTGCTTTCAATAAAAATAAATTAACTAAATAAATACCATAGTTAATAAAGAATACAACTAATTTTCAATATTTTTCAATAATTTCTGGCTTGGGTATTTTTTAATAAAAAATACTATTAATTGTACTTTTAATTATTTTTAGTAAATACCCTTATTAATATAAAACATTGTTAATTTTCAATATTTTAATTATTTTTAGTATTTTAATTATGTTTAGGTTTTTCAGAATTTTCTAGATTTTTAATTAATTGTTGGTATTTTTCATTATTATTTAGTGATTTTTGCACATGAGTAATTTTGCAATAAAATATTGTTAATAAAACATATTCTACATTTTAAATTTTCATTACTTTTTATCATTTTTAATGAGTTCATTATGCACAATAATGGTCTCAACTCATAAGTTATCTAATAATATTATTAAAAGTTTAAAACTATCAATTAATATTTTATATTTAAATTTTTTATTTTTATTAGCGTTTATTAAGTTTGATTTTTAAGTGGAATTGAAACACAATTGTAATATTTACTAAGTTTTGTTAATATTTATTTTTAGTGAAAGTTCAGTGGATTTTTAAATTAATAATTTTTTGATTATTTAACCTCAACTTATTTACCCAAAGGCTCTCTCTCTCTCTCTCTCTCTCTCTCTCTCTCTCTCTCTCTCTCTCTCTCTCAAATGTCTATTTTAAATGTAATAATAACATGCATTAAAATAAGAGTCCTTGAAAAATACAAAAGTCTTTCTCTAATAGTGTACAACTTTATTAATCTAATCAAGATAAACAATGATTACTATTTTATATTTTTAAAATAAAAAATATATATATAAATTAGAAAAAATAGATAAATAATCTCTCAATAAAGATACATGCTGACATGGACAGACCAATAAATTGGGACATATTCTTTAGAACAGGCCTCACACCATCTCACAACCACATCTTACTTTATACTAAAAATATCTCTTCATGAATAATAAATACAATTACAGAAGATGTTCCCAATGTACATGTATGGTTTATCCAGACTCGTCTCCCATGTAACCATTGGTACGGCACCTCATGTTTTGTCCTCAAGAGTTGCTTGGACACTAAGTCCAATACCAGCTCTCCACCTTCTCACTTCACACTGATTAATTAACTTTTAGAAGTGGGATGGTGTGATCGACCTTGGGCTACTATCAACTCTGCATCTGAGGTGTGTCATAGAGATGGGGTTAAAACTTAAAACAGGTCTTATGGAATACAAATATACAATCCTGCTTCTCCCTTTCAATATTGCATATTATATAATTATAATGGCAACTAATTGGCTCTTTTCATTTTTCCCTTGTTAGTTGTTCCTTGAAATATCCAAATGCATGCCCAACCATTTAAGCACACACATCATAGCACCCTAGACGCTCCCTAGAATAAACCAATTAGATTAATAGATTTTTTTTATTGTCAAACAGCAATCAGAGAAAAAAAAACAATACAAAATATTACAAAATGAGATTATACATAACCTCCTAAAAAGAGCATTCTCTGGTGCTTTCTGGGGCATGATATCATGTTAACACACCATGAACCCAGTGAGGCCACATGTAGTAAAGCACAACCAAATGTAATTACTAAGATATAAAAATATACATCATCAAGAAGCTGTGCCCGATTTAGCTGAACACTTTCATTTTTTAGTACCACCATGACTACCTAAATCAGCAGCAACTTTGGCTGCTCGGCTCAAGGCATCCGACACCCAGAGAGCTCCTTTGCAAAAGTAGATGCTGTTGACTACAGTGTTGGCAGCTACTGCAGCGGTTCTCCCTGTCGCATATAGGGCTGATCTGGTGGATTCCGACACATGATACTTTCCATCCACTGATTTAATAGCATCAACTCCTGCACAAACCTTATCGGTAAGTCCAATTCTCTTGCTCAGCTCAGAGACTTTGGCCGCAGCTGAAGATGAGACTTGATGGGACTCGTCAAAGGCTCTGGCCCTGTTCAATGCATCTTTCCCCAGTACATATCCTTTGGCTAGCATGGCTTTCACCATTTCCTGGGCCATTGTCACTGCTTCTCCCGGAGTGGGAACAATGCGACTTTCATGTGCTGCCTGCAAATACCTCAGGAGGATAAACAATCCCAAAAAATTAAAATGAAAAATGGGAAAGAAACAAAGGATGATAAAAGATCTAGAGATAATGTAAAGATAGTCGGATTCTTTGAGTGTAACTTGAATTCTTGACTATTCAATACCATCTCTTATTGAATGAACAGATTTTGTAATCTCCTCTGCAGCTAATACACTGTTAATAAGGAATGGGTCATGATCAAATCCAAAGTTACATTAAGTAAATAGCCTACTGACAACATGAAAGTTTTAATAGGTCTCTTATTAAGGTATCTCCACAAAACAAAAATAGCCTGCATAGATAAGGGCCATTACCAATGTTAGTCATGGCTATAGGAGGATTTTATATGAAGGTGGCTGCTCTCAGACTGGGTCTGTGTTATCTGCTTTCTCACATTTGTCAACCCATGACTTTTACCATTGCCACAAGCAATAGCCCCTAAAAACAGCCTGCTTAGATGATTCTAGCTTTTAATTGCACTTTCTTTTTGGACAGCAACCAGACCAGTGGCTATTCTAACTGGGCATGTTTCATATTATGCCTTTCATTTTGATCCTCTGCTATTGATAATATAATTGGGCAGCCCATTCTGTTTCCTTCACTGGCCATATTCAAGCAAGTTCAAGAAAATCAAATTGGAGGAATCCATCATCCAAATACAAAGTTTGACATGTTATCAAGATACTTAACTTATGGTGTAGCCTGATGTGTCTGGGAAGCCATAATGAACTAATTATCAAACTAAAAATCAAGAAAACTACTTACAGTTGAGCTCGTTTCATCTTCCAGCTTCCATGAAGGCCTATTCCAAAAATCAAATTCATCTTCATAATGCCCCCAGCGAGTAATACATACACGTTGATCTACAATTGTAGCTCCCTGAGATATTCAAATTTGAACTTGATGAAGAAAAAAGAAGTGATCTAACTGGAATTGTAATGATGCATAATACTGGAAATGAGTGGTTCAGTACAGCTCTAAATTTGCAACCAGGTTAGAGTATTTGAAGTAAAAACAATAAAGTACTGCTTTTATAGATCTTGAAAACCATCAAATAGACCCTACTAGGACCAATTGAACTACAGTGTACCAAATTATATAAGTCTGAATTGTAATAGATTTTATTGAGTTATGTTGTGGATGCTTTTATTGAGAAACAATATCGCCGCAGACAGCAGCAGTAAAGGGTGCAAGATTCAGTGTTCTCATCTTATCTAATTCCGCATTCTCATCTTATCTAGCTAGATACAGTTCTATCTTATCTGTTCAGTGTTCTTATCTTATTTGTTTCCAGTAGTATGGATTAGTAGGGAGTCTTATCTGTTCAGTGTTCTTATCTTATTTGTTTCTATCTTAGCTAAATTCAGTAGTATAGATTAGTAGGGGGTCTTCCTAAAAGTAGGACTCTTATTTTCTTGTAATTTCCTATTTAAAGGAGCTGATGATATTCAATAAAGGCATCGAAATTTCCAATCAAGAAATAGCAGAGGAGAGGGGGTGATCTCTTTAATAATCACCATTTAGGCGCCAAGATAGGTTCCTCAAGAAAAGGGAGGAACAAGGGAAAACAGGAGGTTTTCCCCACTGACCGACCTGTGATGAGATCCTATTCGTGGGCCCTTAACAATCTGGTATCAGAGTAGGGCGTCATGGGTGACCATGAGCAGTTGACGACTAGGGTTCATGAACTGGAGCACAAGCTCGTGGAAAACAGCACGGAGGTGCACGAGATCAGGGACGACGTTCGAGAATTAAGGCACTTGATGGAGTTATATCTTTCTAGCAAGGAAAGGAATCCAGAAGGGGCTGCAACCACAAATGGCCGCCGACCAGACATGGTAGAACCGTCCGGCGAACAGCAGGTCATCGCCCAGGGAGCCGCAATCGTTCCCAAATACAACAGGCTGGAGTTTCCTTCCTATAATGGCGTTGGAGATCCTTTGGAATGGCTGTACAGATGTGAGCAATTCTTCCGCAACCAACGGACAGAGGACAGAGACAAGGTAAGCTTAGCCGCATTCCACATGACGGAGGAGGCGCAGCTCTGGTTTTATAGATTGGAGCAGGAGGAACCCGGGCTCAAATGGACCCAATTCAAATCTTACTACCTTCTCAGATTTGGCTCCCATTAACAAGCAATCCATTAGGCGAACTAATCAACCTCAAACAGACGGGAACGATGGCTGAATATCAGTGTCAGTTTCGACCCTCCTTGCAAGAGCATCATCGGTACAACCAAACCAGCAGGTTGACATGTTCACCGCAGGGTTAGCAGAAACTTTGAGGGTGGATGTGGAGATGCAAAATCCCCCCAATCTGGTTACTGCTATGAATTTGGCTCGCGCCTTTGAACGCAAGTTGCAACTCAACCGCGGAAGTATTAGTATAGGGTGGCCTCAAACAGCATGGGCATCCCCGAAACCACTCGGAATGGCTCCATCTTCAACAGCCAGCCAAGAACAGAAACCACAAACAAGCAACAATTCCAGCTCGGCATCCAGGGTGGGGAGCAGCGTTGTTGCACCCCCTATTAAGCACTTGTCCAGGGCTGAGATGGCGGAACACAGGGCGAGGGGACAGTGTTTTAATTGTGATGAACCTTACTCAGCAGGGCACAAGTGCAAGAGACTTTTCTGCCTCCTAGTGGAACAAGAGGAAGATAAGGATGAACCCTCTTCATTGGAACCCGATCCAGGAGGGAAAAATCATTCCACCTATCCTGGATTCCTTTGACTGTGTTTCAAGACACCTATCCTGAATTCGAGCTTGAGGACAAGCTCTTAGTCCAAGAGGGGAGTAATGTTGTGGACGCTTTTATTGGGAAGCAATATCGCCGCAGACAACAACAGTAAAGGGTGCAAGATTCAGTGTTCTCATCTTATCTAATTCAGTGTTCTCATCTTATCTAGCTAGATACAGTTCTATCTTATATGTTCAGTGTTCTTTTCTTATCTGTTTCTATCTTAGATAAATTCAATAGTATAGATTAGTAGGGAGTCTTCCTAAAAGTAGGACTCCTATCTTCTTGTAATCTCCTATTTAAAGGAGCTGATGATATTCAATAAAGGCATCGAAATTTCCAATCAAGAAATAGCAGAGGAGAGGGGGTGATCTCTTTAATAATCACCATTTAAGCGCCAAGATAGGTTCCTCAAGAAAAGGGAGGAACAAGGGAAAACAGGAGGTTTTCCCCGTTGACCGACCTTTGACGAGATCCTATTCGCGGGCCCTTAACAAGTTACAACGTACTATTCTCATAAAGAGAAAAATGCATATCCATAAAGATTAAATGCTTATCCATTAAAGCTATTTTTGGTTTGAAAGAAAAGGAAGGAAAGTGATGGAGCGCGATCCGGCTGGTCTTAGCTGTCCGCTGCCTTGCTTCCGAACGGGGTAGCAGGGAACCTAAAACGGAAGAGATGGGAAAGCTCCGAGGGGAACCCGGTGTAGAGGCTCCGAAGCTCAAGTTAGAATCCTTCAAAAGCAAGGTAATACCAGATAGCGCAAAGTTTGCATACCTCCGTTGTCGGGGGGGCAGAGGGCTCTTATAGTCACTTCGTGTACTCGTCCCGAGGCCCTTGTCAGATCGGGTATGATTACCCTTGTGCTTGTCAATTCGGTCGTCGTCCTTTCTGCTAAGACATAACCATCACTGCCTAACCGTCTAACTGGAGATGGCGGTGTCAGTGGCGGTGGCAGGTGGCCGTTTAGAGTGCTGCTGCCAAACGTCAAATCCCAAGTCAGTCAGGCGTGGCGCCCTCAGGCACGGACTTCCCTAGTGTCAGGCATGGTACGACTTGTTTGGTTTTGGTGCCCAGAAGGTGATGCAAAGTGCTGAGCGAGGCGGTCTTGAGCTCGGAGGTATCTATAGGGCAGGTCAGTTCGGCGAGGTGTATCCCGAACTGTTACAAGGTGGGTCAGTTCGGCGAAGTGTATCCCGAGCTGTTACAAGGTGGGTCAGTTCGGCGAAGTGTATCCCGAGCTGTTACAAGGTGGGTCAGTTCGGCGAAGTGTATCCCAAGCTATTACAAGGGTCAGTTCGGCGAAGTGTATCCCGAGCTGTTACAAGGGTCAGTTCGGCGAAGTGTGTCCCCTTGTTCCCGCCTAGGCTTGGCCCCTTTTGTCGAGCTGTTGTTTCTGCCACGTGTCACATAATAGAGAGGTCGGGCCAAATCTTCCTTCATCAATTGCCCCCCACTCCTTGTGCCAGGGGTCTTGCCATGGTGCGGGGAGTTTTCGCGAGGTAGCTGGTGGATTTGTCCCGTCCTTCGAACCTTCACTGCACGAGACGCTTTTGCTAGAGTTCTTTCGGTTTCCGAGAAGGCTGGAAACGTGCTTACTCAAGAACGCTGGTGGTTGTGACCGCGCGTTTTAAATTTCAAACCAATTCGCGCCGTTGGGACGTGATAGCGGGTCATTTCAAAAAGGCGCACCACTGCTGTACGTGCGCGGGCGACTGTCAGGGAGACGTGTTGCGCGTCAGTTTCGAAAAGACGCGTGTCGAAGCGACGTCGGTTTCAAAAAGACGTGCGCTGACGTTTCGGTTTTTTCGGAAAGACGTGCGCCAATCACGTCTCGATCTTAAGGGTTGTGCGGACGGTAAGAATGTGGGCCGTCGGATCGTCTTCGGTCTGAACGGTCGATTCTTGGTTACTATAGCTATAAATAGTGGGGGACCCCGGTTGTTTTGTCACTTCTGCGGTTTGTCTACTGAGTTCGCGTCCAACCTTTCAGCTCGCGTCCAAGTCTTTTCCAGCTCGCGTCAAGGCTGGTTATACAGTCTTCACGGTTCTTTGGTTTTTCTTCAAACTTTCCGGTGAGTACTTTCTTGAATTCGTCTTTTCCCCAATGTCTAGCTTTGATAGCTCAGACGATTCTTCGAGTAGGGCCGATGTAGGTTCCACCAACCGAGCCGTGTCCCCAGACTGCCTCAGTGATCCTGAGGTGGAGTTTGAGGACTATGAACCAGTAGGTCGTATCGCTTCGGGCAGTTTGGCGTCTACCTCCTGCCGAGGTCGGATGCTAGACCGGTTTGGCCCTTCAACCATGACGCCTGAGGGGCTTCAATCCATACTTCTGTCTTACAATCTTCCTGAGGGGTACACATATTTTATTCCTTCGGGTAGCTTTCCTTGGGAACACGGTCCCGACGAGATCGTGATTTTTCGAGAGCAGTTCGCTGCAGGGTTGCGACTTCCTTTCCATCCCCTTCTCGTCAAAGTCATAAACCACTTCGGTGTCACCATTGGCCAGCTTCATCCGAACTCTATTCGGAACCTGATGGGGACAATTTCCCTTTTTTGCGAGCAGAACTTTCCCTTAGACTTAGAGATATTCTCCTCTATCTTGATGCTCAAGAGACAGGCGGGTTCTCTTCCTGGGGGGAGATGGGCGTATTACCTTTCTCCTCGCCAGGGTTTCAAGCTTCTGCACGATCTTCCTAATAAGGTCCCGGCTTGGAAGCGGGACTACTTCGGCGTGCGAAGTGCACAAGGATGGCCCTTTCAGACCGAGTGGGGTGAGGCCGCTCCCGATTTGGGCGTAACTCTTGATAAAGAGACGGTGAAGGGTCTCCGGCAATGGGCACGGCAAGGCTTAAAGTGCCACCACTACTTAACGGAGGCCAAGCTTATTGCAGCCGGCCTGAGTTCGGGTAGGTTTCTAGCTATGCGGTTTCTTGCTTGCTTTGTTCTTTCATTTTTTTCTGATGTCGAACTCGTTTCTGTAGGTGTGATGGACGCAGAGAGAACTCGTGGGGGCGTTTGTTCCAAGGTATGAAGAGGAAGCGGGTCGCCAAGCGAACTCGTACCGAGCTGCCCCTGGATGAGGAGCCCCAAGCCCCAGACCATACGCCAGAGGATCTGCCCAGGGAGCCCAAAGTGACTCCACCGGTGCACGAGACTGTCGGGGCGCCTTACGTTGAAACCATTCATACAGGCGCTCCTGCGTACTCAAGTGCTCCTGCTCACTCCGGGTCTGCTCATACGCAGGCTGGGCCCTCAGGCTCGGGAGCTCAAGGGGAGTTTAGGAGCGTGTTGACACCGAACTACGCTCTTCAGAAGAGTAGGGACACTACTTTCCCCGAGGAGGTCACGGCATGGACCGATCTTCCCTTGAATCAGGTCGCTTGCCGCGCCGTAACACATGCCATGGTGGTTAGATTCTGTCTTCCTTTTTTATTCTGTTGCTTCTGCTGTCATTTGCTCACTTGTTTCTTTTGGTAGGTGAATTCTTCGATTCATGCCTCGGCGGCCCAAGTGGAGAGGAGCTCGCGACAGGCGCGAGCTGCTGAGGCTGCCGCTCATGCTGCTGAAGAAGCCTTCCGTGCTGCAGAGGCAAATACCAGAGCTGCTGAGGCGGCTGCTTATGCTGCTGAAGAGGCTGCTCGCGTCGCGATGGCCAGACAGGCGAGGTCTCAGCGTGACGCCGAGGCCATGGGGGTAGTTGTCAAGCATATGGCGAACTTGAAGTTGGATTTGCAGTATCAAGTCGAATATCTTCAGGAGGACATTAGGGAGAGAACACAGATTTTTTCCCAAGGCATTGAAGACGCCAAGAAGAAGGCAGTTGAAGACTACATTGCCTCCCCGCGTTTTGACGATCTGATGGTGGACTCTTATAGGAGGGGGTTCAAGTTGAGCCGGTGGATGATCCGGAATACGTACCCCGACCTCGATGTAAGTGCCATAACCACTTCGCGTATAACTCAGGAGATGGCCAATGCTGTCGATGGCGAGCCGGACTCTGAAGGAGAGGTAGGGCCTTCGGGTGTTGTTGAAGTGCCTTCCGATGGCGAAGTGGCTCCGGGCATGTAAAATTTTTTTTTTTTGCCAATGTACTGTTTCTTGCAATGGAGTGTCTTTTTCCCCTTGCTCATCTTCCCCGAGCTGTTTCTTTGCCGGGTTTTTAAATTTCCGTGGTCTTTTATGCCGCGAATTGAATTTTTGCCGAGCTGATAATGTGCTGTCTACGCCGAAGTTCCTCGGCTTGCCTTGTGGCACATAGGGCCTGATTTCGTCCACTTCGCTAGGTGGTTTATAGGTAGTATCGCCTCAAGTTCACGATGTTCCATGTTCGAGGTACTCATTTGCCTTCCAAGGTTTCGAGTTCGTATGCGCCCCCGAGCACTGTTTTTACTTTATAGGGCCCTTCCCAATTAGGTCCAAGTTTGTCGATGCCGGGTTCGGGCACCACAATCTTACGGAGGACCAGGTCGCCAACTCGGAAGCTTCATTGCTTTACTCTGCTATTGTAGTAGCGAGCTACCTGCTACTGGTATGCCGCTGTTCGGATGTGCGCGAGGTCCCTTACCTCGTCTAGTAGGTCGAGGTTGGTGCGTAACTCGTCTCCATTCGTCCGATTGTCGTATGTTTCTAATCGCAACGTTGGTATTTCGATTTCCTCCAGGATCACTGCTTCAGTGCCGTAGGTGAGGTTGAAGGGGGTTTCTCCCGTGGCTGCTTTTTCGGTCGTTCGGTGAGCCCATAAGACACTTGGTAGCTCTTCGGCCCACAATCCCTTAGCTTGATCCAGACGTGCTTTCAGTCCCCGCAGGATGGCTCTGTTCATTACTTCCGTCTGACCGTTTGCCTGCGGGTGCGCGACTGACGTGAAATTTTGTCGAATCCCCATGTTCTGGCACCACTCTTGGAACTTGATATCCTCGAACTGTTTGCCGTTGTCGGAGATTAGAACTCGAGGTAACCCGAACCAACATACTATGTTCTTCCAAAAAAAGTTATGTATGTTTCGAGCCGTAACAGTTGCCAGAGGTTCGGCTTCTATCCACTTCGTAAAATAATCTACCGCAACAACTAAGAATTTTCTTCCGCCTATTGCTGGTGGGAATGGCCCTAGGAGGTCGATGCCCCATTGTGCAAAGGGCCACGGGCTGGCGAGGTATTTGAGGTCGGAGGCAGGTTGATGGTGGATGTTAGCGTGCTTCTGACACTTGTCGCATTTTCTGACGAGCTCGACAGCTTCTGCCTTCATCGTTGGCCAGTAGTATCCTTGTCAAAGTGCCTTTTGGGCGAGTGCTCTGCCCCCCAAGTGTCCACCGCACAGGCCTTCATGAGTGTCGCGGAGTACGAACTCGGCTTCGGTAGGTCGCAGGCAACGCAAATAGGGGAGCGTGTACGACCGTCGGTATAACCGTTCGTCTATTATGACGTATTTGGCCGCCTGGCGCTGCACCCTCTTGGCCGCATTGCGTTCTGCAGGGAGGGTTCCATCTATCAGGAAGCTCGCGAGTGGATCAATCCAGCTCGGCTCTGCTTCTAAGACGGGAGCGACCTCCTCTGTCCCCCCGAGAATACTAGGCCGAGGTAAGTCCTCTATGTACACAGTTCTCATATTGTTGTGACTCGTACTGGCTAATCGGGACAGGGTGTCAGCCTCAGTGTTTTCTGACCTCGGGATTTGCCTGATGATGTGTGACCGGAAGTTGAGCAGGGCTTCTTTTACTTTGGCCAAATATGCGATCATGGAGAGATCGTGTGCTTCGTATTTGTCGGTAACTTGGTTTACCATGAGCTGAGAATCGCTGCAGATGACCAAGTGTTTTGCCTTCACCTTTTGCGCTAGGTCCAGCCCGGCGATCAGTGCTTCGTACTCTGCCTCATTGTTGGATGCCGCAAACTCAAAGCGTAGTGCGTATTCTACTTTTGTTCCGCTGCCTTGCCGGTTCGAGGAACCATCCACGTGAAGGATCCAGGGCTCCTCATCCCAGCTCGCGCTTCGCCTGACCAGGAGAGATGCCACACTGGCTGCTACTTCACGGGGTTCGGACTCTGTGGGCTCAGGAGCTCCGGGTTCGCCCGAACTAGGGACCTCGGGCTCGACCTGTGGGGCTTCGTGGCTGAAAGTGCAGTCGGCAATAAAATCTGCCAAAGCTTGGGCCTTGATAGCGATTCTCGGTTTGTACTGGAGGTCGTACTCGCTGAGTTCGATGGCCCATTTCGTCAGTCGACCGGAGACTTCGGGTTTGAGTAAAACTTGTCTAAGAGGTTTGTCAGTTAGGACAATGACGGTGTGAGCCTGGAAGTACGGGCGGAGTTTCCGAGCTGCTATTACTAGGGCGTATGCTAGTTTTTCTATCTCCAGGTACCTTGCCTCTGCTCCCTGCAAAATTTTACTAACATAATATATGGGTCGTTGGACCCGGTCTGTTTCCTTTATCAGTACCGAACTGACCGCCTCGTCGCTCGCCGAGAGGTACAATTCTAAGACCTCGCCCACCTCGGGTCGGGCTAAGGTTGGCACACTAGCGAGGTAACCTTTTAGTTCGTCAAACGCGAACTGGCAGTCCTGGGTCCACTCGAACCCTTTGCCTTTGACTGCCTTGAAGAAGGGTAGGCAGCGGTCTGCTGACTTAGACAAGAAGCGGCTTAGAGCGGCTATGCGGCCGTTTAGCCTCTGAACCTCTTTTACTTTCCGAGGTGGTTTCATATCTAGAATGGCTTTTATTTTATCCGTGTTGGCCTCAATACCGCGCCGATTGACAATGTAGCCTAGGAACTTGCCCAAGGTGACGCCGAAGACACACTTGTTGGGGTTCAACTTCATGCTAAACTGACGCAGGATTTGGAAAACAGAATCTAAGTCTTGTATTAACTCTTGTGAAAACTGAGTCTTGACGACCATGTCGTCTACATAGCACTCTATCTCCGTACCAATCAGGGACCGAAATAGCTTATTTACAAGTCTTTGGAAAGTCGCCCCGGCATTTTTTAGTCCGAAGGGCATGACTATGTAGCAATACAGGCCGAACTCGGTTATGAAGCTGGTTTTTTCCTCATCGGATGGGTCCATCCTAACTTGGTTGTAGCCCGAGTAGGCGTCCAGGAAGCTTAGCAACTCGTTTCCCGAGGTCGTGTCCACTAGGCGGTCAATTCTGGGGAAGGGGAAGCAATCTTTCGGGCAAGCTCGGTTCAGGTCGGTATAGTCGACGCACATGCGCCACTTGCCGCTTGCCTTTTTTACCAACACCGGGTTGGCCACCCAGCTCGGGTAATGGACTTCCCTTATGAAGTTTGCTGCGAGGAGCTTCTCGACCTCCTCATCGACCACTCTCTAGCATTCTGGGGCTAAGTTAAGTTTCTTCTGTTTAACGAGTCTGACAGTTCGGCTCGTAGGGGGTCTTCGATGGAAGCTCCGATGCTTAGTGTGCGAGCTGGGTCCGTAGCGGAAGTCGGGATTGCGACTGTTTACTCCGTGGGCGAAGCTCGCTCCTCACCTTGCTCCGCAGGCCGCTCCAGTTCGAGGTCATCGGCCGCCTTGGTTTTTCCCTTCAGGGCGGCAACGTAGCACTTGCGGGACTCGAGCTGGTCGCCCCGCGCTACCCCTATACCGAAGTCCGTAGGGAACTTCATGGCCAAATAGTAGGTGGAGACCGCCGCCCGTAGGATATGCGTGATTGGCCGCCCTATTATGGCATTGTATGGGGAGGGGGTCGCGACTACCAGGAAATCATGGTTGACTCTGACCGCACAAGGCCATGTGTCGACTTCCACAGGGACAGTTACTTTTCCGAGGGGCCTAACTTCCTCTCCGCTGAAACCTACCATGGGAGTGTTCGCGGGCTTCAGCTCGCTCCTCTGTAACTGCAGCTGGTCAAATGCTGATTTGAAGAGGATGTCCGCTGAGCTGCCCGAATCTACGAGTACGCGCCTGACCTCGAAGCCGTTGATCCTTAGCTTAATGACAAGCGCGTCATCATGGGGGTAGTGGACTCCTCGCGCGTCGTCCTCCATGAAAAAGATTGGTTCTTCGGTCTTTGGTCTCTTTGGGGGGTTCCGTTCTTTGAGGGCCGCTTCGCGAACTGAAGTCCGGGCTGCTGCCGAGGTACACCCCGCTACCACCGAACCTCCCACTATTACATGGATGGTTCCCCAAACTGGCCTCTCTTCCGGAGGCTGCTTCTGCAACGGTTCGGCAGGTCTGTTGCTAGACTCGGGGGCATCCTTTTCGTGCTCCCCTTGCCGACATGCTTTATTGTTATTCCTGTGTTGTACAAAGTTTCTCAAGTATCCGCGACGAATGAACCCCTCTATCTCGTCCCGGAAGTTATTACACTGTTCGGTGCTATGACCATGGTCTCTATGGAAACTACAATACAAATTCTTATTTCTCTCGTTCGGATTTCCCTTTAGGCGAGGTGGCCACTTAACGTACGGAGCGTCTTTGATCGTCATTAAGATCTCTGTCCGCCTCGTGTTTAACGGCGTGTAGTCCGTCCGAACTGCTGGGGGGCCCGGAATGACTGGTTCGGCTTCGGCTCCCGGGTCGGGTTTTTCCTATTCACCGGGCTGGGGAGCTTGCCTTCTCTCTTTCTTTTCTCGTTCCCGCCTTCGGTTCGTTGGTTGATTTCTTCCTCTGTCCTCATGAACTTATCCGCGAGTTTGAGGAATTCGGCCACGGTTGCGGACTGGTTGGCCACCATGTGCCATTTGAATTCTTTGTGCGTCACCCCTCTTTTGGCCGCCGCGAGCTGCACTGCGGGGTCCAACCGCGGTATCTGCAAGCATGCTTCGTTGAATCGCTTGATGTAGCCCCGAATGGATTCTCCTTCTCTTTGGACTACTCCGAAGATGCTTTCCTCTGTTCTGGGGCACCGTCGGCTGGTGACGAAGTGTGTGGTGAAGACTTGCACGAACTGGGCCCAGCACTTTATCGACCCGGGGGCCAGGTTCCTGTACCAAGTGCGGGCTACCCCCTGAGGGTGGTGGTAAAGGCCACGCACATGCACGATTCGCTGGCCCTGGCGAGGTGCATTTGGGACTGAAATGCGTCAACGTGGTCGTTGGGGTCGAAGGACCCGTCGTACTTGTCCAGAGGTGGGAGCTTGAAGTCTCTGGGTAAGGGGACCGCCAGGAGTTCCGATGCGAGGGGGGAAGGAACCGAGAGAACCGGGGCAGCCCCTACCTCGTCCGAGCTAGTGTCTTTGCCTCTGAATTCCGACAAGGCGCGGGTGGCGGTTCTGCGACTTCGCTGGCGCCTTCGCCGTTGAGCGGGCCTTGTGCTAACGCTGCTGGCCTCCGTGTTACCGAGCTCGATGGGCCCGGGATGCTGGTAGTCTGCCGCCAGGGCGTTGAATCGGTTTTCGATGAGCAGGAGCTCGGGCTTGGAGCGTTGGGGTGCCAACCTCGCGGGCGAGGTTCCCGGCCCGCCTGCGGGTTGCGAGGCAGGGATGACACTTTTCTCTCTTCGGCCTGGAGACGAGGCTTGGCTATTGGGGTGGTTCTGGGGCCGGGAGGCCTTCGCCTGGCGGGGGCGCCCATCCTGCGGGGAGGCCTTGACCGGCCTCGTAGCGGGGTGGCGAGGCGGAAGT
This sequence comes from Nelumbo lutea, assembly GCF_056320005.1. Taxonomy (NCBI): domain Eukaryota; kingdom Viridiplantae; phylum Streptophyta; class Magnoliopsida; order Proteales; family Nelumbonaceae; genus Nelumbo; species Nelumbo lutea. The sequence continues at coordinate 16,316,656 of NC_142687.1, forward strand.
AGTGGTTGGTTCAATGGCAGTTGGGGGAACTGCTGTTGATAGTGATACTGGGAGATGTTGTGCAGCACTTGGTGCTGGTGAAGCTGGTGTTGCTGGAACTGTTGCATTTGGGCTTGCATTGCCCGCATGCACTGCATCAGGTCCTCCAACCGGTTTTGGCTAGCTGCCAGGGGGACGGGAGTTGGTTCAGTGAAGGTTGTCTCAATGGGGGGAGGAAAGGGGATGCTTGTGGTAGGAGGGTTTACGGGTGCCCCTGCTTGTGGCGCGTTCAAGATGGGGATCCCATCCGCCGAAAGGGGGATGGTGAACTATCCAACGCACACTACGGGGACCTGAAGTTGCTCCCCGGTGGCGTTTGTCTCCGTGCCACGTCCGGTGTTGCTGGAGGAGGCCATGAGTGTTGGGTTTTTTGAAGAAAAAGGGGTTATCGAAGTTTGGAGGGAGGCTTTTTGAAGCGTTTCCCACAGACGGCGCCAATTGATGGAGCGCGATCCGGCTGGTCTTAGCTGTCCGCTGCCTTGCTTCCGAACGGGGTAGCAGGGAACCTAAAACGGAAGATATGGGAAAACTCCGGGGGGAACCCAGTGTAGAGGCTCCGAAACTCAAGTTAGAATCCTTCAAAAGCAAGGTAATACCAGATAGCGCAAAGTTTGCATACCTCCGTTGTCGAGGGGGCAGGGGGCACTTATAGTCACTTCGTGTACTCGTCCCGAGGCCCTTGTTAGATCGGGTATGATTACCCTTGTGCTTGTCAATTTGGCCGTCGTCCTTTCTGCTGAGACAGAACCGTCACTGCCTAACCGTCTAACTGGAGATGGCGGTGTCAGTGGCGGTGGCAGGTGGCCGTTTAGAGTGCTGCTGCCAAACGTCAAATCCCAAGTTAGTTAGGCGTGGCGCCCTCGGGCACGGACTTCCCTAGTGTCAGGCATGGTACGACTTGTTTGGTTTTGGTGCCCAGAAGGTGATGCGAAGTGCTGAGCGAGGCGGTCTTGAGCTCGGAAGTATCTATAGGGCAGGTCAGTTCGGCGAGGTGTATCCCGAACTGTTACAAGGTGGGTCAATTCGGCGAAGTGCATCCTGAGCTGTTACAAGGTGGGTCAATTCGGCGAAGTGTATCCCGAGCTGTTACAAGGTGGGTCAGTTCGGCGAAGTGTATCCCGAGCTGTTACAAGGTGGGTCAGTTCGGCGAAGTGTATCCCGAGCTGTTACAAGGTGGGTCAGTTCGGCGAAGTGTATCCCGAGCTGTTACAAGGGTCAGTTCGGCGAAGTGTATCCCGAGCTGTTACAAGGGTCAGTTCGGCGAAGTGTGTCCCCTTGTTCCCGCCTAGGCTTGGCCCCTTTTGCCGAGCTGTTGTTTCTGCCACGTGTCACATAATAGAGAGGTCGGGCCAAATCTTCCTTCATCAGAAAGGAATAGAAGCCTCTTCCTTAATTGACTTAAATTCCCTTCCTTTTCTTTCAAACCAAGCAGCCTAAAAGTAACGAAAGTGAAAACGATTTTGGATGTTTGATAAAATCATAAAATCCAAATTAAAGTAAATGAGTAAGAGGCAAGACTCATGAAATGCAACTAAGATAACAAGAACTCAATAAGTTTCAATATGACATTCCTAAATATGTCGTCTTTGAGTCATGCTTCTGTAAGCCATATACACTTCATCTTGCGTACACCATTCTTTAGACACTAGGTATTTCTGTATTGAATACTGAAACATTCAAGATATCAATGTATCCCAGTACATAAACCAACTTTTCTTACCACAGATTGCATGAAACTTACACTGAGCAAACAAGCAGTTTCCAGGGCATGAGCTTCTTTAAATGTCACATAGGCAGTGCAAGCATATTCTCCACATCTATTAAAGACATTCTTCCATATCAGAAATTAAATAACGTTGTTAATATAACATGCATGAAAAATTATAAGATTTTTTTTTGGTATTTTTCCAGCAGATGAATCAAGGAACTTCTATCCTCACCAATTGGTTAAAGTCACAAGGAACAACACACATTTTAACACAGTTGTCAGTGATAGAGATGCATCAGTGTGCAATATTTAACAGTTAAAACTAGTAGAATGACATCTGTATCATCTTGAAAATTTACAATTGCAACTGAAAGCACAGAAAAACGATTATTATGACTTAGCCCAGGTACACGAATTCTTATAAAGAGATCATCTCAATGATCTAAGAACTGTTTTAAAATTTAAATACACATCCTCAAAAGCATAAGATACTTAGAGTTATTGAGTAGTTGAATCATTGTTGACTGATTTAATCCTACATGAATCCTGTCCCACTGTTATGCAGTATGAAGAGTCAACAATAATCTTAGGTGCTGTGTGATAATGCTTTTAACAAAGAAACCAGATCCTAATACATCCTGCCATCCTGATATGTTGATAAATTTGTAAAATACACAATAGTGTTATCTTCTCCAACAACAGTCGCTACCCAACCTTATTCATCTGTAGAATTAATGACCATTGGAACCTATGGAAAAGAGAAATCTTCAGAAAGTCAAATACTAAAGTAGCAATTATCCCAACAATGACCATGGCCAGCCTGAGAACAACTATCAAAAATTCCAGAGGGAAATCTTGTATCTACTACATAAGCTAGGATCTCCAGTGGGTTTGTTCTCTTGGTTGAAGCCACAAGTGTACACTTGGGATCACAGGGGAAGATCAACTCAGAATCAGAGAATTACAGGTAGATGCTGATTCTTTTGTAAATCATCTCATAACTGAAGAGGGAAAATTAGATGACTTCTTGCCAATCTTTTGGGTTCTCAGGGAGATACAGTCCATATCCAAGAACTTCCAATCAGTCTGTTGCATTCTTGTTCATTGCCAAATCAACATATTGGTAATTGTGTTAGCTTCAAAAGTTCTTGGAGATCAGACTCTTCATATTTACATACTGCCCTGTCCTACTTGGCTTGAAGAGGTAGTGTTGTCTGTTGTGGTTTTGGTCCATAGGGTTATTTTTTTGTAATTATATACTCATCCATCTAGAAAACAAGGAATAATTGGAATCCATATCGGAATTCAATGAACTAAAACATGTTGATAAAAAAAGACAAGTCTTTTCAATTAAAAAAGTTATCTCTCAAATCACCATCCAAGAAGATTCACTATACTACCGTTCATATCAAAGTCATCCTTGAGACAAGAGTGTTACATCAAGCTACAACTTAGGACAGATTCAATTAATAGGAGGAAGAAGACTAAAATATCTCATGAATCACCTAATTAGATGGTTGCACATGTTCTAACAGCTTTAAGGCCACTATGCAATGTTGGTTCCAGCTATCTGGGGTCTTGGGACGGGTAGACTGGACATGGTCCTAATCTTTGGCATTTTTTTGCACAAAATTGCTGCTCTCAAACTTGAACCCATGTTATCATATGCTTTCCAATCCAAGATTTTACCATTGCACGGTTTGCAACAAGTAATGGCCCCTTTACTATTGTAGCTAGCATGGTGGAACACCATAGGAATGTAGAAGGACGAGATATTATTGGAATCGTTTGAACTTTATTTTTAGGAAAGATAACTTGTACAATATTGTAAACAAAAAGATGAAATGTGTACAAACCTCAACAGAAAAAAAGAAAGGGGATAAAGCAGTAAGGCATTATATTAGCTCCATACAAGATGTCCCTTCCCAAACCAGATTTTGCTAACCCATCAGCCAAATGATTGAGGTTTCTTGGGATCCATCTCAAAAAATTCATTGAAACAATTTAATGTGATCAAAAACAAATTGAATCATCAATGAATTTGCTAATTGGTAAAAGTCTAGTTTCAAAATGTTTAAATTAATTAAAGAAGAAGCTAAGATCAAATAATCAAATTCCAATAAACAATTGAATAGAAAATGATGAAGATAGTAAATAATATTTTCTTATTTATTTAAATGGCTGATGTACAATGAATTTGAAGGGGAAAGATACAATTTGTGAATGGAATCCAAATGTATCTAGATAGAAACCAAAATCTGATATTAAAAAGAAGAGTGAATGAAAACTAGTGTCAAAAATGTTATGAGACTTTTAATACCTGACAATTTCAACATGTTCTACTGTGCCAGAGAAAGCAAAGAAATCATAAACATCTTTCTCTGTCGCATTGGGAGACAGACTTGTTACTTCCACTGTATAACCACTTGGGTCCATGGTTCTAAAATTTTATGAAATAAAATGATGGACTTAAGTTCTTCAGACCTGATAGGCACAACAAACAAAGAAGAGCAAATAAAATGTTAGAAGCTGATAGTGCACAACGGATTAAAAGAAAGAAAACGAGATCTTAATTAAAGCTTACTTATTCTAAACTCTAAATCATTGGCATGCAATAATCATATCAACCATTTATAAAGTCCCCATTGCTGTGCAAAAATTTGCACAGGTGTAAATGCATGGGAGTGCAAATGGACTGACTGTCTATTCTGGTTTACTTTTGCTTCATATTTGACCTTGTCTTGTTTGTTTCATTGTTTGTGAGAAGTAAAATGATATGATCCCATTTTATATGAAAGAGGAGTAACGTAAGAGAAGGGAGCACGGATCTGCTGACCACAAAACGTGTGTACACAACATCTACATCTACAGTCACACATTGGGAACATCTCTTGTACTATTTATTGTCATTCACAGGAGATGCTCCCAATGTGTGGTTGTGGTGTTGGTGCACACAGATGTGACCAGCCTTTTGTGGTCAACAGATCTGTGTTTGGAAGAAGGTGGCACAAACTTTGCATCTGAAAAACTAATGCAAATTTTGCATCTGAAAAACTAGTGCAAATGGGATTAAAAAGGTTCAAATTCTGCAACAGGCACAAGTGCAAATTTCAGTCACAAACAAATGGATGCAAAACTGAACCAGGTGCAAAACCTGCATCCAGTTCAGATTTGCATTGCAAACAAACAAACAGAGCCAAAAGTATTGGTTGGGTAGCAATTTCTGAGATAGTAAAAGTTCAGATTTGTAGGGGTGGACTGAACAATAAAAACCCCTAAAAGAAAATATATAAAAACATGAGTTATTTCTGCCAACTAAATATTTAAGTCAACCAGTGCAGAATAAGAAAATGCTTACACATATCAATCCAATTATCTACTTGCAGCACAGAAGGCAGCCTAAGGAAAAAGCATTTATCTTTCGGCTTCCACTCTAAGGAACAATGTATGGTCAAACAATGAAAGCTCATTACTTCTGTGCAAACTTTTCTTAAAGCGCAAATTTCGGGTAGCTAAAGCTTAAAGTTCACCTTCCCCAGAATGGCAGTTTTGCCCCTGCACTTCCCAATCACAATTGGCTTAAAGCACCGGTGCAAAACTATTATCGCATTTAAAATGATCGGAAAACCATCTCATCAACATTGTTCTAACTTCTAATATAAGGATTACTTGACCGAGCCACTATTTGGGGATTCCTAAAAGCACATGCTCTATATTCAAATCTAAAGAAAATCGTTTTGGGAGGACTTCATTATCAACTCAATTTTATGGAACAGCATATCTAGACTAGCTTTAATTGATAAATAGTCATTCTGTAATTAGTTCAAGACTTTAACGAGTGTGTTGCTTATGTAGAAGAACCAGAAGCACCAAACCTGGAAGAAATAATTACAGGCCCAAAACGAAGGGCGAGCTTACTCTTCTATTTCCGAAGGTTACTCAACTTCCATGGCGAAAAAGTAAGTATGGAAATAAATGAAACGAGGCAAAAATCAACAGACAGAAACCATAAAAATACCATATTTCTTCAATAGGTATTATGTTGATCCTCGAATTTTCAGAGCGCAAAATATTTAAATAACCTGAAATGTTATAGGGTGGGACTGGAAAAACTACAGATTACAGACCCTGCTGCAAATATCAATTGCCTCGCACAAATCTTTTTATTAAAGCAGCATACAGGAGGCAGAGAATTTCAAATAACTGCTCAGTAAACAGAAGGGTAGAGGAACCCTATGGTACCGACTTCAGATGAAATAATCAGTGAAAAACAGATAAGCAATATGAAGGCAATTGGGTATTGAAACATCCATACTGAACATACCTCCCTCTGATCAGAGCGAAAAAGTAGGTACAAGTATAACGCCTTGCAGAGGTAGGAGATCCTTCCGGTCGATCTCAGAGAGAAAGAGAGAGAGAGAGAGAGAGAGAGAGAGAGAGAGAGGGAGACTCAGAGAGGGGCTTACTAGGAGAGAGAGAGAGGGGGGGAAGCTGCTCAAAACTTTCGGTTTCCAATATTTGGAAGCAACCCACCAGATGACATGGCTGTGGGCCCGTGGAAAGGTTACCGTCACCCGCAGAGCAGGGTTTTAGCTGAATGTGCCATCTGTAACAGTTCGAAAATAAGATAGGTTTGCTCATCTGAGCGTGCATTGGGAACATCTTCCGTATTTGTCATTGGGAGATGTTATCAATGCACGGTTTGGATGTGAATGTTAGAGCGCGCTGTGTGGGGCAGATGTAATCTCATATTTCAGGCCAACTGTTCCGACCATGGTGAGTGGTGAGTCTGGAGCCCCTGACAAAATAAAACAGAGATCGGAGCCGGAGATAGAGAGACGTGGCCGTAGAAATCTACCTATTTGTTGTCCTGTACAATCAGGACCTACAAGTGGTTGCCTCCCTAAACTGATTATTATTATTATTATTTATTTATTTATTTATTTATTTATGAGTATCATTCACCAACAAAAACCGTTGTTTCATTGCTTGCATGTATTAATAAATACAGCATACAGGTGGTGAATAATTGAATGTGATAAGTAACTAATTGTTACAAGTGGATCATGTGTCCCATGACTCTTACTCTATCACCCCTCTCAAGTTGGTGCACAAGAAACGATTGAGACGCCCAGCTTCGACAAGAGTATGTGAAATTTTTCATATGGAATTGCCTTTGTTAGGAGATCAACTGGCTCGTTGATATGAGGCAAATGATGGGTATTTAGAACACCACTTTGAACTGGTTCATGAACAAAATGGCAATCAATGTCTATATGTTTTATCCACTCATGGAAAATGGAAATGATAGGTCTTTAGAACACCATTTTGAACTAGTTCATGAACAAAATGGCAATTAATGTCTATATTTTTATCCACTCATGGAAAATGGAATTGGTGGCAATAAGTATAGTTGCTTTATTGTCACAGTGCAATTGCATTGGAGATGATAGATGAACAATGAGATCAGCTAGTAGATGATAAATTAGACTAATTCAGCTGTAACAGATGCCATTGCGCGGTATTCAGCTTTGGCAGAGGAATGGGAGATTGTTGGCTGTTTTTTTGTTTTCTATGAAATGGGCGTAAAACCTAATAAGATGATGTATCCAATAGTGGATCACCTAGTCATCGGACAATTCGCCTAATTTGAGTCATCGTAGCCATGAAGAACAGTATTAGTGTAAGCTGAAAGGAATATGCCATGCTTGAGAGTTCCTTTAAGGTATTTGACCACCCAAAGTGTAGCACCAAGATGTTCTTGGTGGGGTTGATGCATATGCTGACTTAGGGTATTAGCGGCAAAAGATATGTCAGGCCTAGTGATAATGAGGTAAACTAGTCATCCAACTAGGCGCCAGAAGCATGATGGATCATCCAGAATGGGATTGGAAGTGTCAATAAAATGTCGTTGAACTTCCATAGGAGTGGTTGATGGCTTGTAATCCTTTTCGTATGAAATATATCATCATGAGATTGGTCAATTTCCGAGCCCAAAAAATACTTAGGAGGCCCAAGATCTTTGATGTGGAACTTGTCATTGATGAATTGTTTGAGCTGTGAAATACAAGAAGGATCATTGCCGGCAAGTAGAACATCATCGACATAAACCAGGGCTGCGACAAAGGAGTCACCATTTATGGATGTAAAGAGGGAGTAATCAATATGAGATTGTTGGAAGCCTAGTGAGAAAAAGGTTTGCTGAAATTTCTCAAACCACATGCGAGAGGCTTGTTTGAACCCATAAAGGGATTTTTGGAGTTTGAAAACTTTATTATCACCATCTTTGGCAAAGCTTTGAGGAATGACCATATACACTTCCTCATGGAGATCTCTATGTAAGAATGCATTATTAACATTGAATTGATGAAGTTCCCATTTCTTAATGGCAGCTACATCAAATAGTTAATAATTTTGCAACTGGCGCAAAGGTATCATGATAGTCCAAACCTTTTACTTAGTTGCATCCTTTGGATACCAAACAAGCTTTGAACCATTCAACTAAACCATCAACTTTGTATTTAATTTTGTATATCCACTCGGATCCATTGGCTCGTTTTCTAGGTGGTAAATCAACAAGAGTCCAAGTATTGTTATGCTCAAGAGCATAAATCTCATCAGCCATAGCCTTCCGCCATCGCAGATTAGCATTGGCCTGAATAAAGGTGGTGGGTTCTTATTCTAAATATGAGGTACTAGCTGAGTTGGATTGGGGGGCTAGGGAAGGTGGGAGATCACAAACGAAATCTTGGAGGTGAAAGGGGGTTTTAAGTGTTCTTTTGTGTTGGCCAAATGGGCTTGGAATGGTGGGCCTGGCTGTATTTAGCTCATCAATAAGGCATTTGGTAAGCATGGGGTGTAGAGGAATTGTGGGGTATTGGTCGAATGGATGCAACTGTAATTGGGTCTTGTATTGGTAGATGAAATTCATGGGAAGTTGTTGGTATAGTGAAGTGATTAAATGTTGGGTTTGTAGGGGGAAAGAGTCGTAGTGTTGGTGGAGATTGGTCAACATTACATTACTGATTTGAGTAAGGGAATTGAGACACGTAGAAGGTGACATCTCAACTTGTAAATAATTGGTTGGTTTCAAGGTTATAAAGCCGATATCCTTTTTGGCCATATAAATAGCCCACAAAAACACATCTAATGGATTTGCTAGCAAATTTGTCATAGGGTATGGATCGCACTTGGGCATAATAGAGGATGTGGTCATAAGATGGTGGGGTGTGAAATAACATTTCATAGGGTGATTTTCCAAATAGAATAGGTGTGGTTAGTCGGTTGATAATGTAAACTATTGTTTGTAGGCACTCACCCAAGAATGAGATTGGCATGTGAGCATGAAAACAAATGCTGATGTTTCCTCTTAGCCATGTCATTCTGCTAGGGTGTGTCTACACAACTATGCTGATGTTCAATGCCCTGTGTAGTGAAGTAATTTTGAAGAAGGCGAGCATAAAACTCAAATCCATTATCTGAACGCACAACTTGAATGGAATACCCAAACTACCAGGGAATCATAACACAAAAAAAAGCAAGAAAACAATTGCTTCTGATTTATTCTGAAGTAAAAAAATCCTAGTACACTTGGTAAAATCATCAACCAATGTGAGGAAGTAGTGTGTTCCAGTGTATAATGGAATTTTATACCCCCCCCCCCCTAAAAAAAATGTCACAATGCACTAGCTAAAAAGGTTGAGAGGATTTTGTTTAGCTTATGGGAAAGAGATTTGAGTTTACTTTGCTTGGTGGGAAGCATAACAACAATAGTTTGAAACATTGATGGGAACACCAAGTATTGAAGAGAGGCATTGATGAGAAGCGTGTCCTAAGTGATAATGCCAGATGACTGAGGTTGGGGTTGTGGTGGCAGTGTGAGCAAGTGATTGAGAAGAGGCGAAGGTGAACTGGTAGAGGCCTTCATGTTGATTCTCCACCCCAATCACTTTCTTGGAGGCTAAGTCCTGGAGAATATAGATGGAAGAAAGGAAGGAAATAACACAACTGAGTCGTTGTGTTAGTCTACTGACAAATAGCAAATTACTTGTAAATTGAGGTATATAAAGCACATTTGTAATGATCAAAGATCCCAGGGATATAGACCCCTATGATATGGCTGTAATAGAGTCTCCATTGGGTAGTCGAACAATCTTGGGTTTATCGAATGTGATATAATCAAGAAAGCATGATGGGGATGGAATCATATGATCTGTGGCACCACTATCTAGTATCCACTCAACATTGGTTGTAGTCTTACTAGCGATATTGGCAGAAATGGCATCAAATTCTTTGTTCATGAGGGACAGAATCCGATTTATCTGTTGGACTATTAGAGTGGTAAGTGAAGGAGTGCTACTGGTTGATGCTTTGGTGGCTTTGAAAGTTGCACAGGAGTTGGATCACTAATTATCACCCCATCGATTTGATTGGGATTTATCCCATCCAGATGGATATCCCACTAGTTGGTAGCACCGGTTTCTTGTATGTCCATTGTGTTTACAATGTTCGCAATAATATTTGGAATGACTAGTTGTTGAGGACCAAGATGGGGGCTTGGTTGAAGTGTTCATGGCTGCAGCTTCCGGTGCTAGTCCCTGCATCACCAAGATTGTCTAGTGTCGTTCTTCCTAGAGGACAAGGGCATAGGCTTTATTTAACATTGGAAGTGGTAGTGATCTGAGTATGCTTGATTGAATGACATAATAGGACTCATTAAGTCCCATCAAAAACTAGTGTAAACGTTCCTTTTCACGTTTAATGGCAAAGAGTCTTGTTGCGCCACCACAGAAACATTTAGGCAAATCGGTTAAGCTAGCTAGCTCATCCCAAAGCATTTTCAGTTTGGTGAAATGCACAAAAATGCCTAATTCTCCTTGTCAAAGTACAAATAGATCATCCTTTAGTTGATGTATGCAAGGAACGTTCCTCTAAGAAAAACATTCTTGGAGCTCAACTAGATTTTCGATGCAGATTCGATGAAGGCGATGCTTCCATATAGTTCTTTAGAGAGGGAATCGAAAATCCAAGATGCCACTGTCACATTGCATTTGGACTAGGCATTTTCTTTTGGTGAAGCGATGGGTGGTTGGGGCAATGATTCGTCAACGAAACAGAGCTTGTTCTTTGCATGAAGTGTCATTCTCATCATTTGATGCCATACTGGATAATTCTCTTCGATGAACAGGCATGAAATTAGAACGAGCCTTGGGTTGTTTGACGCGTGTAGGAAGTATGGTGAACTAGGATCCAAGATCTGCGGCATGGATGAGCTTCCATTGGTTTTAGATACCATGAAAGAGTTTTAGAGTCTTGGATCAAACTCCAATTACCCGCTTTGATACCATGTAAAATGATATCAAAAACAAAAATAATCTGTGTTGTTTCATTCCTTACACATGTATTTATAGATACATGTGGTGAATAACTGATAGAAGACAAGTTTGTTACAAAGTAACTAATTCTTGCAAGTGGGCCACGTGGCCCAAGATTCTTACTCTAACACCCCTCTCAAGGTGGTGCGCAAGAAAGGAGTGACACCCAACTTGGACAAGAGTGCGTGAATTTTTTCACGTGGAAATGCCTTTGTTAAGAGATGAGCTGGTTGATTGATACTAGATTTTCCCTTTTAAACTTCACTTGATCATAATGAGTTTACAAAATGAAATTAGTTTGCTCCTTTTAATCTAACTTAGGAAATTTTTTTAGTCAAAATTTTAAAGTTCTTTTAGGAGTATTTTAGTAAATCTCCAACTAAATTGATAAACATAAGGGTAAAATGGGTATTTTAAAAAAGAATGCATTAGGTGTGGAGATTTTTGTTAAAATGAAACTTAGAGGAGATTTTTATGATTGTTAGAAATCTCAGGGGAGGTTTTTATATTAATGAGCGTGTCTGTATGTATATGAGCAATCAAGGGTAATTTTATCATAAAAATATTTAACAAGGTTGGATGGCCATTTTAGGGGTAGTTTGGTCATGTAAAATACTTAAATGCTTACATGGACAAGATATCAAGCACGTAAGCTCAAGCTCAGGCCTAAAACATCGGACCCAACCTTTTTTTCGAGTTAGGCTTAGGCTTTTTCAAAAAAGGTGGCCCAAGCAAAAGCCCAACTTGATAATTTATTTATATAATAAAAATATATTTTATTATATATAATATTTTTCTTTATTATTCTTATATTTTTTCAAGTAATAGTAAGATATTTCATTATTTTTTAGGTTTTGAGGTCATTTAATATAAATAAAACAGTTTTTCATTGAATAGAAAAATAAAAAAAAAATCTTTTTCCAATTTTCTGGTCATGCACGACCCTGGGTATATTCTGTTAATACAGAGGCTAAGCCCGACCAGAACCCGATGCATGAACAGGTCTAGTCACTAACAGTGATCTAACATAAGGTGAATTTTGAAGAATAAAACTTATTGGCATGGGGATCTCTAGAGATTTTGAAAAGTCATGGTGAGTAAGGGTGAGCAAATGGTTTATTCGATTAAAAACCAAAATGAATAAACCAAAAATTTAAATGAAAAAGTTGAATCAAAACCAAAACAATGAAAAACCGAAATACCCAAAATTGAAATTTTCAGTTATAGATATTTTAATATATATTATAAATATTATATATGTATTAAATGTCACTATATATATAGTATCTATAATATATATATTAAAATATCCAAACCTAAGAAAAACCTAAAAAGCAATAAAACTCAGTTAATTTGGTCTTTGTAGTTAACTGAATTTCCAAACCTAAAAAACAAAACCAAAATTGAAATTTTATAAAACCAAAATACCCAAATTGAATTAACCAAAAACTAAAAAATCAAAACTGATGAATCAATTTTTTTGTGCTAAGTACATCATCATGCGGTCTGCTTCCAAGTGGCCGATGACTTAGAGGCCGAAGTAGAGAACTTTTGTTGGATGATGACCTAGATGCTGAGATGACTAGACCGAGTTGGAGGCAGATCAAGTGCCAAGCTGACCAGGCCGTGCTAGGGGCAGATTAGGTGCTGAGCTAAATAGGCCGAGCTAGAGGCAGATAAGGGGACGAGCTGACCAGGCCGAGCTCGGGGTAGATTAGGTGTCGAGCTAACTAGGCTGATCTGAGGGCAGATTAGGTGTCGAGCTAACTAGGCCGAGCTAGAGGCAAATTAAGTGCCGAGCTGACCAGGCCGAGCTAGAGGCATATTAGGTGTCGAGCTGACCAGGCCGAGCTAGAGGCATATTAGGTGCTGAGTTGGAGAGGTGACTCTGATGCCTGACTGAATGGTGACGAGCTGGATTAATTGTTGAGTTATGTAGTTGAAACCTACAAGCAATCAATATCAAAGGACCCGAGGTGACTAACTCGGCGAGGTCGCTCCGATGCTTAAGTCAGTAAACTAGTAGTAAATCGCGAGCTAAAAAATCATAACGTATGAGAGCTAGAATGTGCTTACTTGCCCCTTTGCGTCATTGGGGTTGGTGCCTTTGTATAGGCCTTGTTTGGTGTAGGCCTCACGTACCGCATCCAAGATTTTCGGGAGGACGTGCCTAACCGGTCTGAGATCCTCGGAGGCAACTGCCATGCACGTTGACCATCCTTCGGAATGTTCGGTACGTGGGCCAACTTCCAAGGATCGTGGGAGTGTTGGGATATGCATGCCGAATTTGTCGGCGAGTACGTCTCGCAGGTCGCCACCTGGACCTTAGTCAGGCCGACACGCCCTCGAGGGAGGTCGATCCTTGCGTCGAGGTCACTTCTGCCAGTGACGAGGTGCTGTAGGTCGGCCCTGGACGAGGTGCTTCTAGCCGACCTAAGTTGTCATCGAGGTCACTAGGTCGGCATAAAGGCAGGTCACCAGGTCAACGGTGAAGGCAAGTCGTTAGGTCGGCGTCAGTGCTAGGTCAACGATGAAGATGACAGTGCCAGGTCGCCAGCTGGGACACCATCATCTTGGCTAAGGCAAGTTGTTGCCTAAGTGGTTCCGGGTGTCACCCAGTTGTTTCGAGATGCTATGTGTCACAATGTCATTAGAGGGCCAAATCCGCCCTCATCAATTGCCCCCCACTTCCGAGCTGAAAGTAACTTGGCGAAGGGAGTAGATTTCTCCTTTTGGCCTGGAATGACTAATTCGATGAGCTCATAAGCGTCGATTCAATTTTCTTCTCAGGTCGGAAGAGTCCAAGTGTTTGCAGCCTTGTGCAGGACTTCGCCATCTTTATTTTTGGGGCCCGAGAGCGAATTCATCTGCTCGAGGAGAGGTGGAGCAGGTACCCCGAAGACATCTACCTTATTAGAGATGTGACCATCAAGAGGTTTTGTGATCCGGCTATGTACCTCAAGAGTGAAGCTCATCATGTCGTCCTTAAGAGGGGGTTCTGTGTGACTGCTTTATCAGGTCACTCCACCTAGGTAGACTTCGACGCCGCATCCTTCGAGCTGGTTCAAGCCAGTGAGTTTGATGCGGAGCCTACAACTGAGGTGGAGGTTGGCTATGAAGAAATCAAGCTTGCATCCATCATGGTGCTGAGAGCAAACTAGTCTTTCCTTTGTTTTCTCATGTTGAATGTGAACTACTTTATATTTCACCCATGCAAAAGAGGTGACTGGGTCTAATATGGTGTCGAGGTCTTTTATCAGCTCGGCACCATAGCCCTTAGGCTTTGGGAGCGACTCGCAGTCCACTCTCCTTACCCTTGATTTTGCCCATGCCGAAGAAGCGACTGGGTCTTATGGGGTGCTGAGGTCTTTTATTAGTTCGGCACTTTAGCCCTTAGGCTCTGGGAGCGACTCGCAATCCACTCTCCTTACCCTTGATTTTTCCCATGCCGAAGAGGCGAGCAGGTCTTATGTGGTGCTGAGGTCTTTTATCAGTTTGGCACTTTAGCTCTTAGGCTCTAGGAGTGACTCGCAGTCCACTCTCCTTACCCTTGATTTTGCCCATGCCGAAGAGGCGACTGGGTCTTATGTGGTGCCGAGGTCTTTTACCAGCTTGGCACCTTAGAGCTACGACTTTGCTACATCAGCCTCGTTAGTGATGTCGGTCACCCACTCCTACAAGAAGCTACTAGGAGCTCGACCTACAGGGGCAGCACTACTGAATTTAGGTTACCAGTTCGCATGGGAGCTTTGGAAGGCTCGACCAGCAAGGGTGTCCATGCAGTCCGTTGGCCGCCAACTCCCACGGAAGCCACAAAAAGCTCATCTTGTAGAGGATACCTCACGAAGATGACTGATGAGGCTTTATCCGAGTTGAAATAAAGTCAGTAGAGGTGCTTAGTCTGTTGGCCATCAACTTCCTATGGGAACCATGATTGGCTCAACCTACGAAGACAGCCTTACACTGAGGTGCCTGTCGCCTGACTACTAGTTGTCAAGGTCATTCTACTGCTACCTGTTCCGCATCGACATGAATACATCGAGCTGAGTGTTGATGTTTTTGCCCCCCAGTAATCAGTATTTGTTATGAGTGTTGATGCTGCTCAAAGGTGCCTTTGAGTTCATAAAAGATGGAAATTAGAAAGTGAGAGCTTTAGTTTCTAAAAGGTGAGAACTTAGCTTTCTGGAAAAAGATGACTTAGCCTTACAAAAGATGAAAACTTAGCTTCTTGTAGCATTTCCCACAGACGGCGCCAATTGATGAATCAATTTTTTTGTGCTAAGTACCTCGCCATTCGGTCTGGTTCCAAGTGGTCGATGACTAAAGGCCGAAGAAGAGAACTTTTGCTGGATGAGAACCTGGATGCCGAGCTGATTAGGCTGAGCTGGAAACAGATCAGGTGCCAAGTTGACTAGGCCAAGCTGGAGGCAGATTAGGTGCCGAGCTAACCAGGCCAAGTTGGGGACAGATTAGGTGCCGAGTTGGCCAGGCCGACCTAGGGGCTCAGGTGCCAAGCTGACCGGTGGCGAGTTGGAGAGGTGACTCTTATGCTTGACTGAGTGGTGATGAGTTGGATTGATTGTTGAGCTATGTAGTTGAAACCAGCAAGGAATCAATGTCAGAGGACCCGGGGTGACTAACCCGGCGAGGTCACTCCGATGCTTAAGTCAGTAAGCTAGTAGTAAATCGTGAGCTAAAAAATCATAAAGTATGAGAACTAGAATGTGCTTACTTGCCCCCTTGCGTCATTGGGGTTGGTGCCTTTATACAGGCCTTGTTTGATGTGGGCCTCACGTACCGCATCCGAGATTTTCGGGAGGACGTGCCTAACCGGTCCAAGATCCTCGGAGGCAACTGCCATGCACGTTGACCATCCTCTGGAATGTTCGATACATGAGCCAACTTCCAAGGATCGTGGAACTGTTGGGATATGCATGCCGAATTTGTTGGCGAGCACGTCTTGTAGGTCGCCACCTGAACCTCAGTCAGGCCAGCACGCCCTCGAGGGAGGTCTCTCCTTGCGTCGAGGTCACTTCGGCCAGTGATGAGGTGCTGCAGATCGGCCCTGGATGAGGTGCTTCTAGTCGACCTAAGTTGTGGTCGAGGTCGCTAGATCGACATAAAGGCAGGTCGCCAGGTCGACGGTGAAGGCAAGTTGCCAAGTCGCCAGCTGAGACACCATCCTCTTGGCTAAGACAAGTTGTTGCCTAAGTGGTTTTGGGTGTCACCCAGTTGTTCCAAGATGCCATATATCACAATGTCATTGGAGGGCCAAATCCGCCCTCATAAAAAACCAAAATTTTTTGTTCTACTTTATGGTCTTAATCAAACAATGCTCACCATTAATGGTGAGTTTTATCTATGTAAACATTAAACTTTTTGTGGGCTTCTAGATGGGCCCTACCACCATAAGCTCAAATTTTCTTGTGAGACTTAATGTGGGTCCTTCTATTTGGACCATCCCTATACTCTCAAATATGTGCATGGGCCTTAATATTTGGGCTTTGTTTTTGCATATCCAATTAGTATAATGGAAGGGTCCATATGGGGTCCACTATAAATTCAAATGTGAATAACAAGTCTTAGTAGTTTATAGAAATAATCCAACTAGAGCCCATCTCAAATTTTAAAGATGAAAATCTAGTCAATGATTGAAGAGAAAATAATTGATGAAAAATCATTCCCTCCATAAAATGGTAAATTTCCAACTTTCTTCTTTATGGAAGGTAACTAGAGGCAATCAAATCTGTACCCAATAAAGGCACATATTCCCATAGATGGAAATTAGTCAATGATTAAAAAAAGAATAAGAATTGATAAATTATTTTCTCCAAGAATGACAATAATTGCAGCATTTCATTCTCTAAAAAGGGTAAGAAAAATTAATCGAATCCACAATCAATGGACTAAGAGATTAGACCAAGAAATCTATAAAACAGGGGTTTCCATCAAGAGGGATGGGATGTTTGGTCAAAAAGAAGCTCAGGAAGAAGACTCTTAGAAAAGGAAGAAGCATACACTATTTTTAAAGTGTAAAGTTACAACGCTCTTAAAGTCTTGTAGAATCGTTTTTTTAATCAAGCTTTTAAAGCCCAATTGAAGGAAGCAATATGTATCATTCGACTCCAATACAAATGTTTAAGTTGCAAAAAGTATTCTATCAAGAGAGAATCAAAGGTTTATACCTCTTTTTAAGAGAAAATTTCAAATACAAAGAGTTTGTATCCTTTAAATATATATAAAAAAATCAATTTGTTTGAATTCATCTTCATTTTTCTTGTATTTGAATTTATACACAAAATTTGTATCAAAGATAATAGATAGTCCCTAAAAGGAAATCCCTAAAGATATCAACGCTGCTAATAGCATACCTATTCACAGTGATGGTGGTTTGTGCAATAAAATCCCCGCCATGAACTTTGATAAATACGACCACCTAATTAGTTACAACTTTTATGATATTGGTTGATTGGTTACAAGTTCTTTTGAAATCATAACTTACTTTTTTTTTTTTTTTTTTTTTTATAACTGGTATCGACTGCACATTGAGCCAAATTGGCTAAAAATTTTGCTGCCCACTCTCGCAGGAATTTCTTTCCGATAGTGCATAACATGCTACCATGTCATATAATAATAATGGCCCAACTAATGATGTAACTTCAAATAGTTAAAATGCTTTGTATTTTATTTCCACCATCAATAAAAATAATTATTCTTTGTCACATTTATTTTTCTTTAATATGGTTAATTAATATAAACTAATAGAGATATGTCCATATGTTTCTACATAATTTATAATATTTTTTGTGTTTTTATCTTTTTAATTTTTTATTATTTAATTATGACTTTAGGGGTTAACACATTTCACCTGAAAGTTTGAATTGTTGATCTACCACCAAACAAGAAAATAATTTAACTTTTGGGTTAGTTTTAAAATTTATATTTTATTTCCATAATCAATAAAAAGTTAAAAACATTTTTTGTTTATTGTGTTTATTTTTTAATATGATTAATATAAAATATCAATGTTTTAAAAATTGACTTGGTGGCCAAACCGTTTTTGCCTTTGAGTCGTAGGTCACCGATTCGATTATCCAAACTTGGAATCTTGATCAAGTGATAGTTCAAACAGTTCTACTGAGTTTCTATATTTTTTTTATATTTTTATCTTTTCTTAATTTTTATTATTTAAGACTTAAGGGTTGGCACATATGACATAAAACATTGAACTGTTGTTCCACCGCCAAGAAACAATTTCATTTTTGGGTTGATTTTACCTTTTAAATTTTATTTCCAACATCAATAAAGTAACTATTATTTATCACACTTATCTTTCTTTAATATGATTAATATAAACTACTAGATAAAGTGCTTAAATGTTTTTTACAAAATGTCTATATTATATCGAAAATTGATACATTTGACTAAAAAAGTTAAATTATTGACCTACCACCATGAAAATAATATTTATTTTTGGATTGATTTTAAATTTATACAATAATCATCATCATTAGGCAAAGATGTTTTGGAACAAGCATTACATTAATGGTTTCAAGACATAAAATTCTAGAATCAACCGTCAAGCAATAGTAGAAGATTGGACTTTTGATTTTGTAGTTTATTTATTCTAACCCATATCGTATGCAATCTTAGGCACGGCTCAAAATCTAAGTAAGTAGTCCATTGAGTGATGCTCCTAGCCTGTTAACGTGGTCGGGGCCGGTTTACAAGTTCAGAGTCATCAAGTTTTATATATGAGTGATGGGGGAAAGGGGAAAGGGGGAAGAGGGCGTTCTGGTTTCTGTGAGAACTAAACCTGTTGGGTCGGGTTCGGGTTTAGTTTTTGTCAAAATTTGAATGACCCCGGCCCAAAGCCCTAATCCGATAAAGTGTAAATAGGTCTAGACTGAGAAGTGAGAAGAGGCATTCTATCTACTTGTAATGTTAGTTCATAAGAATCAATCAATCAAAGAAAAAAAAGAAGATATTTTCCAAAAAAAAGAAAAATCCAATTAATCAATCCACCATATTTTTTATAAATCATTCAGTGAATGGTTCGCTCTCTCCGTGTTAACAACGGCAAGTATAACTGCTGTGCCCCCATAGTTCCGTGGGGAGGCAGAAAGGAAAGAGGTAAGATTTGGGAAAGAAGACGAAACAAAAGTAAAGGGTTTTTGGAAAGAAGAGGGCGTTCTGTAGTGTTGAGAGTTGGGAAGGTGCAAGTACAACCTTTAATTTTGGACCTTTTAATTAAAAAATTCAAATAAATGAAGATAACGGTTTTATGTAGACCCCTATTCATTCTGGGCAGGGAAGAATTCCTGCCGACAGTGGACAGCCAAATTTTCCCTCACTATCCACTCCTGAGTCCTGACCCTTTTGAATATAGAAACCACCAGAGGAAGTAGCCACTAAGGGGGAACCAACCAAACAGCTTCAGAACCCATCTTTCCTTTTGCAATCAGCATATCTGCATATGAACTGCAGAGAGATAGAAAGGCGGGCAATAGAGAACAACTTGAAATTTACACCTGATAGATCATATAAATCATGAAGCAACGGATCAAAAGATTTCTGGTTTACAGTATTAACAGCATTGACTGAATCACGGAAGATACCAAGTTCTTGAATTCCTAGGCTTAAGGTAGAAAAGCAACGTATACGTAAACTCAAAAATAGCCACAACTTCAGCGTATTCAGCAAATAGAAACGACTTCACAGGATCTGCAATTTGCAAACAAAAAAACACCACAGGCATTTGAAATCCAAAAACCAAACCCGCTAGACCCAGAAGTAAAGAAGCTACCATCTGACATAGCTTTACACCCAAATGAGAAGTCGTTTTTTTTTGTCTGATAGCTTTACACCCAAAATAGCCACCACAGGCATCATCCACCTGGATCATTCTGAGGCATCAATGATCCAGGGAAAGGGACCATGCTCTGGTTTTTAGTCTAAACAGACGTTGGAAATGGATATGCCAATTTTCCTTTATTTATTTTTTTTATTTTTAGACTCTAGGGGGATGTTTTGTAGTGTGAATGAGAAATTGGTCGGTGTAGACTATTCCACACCACACCCCGTGATAGGGACCAATCCACACCACACTATAGTCCACAACTATTTTGAACTGTGGATAGATTGTATGGACCGAATCGGTCCACACCCACAGTAGCGTTCTGTAGACCACACTTTTTGATTCAATGTATCTCAAATACATTTTATGGGAGATCTACACAATCAATCATAAATGCCTAATTTTTGCATTTTATATGGTAAATAAATTGAAAAAAAGGCATCAATATATTAATATCTAGGCAACAATTACATTTTTAAATAATTAAAAATATTATTTTAAATATTAAAAAATATTATTTTATTGTTAAAAATATTAAAAAATTAATATTTAAATAACAAAAAAAAAAAGAGTAGAGAAGGAGAACCATCGGACTTGTGCTAGAATTAATATTAAAATTTATTATTTTATTGATAAAATATTAAAAATTTAAAAATTATTAAAAAAATAAATAAAATGAGAGTAATTGGACTAATGTAACACACGGGAGTTATATTGAAACCTTCCCACAAATTGTCCACGCCATAGTGTGCACCATCCACGAGAAAATATTGTGGATGATAAATTGGGGTGTAGCCCATCCTTATTTACGCTATTTTGTGGATGAGGACTGCCTACACATAGTAGAACACCATATCTTACCATGAACAGGACCAAAATAATCATATCCACGATATTTATACACTACTGAATGCCACCTAGATCTGTTGCAAATACAACTTTGTAGCAGACTTATGAAACCAATCACATATGACCACAACAATATTTTATATGGGAAAGTACAGACAGACCCAATGCAGATTTCTAAATTCCACTGCAGGTCTATAAACATTCAAAATGTCAAAAACCCTCACTCTATACACCAATGCCCGCCCGTGAACTAGCATCAATTCCGAGCTGACACCTACTCCAACTATACTTTGGACCTAAAAATTCTGACCTTGGGCTGAACCGTCATTCTCCATATTTTATATATATAGAGCCCACACGAAACCAATGGCATATTAACTCGTGATTGGTTATATGCCAAGTTATGTGTGAAACAGATACATATGCTTTTTTTTTTGTAATTTTATAAAAGTTAATACACAGGCCAAAATAGATAGGGTGGGTAGTATATGCAGAATATTGAGCAGTGAAACGATCAATGGGAAAAAAAAAATAATAAATAGCTGTTAAGATTCAAGGCTTCAACAGCCTCTCTTGCTTGAGAGTACTCCATGCAAGGCTGTTTGAAGTAAGTTAGAATCGGAACCAA
Organism: Nelumbo lutea; assembly: GCF_056320005.1. Classification (NCBI taxonomy): domain Eukaryota; kingdom Viridiplantae; phylum Streptophyta; class Magnoliopsida; order Proteales; family Nelumbonaceae; genus Nelumbo; species Nelumbo lutea. Next base: position 16,338,111 of record NC_142687.1, read on the forward strand.
AACGCCTCGAAATCGTTTGTGTATTCCCATAGTCTGTTTGTTTCACTAAACATTGTAGATTCCTTAGAATTTGTTTACTTGTGTGAATAGTATGAATATGATGGTAATAACCAATTATTTATAAAGAAAAATCGAGTTCAGACTTGAGATTCCTATATAACAGCTGGTTAAGTATTACATGCATGGTTATGACTTATGACCAGCACTAGTATAACTTTATTAAACTCCGAGTTTTGGCAAAGAAGCATCGACCTCAAGTCTCAAGCTGAGTTAATGTCATACGTAGCTTAGCCTGAACTCAAGTTTAGGCCTCAAAAATTGATCCAGGCCCAGACCGCTCCTGTTGATTAAAGCTGGTCTGGGCTTCTCAGAACTCGGGGTTGGCCCAATGCTCCTTCAGATCCATGATGCATGCAAGTTTATTTATTTATTTATTTATTGGCATATCTAAATTGTTTTTGTTGCAAAGGCTGATTTTGATACATCCACTGAGACATAGGTAAAAATAAAAAAATGTTTTAAACGCTAATAATGTAAAACAGGATAATGTAGTCAACCCTGTATAGTTGGGATATGATGATGATGATTGAAGGTTTCAACAGTCTCAGTTGGTAAGGATTAGGGAATGCAACTTGTTCGAGTCCGGCCCAAATATGAGTGGGCCCGGCATACATAAATCGCATCACATCATTCGTATTAGCTTTGTTGGATTTAGAGTACCACAAAAATTTCCTTGTGTTAACAAAAAACTAAAAACTTTATACTTTGTTTTCCTTGTCATTTACAACAAACAAATCAAGAGATAAAAAAATGAAGTGTTCATTGAAAATAATAGATGGAATATTTCAGTTTGAAAGAATTTCCATTCCATTTTACATTTTACGAAGAAACAAACACAGACTGTATGCAGTAAGAATACATAGAGATTGAACCCAAAATATCGATCGAGGCTGACAATGCCCATTGTTGAATTCAAGAAGTGGTCCCCATCCCCATAGATAAACATAAAGCGCAAAGCTCTGAGACTGTGGATAAAAACCGAGCCTGGGAAGTAGCAAGTCGGAACATATTGCTTCTTCGCAAGGCCCATTATCATGGCCCAATTAACACCACTACTTTCTGGTTCAATAATCCAATGGAAAGTTCTGCCGATAATTCACAGCGAAAATCTAATTGGATTAAGAAAATAAAAGAAATAAAGGAAAAAGGCTCAAGTCTGATGAGTTGGTTCATTAGAAAAGAGATACTTAACAAGGATCTGTTAGGATTAGGGTCCGTTTGATTTGCAGTTGGAATTAAAATGATATATTCTAATTATCTGTTTGGTCAGACAGGATTTAGAATAAGAATTGAAATCAATTGGAGTGGGATTTCATTCACAAGGGAGAGGGAGGGAATGATTATTGCCAGAAACGCCATTCCATCAGAAATGGGAATAGAATTTCAATTCCAATTCCGATTCCAGACCCTTAATCCTACGATCAAACAGGACCTAAACGAATGTTTAATATGGATATATATGATGTAAGGATTAAATGAAATTTGGCTTTGTATTAATTTGCTCTGACCTGCAAGGTCCACGGTAGACATCCATTAGGCTACCACCAATTCCTCTCAAAATTAAATGTAATCCGTCTTGATTTGCTGGACCATCTCACCTATCCTATTCTAATTGTGTCATTTCTGCAATAAGTAGGTGATAGATTTTGAAAGACAAGGTAAATTGTCTTTTCCATAGATTTTGTGGTGATATTAGCTCACTAAACTCTAAGCTTCACGGAGTTGCGCTCTGCTTAATTTGATGCATCCAGGACATTTTCATCTTTTTTTCTTTTGCCTTGTAGAAAACGATATAAGAATTCTTCGTTTTGTGAAATAATCTAGTTAGCTGTGTAACTGTGTTCTCTCTTATTTGTACGTAACAGAAAGGACGTCCAGCTTCAAATCTTTTGACAACTTAAATGCAGATTTGAGTGAGACTTTTTAGCTAATGTAATATAATTATTAACGTAACGTCCAGTGCAGCTACTCTACGTGCAGTCTATTTAGAAATCTATGGCAATCCTATATAAACTTGTCTTATTTATTTAATTATTATAAATGGTACCTTAATTGTGGCCCCATAAATCTAGTGAAAGTGATCTCTTCTAAAACTTCTTGTCGAGGATTACATAGACTCATAGAGTATGAGTCTAAACTCTAAAAATGATCGAAAGGAGCAATTAGTAATAAAGATGTCAACTTGATTATAACCATACCATGTTATTGAAGCCGACAGAAGTTTTGGGCAGAGTTTTCTATTGGATTTGATTAAAAGGCAAATTGAAAACAAGATTTAATTACCATGGAAAATTGGCGTAAATACAGATGAAATATTTCCAACGTAACTGAAATTGTTTCCAGCTGTCTCTCTCTCTCTCTCTAGGCATGTAGTATATATACATGCAGCAAGTCTAGGATTCCATTAGTACGCAGATTTGTCACAATGTAATTGTATATGATATATCGTCCTGTAGAGAATGTAGAGAATAAGTTGTTTACTGGATTGAATAGACCATGTTTTGGTTTCAGCGAACATTCAGTACACTTAGTCGTCATCATATCTACACCATATCCTACATATATTTTAGTGAAGCTTTAGCAATTATATTTATCATTAGTTAATTTTCTTTGTTGCACTTTCCAAAAATTATATACCAAGTATTCCCTAATTAGTTTTGTGGAAGAGGGATCCCCATATTTGGGTATTTAAGGGGGGAGGGGATGGAATTCAATACATGTATGGTGATGATTAGGTTGTGTTTTCTAAAAGGCTGCAGGCAGTAGACGGGGAAAGAGTATCAAATATTAATTATTTATTTTATTCTTTGGCCTTTTTTGGTCCAAGTCTTAAGTCTTAACAACTATCAGGTCAGGGATTATCGTCATTAATTATTAATTAAAAGAGAGGAGAGGTTGCTTCAAACCAAAATCCTCAAAAATAAAATCTACTGACTAGTGACTAGTGACTAGTATGCATGCATGGGATCATGATGATTGGGCATCACCATTGGCTAGCGATTTCTTTGGAAGTCGTCTCCTTGATACTATTACATGCATGGTTCAATAATCAGTTTGCCAGCCCACATGCATGCATTTTGTAAATTCCATTCCCCACCCTTTCTCATGCTAGCTCTACCATCATCTTCTTATCTTAATTAAAAAAATAAAAATAAAATAAAAATTCAAAACGGTTAACCATAGGCGGGGCCTATTAGAAGATTGCTAGACCCAAAAATCAACGTAATCTTCCCATATTTTAAATACCGTTTATGGCTATGGAGTAGGGCGGGCTTATCTTTAAATTTTCGTTAGGTGGGTACTGGGTAGGCCGTCCTCCAAACCCCAACCCCTATGAAAGGAAAATCTTGGATCAAATGGCATTGATATTCTCTGTGGGCCCACCGCCACGTACGTACTGATTGGACACTTCAATAGCTGTGCGGGGCACTGTAATTTAACTCATCCGGTTGCAAAGAAATCAAGTCATACATGATGATGATGATGAAGATGAAAAGAAACTGCGTTAAACTTAATCAGGAAATATTTAAAACCTAAGTGAAATGAATACATGCAATGAGGGTCATGTGCCCAGCATGACTACTGCTCACTTCAGTTATTAATTAATTAAGATTGCATTAATTCAGATCCAATGAGCTTTCTGGATTTAATTACATTATTAATTTGCATATAAACTAATTGCATTTTGCAATGGTTGACAATTAGCATTTCACTCCCATGCAATGAGAAGAATTATTGAGCGGAGTATGTACGGAGACACCACCATTAATTAAATTGATGTGACGATCTATCATCTCCATGCTTAATTAATTGTTAGACATAGAAATGTTATAATTAATTTGGTTTCACGAAGGGTGCCCCTCAGGTGGGGAGATACTTTCGTTTTCTTTTTCATTTATTTTAAGTTGGACTGGATCTTTCTTTTCTTTTCTTTTCTCTTATATTATTTTTCTTTTTGGTCCCTACTCTACATAGGATTCGGATCCATTACTCATACCCCACCTTGTATTGTTATGAGTTTGCTCTGACATGAGTGATCAGTCCGACGATTAAAAAGTGCTCTCAGACATTTACACATGAGAAGTCATTCATTGATTTACAAACATTAGTGTGGGTTAGTTGAGATTATTTAATGAATAGTATGATCCACTGATCGATCGAGTAGTGGCCGGGTATTCCAGTTTTACTAATTGGTTTATTTCTTACCGTAGTTAATGTTTTGTAGTTGGTGGTAAGGTGCGGATTATGCTGTGAGGACATTTCTGATCATGTCAATCCGGAACATGGTGTCTCTCTCTCTCTCTCTCTCTATTTTGACAGAGACACATACAGAAAGACGAAAGAAAAGAACAAAAACAGAGACAGAAAAATAGACTGAAATGCTGTTTAATATGTGCATTGTGCATGGTTGCTCCAATGGTGACACCTTGTGTGAGAACCCAGAAGGGGTTGTGGAGTAGAAATCAATTATTAGTTGTTAGAGGTATTTGTATTTTCGAATGGGTAAGCCGTAAACAGTTGCAGTCATAGAAAAGTGGAAGAAGAAGGCAAAAGCTCTTGAATTATTTCCTTCATACTCTGATAGCAAGGACCCCCATGCATGTTAGCATGTAAACAGGACTTGTATCCTCTGCATGTACGATTATTTCTGACCTTTGTATATCTGTAAAGAAGGATCTTGAACAACATATGGCTATGTCAGACGGTTACTATTGTCATCCTCTTCTACTGTGTTAGAGTTTACCTTGCCTAGCTTATAATTAAGAATGAAGCGTAAAAACAAAACAAAGTTTATTAATTAGCAAGTAGAGAACAAAGCACGCAGTGTGCACTTTTTCTTCTATATATCTCTACTCCAACAGTGAATTGCCTATTTTATAAGTTTGAAACAATAAATTATATGGTGAACTTATGATCTTATTTGTTGGCTGATGGCTCTCTCCCTCTCTCTCTCTCTCTCTCTCTCTCTCTCTCTCTCTCTTGCTTAGAGAAAAGGAAAATTATTGTTAATGTAAATGTTATGGGGTCGACTCGACTGACATGCTAATATTTTGTTACGGAAGACTTGAGGTTCAAACGTCGAACTCACGGGTTCTATTTGCTTCCTGAGATTTCCCCACGAGAGCGAGCGATCGAGAGAGAGAGAGAGAGTGAGAGAGAAAGAGAGAGAGAGTCAATTCAAATTGCTTAATTAGTTTTTCCACTGCTCTTTGAGATCACGGAGACAAGGTTATATCCTATTCAAGTGTCACAATCAACGCAGAAGATTATGTTAAAATAAGTAGGCCTTCGATCAGGATGCACCCTTAACTAGGTAGACACAACACACAAGAATAGAATTTTGACGTAGTTTAATGTACTGAAATTGGCAACTTGGTGGCAAGAGTTGTTGTTTACTTGTAAATGTAAAAGAGAGAGAGAGGAAAAAAAGGCTTTTGTAAATGCAAGTCCTTTTTTATTTTATTGACTTGAAATTACTACATCTAGCTTCTGAGGGATGCATTGAAGTTCAATTCTAATCTACTGACCAAACCCTAGAAGAGGAAAAGAGAAGAAGAGAAATAGGTAGATATATAGAGAAAGAGAGAGAGAGGGTATTATCTGTTACATAAGTAAACTCCTAATGATAGCTGCTTGTGCACTGTTGGTGTCAGTTGTGGCCAATAGCTCTGATAGTCGCTCGCTCAAATCGTCCACCTCTCTGTGTAAGCTCCTAATGTAGTTGCATGTCTCTTGTAGGACCTTAGCAGCTGATACCTGCAAAACAGAACCGAATTGAACCTTAATTAGCAACTATCTAACCCGGATAGAACCTGTAAAAGCTATATAATACCCAGAAAGTATCTGCCTGGGGAAACAATTGTTGTTCCATAGCTCAACTGTATTTAATAAAAGATACACCACAAAAAGAAAAATATAGATTTGTGGTTACGACTCAAGACTCAAGTACATAAGCTAAAGTTAGACCACACAAATGTAGATAAGAAGTGAGAGAGAGAGAGAGAGAGATAGCCCCAAATCACCTTGTCCGAGCGCCTGTCACGAATCTCTGGAAGAAGTTGTTGCAACTTGGATACAAGGTCGTTGATTTGATCATCGGTGATCCTTGAATTTCCTGACTGTCTCGAACGCGATCTTCTGCTAGACATCTTTTCAGTGAATTGTGTTTGTCAGGAACCAAGTAAAAAGCGACTGAATATGGGAGACACGACCCAAAGAGACAAATGAGGAATAGATTTGTCAGAAGCAAGGTTAATAAGAAGAAGATTGGAATGGAAGAAGTGAGGAAGAGAGAGAGAGAGAGAGAGCCGAATGTCAATGACCAGGCTGTTGAGAACGAGATGTAAGAGAGCTATAAAGAAGATGAACAAGAACTCAGGAGAAAAAGAGGAATAGCGAGAGAGGGATAGAGAAAGAACAGCACAATAACACAGCACAAGTGGTGTTGGGGTTGAAGAAGACAAGTGCATGGGAGAAAGCAGTGGGCTAGGCTTGTTTTTATATAGGGTTTTGAGAGAGAGAGAGAGAGAGAGAGAGAGAGAGAGAGGATCAGTTCTAAAGGATACGCCATACTGGCCCTACCCTTATTCCAAGTGAAGTGGGCCAAGAGAAATGTGCTTGTTTTTGAGCCAACGCCCCAGGCCTTGTGTGTCAGACTCTACACAAGACCATGTTGTTTTTATTATTATTTTAAATGTAGATGTAAAACTTTTAATAAATATAAGATTTAATCCCATTTAAAAATGTCTTGGTAAAACCTCGCCACTCTCTCTCTCTCTCTCTCTCTCTCTCTCTCTCTCTCTCTTTCGCTAACTTAATCGAGGTCTTGACCGGTCAAATCCTCACATCCAGTTCCACACTCTTCCAACTCAGCCACTACTTGACACGTGGAACCCTGTAAGCTAGGATGTGGCGATTACATGTATATTTTAATTAGTTGACACCCATTACCCACATGTTAAGCATATTTACTTGAGCAACTAAATTAGAAATTAAATTGATTTTTTATTGACTTGGAAAATTAAATCAAGATAAGTCTTTGCCTCTTTGGGTTGGATTTTCTGTTCACTTGAAAACGAAATTAAGGGACCCATTATCCACGTGGTAAGTTTAAGAAGCCTTTGTCTTTACTTAGGAAATTAAGTAAAGACAAAGGAAATAAGTTAGACTTGATTTATAATGGATTGGAGGGACGTTTCTAGATCTCAATGGAACCCTATAGATCTAAAAACATGCATGGTATATATGAACAAATATAGAATATTAAAAATAAAATATTTAATAAAATAAAAATAGAGATAAATTAAATAATACCTAAACTGTAAGAAAATCTAGAACAAAATAAAAGAAATTTATATATGAACAAACACTATATAATACTCTAACCTTGAAATGAAATTAATGTAAAAAGTTATTGGTAATTTAACTTACATAGTAAGAACAGCTATACAAAAAATGCCTTTATCATTCATGACCTGCTTTTCCATGGCAACAATGTAGATACCATAGCTCCTTATCTTGATAAAGGTAACGACAAAGTACATTCAATCACTACAATCATTATTTTGTATATATAAAGAAGGGAAAACCTATATGTACCAAGTAAAAGCTAACAATAGATTGCACATCATCTAGTTTCTAATGTTCTAAGACTCGGACCATTCATCAAACCGGATAGATCAGGTTGTGAGTCAAACGGTTCAATCACTGGGTTGACCCAATGCCATAATATTATATAGTATATATGTATATAATTTGTAGTTATAATGGTCACTTTTTTAGTCTTCATTCAAGGCATTCATATTCAAGCCTTAAGGTTCTTTTTGAGAACAATTAAAAGTATTTCTTTTAAGACATAGGACTACACATTAAGTGGTTTTTAAATACTTATGGATGTTTGGTAAAAGGTACTTCTTGAAGAAGTATTTCTCTAAAGTAATAGGACAAACCAGTCCCTGAAAAATTTTTATAATGATTAAAATACCCCCACGAGGTTATTCCTCCCCCTTCTCCATTTGGCCTCTGGTCTGAAACTTTGAATGGCCGGAGGACACGCTGCCTGCTGTGTGACAACTTTACGCAATCTCGGGGAGGCGGGGGACACATCAAAAGGATTCCTCTTTCTACTTTCTTTCCCCCTCCCACCTCTTCCTCCACCACCAGTCCACCACTCAACCATCTTCACATTTTCGAAAACCCTAGTCAGAATCCTTACCAGTCACTGCTAATCGACCCCCCCTCAAATTTTCTGCAACGAAAAGGATTAGGGACAGGCTAGAAGAAAAATAACAAGGACAAAAAAGATCTTCAAAATTCTTGTTCATTCTCTCCTCTTCGAGAAAAAAAGCAAGGAAAAACAGATAAGTTTAACTTTTGAACTTCCTTCTCCCCATTCCTATTCAATCTAATCAAATTTGATCAGTTTTGGAAACAAGAGCGAACCCTTCAAAATTTGAGTTCTCTAGAATTGTCCTATTCTGTGACCTCTTTAACTTCTACGCTACTATATTGTTTTTTATTTCATTTTTTATGATCATACAGAGATTGAAAATGCCTTCGAAAGCTAGGTTTTGAAAATTTTCAAGGACGAGCTTCTTTATTTTTTCTTTAGTCGTTGATGGAGAAGGAGGTTTAGTTTAGACACACACAAAAAAAAAAAAAGGAAAAAAATGGGGAAATGGGAAGTATTGGAAGCAATAGCAGTGGTGGTTGGTTATAATAGTAGGCGAAGACATGGGAATCATCACAGCCATCCACCACCCCATCCTCCCCAACCTCTTCAGCCTGAAATCACCGAAAAACACTACGTTTTTGCCATAGGAACAACCCCTTACCCTCCCAATACTCCAACTACTACTAGCCTCAATACCATCAGTACCGTGACTATTATTATTATTATTATTATTAATTGGATCCACATGGCAGCCCATGTGGGAGTCCACGTGGGCTCTCATTTGAATTGTAAAGTATAACATGTGAAAAGTATTGTATATATATATATGAGTGAAGTGAGGGATAAAATTGTTATTTATATAAATATAAACACTTACGGGGAAAGTAATTTATCAAACATTTCCATCCCAATAAGTACTTAAAAACATAATAAGTGATCTGAAAAAGTGGGTTACCAAACAGCCTAAAGGGTTATTAAAATAAGTACTTCTAATATGTATTTGTGAAACAAGTACTTAATCATCAAACAGGGCCTAAAAATCACAACTTATTTTTGCCAACAAATGCATATACATTTCAACAATATAGGCATTAAGGCTCAATTTGAAATAAATACAAATATGTACAATACAATTACATATAAAATATAAAGTTTTACATTCTATGTATTTGTATTTATACTTCTTCCAAATTGAACCTAAGGCTCAGTTTAAAAAAAGGTATAAATACAAATATTTACAGTACAAATACATACAAAATAATATAAAATGCAGGGTTTTGCACTCTACGTGTTTATATTTGTACTCCTTCCAAACTGAGTGCAAAACCCTGTATTTTATATGTATTGTACATATTTATATTTATCTTCTTTCTAAACTCAGTTTCAAAGGAATACAAATATAAATATATAAAATGCGAAATCTTATATTTTATATTATTTTTTATGTATTTATATTTATACTCTTTCGAAACCGAGACTAAAGAAACGAGTAAAAAAAAACAAATGGTGTTATGGACTGATGGTAATATGCAAATTCTTTGTAAGGTGGTTGTAAATTCAACTTATCGTTTTGCAATATAATATATGATAAAGCAGTACCCTGATGGGACACTGAAAATTTGACTCACTAAAATCAAGCCGATTTTAGATGGTTTACCCAGGTTAATAGCGGGTTGGTCTGAGGAAAAACTAAAAATAAGAATTAGTAAAAAAATCGTATTTCTCTCTGGTTCCTGAGTTAGACACTCTAACTGAGGTCCAGTCCAAGTCTTACACCATTGGGTTTTAGTTTTCTAGAAGGGTATGAGTAATTGAATACCATTAAAATAAAAAAAGAGAAAGAGGAGATATCTCTCACAAGTGTCCACGTGTAAAAAGTTTCTAGAAAATTTTAATCAACAATTAGAGAAAATTAGAAAAATTTAGCTATTTAAAAAAAAAAAATAAAAGCTGTGAAGCCTGTGATAAGTTTGGCACGTTAGCACTAGTGTAGGATAAGAGTAATTTGCGAGCAATACATTTTTAATTAAAAGGTAAACAAAGAACTAAGTGAGGTAATGTATCATGTGCACATGAAGCTTTCGAAACAGCCCAAGCTGCTTTCTCCAAACAGCCACACTTTTTCCAACAAAAACAAGATGAGTGCTATATAAGTGTGTTTTCTTTAGAAAAGCTTAAAGCTTTTGTTGGATTTTAATCTCATAAGAGATTAAATTTAATGGGTTTGATTGGTCAATTATATGAGAAATTGCACCTGCACATTTGATTGAAAAATTAGTTTTTTTTTTACAAAACCTAATTTTAAATTTGTCTCACATTAGAAAATTATAAACTCATTATTTTAATGGGAGCTGATTTACGCTCTTTATAAATAGTAGAGAAGAGTATGGGGGTTCGATACCGCGAAACGCGCACGCACGCGTGTGTGCGACACAATGAGACGCTTTAGAGACATACTTTGCTCGCACTTTGCGTGGCTCGCAAATGATGACTTTGGTTTTGGTGAGATACTGACCTTTAGTCACCGTTAATGAGATCAACGGTCACGATTACAATAACCCCATTTTCCAACAACTTTGGTTGTTTGGGAGCTTTTTCACACATGCCACATTACCATGGGCGTGGAGTAGGGATGTCCCTGGTCCCGTTCGATGCAGTTTGGAGAAGACATTAGACCAAACCAATAAAATACAGTTTGAGAATTTTTTAAAAGAAATCAAATCATTTCAGTATGAAAATCAAATCAAACTAAATCGTTTTATTTGATTTGGTGCGGTTTGTAATATGATTTAGGCCATTCTATTGAGTTTAACCCAATTGGAAATCCCAAATAATATATATACATGCATTACTAGTAATTTGTATTTCAATATATGGTTTATGATTTGGTTTGATTTCTAAAATGAAACCAAACCAAACCACAAATTTTGATTGGTTTGATTTGGCGATCTGAACCGTATAATAATGAACACCCCTAGTGTGGAATAAAAGAATATGTGGCCAATAATCCCTCAGCAAAATAGATTAACAAGGAACTGAATGGATTAACGTGCTATGACGAGGAATTCATCTGAACATTTGGTGATCACAAGTAATAGTTGAGGAATTCAATTAGTAGGAGTGTTTAGTAAGTTTCTTTAAGGCGGCGTTTGTTTGTGTCAACGTACAACTTTATTGTTAGTTTGCATTTGAATGTACCGTAAATATGGACCGGTGTAAAGTTTTACTCTCGATCTGTATTTTCATGTGTTTTTTCATTGTAAACCTCCCCATTGGTTGAGTTTTACAACGATAATTGATGTAAATATTATGATTTTTGATTTGCCGTTGGCTCAGATGGTTGGACCATTTGGTTCAGGAATTGTCCAGGCAACCGAGCATTCAAACCGTCAACCCGTTCAACGGTTTTTAGACAATTTTATTTTATTTTTTTTATCAGAATGGGTGATGGAGGCCCATCCCAAGGCCCATCTCACCATGGAGGGCGGCAGCCCATAGGATAAGGATAAGGATAAGGATATGATCATTCAAGAAAAGATAATTCAAGAAAAAATCATTTAAGAATTCAAGACTCATCAAGAATTCAAGAGTTCAAAACTCATCAAGAATCCAAGAATCCAAGATCCATCAAGATTTCCAAGAATTCAAGATAATCCAAGGTTCCCAAGATTCATGCATCAAGGGAGATCGGACGGTGAAGATCACGCCAAGAAGATTTCGATCCTATAAGATTAGATGTTTGGATCTATTCTAGTTGTTCTTCCTAGTTCTTTTACAATTTCCAAATGTATTATAAATACTGTTACTTTCCAATTAACAGACAATTCAGACTTCAGAATTATTCATCAATCTTCGCCACCTTTTCTCTCTCCTCTAGAGTTTTCTTTCTTTCTTGCTTCGCTAGAAGCTTGGTTCGCTCGGTGCTTGCATAGCCAGCCCGGTTTCATTGCTTCCACGCAGTGTCAGGTGGTATCAGAGCAGGGAGTTCGCCCAGTCAGATGGCCAACCAAGACGGTAGCAGTCGCAACCCACCCCGTGACGGAGATCAGTGGTTCCCAACTGTTTGGAGAGCAATCGAAGAGCAGCGCACGACCACACGTAACATCGAACAGCAGCTGACAGAGATGGTTGAACAACTGCGAACCTTGTTATGGGAGGTTGTTCCACGAAACCGGGAAAATCGACATCAGATCGAAGGAGACGACCACGACAGACCACCCATCAATACTGCGTTCCGACGTCTAGTTCTTGACGACGACAATGATGATGATCTAGAATTTGGTGGTGCTCCAGTTCTTCCCGACAATGACAGAAATGACAGAAAGTGGCACAATCAAGATAATTTCAACCCCCGTAGGTATAATGATGAATTTAAACTCAAGGTAGATATTCCTACTTTTAGTGGAGATCTTGGCATAGAGGAACTTCTAGATTGGATCACAGAAGTCGATCGATTCTTTGAGTACATGGAGATACCATAGGAATGAAGGGTAAAACTGGTAGCTTTCTGATTAAAGGGAGGCACATCCGTTTGGTAGGAATGCCTGAGAGAGACCCGAATCAGAGAAGGAAGGGGTCTTGTTCGAACCTGGAGGCACATGAAACAGCTTATAAGAGGTAGATTTTTACCCCCAGATTATGAATAGTACATGTTTGAATCTTACCAACGGTGTGCGCAGGGTTCCCGTAGTGTTAATGAATATACATCTGAATTTTTGAGATTAGCTGAAAGAAATCAATTATCTAAGAGTGATAAGCAGCCGGCGGCCCATTATTTGAGCGGTTTGAGACCGTCCATCAGAGATAAAATTGGGGTACAGATGGTTCTCAATGCGCAGGAAGCAAGGAACTTATAGCCTTGAAAAAGAATTGGTGTTCCAAGACAAGGCACGCAGTGATAATTATCGCCAGTACAGCGGGAGCAACAACAGACTGGCAACTGTCGACAAGAACAAATCAGTCCCGGTAGTTCAGCCTTCTCACCCGGCAAGTACAGCTACGCCGATAAGGTTACTTCAGGAGGACATACTCGAAGTAACCCTTCCAACCCTCCTAAACCCAGTAATCCCAATGCAAAGCCTGCTCCTATTAAATGCTTTAAATGTAATGAGATTGGACATAGATCTAGTGACTATCCCAGGAGGAAGGCAGTTAATATGGTAGAGAGGGAGGATAAAGAAAATGTGGAGGAGGAAGTATACTGTGGACCTAATGGGGAAGATGAAGAGGGTCCATACGAACATGAAGAGTATACTTGTGTAGTGAGAAAATTAATGTTGTACTAGAAAAATCAAGATACCTCTCAAAGGCACAGATTGTTCCCTACTAGATGTACTATCAAGGGTAAATTATTTAATTTAATTATTGATAGTGGCAGTCAAGAAAATATTATTTGCAGGGATGTAATACAAAGACTACAACTACTTCCTGAAAAACATCCAAACCCATACACAATTGGGTGGATCAAGAAAGGATGCGGCGTACGGGTGGAGGAACGCTGCAAAGTACCTTTTTCTATTAGTAAGTACCATGATGAAGTCTGTTGTGATATTATAGACATGGATGCTTGCCATATTTTGTTAAGTAGGCTTTGGCAATTTGATACAGACGCAAGGCACATGGGTAGGAAGAATACCTATCAACTTGAAAAAGAGGGTATACATTACACTTTGTTACCCATGGCTGAAAAGAATGCTCCTAAGGCCCTAAAAGCAAATGAGAAAAATTTCCATACTGTTACGCATCATCATGCTGAATTTGTAAAAGAATGTAAAGATACTCGTGAGGTACATTTGTTAGTAGTAAAGGGAGAAAATACGAATGATGAAAATAAAATTCCAGTAGAAGTGCAGGAACTATTGGATGAATTCCATGACGTAGTTCCAAATGAACTCCCTCCCATGATAGATATACAACATCATATTGATTTTGTTCTAGGTGTTAGTCTACCTACCCTCCCACATTACAAGATGAGCCCCAAGGAGAATGAACTTTTACAAGAGAAGGTAGAAGAATTGTTGAAAAAGGGACACATTCAAGTCAGTATGAGTCATTGTGTAGTACCAGCTTTGCTAACGCCCAAAAAGGGTGGCAATTGGAGAATGTGTATCGACAGCAGGGCTATCAACAAAATTACTATTGAATATAAATTCCCTATTCCCAGGCTGGACGACATGCTAGATCAGCTTAATGGGGTTGTGGTTTTCTCAAAAATCGATCTCAGGAGTGGATACCATTAGACCAAAATCCGCCTAGCACATTCATGAGGCTGATGAACCAGGTACTGCGTCCTTTTACTAGAAAATTTGTGATAGTATATTTTGATGATATGTTAATTTACAACAAATATGTCATTGAGCACATTGGACATATTAGGGAGATCCTAAAAACATTAAGGGAAAATAAATTATATGCTAATTTAAAAAATGCACTTTCATGAGTGATAATTTATTATTCTTGGGATTTATTGTGAGCAATGATGGTATTAAAGTAGATGAAGAAAAGGTGAAAGCCATTAGGGAGTGGTCGACCCCATCAAATGTCATAGATGTGAAACGCTTCCATGGGATGGCAACTTTCTACAGGCGATTTATTAAGCAATTTAGCAGTATTATGGCTCCCATGACTGAATGTTTGAAAAAGGAGAAATTTCAATAGAAAGAAGAACAAGAGCAGAGCTTTGCTCTCATAAAAGAAAAATTATGTACTGCTCATGTCCTTGCCTTGCCAAATTTTGATAAATTGTTTGAAGTTGAGTGCGACGCCAGTGGAGTTGGCATAGGGGTTGTATTGTCCCAAGAAAAGAGACCCATTGCTTTCTTCAGTGAAAAATTATGTGAAGCCAAGAGAAAGTGGTCCACCTATGACAAGGAGTTCTACACTGTGATAAGAGCCTTGAAAATATGGGAACATTACTTAATTGCAAAGGAATTTGTTTTTTACACTGACCACCGGGCCCTAAAATACCTCAATGGGCAAAAACAATTAAAGAGTGATTTGCATGCTAGATGGTCTGCTTTTCTTGACAAATTCCCATACAAAATTGTATACAAGGTTGGACAACAGAACAAAGTGGCCGATGCCCTTAGCAGAAGAGTAGCCCTCATCAAGACCCTCAGTATTGAGATTGTGGGTCTTGAGTGCCTAAAAGACCTATACGCCCAGGATGAGGATTTCCAACAGGTGTGGGAGAAATGTATGAATCGACAGCCAGCGGATGATTTCTACATTCATGATGGGTTCCTTATGAAAAGGGAACAACTATGCATCCCTTGCACTTCCCTCCGTGAGAAGATCATCAGAGATTTGCATGGGGGTGGATTAGCAGGACACCTGGGAAGGGATAAGACAATTGAAGCAGTTAAAGGGTGTTACTACTGGCCGAAGTTAAGAAGGGATGTAACCACTAAGGGACAGACCCAGAATACTGGTCTCTACATGCCTCTACCGGTCCCTACTATGATTTGGGAAGACTTGTCCATGGATTTTGTGCTAGGCCTACCAAAAACACAAAGAAATATGGACTCCGTTTTCATGGTAGTTGACAGGTTCTCTAAAATGACTCACTTCCTCCCATGCAAGAAGACAGCAGATGCATCAACAACAACCAAATTATAGTTCAGGGAGATCGAGACACAAGGTTCCTCAGTCACTTTTGGATTACCCTATGGAGGTTATTCGATTCGTCACTAAATTTCAGCAGCACCGCCCATCCGCAGATAGACGGACAAACCGAGGTGGTGAACCGGACCCTTGGTAACCTAATTCGCAGCATATGTCGGAAGAGGCCAAAACAATGGGACTTCACCATTGCACAAGCCGAGTTCGCCTATAATAATGCAGTAGATCCCCATTCTCCATTGTCTACAAGAAGGTTCCGAATCATGCACTGAACCTAGTAAAATTACCCAGAGTACCCGGTGTCAGTTCCTCCGCAGAACAGATGGCGGACCAGATCCAATCCGTCCAAGAAGCTGTGAAGTAGAAACTAGAGCAAACCTATGCCAAGTACAAGTGGGCAGCAGACAAGCATCGTCGACCCCAATTATTTGACGTCGGTGATGAAGTTATGGTATTCTTGAGGAAGGAAAGAATTCCCGTAGGAAAATACAAGAAGTTGCAGCCTCGGAAGTACGGTCCATACAAGATCATGAAGAAAATCAACGACAATGCCTATGTCATGGACCTGCCAGATCATATGGGTATCTCTAAGACCTTCAATGTTGCTGACATCCATCGCTACCTACCAGAGATGACACATGCCTACCCGAACCACGACTCGAGATTGAGTTCTTTCCAAGTGGGGGAGAATGATGGAGGCCCATCCCAAGGCCCATCTCACCATGGGGGGCAGCAGCCCATAGGATAAGGATAAAGATAAGGATAGGATCATTCAAGAAAAGATCATTCAAGAATTCAAGACTCATCAAGAATTCAAGAGTTCAAGACTCATCAAGAATCCAAGAATCCAAGATCCATCAAGATTTCCAAGAATTCAAGATAATCCAAGGTTCCCAAGATTCATGCATCAAGGGAGATCGGACGGTGGAGATCACGCCAACAAAGGTTCGATCCTATCAGATTAGATGTTTGGATCTATCCTAATTATTCATCAATCTTCGCCACCTTTTCTCTCTCCTCTAGAGTTTTCTTTCTTTCTTGCTTCGCTATAAGCTTGGTTCACCCAATGCTTGCATAGCCAGTCCGGTTTCATTGCTTCCACGCTGTGTCAATGGGCCACCCATTCAAATCAAACTGTCGAATCGTCAACCCAAAAATCAGTGGCTAGAATGGTTCCGATTTCGGGTCGATTTTTAAAACATTGGTAAATACTACTTCAATTTTATCATTGTATTATTTACATCATTTTTATCAGTTTTTACATTTTAAAAAAAGTTTTAATAATTCACTAATTTTAAATTCATCGGTATTCAGCTGCATCGATGTACTTTTACATCGAGCCTAAATGAACAAATAATCTTACATGTAGCAAAGTAGTTGAGATTTCATTGGGCTCAGTTTGGAAGGAGTACAAATACAAATATATAGAGTGCAAAACTTTATATTTTGTATGTATTTGCACTGTCTGACCTCAAAGTTGTAAATTCATCTTTCATCGCTTGAACATTTTATTTTTGTCCTGAAAACATTGCCGTGAGGCTGATGTATATGAATTTGTGTAGTTGAACGTTTGCATGGAAAAATCATGGATGTAATTGAGCATTTTATAGAATGGATTTTGCCTCTTCTCTCTACGAAACTACACATATAAAGTAGAAGACCCCTGCACCTGCAGGGACAAAACCTAACCACAAGAATACGCTTATGGAAAGTTTGTACGAATTCTTTTCGGTGTCATGCATGTCGTGGGGTTGAGAAGATATTTCCAAATTGTCCCCTTATACAAACTCAACGTCAACACATATTATTGTGTTGGGTTTGATTGTGATATGAGAATAGTAGTTTCAATGTAAGAAAGACACATGGTTCACATCTTAAGAAAGAAGCTTAATCTACATTTTATTGACAGATGCAACGTAGTAGTAAGCCCAGTGTTTCAACTCCGCACCGCCTGCCTCAAAACAAGGGATATCGATTGATAACCTCTCGACTGCATGGTCATCGGTGACCTAAACCATTACCCGACCCAACCGACCTTATTTATGTCCTTAGCATTGATTTGTTTGACAATCATTGAGTTTTCAATTTTGCAAGAAAGACGATCATGGAGGTTGGTATTTAGATAATGGGATCATAAAGTTTAAGCAAAATCTATGATGATTCCGTTGTACAGCTAAAGCCTAAAGGCATGGTTGGTTGCATGCTAACATTTCTTTGCTTTTTCTTTCGATTAAATCAAATAGATATTTAGAAAAAATGAATCGGTGAATAGTATAATTGACATTTATTTTTAGTTTTAAATACTTTTAGAAAGAAGAATGGTTCACCTATAAATTTTATTAACCATTATAAAAGAGAGAGATAAGACGTAGCCTGCCTTACCCTAAAACCTACCAATAAAACACACAACCTTATCTTTTAATGGATATTGCAGGCTTAGTTGTTATAAACTTATAATTAAAACCCAGAGACACAGGAGGTCGGTGTGTGGGGCTTATTGGTTCAACATAGTAAAATCGGTGGATTCAGCCTATAAATTTAGCTCCTTGAAGAAAGGAGAGGGAGCATTGGATGACGTTAGGTACCACACTGCAAATTGATTTGCATTGTCATTTGTAGGTCCATGCATCCCCTTCGCTGACCACAAGTTCAGCTTCGATATTTCTTTTGGCCTCAGGTTTAGGTCACGTTTGATGCATCTTTTCATGTGGTCTATCAATTATTTATAAATTTGGACGATCATGATTCGGTTTTTTTTATTTGGTTTATGTAAATTTAATCATCAAAAGCTGATGCATTGAAAAGACATAAAAAACTTAAAAGAGGTAATTTTTGAAAAGTTTCAAATGATTTTTTTGCATTTTTTTTTATGTCTTCACATGGAAAAGACAGCACAAAAAAGGGCACATCTTAACCAAAAGTACTCTAAACTATTAAGATTTTAATGAAAAAAAAGATCCTTTCAAAAAAACTTGCCAAACGATTCCTTACTTCATTATGAACAGCGGCAATGAAATATCATTCCAAGAAAACGGGAATTAAAACTGAAATCCATCACTTTAACAACTGGGTTCGGGGGATCTCTCTCTATTTATCGCTAAGTTTAAAGATAAAACTCGGTCTTTCATTGGATTTTTCCTCATCTTTCTGTTTTTTGGTGGAACAAATTAAAGGAAGATAGATGCACATCTTATCACTTCGGTATAAAACGTGGTCACTAACTCACTATATATCACCATCAAGAAGCAGCGGATCTAAAGGAAAACTACCTCCAAATTAACCAAGTAGAATAAGGCCCGACTATCGAGTCAACTGGTCTGATATTGGCCAAGATCCCAAGACTTGGGAATTCCAGCACTAAAAGACATATAATAAGAGAGTACACAGAAAAGTGAAAAATGGTACGTGCTACAACTCCCTACTCCGTCTGACATTTTCTTTAAGCTTCAACAATGATAAAATGATGCCAGTATATATTGAGATAGGAAAGTAAGCTCGTAAAAAGTCTTTCTAATGAGAGGTTTAGTTTTTGGTACAAACACTAAATTCTTAATTTTCTAACTAGTATTTTTTAACCGTCGTTAATTCATACGGTTGAACCGTAGATTTAGACAATAGTTTTTTAGTTGTTTTTTATTTTAATTATTTATTTCCAAAATTGCAGCGGACCATCCATTTAAACCAATGGCCAAAATCTTATTCTTAATTATATATATAGCTATAACCAGTAAATGGTGTATAATGTTAAAAATAATATGACGAGTTAACCTTGAGATGGTATGCTTAATTTCTAGCCGGAGCTTTGGAGCATACACCAACATGCAACAGAGAGCACGAGGAGTGACCATTTATTTACATAGGAATTCTTTTCACTGTAATAAATGTTTTAAAATATTTTAACATGCAATATAGAAATTTAGCTTAGGTAGGGCCCAAAATGGTGGGACCTCATCTTTCTTACATGTATTGATCTATAGTAGTACAAAGCTTGAGCTAATAGGGTCCACTCTTCCAGCTCCCATTTTTTTTCGACATTACGCTTTTTTCTTATCATGATAATTTGGTAAAGCAAAATTTATTACCCAATTCACGAATAGCTAATAACTTTACCTCTAACACATGAATTTATGAAAATATTGTTTCTTGATTTGTTGGGCATAATGTTATAAAATATATAGAGCTTTTTTTTTTTTTTTTAGGTTACGTTTGGAAACGATGCAAATAAGTGTGAATGTAAATATGTAGTGTAAAACAGTTTATATAAATTGTAAAATTGGGTTAGTTATGCACTGACAAATTTACCTTCTTACCAAACAGATTTTTAGTTGTAATGGATGCAAACATGAAATCCAATAAAGCATCTGCTTTTTTTTTTTTATCAAAAGCCCACTTAAACGTAAATTTACTTATTTTTTATTGATGTACTTTTACATCTTATTATCAATGTAAATATGCATTTGTCTATCATTTGTCAATGCATAAATATAATATTAACAAATATAGACAAAAATGAACCAAAATACAAATTTACCCTAAACCAAGATTTACATTCCATTTGCATCAATTCCAAACATAGCCTCAATTTTACAATTTTAATTAAACTTTTTTGTTTTGGTGGCTTTCCAACAATGGGCCCTACAGGGGCGTGGTGCTATATGCTAGAGCCTAGACCCAATTAGTGGGGGTAAATGAGATAGTGGTGGCAGGGTACACATACGGGACCACTGCCATGTTTGCCCTTCCTCCTCAAAGGGAGGGATGCCGTGGGACCAAACTGAACTACTGCAAACACTACAGCCTTGAAAGACTTGATAAGATGGGAAATTGTGTACATGATGACCTATTACTTGATATAATTAAAGAGTTGCTGCAGCTGGTTTGTCACAACTCAACCAAGGCACCAAGCCTCTACCTGACCTCTATGTGATATGGCCATTGGGCCTCGTGTGTACCCTGCCTTTCGTCCCTACCTCTCAATCCCACTAATGTGTTCTATTTAATATTATATATATATATATATATATATATATATATATATATATATATATATATATATATATATATATAAAGAAAGAAATAGATATTAGATGGATTTTTTTTCTTTTATAATAAAGGATCGATGGGAAATTGTCAACACCTTATTTGGAAGGAAATGAGACCCACACACAGGGTAGCAGATGGTGGCCTCGTCAAATTAAAGTGCTAGATTTTATTCTGTATTGAATTAAAAATTCCGATGAAATATGCATATAAATCGATAGAGAGGGCATTCAGAGTTAGGATTGCAAATTGGTTACATTTTGATAAAATTGCAAGTTGAAACATCTTTCTATCTTTGAATTTAGATTGGTGTAAGAATATTTACCTTTGACTTAAAGCTCTTTCTTGCAATTTTAGTATTGCCTTATTACTAAAGCAACGCAATTATCACCAATTCTTCAATCTCACAATGAAGCTGGATAAGGCATTCTGGGGATCAATAGTGATTAATTGTAATGAATACAAATGCGAATTCCATTAAAATATATGATTTTTTTATCGTAAGTCCACTTGAATACAAATTTACTTCCTTTTTATTGATATACTTTTACATCTTATTATCAATATAAATATGTATTGATCTATCATTTATCAATGCATAAATATAATATTGTCAAATACAGACAAAAGTGAACCAAAATACAAATTTACCCTGAACTGGAATTACACCCCATTTGCATTGTTTCTAAATGCAGCCTTAGGACATACACTGAGTCAATTATATATGTATATATACTCGGATGATGAGGAGAAGAGTTATTAATTAATGATTTATAACTATAAATATAAATCTATAGCATAGGACTCAACTCGTTTAAACACTACAGACTACAATTAATTAAATTTGAGGTGGAAAATGTTGCAGTGTTGTTTGGACTTGAAATTTTGTTAAGTCAATTCTACAATTTTGGGTTGATGGCTTTAAATTTTAAAACAATGATGTCAAGCACTTGACAATCATCCAATTAGGGTCTGGGTCCTCATGCTGTAATCATATATATATAAGTGTAATTAGAAGCGTTTATAAGAGTAATTTATAGTCAATGATATATCTGTCAACATTTGTGAAGGTACTGAGGGAGGGCCCGCCCACCCATTTCATGCACAGGGAAGATTTAAACCACAGGGAGATGTACCTTACCTCAACAATAAATATTTCTAATTAAACATGTAACCATGGCTATTCCATAATCGGGTGTATTCTCATGAATTTTGCACTCATACTATTGTAACTTGGTTGGATGGTTGAGCATTTTTTATAAGCAAAAGGCTAATTTTGGGTCTGAGAGGCCTTCTGGTTCTGGGCGGGGGACCATATTTATATCTCAGTCAGAAAACTTCTACTATGTACTATGTAGACCTTCTAAACCTAATAAGTTCCATATATACTCCAGTGAATAATATGCGTATCAAACATTCCAAGTACTGCCATTTTCTTAATCAGTAATCTTTATTTCTTTTAAATTACTTGATGTATTTAAAGTTAAGAAAGTAGAGAATGAGAAGTAATAGAAGTAGCAGATACAGAGGTAAATATTTTTTATAGGTTCCAGTAGACCGTAGGAAATAAGGACCTGGCTCATCGTTGGTTCACTTGGTTTAATAAAAAACCAATTGGGTGTACAGTATATATTACCTCCTGAAGATTAGAGTCTCTTCTCTCTCTCTCTCTCTCATATTTCATAAACTTGTCTTAGAAAAAGAAAATGCTTTTATAAATGTAGCCTTGGAAACTTTTAAGTTTCAAATCAAATCAAATATTTAGCATTTCAAATGTAAAAGGAAAACAAAAAAGAAAAAGGAAATTAAAGGAATAGCCTTACAGCCTTTCTAGGTATAGTTATTGTGAGAGGTTGTATTTGTTAGTTCCAAACGAGCACATTTTTTATATCTAATCTCGGTTAATGACATTTTAATATGGATAACAAGTACGTCTTATAATCCAAGGCCTTTTATTTATTTCTTTTTTCTATTACGTCTCTGTGCACCATCTCGATCAGCATTGAAATTTGAAAGGAGACTAGATCTGGTGAGAGGAAAAGACTGTTAAGTAATGCAAGCCATTTTCCACATGATATGGACCAACCCATCTTAATTAGCT
This sequence comes from Nelumbo lutea, assembly GCF_056320005.1. Lineage (NCBI taxonomy): Eukaryota > Viridiplantae > Streptophyta > Magnoliopsida > Proteales > Nelumbonaceae > Nelumbo > Nelumbo lutea. The sequence goes on from NC_142687.1 coordinate 16,361,105, forward strand.
TAAGAGATAATGTTCTTCTTTTTTCATCCATCCTGAAAATGTACGTCACGATGAAGTATGAACTATGGACAAATCGATCGAGACTACTGGTAGCAGAAAACTTGGTTTTGTCTAATAACTTGAATTGTTTTTACTTTTTACTGAAGAGAAACCCCCTCCTCCATATATGTGTATGTGGTCCATACCATGAAAAATGTTACAAGGGAATCCAAGGGACGATATCCCCACCGCTGAGGCTGAAGATAAAGATTTTGCATGGCTGAAGATGTCGTGTCTGAAGCGCACAGCAAGACGACCCAAATTACTGTTAAGCTTTTCCTGGTAAAATGAGATCAGATTCTTTTCTTTTATATATATAATATAATATATTCCATATGACATGCAGAGAAAGCTGATACACTTTATTAAAAGGGTATGATCCAGATAAAAATCATGGTGGACTTGAATGAAAATAGGGTTACCCGGCGTGCATCTCGGGGCACATGAGCTTCATCCAATGGACAGCCAGGACTGTCCTCGAAGTCACGAGGAACCCTAATTTTTTTTTAAGTTTTCTTTTGTTTAATTCTGCCATGTATCCAGTGGCCGATCAGAGGAGCATGGAAAAGCTTTTGAAACCCAAGAAAGATTTAATGATCTTCTTCGCATATGCTCCATTCTGTCTACAAATTATAAACAAATCATCCCCCATTAAATTATAGGAGACTTGTCTAGCTAAGTCGGTGACTGTGATCGAGACTTGGAAAGCTGAGCTTCCACCATGCTTTTAAAACATCTCTATCTCTGATCTCTGTTAACTATATTCTATATATTAACCAAACAACACCGACCCACATAGGTGTTAAATGAGTGGCCATGTATATGCTCTCGATCCTCCTCAGTCCTGTCTTCAATAATTCAAAACGAATACCTAGGTATTGGGGAAGTCTTTGTCTTAATCCTGTATAGCCGATTTGATTATTTAAGACACAACTCTATCACTTAGAATACAGAGAGATTATCCAAATCTTCGATGCGTCAACATCCAAAGAAAGTTAAATGTGAGACAATCTAAGAAGGGGGGGAGGGACCTAGCTATTAAGTTTATTGGATAATCGTGCTTTAGACAAGGTTATTAGGAGTTAAAACATGCTTTGGTATGACTAATTTAATCACCTTCAATGAATCCATTCTCTTCTTTTGTGCTTTGTTGATATGGTGGGGGTGGGTTTCAATATACCAAAGTTTTGGGCCGTTGAATGAGTTTTAGACTTTAAAAAAGGGAGGCTTTTGCTTTTAGTTTGGAGTTTGAAGTTTGGGGTTTGGACTTTGAATTTTGGGTGGAAAGGGGGATATTTTATTTTAATAATAGATATATATACACGCACAGAAGCAGCTTAAACCAATGCACGTGTAGAGCATTAAAGTAAGGCAAGGGCTCTTACTTCCACACATCGAGGGCGACCAGTATATTTATATTTCTATATGAAAACGTCATATGGGGTGAGATGTTATTTTATTTCATGCCCAAGAGTTGTTTTCTTTTCATTTTGTTTAATAACATTTGCTTGGTTTCCACGAATCAAAAATGTCAAAATATCTAAGTTTATTTCAGACACAGCAGTAGTGAATACTAAATGGGTTAGCATGGGCGACATTGATGGATAGGTACATGGTTTTTAAAACCTGACTGGATTGAACGGTTGGATCAAGAAAACTGGGAATCGATTTTGTTTATTTTTAAAATCAATTTTTTGGTTAAAAATTGTTGATTTGGTTAATAAATCATTGATCAAGTGGTCAAATCATTTAAATCATTCAAATCGTTCGATGGTTTTTCATTATTCTTTTTTTATTTTTGTTTCTTTTGTTAAAATGGGCCATTCGTTCGCGGTTCGAACGATCAGACCATTCGACTCAGGAATCGAACCCTTGAGCGATTCATTGTCCGATTCGTTTTAAAAACCTTGTTAGATAAATAGAGGCCGTCACTTTTGGTTTTGCACACAAAGAGAGTAGCTAGTGTGTACTAAAAAGATTTAGGTGGTCCCTCAGCTCATGTGACTCAGTTTCAGGCCTCCAATGCTATAAATCCAATCGAGATTCTCATGTTGGTCCACTGTGTGTACGTTGACACTAAAGACCGGAGCTCAAGAACCCTCTCTCTGCTTCGGGGAAAGTTTGTTTTAGCTCCATTTCATTTCTTTGCTTTAATTTGATTGTAAGACACTCAACTTCAAAATTGCAGGAAGATGCCACTTTTTAGAATCTAATTCTTTTATTTATTTTATAAACCAAAATCATGTACACACCAATCTAATGAATGTATGTAAAATTAATCTATCAAAAATATGTATTTATATAATTATATTATAAAATACTTTTTAATAAAACATCCCATGTATTGCCCTTGTATTTTTTTTTTTTTGAATTTTGAAATACCACTGTATCCTGATTAAGTATTAGATTTTAATTAAAAGATCAAACTTTTTTCTTATTTAAAGTTATTTGGTTGTGCTAAAATGGAATTAGAGCTGAAAATTTGGGCTAAACAGTATTTTCCTCTCATATTCATTCAATTTCCTTAACCAACAGCTTTGGAAGATACCGGCAAGGTATCTCTTCCTAACCATAAGTCTCTGAGAGTCTCTGAAGCTTGAAATAAAGAGTCTGACAGTTTTGATATCACATGGTTTTAATATTGAACCCAACTCTCTGTCTGTCCTCTCTCTCACTGAGCAAATTGTGAACCATTTGTCATTAAAAAAGGGTTGATCTAAAGCTTTAAATAATGCAAATATTCTAATATGACATGCAAGATTGTGCATATTCTCGATTTGTCTGGTTGAGATTAATAAAGGAAAAGAAAAAAATAAAAAGGAAGGAAAGAATACTGGCAGAACTGAAATATGGTAGCAAGAAGCATTTGATTACGTCCTTTCTTTGTTTTTTTTTTTTTGGTGGTAGAGGATTTATACACGCAAAAATGGTGCACTTATAAAAAATGGTGCACTAGGCCTACGCCTAGCTCGATTTATTTGGAGTACATGAGTAATAAAACGCCCACGTACTCTCTAAGCTCTAGGGATCGAAGTCCCGATACTGACTCTAATTCTAATATAGTACATATATCAAACAGTCCTCCATTACTGCCCTTCTTTGTTTTTATAGGTAAAAGTGGTTCATCTCCACGGAATGATGATATGAGAATGACCTGTCACTAAATTTCTTAAAATAAATTCATTTTTTTTTGTTGGTTTTTAATCTTGAAATCATGGTTTTTAAAACCAGACCAGACCCGAAAAACGGAAACTGATCGGACATTTTCCCCAAAAATTGAATTTTTCCTCAAAATCATTGATTTTGTTCAACAAACCGTTGAACTGGGCAATCAATCATTCAAACGGTTTTGATCATTTTTATTTTTTTTAATTTTTTAAATTTTTGTTAAAACGAGCCGAACATTCCATTCAAACGTTTTATTAATAATCCATAAATGCATCACATATTGATGAAATCTTTCTGAACGTCTTCAAAATAGTAAAGCTTAACGTAGAATTGTATTGGAGAATAAAAATTCATTCCAAGGACCTCACTTAATAGCTTTCCTTAGTGGATTTATGCTTCTGCACACTTCAAATCTAATAGGATTTTGTATGAGGAGAAGTGTTAGATAATATAAACCTATTCAAGGACTTTAACAGTATAAACTTTTAGGTTGAATGTTTATTTGATAAATTGAGTTCACTTCTCCTAACATGGTTTTCAAAATTGGACCGGACCGGTTGGTCGGGTCAGGAAAACTGGATTTATCCCTAAAACTATTGATTTTAGTCAGTGAATCGTTGAACTGGGTGATTAATCGTTTGAACGGTTTTGACTATTTTTTTATTTTTTTTTTATTTTTTAAATTTTTTTGTCAGAATGTGCCAGTATTCGATTTGAACAGTTGAACCGTTTGACCCGGTAATAGAACCCCTGACCAGTTCAGTCACCGGGTCAGTTTTAAAAACCATGTCTCCTAAAATGAATCCAAATTCAGTCCTCACAACATAAAGATTGTCTTCACACCGTTTTTACAACACTTGCAGCTAGCCCTGCATTGGGAAATATACATACAAGTTTGGAGATGTTCCAAAACTTTTGTAAGGTTTAGCTAATAAACAAAAAAAAAGGAAACTTAAGATACAGAAACTCAAACACAGCCAAATTGAAATGCATGTGGCCTGAGATGCAATTTAAAGTAAGAAGCACCGCCATGCATGAAGCGCCATTTCGTAGGTTTCTCCCACCCAATTAACACAGTCAAGTTGATACTCAAAATGTTTGAGATGGGAAGAAGATGATGAGTTTCAAGGTTCAACCCACCTGGTTAGCGCGTGCATTTGAGGAGTAATTCAACAGTCACGCCTGCTAAAGCTAAGGCCAAATTAATTGGTTTTGACTACACGCATGCCACAACGCTATTAATTACCAACCATCCCTGTTAGGATTAATGGCAAATATGTAGATTGGTGGTAGGTAGTTTGGGATAGAAAATTCTATGCTAGCTATCTAGCTATAACGTGGATAGTTTACCCCACCATGCATAATCATCGATCTATGATATATCATCCCATCACTTCACCACTATCACATCATCTTTAACTATCATTTCAATCAGTATCATCATCAATTCACATTGATATCACCTCCATCATCACATCGTGTAAATTTAATTTCATAGTTGGATGTTTTGGCCCAACGTACAGTCTCATATTACCCAGTCTCATTGCAGAATTAACGAATGGCAAGACGATGTTAAATTGGTAAGTTAATGCAATATTCGAACTTCACGAGGGGCAAAGTAAGGGAAAATTAAGAAAGCTTTGCTTTGAGTCACCATAGTTTTTTGGTGCGGACTGCAATGTGAAACGTGATGGTGCGATGCAAACAGAAGGAATAGGGCGTGTGAGGTGTGCCCCCACCCAAAGCAACGGAAAGAAACAAAAGGGCTTAATTGTTTAACATTTATGTTATGTGTGCCTAGGACGTTTAGGGCTTATTAGTTTGATTTGAAGTATGATAGCTGAAAGTGTAATTATTGTATTAAGAGTTATATTGATATTAATAAATTTTTCTTTTCTCTGAATTATATTGTTCTGAATTTTGAAAATTATCAAATATCCATTTTGATTTTATATATGAAAGTTTTTGTTTAGCTTTTTGGGGATATTGTTGGAAAATAAAAAAGTTGTATGATTACACTTTAAGAGATAAATGGAAACGAACAATCATTTTTCTCTTAAAGTTAAAAGATTACTCTTAAGGGGGTATTCTTTTTTCGGATTTTGAGAGAGGGGAAACTTGGTCCCATTGACCAATAATCCCATGTTCTTTTTTCTGATTTATATGAGGACCAAGGAAAGTTGATTTTCCTAGGTACCACTTACCTGAATAAGTAATACCCATCTCCTAGGTGGGTAAATAACTTTCCCACCTAGGGGGAAAGTTGCCAATGCTTGAATAGGGCAAAAATGCTCATTTTAATAATGCATTTTTATGACTAAAATGGTCATTGCCTTATTTACATGAGAAATAAAAGAGCATGGGTAAATGTAGTTACCTAAGTAAATTTTTCCTAAATAATTACATTTAGTTAGATAATTAACTTACCGAAAAGCGAACAAGGTCTAATACACAAGAGTTAAAAAAAAAACGAACATACGCCTAGTCTAGTCTTGCCAACCTAGTTAGCTAGGCCTGTCTGGCAGTACTTGGACTCCTAAAAGTGGGACTACTAACTAATTTTTGAGCCCCAACTTTGATTCATAAAAGAGAAAAGTTTTCAACTGTGAAGCGAAGCCAAGCCTAGAAACTTCATTTTAACAATTAGCATATGTATTATGTATACGGACATGGACACAGACTTGGCTACAAGTAATTGAGCTGATTATAAGTGAATACTGAATAGAGGCAGGCTCCTGCAACAAAAGAAAAGAAAAGCCAACCAAACCCGACATTATTTCAAGGCCTACTGGCTTTCCCAAACAAAAGCCTGCCAGCCTGTTTGGCCCATAAGTGGCCCACGAAGGCCTTCATTCACGTGGCAAATAAGTCCCTAATTGCTAAGCTTGTTGCTCCTTGAATGAATTAGAAGTCACTTTTTGAAGCTTGGATTGAAAGGCCAATTATTTGTAAGAGTAGGAGGAAACAGCAAAGAGTAGGAAAGGAATGGAGATTATGGTTGTTATCAGCTCTAGGATGGTATTGGTAAATGGTAACACCACTCTTAATTTGTGTTGTGCTGCGTCGTCCTCTGTTATACTACATACAATCTTGGATTTATCTTAATTAATTTGACACATAAACTTAAGAGTATGAATCAGAACTCAGACTGCTGTTCTTGGTTATTAAGGTGTGTATTACTATTACTTAAATGGATTTTAGGTACCTTACACTACCTTTTCTTTTCTTCTTGGATATTAAAGTAATTCATTGAACCTGGATCGGATAATACAGCAGCAGCAGCAGCAGCCCATGCATATATGGTGGCCTGATGATCTTACCACTTTCTCAAGCCGCCATCGCCATGAGAACTGTACTCATTGCAAATTTTTCTTAAAATTGTAACTAGCGTGAGAGGGTAGTCCAGGTCACACATGGACATGGTTGAGACTTGAGAAACAATGACCCCCCCCCCCTCCCCTGCCTTCGTTGTATTGTATGAGACTATGAGATGAGCTAGGCGCTCTACTATATATAATTTTAAATTATCCTTCTAGCTTCTACTTGTTGGGCGTATTCCTTTCCTGTTGTCTACAAGTACAAACCAGAAACATATTATAGTCTGTGCGAGTGCGACGCAGAGGCCATCTTCTTCTATGTATGCAAATGCAAATGATGGCAGCCCGCATGGAGCTTAAGCTTTATCTTCCCCTTTGTTTCCCTGGTTTCAACCGGGTCCGGGAGTGATCGAGTTTCATAAATTACAACGCCATCCTTCTTCTCCCTTATCAAACTACTCAAGAGTCAAGGACAAGTTAAGAAATTTATATTCTTCAGGCAATTCCTTACCAAGTGGGGTCCTTCACCACTGGGCACTGGCCATAGGGAGTAGGGAATAGCGATGACAACCGATTGGGCGCTTTGTGTGGGTTGGGCTTAATCCAAGCCCCTTTCCACATTAACTCAACCCAAACCTACCCAGCAAGGCAGCAAGGAGGTGAAAGGATATTAAACTTGGTCCACAACCAATTTAGATATCACACTAGTAGAGAAGGGGTTTAATAAGGGACCTGATTACTAGTTTAGCCCATACTAAGTATAGGAAAATAAAAATAAAAATAAAAATGAAAAGGAAAGAGAATATATTGATACCACTGGCCCGCTGCATATCACAGACTACATAACCAATCATGAGTGAACACGTCACTGTTCCTTTCAATTGTAGATAAGAGGGGACTATGGCACCAATATTTCCACAAAGCATACTTAGTTGGCTCGATTTGGAAGGAGTATAAATACAAATATATTGAATACAAAAACCTTGTATTTTGGGAGTGTATTTGTACCCGTTCTTTCCAAACTAAGCCTTCAGAATCATCTGTACAAGTGCTTTTCCTTTATTTGAAAGGGCAAATTTTCTTGGTTCGGTAAATGCGGCTATGGCCCCAATACGGGGAAGCTGCATTGCATCAGACCTGTGGTTAGCTGCAGGTTAGTTGGTGTTGGTAGGGACTCAAAACTCATGGGTGGAGACAATGCAGGGTGCACGTTAAGGCCCACTACCCACTAGCCTTGCCATGAAAAGATTGATCTCCCACCTCCTCTTGAGTGACCATTTTAACAACCAGTACCAGTTCCAGATCATCGTCAATTGGGGCATTTCATCAAATAACAATCTTGCAAAATAGGGACTAGGGAGGGCCTATCTTTCACGTGTCAAAAGGCCCAAAGACATTTCCTAAAAGCAACCATCTGAGTTCTGAGTTCTGAGTTCTGAAATACCAGTTGAACCAGATCAGAGGAGACATGCATGAATCATGTCGACAAGACAACAACACAAGCAGCAATTACATAAAATGGCTCATGGTCGGTGAACTATCATGTGCCGATTGTGTGCAAGAAAAGGCGGGCACACACACACATCAGGAATCCAACTTTTTATGCTCCACCCCTAGGATTCCAATTTACCATTCTACCAAGGAGGAGGATGGATGCCACTCCCTTTTACGTTTGCTTCACATGGTGAATGAGTGCACATTAACTAACAAACATGCACGTCCCTCCTCACATGTTGAAGCGTATCAATCACAAACCACATGCATGACATGACATGACATGACATGTACCAAAACCTAAGCTTTATGTCAAATCCTAAGACGATACAGAGGGAGACAAAGCAATGCAAAAATAAGAATCTTACTTATGTACGTACCTGGCAGCTGACATGGCATCCCAATCTGGGTCCATGTGGTTTTCTGCATTACGTATCCTTACTTCATCATCAAGTTGAGAACACGGCATGGGGAGATAGATGCATAGGCAATGAAATTAGGGCTGCTGCGAGAGCGCGATTTTGATTTATATATTGACTAGAAGTCTAGAATCCATCCAAACCAGTTAAAAAGTAAACCATTTGAGGAATTCTTTCTCTTAACAAACTCTTGATTTTGATTTTCTAAGTGTCATCATCATGCTAACTATATAGTAACTACAATAATTTCTTTAATGGGGCCTTTTTTTTTTTCTCTCTTTCGTGGCTTGCCCAACCTACCATGTGCGCGTTGCGTTTCTCTGCCCGCGCCCAGACTGTCTCCATGTTTTCATGGCATAACAGGTTGCCATTGCCAACGGTTGGATAGTTGCAGGTCGGATCTATGTGAACTGAAACCGAAGCTTGACCCTGACAAGACATGAAAGACCAGAGAGATTTAAAAAAAAAAAAAAAAGTATGTGAAGCAGTTATATATTAGAGGGTTTGCACTGCTCCCAGTTGCTCGAGGCGTATCTTTATTTGGTAGGGCCATGGTCTAAAATATTGTACCTGAACAATGATTGGTCTCTGTTGGGGTCTATCCATCAGTACCTCACAAGAAATGGGATTCATCATGCTTACCAAAACAAGAACGAAATGCAATCCATGTTTGGAGTACCATCTTTTTATTTATTTTTCTGGGCAATTATATAGTAGAACTTGATTTACCCATCAACCCACCTGATTGCCATTCTGATGCAATACTGTAGGGCGGGGTTGAGATTAGGTTCTCTCTAATATGACATCCCAATTAAATGCATCCTCTTCTAATTTCTATTGGAATGCACTAGTTAGATGGAAACACACATACTTTTTTTAACTGCTACCCGTTGTTATAACATTTGATAAGGTCACCTTTATTTTTATTTACAAAATTAAATTTGCTAAGGTCGTTATATTATTACATTATAATATTACATCTACCCCCCCCCCCGGCTCTCTCAAGATGTTTGAGTCATAGGCTCAGTTTGTAGTTTAAATGCATGAGGTTGAGTGTAAATCTGGTTTAGTTTTATTTGATAAATAGTATGACTTGGCTTTAGTTTGTACTTTAAATGCATAGATTTGGATTTAGTGTTTGGTATGACTTCTGTTTATTTGATAAATATCATTGACAAATCAGTATTTATTCCACTATGATGATTTGTATGCATAGGTATTGATAAAAGTTGGTTTTGATTTATGTGTGCCAATCGTTAAGGAAGTGTTATTTTAACACTTTTTTCCAACGGTTATGCATTTATTCACTGTTCCGATGACGTAGTGCCTAGTTGTCAATAAATGATTGAGGTTTTTATTGTTTAGTCTATCTCAACAAATCTTAACCCCACCTTACAAGTGGGATGAATCCTAACCGTGGATCGATGTCAAATCCACGAACAGGATGCGGTTCATATAAATGAAAGTTATACAAACACATACTTATTTGTAAGAAATAAAATAGGAAGTAAAAATGAAGTAATCTCCACTTTATATGAAAGAGAACGGAGGATGGGTGTGCATTATTTTGTTTAGGAGTGAAGTAGAAAGCAAGATGATGTGAACCCCACTTTATACAAAGAGAGAAATGAAATGAAAAGAAGGTGGTGCAAATATTGCATCAGCTTTTGAAATGTAAAATTTGCTTTGTTAACAAATTTTGTTCTAAATAAAAGTGCAAATTCAAAATTATATACAAACTGAACCTAGTGCAACATTTGTCTCTGATTCAGATTTGCACTGCAAAAAAATGGGAGTTTGGATTGAATATGGATTAAGGTCCCAGTTCCTTGTACAATCGAGCTGCTCTCCCATCTCTTTTTATTTTCTTTTAGCATTTAGCAAGCTTTTAGCCTACCTGTTAGAGTAATTTTTTTTATTATGTTGATATTTTTTTTATTTGACTATTCCATATATAAAAGCTAAACATATATAGCCATAACATTCCCAAATGATCAACATATTCTTATATCGTAGTCTTAATTAATAGCCAATGTAGCTTTTAGGATTCATCATGTGCATATACAAACTTAAGGGGATGATATATGCTTGAACTAGAACTATGTTTTGTTCTAAAACTGCACTAATAAAGAGATTTGGATCAATAATACAACTGCGATGTTCTATTGTTTCCGCTAATACATCAAGATTCAAAATGTCAACGTCTGCTGTGCATTGGGCCCAGTTTGGAAGGAGTATAAATATAAATATGTACGGTGTAAACCTGTGTATTTATACTATACATATTTGTATTTGTATTCTTTCCAAACTAAGCCTTAGTTTTTATTTGGAAATGATGTAAATAAGTGTGAATGTAAATATGTAGAGCATAAAGTTGTTTATATAAATTGTAAATTTGGATTAGTTTTGTATGGATAAATTTATTTTCTTACCAAATAGACTTTTAACTATAATGGATGCAAACACGAATTCCAATAAAATATATGTCTTTTTTATATCAAAAACCCACTTGAATGCAAATTTACTTCTTTTTTATTAATGTATTTTTACATTTTATTATCGATGTAAATATGCATTGGAAAACATGATTTCTGTCATTTGTCAATGCATAAATGCATCGTCGCCAAACACAATCAAAACTGAACCAAACTACAAATTTACCCTGAACCGGGATTTACACTCTATTTGCATCGTTTCCAAATATAACCTTAAAAATTTTTAGAATTGCTTCAACTCGGCTATTGAACAAATACTTTCTAGTGAAAGCCTAGCTATGACAGAGTGTGAAACGTCTCTTGGTCATTTTCACTTGGTTTCTAATTCCCGACCAAAGAATAGGCCTAAGTATTGAGTTTCGATTTTCTGCCCACAAGGACAAGGCAAGGCAATAATACGCTGCCTACATTTAATGAATCCAGATTTTTTACTCACAGTACACGAACAACCGCACATCTCACAATACAAAATGGAAAGATATTCTCATGTGCGACTGTAATTTTTTATGGGTAGAATGAGAGTGGCAACCCAAAGTATTTCTATGTTCGATTCGAGCTATGGAACGGTGATAATTGAAGAGGACGTCGGACCATGACCACCAGAAGGTTCTAGAATGGAGGTAATAACCCCAAACATGGGCGAAACACAATGAAAGCCATCAGCTAGCACCTAGCAGTGGGCTGTGGGCTCCCAAGCCTGCCTAATCAAGTAAGGGTTTGGATACATGGATGGACTTATAAGACAAATCCTAACCGTATCATGGGGTCCATGAATGGGTAGATGTGTCCCATCAAATATTAAACCTCATAACCACTAAAAAAAGGTAGTGTCCAGTTTCACTGGCGTACCGAGTTCAATAAAAGATGACATGGCAGACACATGTACCATCTTGACCCATCACTTCTACCACGTGTTAAAATCGTCCTACATTAAAGCTGTTTTTCCTCATCCGTCAGTTATGCTGGTGTCAAATTAAAATTTAGGGTAACATTGAGAGAACTATCAGATACGTCAGGGGTAGAGATATTAAGTCTTTCAACTTTCTCTCAGAGAATCTGGATATGCTCTAGAGCATTCTTTACATCGATTTTACAGCATGTTTCAGTTTTACTCATGGAAAATATTCTCAGTATATGGTGGGATGTGACTATAAAGTTGGTGTAAGGAGTGCAGCAGATTCCAATTCTCTCAAATACTACATTTCCATCACTTTAATGGCACCAGCAAATTGCCATATTTGAACTTTCATAAGATCATTTGGCCTTCTCCTTTATTTATTTATTTATTGGTAGAAGGCTTCTTCTTTATTGTATCTCCCAAACCCAAAGTGTGAATTCTTCCTGTGAGTTTCTTTTTTTATGATTTTTTTATTTATTTAAAAGAAAAATATAAGGGAATTGAAAGAAGCAAAGCACCCACCGTAAAATTTATAACTTAGGATCTGTTTGTTTTATAATTATAATCGAAATCAAAATCTTTTAAAATCAGAATTAGAATAGTCTATTCTTATAATCTGTTTGGTTCAAATAGAAATGACATTCCAGCAGGAGTGGGATTTCATACTCAGGGAAGGGCAAGGAATAGGACTCAGATTCTATTCGACCAAACAATTAAAATCAGAATGATTCCAAACTCCTATTCCCGCGAACTAAACGGGGCCTTATATTTTTGAGATGTATAACAAATGAAAGGGCAAAAGACTCAATTATCACTGCCCCAAAATACGTGGTTGTCACTTGTCAGTGTTTTACCCTGAAATATAGAAGGCGAAAGACAATGGGACACACAGTTCGATGAATCGGATGTCTGGCGAAAGGAAAGCGACGGGATGGGTTTGGGAGTTGAGACGTGGGTACGAATGAACAAGTACCATGCATTTGCTTCATGAGGTTGGTTGTGGGGCGATTTTATACTATAATTCAATCAATCGATTAAATCGATTAGGACCCATGCATCACTCCACACAACCAAACAAAACACGATACGATCTGAGACTAGCTGGTGGTAGACCGTCAAAGACACTTGCAGAGGCCTGAGGAACTTCATCAAAATGCCCACCCCAGTTTTGCTTTTGCCTTCATCTTCAAGGCTTTGGGCCTTTAGCTTTGTAACACGTGATATGTTCCCATCCTAGATCTCTTTGACTGTACACAATTACAACTTAAATGGGCCCCCACTAACAAGTTTAGCCCAATCAAAGACTGGAAGATTCATCAATGTAATAATTTTCGTTATCCCTGAATCAATTATTGGTAGAGAGAGAGAAAAGACAATATGTGACAGATGACAGTGATGATCAATTTGTGTTTTGAAAAGCATATATTCTTAAGACAAACTACATCACAAAAGAGCATCATTCACATAAGATTGTTGAGATGATAATTTAATATCCCTGCCCCAACTCCCAATTCTATTCAGAGAGGGATACCAATTGATGATAATAAAATTACAGAAAAAAAAAATATATACTTTTGGCACTATGAGACACCACTCCCTATGGGCAATTGGGATGCATTGACTGTTATAGTAAAATGTGATTTTTTTTACTAAAACCGTAAATTAATTAATCATACATGTACCCTGGAGGCAAATTATAATGCAACCCATGAATATATACCCTCCACAGAAGATCATATGGATCTAGATCCCCACCTTAATTAGAGGATATCAATGCTATTCATTATCATAAATCAATATAATGAAATGATGCCAATTAGATACATATATTTGATCGGGCGTTCGGACTCCATCCAATGGTGGAGAAGCTACCAACCAGAATGCTAAGAATAGACAATAAACAAATCAGATGCTTTCTACATAGCTTTTATTTATTTATTTATTTATACTTTCCTTTTAGATAGGCCAATCACATGATTGTTTTAGTTTTATGGACCCAAGCCAAGGTCACACTAAACTGAGATACAAGGCCACTCACTTACAAAACTACAAATGGGCCTTATATGATTATATGTAGCCTCAATAAAATCAAGTGACTTCAAGCCCAACAATATCCCAATATAACCCAAGGAAGGTAGGCGAGTGTCACCTATTTACTCAAAATCTCAGAAGAAACTAGAACATGAAAGGGGAACTAAAAGAGCAGTCAATGCATAGAGCTACAGGGTTTATTGGCGCATAAACAGGTCAGAACTTGTAGGTAATGGCCGTGCGTTTAATCAAACCGTGGAAATGGAAAAGAAATCCACAAATCTTCAAGGTTATTCGGCTAGACCATTCTCAGATTGTGGTTACCGTCCCCAGGAACTCCAAAACCATTCAAGAGAGGAATTTGAAAATAACTAGCCCCCTTCAGGAATTCCCAAAATCCTCTAGAATTGGGGGAATCATTAATTGTTTTCAAGGTCAATCCTTTGGACAAACAGAAACAAATTAAATGTGATTTGGTTGGTCTTATTGTATAAAAAAAGAATGATGGGTTATTAGCTGAATGCCTGGATCGATAAAAGGCGTAGTATGTTCAGAGGTACGGCATACCTCTTTACCAGAAGTTCAAGTAATTTTTTGTTCATTTCGCTATAAAAGTATATCTATATCTATACATGCATCGAGAATGCAATATGTTTTCAGAATAGGATATAAATATTTTATATAGATTCCACTTAATTATTTAACTTATCTTTTCTATCAAACTAATCAAACACAACATAAGGTTTCAGTCTGAGGGGTAATTCGGTCTTCCAAATAACATCACGACACGTGGCATCCAGATGATACCTCGGTTTTGAGTAAGCAAATCACCTCGATAGAACGGTTAGCATCATTTCGTCTAGGGCCGACTTATAGTACCTCATCCTAGCCGATCTATGGGACCCTAATGCTTAGAGCGACCTCTACCGAATGTCGGTTGAGCTAACCTGGGTCGCCAATCTACTCTTAAAGTCCATTACCCAAACTGAATTCTTCGGGAGTAATAGTGATCGACTGTTAACCAGCCAAATTTTTGTCCTTCAAGTGTTAAGCTTGAACGGTTCTTAGCCCTCAGCATGAGTTACGTAACCGACAGAAATGTTATCTCCGAGCATAGCAGGAGCGGCTCTCTGGTAATCTCAGACTCGTTACAAGGAGCCTTAAACCTACACATATATAAAGGCATCATTCTCCTAAGAGAAGGTACACACGATTAAGTTCTCACACACTCTTATCTTCTGAGTATTATGATTCTCTAAAAAATTATTTGCTGACATAAACATCGGATTACCCACCTCATATAAAAGCACATGGGCATTCTAATATTATGTCCTCACAGGTCTCTCTAGAGAACTATACATCTCGCTCATATTCAGCTCAGAACCCAAGCAATATCCTAACTCGGCCTCCAAATCCCTTTCCAACAATAAATTCTCCAGCTCGACATCTGAGTCATTTGCCAAATGGGAGCTATCAAATTGCGCTTCATCAACCCTCATACATAGTTACATACATCCATTTCAAACTGTTATAAGACGGCATCAATGATTTTTTTTTTTTAATCAAATGACAATTTCAATAAACATCTTATATAATTTCAAGCAAAAGTTGACTAGTTATAACTTTGGTCCATCTGAAAGAAATGTTACTAATGCTATAACCCGACTAAGGTTAGGAATTTAAAGAGCATTGTCCTCTTGCTGGTTATTACAAACAGTTAATTGCAGATCTGGACTACCTAATAAAGCTCATTGTTAATTTGTAAATTCATTTCCCTTACTTTTTTCGTGCAACGAAAGGAAGCTCATCCAATGGTTTATTGGGTAATCTAGTAATCTTGATTATTAGACCTGAGGGAATAATGTTCCTTGGCTGGCATATATAAGTAGGTCCAGGGTTAATCGTTCGTGAAATAAGCTTCGTTCTGTTTAATTCTGATGAAATTGCACTGTATCATCACTTCATATAACATCTCTATTTTCACGCATAATCTAAAGGACTTTTTTTTCTTTAAAAGTAAAGTCCTACCCTTTAAACAATAATGTAGGACAAACACACACATACATATATACTCTAACTATTTGCTCTTGAATAGGAAATACAAATTCGTGATTGTAAATCACAAGCACACACATCGCATCAAATGATATTTTATTAATGTGGGGTGCATGAGATCATTGTGCATGAGATCACTGTGCAGCAGGATTCAGTCCACCTCTAGAAATCTTAGCTCCATTCTAGGGGTGCACTAAATTATAAAAGCCCGTTTTTTATTAACCATCCAAACATTGATAAAAAACTAAGTCTCAAATTCTTGTCTCTTCTATTCCAAGAAGTTGGGGTCACCAAATTGCCTAGTCAAACATGGCCCCAACTTTCTTGAATAGAAAAGGCAAAAATTTGGGATTGTTAATTTTTTTTTATCAACGTTTAGATGGTTGATAAAGAAAATTAAATAACACTTGAAGGGCACTTGTGTCTTTTTCAAATGCCACTTATCGGCTGGTTAACAGTTAGTTAATGGTAAGTACTGAATTGTCATGTTTTAAAAGCTTGGGTACTAAATTGTTGCATTTTAAAATTGGAGACCAAAATGGCACTAGGCCCAAAGTACAGGGTACTAATCAGGAATTTTCCCTTTTTTTTAATTTTTATCTCCATTTATGACCTTTATTTTACATGGTTTTTTTTATCCCATTATTGCAATCGTGAAATTATAGATGACTTGAGAACCACCTCTTACTTTCTCCATTCCCCATGTTTAGACAATGACAATCCCAAATTAAATTTCCTATTCTTGTTTATATAAAGTATATTGAACTCTAAATTTTTCTAAGGCCATGTTCATTTTTTGTAAATCATTTATTCGGGTAAATACACTTAATTGGATTAGTGTTTTTCAGGAAATATTTACTTAGATAAATTTCTTGTTCTTTTATTTCCCATGTACATATGTCAATGGCCATCCCTCCCCCCACAAAGTTATTTACCCACTTAGGAGATGGGTATCACTTATCCGAATAAACATTCCTAGTCCCCACATAAATCTGGAAAAGATAACAAGAATTTCATGGTCAATAGGAATCAAAATCCCATTAACCAACTTTCCCCCTCTCAATATCCATAATAAGAAGACCCCCTAAGAAGTAATTGTAAATAGAATAGGTTGGAAATATCTACTATATTAAATTCATGAGAAGATATTATCAATATGCAACTATATGCCCTTAATTTTTTAAAGTGTGGCAGAGTTTTTATGAAGATGACATCCCATATCTGTTCAAACCAGCTTTGAGAATCATGGTGGAAATGGGAAACCTCTCAAAGTGAACAGAAAAAAGTAGTTCTAATCATCAAACAAAACTGCAGAAATCATGGTAGCTAGGTCGCACTCCAAATTTTAAGTTTGTCTTTAAATATATTGCACCCAACTAACTTCTGATCAATATAAAGCAGACACACAATGTGCATCATTGGCCGAAGAAGAAGGAAATCCTTCCATACAACTCGATTATTTATCATAGGAAAGGTGGTTTTCTTGGTTTTTGCTTTTATGCAACAAACTTTCTAGTACAGATGAAGGAGAAAAATGTTGTTGATTCATTAACGACATAGTTTACATTTTTTTGGTAAAAGATTTAAACCTCCCCTAAGGTTTAATATAAATAAAGATGAATGCTTATACCACACTTATGGTTTCTGATTGGACTTAGACCTCCTCTATCAAACAAGATATATGTCATATTTAACAGTTTCAATAAAATAACAATTTTGCCCTTCTTTGTTCTTTTAACTTTTAAAGAAAACCACCAAACTGTAATCAAAGAAAAATACAAGACAGAACAAAGAAAGATAAGATTTACAAATCCAATGGAAATATCATCTATCTCGACTAGCACTCCCATTATGTTTTGAGAGATTATTATCAAATACACATTTTTTAATTATAAATTTTGTCGTGGCCTTTGTTGCTTTAAACCAAGCTTTTTACTTTATTGTTCAGCATCTATTTAATCATGGCTTATTTCATGAAATAATGTCATGTTATTTTCTTTGATTGTTTTTACATATTTACTACTACCATATCCTCCAACTATAATCCTAATACAAATTCCATCAATCAGTCCATTTCCTTATAAATAAAGAAAAGAATAACTGCTGATATAAGGTGGCCAATATTATCATCCAAATCTTCTGGTTCCACCATTCCCAATCTTAAGTTCATGTTCGGTGACAGCCTGAGATTCAAGATTTGTGTAATTAGCTAATGGAGATCAAGGTGTTGGCCAAATGGATCAACCTAATATTCCCAAATATTCTCAATATCCTTTGCAATGAATCAGTGGACCAATGACTAGGGCAAGGACAAAGATGATGAAAGAGGCTCTACAAGGTTTGATCATGGAAGTGCATGACAAAGAGGCTATTCTAGAAGATTCTAAGACTGTTCTAGCAGTTTTCAAAGCTTCACCAAGGATAATCACCTATCTTTATGTGCAAGGCTTAGAACTTGAAGAACAAAGCTTGATGGGCTTGGCGCATGGACATGATAAGAAAATGCCCAATTCGCATGCTAAGATGTATTGATGGGCTTGTTTTGTCTTGTTTTGTTTTACTTTGACTTTTCTATGCTTAGTTGTCATTAGTTGTAGTCTTTCAAAAGGATTCCTATATCAAAGCAGATTTGTTTTCTTAAATTAAAGGGATCCTCATCAGTTATGTGTTTCTTGATAAGACAATCATTAGTTAAGAGTTTACTTATAAGATTAGGAGTTCCCTTATAAGATAATGATGTTTATATGCCTATATAAAGGCCACAACTATGTAAAACGAGATATCATCAATAATACAGTTGTATTTTCAACAAGTTTAACTTTGTCTTCTTGTGTTCTTGGCAGAATACAATATCTTGATTTATCAAGGGAGTGATCAACCTTTGTGGCATTTTCAATATTGAAATCTTTAAGGACTTAGTTTCCTTAAGATTCTAATCTGATCAACTACAACTTGTATTCTAGCTTCTAAGTGCACATAACAACTTGATTCAAGAGTTCCTAGAGTAGGTCATCTAATGGGTTCTTATCATTAACATAAGTAGAATGTGATGTAGTCCAGCCAGCTAGGTCCTCCCCCAAAAGTTTGGATCAATTACAACACCTTCTATGAGTGTGAAGATGATTTGCTTCATGTTACATATGAATCTACCAACATCTCTTTTTCAAACAACGGTTTTGGAACCATGACAAGGTTTCTAATTAGGGGTGAGCATTGTTCAGTTAAAATCAAAAAACTGAATCAAAATTTTCGGTTTCAGTTTATTTAGTTCGGTTTTTCGATTTGGTTAATTCGATTTTGGTTTTGGTTTTTAGGATTGGAATTTCAGTTAACCAAAATTTATTATATACATAATATAATATATATTGTTAATATGTAAAACATAACATATTATAACATGTACATAATAATATTATATATAATATTAAAATATATAAATACATTAACATATACATATATTATAATATACACAATATATAATATGTATTGGTATAATTTTAATAAAATTCAGTTTTAACCAAAATAATTGAAAACTGAAACTTGTGGATATATTACTACTAACATATGCTCTAGGGGGACGAAGAAAGAATATATAGATGGGCAAATTTGGGTTTTGAAAATAATTAACCAATACATAATGTGATGTACAAACAAATCTAGAAGGAGAAGGTCTTACTCCAATTTAAAAAAACAGGGGATGTTCAGTATTTAGGAGAAACCTCAAGGGAGGTTGAAGTCTTTTACTCTTGTTTTTTTTTTTTTTGTCCAAACTGGACACTCAAACAGTCGACCTGAAAACTGGTGGCTAGAACAGTTCCGGTTCTGAATCATTTTTTAAAACCTTGAATACACCAAAATCAATATTGATCTGGTACAAGTTGGTGTGGAAAATTGCTATTAGTCTGACAAAGAAAATTTTCTATAACGGATTCCACCCTTACAAAACAGTGCTCACACCGTGCTCACAGCCAATGTGCAGCTGCAAGTTGGTGTGGCAAATTGCTATTAGTCTGATAAAGAAAATTTTCCATAACGAATTCAGTTCTCACAAAATAGTGTGCTCACAGCCAATTGCAGCTATGCATTGGAAGTATCTCCTCATGAATAAAACTTTATAAATATGGAGATGTTCCCAATGCACAGCTGCAAATGGTTGTGAACACATTGTGAGGACATTTTTGTATGTGTTTGTTTCCATGGGAATTTATGGATAGGCCGTTTATTTGTACTTTTTCACTTTTTAAACGTTTATTTATACTTTTTCACTTTAAATGTTTTTTGCTTTAAACGTTTTATGTTTTTGTTGTTTAGTTGGGCTTCCTTGTAAACGTTTTTTACTCTCCACCTTAAATTTTATATACAAGTAGGAGGGGAGGGGTTTAGCCTAATATCACACCCTGTCTATACCAGTATGGGTTGTAAGACCAAAACCCGCCCCGGCCACAAAATCCATTTCGAGTAATCGCACTCCTCTCTCTCTCTCTCTCTCTCTCTCTCTCTCTCTCTCTCTCTTTCCACTGGGGTCTGTATCCATCTGGTAGTGCACTCACAAACCCATGTACATGTGCAGTATAAAGCTACTTACATGACTTCAGCTTCCGTAGGCGCTCCATCTATCCAATCCCCTAGGCTAGGCAATGTTATCGAAAATGCTTGCTGCAAACAAGGCAGGCTCATGTTGAAACCCAGTGCTACATTAGAGGGACTTCAAATTCAGCGGGTTAATCTCTGCCGTTTTCATTCACCAGTACCAATAAGAGGAATTATGCGCCCCACAGCACATCTCAATCCTGTTTGGAAACATTTTCCAATGGAAAGTATGGGAAATGTTCTCAATGCAGTGACGAGATCTGCTCCTCACACTCGGGCGCCTCACATGCACATCCACCATGCATTGGGAACACATCCCATGAATAATACTTTAAAAGTATGGGAGATGCTCCCAATGCATGGTAGGATGTGCTTGTGAGGCACATGTGAGAAGTAGATCTGGTCTCCTCAATGCATGCTAAGATATGTATGTGGGGCGTTTGTGGGGTGCGGATGTGAACTCTTACAAGAGTCTGGCTTTGTTCAGCTCTAATTCTCCCTAAGTTTAGATCTATCAATACCATGACCACGAATTCAGGTCTAGCCGGGAAAACGAGATCAACATGCCATATATTAACTTCCGATCCCCAAACAAACAAACTCAACTGGCTCAGAATCAAGTTCATCGAAATCAATTTTGGTAGACCATGCCAGTGTAGGATGGAGAACATAAAGCTAGCAGCCTCACCGCCCCTGTTGATGATAATCTCAAGGGCTAATAGTCCCTGGAACTGAATTGACAGTAATGACAAGCAATACAAACGCCTTGGCTATAGGATAAGAACCTGAATCCGGTGCATGTAGCACAAACTGAGACATGCCAAAGAAGGATCCAGTATCAAACTGGCTAATAAGAAAGCTTCTATGCTGTGGTCAATGATTAAAGTATCGGTATCGGGTATTGTATCGGACAACTTGGATATGGATACGCTTGGGAAACACATGGATACGAACGAAAAAATAGGGAAACTCTTGGATACGCTAAGAAAATGCACACAAATTCCACAAATATATTAATATCATTAAGTTTAATGTCAAAACAACTATAAATAATATATAATAATTAATATAGCAGGACATGTAAATATTAGACAATTTTATTAATAATGCATCAATCAAGAGTCGAAGGAAAATATTATATAGATTTTTATAAATTAATATATGCAAAAAAGGCAATATTATTTTATTATCTATTAAAGTGTAAAGCATAAAGCATATACAACTATTATATTTGAATTATTATATCATTTTTTCTATTTTTCTATTTTTATTTTTTAACATTAACAAAAAATTCAACTAAAAAATTAATTCTTAAATATTTGATAAATAATATTTATATTTTTGTAAACAATAAATATGTTATTATAAAATTTAAATTAAAATATCAATTAATAATTTATAAAAATATATAATCTTAACTTAAAATATATCAAATCTATTAAAATTTTGAAAATGATTATCATATGAAAATTCATAAATTTTAATTACTAAAATAGTTATTTTATTATTAATATTTTATTTTATAAAATTTTGATGTTAAAATTTACTTTTTATACAAAATGATAACTAGCTTTATGGTTAATGTGCGCTTGGGCATTAGGCGTGCATTGACCAACAGGGGTTTGACTCACTCCATTTCCTTTTTTTTATTGTGAGACACCATGCCATTAATCGATACAATAATCGATGTGCGCTGATACGATGGTTTGTTGGACCAATATGCTGATATCGGACCGATATCAATGCATATTGATACAATACGCCCTATATCGGGTGTATTGATATTTTAATCCTTGGCTATGGTATATATTCCACTGCAACCTTACACAATTCAAAATGAAAAACACCCCCACTGTTGGGGCTAAGATTTCTTAGGGTGTGCTGAACAATCATTCTCCCTATAATTTATATTATATAATGTATAAAATAAGTTTATATACATGTTATATGTCATTTAGCATATATATATAATGTTTTATATATGAAAGACATAGGCCCGGTCCATCCTGGGCCCGTATAGACCTGGGTTATGGTTATATTTTAGGCCCAGGATTAGGCTATAACCTTATCATAAGTGCAAGCCCAGCCCGGCCCATGATCTCCCCTACCACAGGTTGGATGTTGCTTATACCTTCTCCCACAATTATGCTCATTTTTACACGTGCCTTTGCCATATCTCAAGCGAACCCTTTCAAAGAAGGTTGCTATAATACAAATACGTAAATGACTAATGAAGATAATTAAATATTTATTAGAAGAGATAAACTTTAATAGATTTTTGAAAAAATCTAGGGTTAAGTACTCTGCAACCCAATGCAGAATTCTCCCTATAGTCTACTAGTAGCCCCCCCCCCCCCTAAACTGCATCCTGCCCATGAATTTGTCATCAATTTACAATCAGGATTCATCCCTTTGTATGGTGGGGTTACAAAATTCTGATCAGTCATTCTTCCAAAAATCTATGGTACTAGAATGACATCATACCCGAAAATTAAGCTTTGACCAATCAAAGCACTCCCATGAATTTTGATTAATACCACCTAATTGGTCATCTCTTCTATGATCCAAATTGATTGGTGGTAAACTTTTCTGTTATCATATCTTTTTGGTATCATAATCGAACCCAATCAATTGGTATCATAAAGGGGTGACCAATCTGGTGGTGTATATATACATTTTAATATAAGTATAAAATGTATAATATTAAAAAAATTAATCAGTTAACAATTTGATAATTAACATTCAAGAATAGACAAATCAAGAATATATTAAAATTTTAATTTACCTGGGTCAATTCTTGTTCTTTCTTTAATGGCCACAGGATCTGCAAAGCCATTTAATGCTTCATGGAATATTTTTGGCTAAATTAAAAATAACAGATATTAGTATCATATTATCAAAATATATTTATTATATAATTTATCAACTTACACAATCATTTACACTTTACCTCTTGTAAGGCAATGGCAGCTCTGGTTTCATCTAACTCCAGCCTTGTAATGACTTTTTTCAAATATGACAATAAATCCTCATTCACAGCAAGATCATAATCATATTGAAAAGTTGGATTTAAATAATATATTGAAATTTAAGAAAACAATAACATCGTTAATTGACATCTTAAAAACTCATTTAGCAATTAGCATAAAAATATAAAATATTGGAAATTAATGATATAATTAAATAGAGTAAAAAATACCTGCTTTATGTAAATGGTGAACGAGTTGTGCATTCCATCTCTTGTTTATAATGTCCAAGATGTGTTTATTTGAATTTGGATATTCAATCATCTTTTTCACTCTACGCATTGCCTCATATACAATTCTCATTGTTGCTCTTTTTTCACCATCAACAATTCGAAGCATTTTTACAAGGGGCTCAGTCATCAAAGCATATTGTTAAACTAATTTTCAAAAGTTGTTGTCATTGATAATTTTCTCGACTTCTCCCCTTTTTCTTCTTACTTGTGGCAGTGATTTCCATTCATATGAGTCAATCATGCATTTCAATGCTGTCTTTTGAGAATTTAGACTTTCAAGAGCAATATAGTGAATAGCAAAGTGAGTTGGCCCTGGACGTATTAATTCTCTATTGTTTGTGAAGCTCCTCATCAAGTTGAGAATAATTGAGTGATTATAAATGAAATTGGTAATCGTTTTCCCCCTTTCAATCACTCTGGACACCATAGAAAGTTTAGCAATGTCTTCTAACATTAAATCAAGGCAATGAGTTGCACACGGTGTCTAATACAAGTGCTTTCTTTTTTGTTTTAACATTCTACCAGCTGCTTCATAAGCACTTCCATTATCAATCAGAACTTGCACAACATTTTCTGCACCAACTCCATCGACCACTGCATTCATCAAATCAAACAAATAATGTGCATTATGTCGATCACTAGATACATCAATAGATTTATGAAAACATTGTTTACCCATTACAATACACCATAAAATTGATGATTGACAATCTATTTGGTCTTGTCCAACCATCACACATAATAGTGAGCCCATATATTTAAGCTTTTTAGAAGAATGTTTTGAAATGACTTTTCAACTCTTCAACTTCCGCATCTAAGAACCTCCCCATAATTTCATAAGGTATAGGCCCCCATACACCTTTTCTTGCTTTTGCAATTTCATCTATCATGATTTTATAATATGGAGAGGTTGGCATTTGCAGGGATATGATTGTATAGAAAAAACTGAGACAGCTCTTCTAGCACCATCTTCAAATCCATGGTCATAACACTCCTTAATTTTTTTTTTTGCCCAGCATCTTTGTCTCTATACAAAAATCTATCCATCTCTTCTATATTAGGAGCGCCACTTTTTGAGGATTTTTTGGACTTGGAGGGCTTAAATATGTTAAATGCTTCTTTCCAACTCTTTGCTCAAAAGATACTACTCTTGCTTCTAGATAATTGTGGTTGTGAAGAACCCCCCTCTTGATGTTGTGATTCTCTAAATTGGGGTCTAGTGCTATGGAATCTTTGTAATTGTTCTTATTCCCATTAAGAAGCTCGTGATGCATGTTTATCCATATTGAATGCCATTTGCTCTGCATCATCATCATCATCAATGTTAACATATTCAGACATTTCATCATCATCATCATCATCTTTTTCTCTCTTTGTTTTTGTTTCTTCAACATCTCTTGTTCTTTGAAATGTTCTTTCATTGCCTTGAAAATTTCCATTGAGCACTTTGGACAATTAGGAACATTCGGACACCCTCTAGCCAAGTGATATTTAAGACGAGTTACACCACCATCTTTCATAATTTGCCCACAAAAATTACATTTTGTATGGAGTCTATTATTATTTACTCTAGTACCATATCTCCATCCAATATTTGGGTCTTCTTCCCTTTTAGGTGCCATATCGAAACTCGGCAGAGACCAGAGAGCACTTCGTAATTCACGTAAACCATAAAAATAAATTAGAAAACATTTCATAATCATATTCATATTTATTCAATATAAATGTCATATTTATTCATAATCCGCATTTCTAAATTATTATTCAAATTAAATAAAGAAACTAAATGATCTATGGAAATGATAAATAAGCCATATATTAAGAATGTATTCAGTTTTTATGGACAAATCATATTAAAAATTAACTAATTAATATTTAATTTTAATTCTGAAAATTACAGAAAAAATCATATTTGAATGATAAATGTCAAATAATCTATGGATATGATAGATCAGCCATATATTAAGAATATTTTCAGTGCTTATGGACAAATAATATTAAAAAACAATTAATTAATATTTATTTTTAATTCTGAAAATTACAAAAGAAAATTCAAAAAAATTATATTTGAATGATAAATGTCAAATAATTTATGGATATGATATTTAAGCCATATGTTAAGAATATTTTCAATGTTTATGGACAAATCATATTAAAAAATAATTAACTAATATTTTTTTTTAATTCTGAAAATTACAAAAGAAAAATAAAAAAAATCATATTTGAATGATAAATGTCAAATAATCTATGGATATGATAGATCAGGCATATATTAATAATATATTCAGTGTTTATGGACAAATCGTATTAAAAAATAATTAATTAATATTTACTTTTAATTCTGAAAATTACGAAAGAAAATTAAAAAAATCATATTTTAATGATAAATGCCAAATAATCTATGGATATGATAGATCAGCATATATTGAGAATATGTTCAGTGTTTATAGAAAAATCATATTAAAAATTAATTAATTAATATTTATTTTTAATTCTGAAAATTACAAAAAAAATAAAAAAATCATATATTTAAAGAATAAATGCCAAAATGCCAAATTATTTATGGATATGATATATCAGCCATATATCTACAATATATTCAGTGTTTATGGACAAAAAATAATAAAAATAATTAATTAATATTTATATTTTATTTTCAAAAATTTCATAAATAAATAAAAAAATAAATATTACATAGAAATTTTCAAATATTACATGGATATGGTAGATCACCCATAGGTTTCTAACATATTAAGTGCTTACATTCAAATAAAAAATAAACATTTTTTATTTTTCTTTATTTTTATTTTTCCATATTTCTTCATAAAAATCCATAGATCTACACATACAATAAAAAAAAATGTGATTGGGAAATGCAGATCATGTAGGTTTAGAGCATTTTCAAGAATTTAAACAAGAAAGAAACAACAAATCAAAGAGATTAGATGAAAAATTTTGGAAAACTCACCTGTTTTCGCAATATTTTCCAAGACCTCAAAAATCTTGCCAAATCTTCAAGTTTGATGTGTTTTATATGGCTTTTTTTTTTGTAGATCCAGCAGTGTAGACAAGTATCGATATGGTACCGATACGGAAAAGATACGACATTTCTGATTTCATACCATATCTTGTACCGTATGCTAAAAGATACGACACGATACACCCCATATCGGGTGTATTGTATCGATACTTTGAACCTTGTGTGGAACAACGTAACATTTTTCAACTTAGGATCATAGTTTTTTATGTCTTCCTTATGTTCTTGACCCTTGTTTTAAAATTAGTGTTAAAAGATCTTGGATTTGAATGGTTTGATGTCTTTCTCTCTCTCTCTCTTAACAAGACCTAATTTCACCTACTTAATAGGGTTTTCCACTCCCTAAGAGGGATCTCTAGGGTTTTCGTTAGAGGCACTCTCAAAGGGTTTTTTTGGGGCCTGAAGGGAGCCGTTCATCTGGGCTCTCCTTCCCCTACTCCTTCTGGTTTCTCTCCCTCTCTCCCTCTCTCTATTTTGAGAGAGCCTTCCTTTCGAGTTTTTCTCGAGGCTTCATCTTGAGTTTTCTCAAGGTTTTGTTCTATGTTTGTGGTTTGAATCTGTTCGCAATTCTTTGACATATGTTGTTCAAGGTGAGTTTCTTTCGTAGTTTTTCTATCGATGGCAGTTGTTTGGAATTCTACTAGTAGATTCACTTGCCGTATGTGGTGGATTGGAGATGTGTTTATCTACTTCTGTTGGTGATGTTTATTCACCTTTATTTGGTTGTAGAAATTCTTTATGTTCTCCTTCATACAGTTCTATATTCCGTTCTCTTGAGAAATTGCTTATGGGTTTTTCTTATTGGCCTTTTCGACATTTTTTGTATCAATTTCATGATCGAATGAAATATGAAGCCTATGGGCAACTCAAAAAAAAAAAAGAATGGTTTGATGTTGAAGCCAAGAACCAAAACCTGAAAACCTCAATGAATAAGGGCTTGTTTGGTGTTTCTTTTTGAGAAGATCTTCTAGTAGTTTTAACAGTCAAAAGATGCATTGAGCTTTTGCATGAAGATTTGAGCAACTCGAAGCTAATTTGGCAGTATCACGTCTTTCCATGCATCTTTCCATGTCTTTCCGTGCAAGAATAAAATGCAAAAGATGCGAAAAGCTTCATTTGGATCTTTTTGAAATCAGCCCAAAATGGGCTTTTCACGTCTTTTCGGCACTCTGGCTTTTAGTGACTAGATCTTCCATGAACCAAACAAGAATAGACCGAAAATCAGTCAGGTCAACTTGTAAACAACCAAAAGACTGCGTGGAAAGATGCGCCAAATGGGCCTTAAATTAATTGCATCCTCATTGAGATCTAATTTGACTATAACCCTCTTTTTACCCTAACGATTTAGATCAATCTAAATATCACCTACATACTTGGTCGGAATTCAATGCACTAATTTTCCTCTATTTAGCATCTTAATATAGATTTGTCATTGTATTTTTTAACAATTTTATTAATTATTGTATTATTTTTAATTAATATCCAATTTTATGGTTTAATTATTCTCATTCCTATTATTAAGCTAACTTAATTATTTTTAGTTAATTAGGTTAATTATATAGTCATTTTAGTAATCTATTTTAAATTTGTTTAAACAATGCATATTCCTTTTATCCATTTATTAATTATTTATTAATTTTTTACTATTTAACCATTTTACTATTCATAGAGAGATAGAGAGAGGTTGACTTGACTTGGTCCAAATCGAGTTTCAAGCTGACCTCGAGAGGCTTCATTACTAATTAAGTTGGGTTCGACTCATGAAACTTGCAAGCCTAATTCAGCTTATATATATTTGTAATTTTTTATATGTATAGTAAGAAACAAAATAAAACAATGAAAACTTAAAAAAGTTATTATTGGTTAAACAAGCATGGTAAGCATAAGGTTGAGTTTGAAATCAAGTTTGAGTAGGCTTGGCACACTATTGAGATTGTGCAAGGCCAAACTCAAAGTTATGAACTTTTGAGGCAAGTTGATTTCAAGCTAGTATTTCTAGCTTGAATTGAGCTTGAGCCCAAAACTAGGGCATTATGCTTTTTTGTTGAACCAATCTCAAATAGTTTGATATTTGGCTCCACCCTTTGGAGGGGGTTAATTTAGCATCTTTGGGGTTATTTCAAGTTAGGTTTCCATTTCTTTTTTGGGTAGCATTAAAGAGATAGTGTTTCTACTTTATAGAAACAAGAGAAAAAAAAATAAAGAAATAAGAGAAAATATAAATAGTAAAGGAGAAAACAGTATAGTAAGGAGAATGATTTCTAAATGTGAAACTATAGAAACCCAAGACTCAGAGGTCCATTTGTATTCCGGATTTTGAAGGGTAAAGTTGATTAGCCCATGGTAAAATTATTTTCCTTGACTATCACTTACCCAAATAAATGATACCCATCTTCAAAATGGGTAAATAATTTTTTCACATCTTTTACATTTGGAAGAAATTTGCTAACACATAACATAATGAGATAAAATTGCTCCTTTTAATAATAACTTTTTTTTGTTAAAAGGTCATTATCTTATTTACTTGTGAAACAAAAACATAAATAAATATACTTAACCAGATAAATAATGACCAAAAGGAAAATGAAGGGGCCATCAATATCTATAACCCTTTTTGGTTCATAGAGATAAGGGTCTAGAATCAAAATTGAAATAAAACTGTTATTGGGTGGAATTGGAGTTCAAATATGCACCCACTACCACGTGCCTCAAAAATGCCCCACACAATGAAAGCCTGCCAAGTGGGAGCGGGATATGCTCCTCACACATGGGCGCCTCACAGGCACATCCACCGTGCATTGGGAGCATCTCCCGTGAATAACAACTTATAAGTATGGGAGATGTTCCCAATGCTTGGTAGGATGTGCGTGTGAGGTCGGTGTGAGGCACCCATGTGTGAGGAGCAGATCTGGTCTCTGCCAAGTGTCCTCCTGCTCCTGCACTTGCCTTGATGCATGCGGAACTAACGGGATGAATGTTTATTCACTCTATTAGCTCCCAAAAATCTCATTCCTGCTTCTCTCTCGACTCTGTTATCTGTCATCTCATTTTAGTCGAGAACCAAACTTGGATTCCACACTTGCTCTCCAATGCCGGACAACTAAACTTACACTCCACATTTCACCTCCTACACGTATTACCAGTCTGACTCCTAGGGGGCCACGAGTTGAGCTCTTCACGAGCTACTTGAGTTCGCTTGGACGGTTTTAACCGAGCTTCGAGTCGAACTCGAGCCCAATTTATAGGCTCTATTAATAAACGAGTCGAGCTCGAGCCTAATAGAGCTCAGCTTGTGAGGCTCTATAGTTATAGAAAATAATATATAATAAAAATATTATAATTCTTAAATTTTTAAATATCAAATAAAAATTATTTTTATATATAATTTTTTATTTTTATAAAACATTTTTTCTCAAATCTAGCTCAAGACGAGTCGAGCTCAAACTTATGAGTTTTTTACTCGAATCAAGCTCGAACCATGTACTACCTTGACAAGCCGAGCTTGAGCCTCATACTGTTAAGCTTGGCTTGGCTCGAATCCAACTTGTCACTCTCACCATGCTTCAATCATTGCTCTACAATGCAAAAAAACTTATGCATGCAACTCACCCGTTTGTACAACGTTAGAAACTTGATAAACCTTTCAGGAACTCTTTCGGTGCTACTTTGATATAAACCCGTAATTTGCTTTCTAAGTTTCTTTGAACCCATTTTGCACGTTTTTGCTGTGAGTTAGTGAGTTATCATTTTGTCATATTTTATCATTTTCTTTAGTAAGTTTTTGTATTTATTTTTATATAGATTTATTGTGGGTTTTATAGTCCCGAGTGTTCTATATTGAACTTCAAATGGATTCCTATTTGATCTCCTTTCAGACATTTTTCCTTCTCTTATTTTCATTTTTTCTATTCCACACTTTTCGTACATATTTCTCACTGTATGGAGGATAAATATCAATGGTTCTCTCATTTCTTTCCTAAAAACTCTATAAAGTTGGTTTGGTTGTTTTTTTTGTGATGTTTTCTCTGATTGTTCCCTCTTTGAATTTGGAAGATGGGTATTTTTGGAATCTTTTTATCATAGTTTTGATAAACTTAAACTCTCCATCCAACTAATTTATGTTGTGTTTGGAAACAATGAAAATAAGTGTGAATGCAAATACGTAGTGTAAAACGGTTCATATAAATTTTAAAATTGGGTTAATTTTGCACTGACAAATTTACTTTCTTACCAAACAGACTTTTAGCTATAATAGATGCAAACATGAATTCCAATAAAACATATGCTTTTTTTTATTTTTTTTTTATCAAAAGCCCACTTGAATGCAAATTTACTTCTTTTTTATTGATTTACTTTTACATCATATTATCAATGTAAATATGCATTGGTTTGTCATTTGTCAATGCATAAATGTAATGTTGCCAAACATAGGCAAAAGTGAACCAGAGTGCAAATTTACCCTGAATCAGGATTTACACTCCATTTGCATTGTTGCCAAACACAGCCTTAAGGGTTCGTCCTCTTTAGCTTTTTCGATTGGTAATATACTAATATTTTGTTCACAATTTTCTAAACTTGATGTTTTAAATTCTATAAATGGATTGTCAAAGAGATCCCTGTAGAGGTGAACGGAAACATGAATTCATGAACAGAGCTATCAATTTCTTCCTGAGATTGTTGTTTAACATGATGAATGGAGAATTAATTAATAGTATTTTGAAGTTTAATATGTATCTTGTATCTTTAACCACTCGGGGAGAGAGAGAGAGAGAGAGAGAGAGAGAGAGAGAGAGAGAGTATGGGCGATCGAGTTCCACAATGCAAGTCGAGAGTCTTATAGAGCATGAGCGGGAATAAGGATAAATTTTCATTTTGGGTGAATTGGGAGCTAACGGCTCTGCACACACCGAAGAGGGAATGCATGTGAGAGGTCACTTGGCTGGCTTTCGTTGTGTGGGGCGTTTTTGGGGTGCCAGGCCATGGGGCACAGATTTGAACTCTTGGAATTGGAGTCTCATTCCCATTGTTGATGGAATGACATTCTTCTCCCTCTTTGAAATGAAATCCCATTCCAACTAATTCTATTTTTCATTCTAATTCCTATCTAAATCAAATGGACCCTTATATCTTTGATTCCGATAAGATATACACCATGCAATGCCATTATGCCATACCATATATTGATGCTTTAAACTTGCGTATTGGAGGTGAACTCCACAGTCTCCACCAACGGTCAAGGCCAATATATGGCATATAGTATTAGCATTTAGCCAATTAGGGCATTTTCTATGATGCCGGAAGGTATAATACGGCATGAACTTTTAAACACTCAGAACACGAATTCACATCTGCACCCCACAAACGGCCCACGACATATCCCATCGTGTATTTTGGGAGCATCTCTCTCAGTGAGAACTTGCGGAGATGTTCCCAATGAACGCTGAGATGTGCATGTGGAGCGTTCGTGGGGCTCAGATGTAATCTCTCAGAGCCCACCCATTAGTTTGATTAAACCAAACTTAAAATGTGACCACCTCATCGTAATCGCGGACTAAGATTCGAAATTCAAATTAACGAAAAAACAAACGGTCAAAGCCAGCCAGCTGGATCCCACTGGCATGTAATTTAAAATTCAAACACACCGAGCCCCCCAGTAAGATCGTCGGTCTTTTTAAATTTTAAAAGGCAAGCTTTCGCGGTTTCACCACACCAACCTCTTACTTCAACACTCCCCTGGACCGCAAACCCTACTTTCTTCTACCAGCTTACCGCTCTCTCTTTTCTCTTTCTTTTTTTTTTTTTTTTCTATCTTTCCACAGCAAAACAGGAAAATGAGGGAGTGCATTTCCGTCCACATTGGGCAGGCCGGAATCCAGGTCGGAAATGCCTGCTGGGAGCTTTACTGCCTTGAACACGGTATCCAGGTAAGTTACCCCCTTTTCCTTTAATACATTCCTCTCTCTCTCAAAATGTATGCTGTTATTTATTTTTCGCCTTCTCTTGTAGCCTGATGGACAAATGCCCAGTGGCAAAACCGTTGGTGGAGGGGATGATGCCTTCAACACATTTTTCAGTGAGACTGGCGCAGGGAAGCACGTTCCTCGTGCTGTCTTCTTGGATCTTGAACCCACTGTTATTGATGAAGTGCGAACTGGTGCCTATCGCCAACTCTTCCACCCCGAGCAGCTCATCAGTGGAAAAGAAGATGCCGCCAATAACTTTGCTAGAGGCCATTATACAAGTATAAGCCCCCTCCTTTTCCTTTCGTTTTCTTACTAACATACCGTTGTCAGATTCACATTTATACATAACAACATACATTTGGTGTCCGTTTTTTCCATCACAGTTGGGAAAGAAATCGTTGATCTGTGCCTGGATCGTATCAGAAAGTTGGCTGACAACTGCACGGGACTTCAAGGCTTCCTTGTTTTCCACGCCGTAGGTGGTGGCACTGGCTCGGGTCTTGGATCCCTATTGCTTGAAAGACTCTCGGTTGATTACGGGAAGAAATCAAAGCTTGGTTTTACAGTGTACCCATCCCCTCAGGTTTCAACCTCTGTTGTTGAGCCTTACAACAGCGTCCTGTCCACGCACTCTCTTCTGGAGCACACCGATGTGTCTGTACTCCTTGACAACGAAGCTATCTATGACATCTGCCGCAGATCATTGGACATTGAAAGGCCAACCTACACCAATCTCAACAGGCTGGTCTCTCAGGTGTGTATGTTGATCAGTTTGGGTGTCGTCTGGTGACATAGTTCTAGATTTTAGCCTAACCGCGTACCCTTCTTGTAGGTTATTTCCTCGCTGACAGCATCTCTTCGTTTTGATGGAGCTCTCAACGTGGATGTTACAGAGTTCCAGACTAATTTGGTTCCGTATCCCCGTATCCACTTCATGCTCTCTTCGTATGCCCCCGTTATATCCGCAGAGAAGGCGTATCATGAGCAACTCTCGGTTGCAGAGATCACCAACAGTGCGTTTGAGCCATCATCCATGATGGCAAAATGTGATCCCCGCCATGGTAAGTACATGGCCTGCTGTTTAATGTACAGAGGCGATGTGGTGCCAAAGGACGTGAATGCAGCAGTAGCCACAATCAAGACAAAGAGGACAATCCAGTTTGTAGATTGGTGCCCAACTGGCTTCAAGTGTGGAATCAATTACCAACCACCAACGGTTGTCCCTGGTGGAGACTTGGCCAAGGTTCAGAGGGCTGTGTGCATGATATCAAACTCAACCAGTGTTGCTGAGGTGTTCTCAAGAATTGATCACAAGTTTGATCTCATGTATGCCAAGCGTGCTTTCGTACATTGGTATGTTGGTGAGGGTATGGAAGAAGGAGAATTCTCAGAAGCCCGTGAGGATCTTGCCGCTTTGGAAAAGGATTACGAGGAAGTTGGTGCTGAATCTGGAGAAGGGGACGATGAAGATGAGGGAGAGGAGTACTAGTCCCATAGTTGAGCAGTAGTAGATATTTATAGATGTGGCTCTTTTTGCTTTCAGCGTAACATCACCAATCGACTCATTGGCCTGCAATGAGGGATTAAACCGTCCGTTTTATTAGTTAGTGGATTTTCGTAGTTTTCATTTTGGTGTATTAGAGCTGTTTTCTTCAAGAGAACACTCTCTTTCTTAATGGAATCATCATATACAATTCTGTTTTTAGCTAACGTTCTTCCACCCCATACTGGAATATATCTTTGCAAAACATTCGCTAAAGCCTAAAAGGCCATCTTGCTTCTGATTCACGGGAAACATTTCATTCTCTGCAAATTAACACCATAAGCAATCTGCTTAGAGTATATTTTTCTTTTCAATGGTTTAAGTCAAAGGAAGGGGATTGTACTTTTTACCTGTTTCTCAATTTCGATGGCAGAAGCAATGATCCTTCTTTTCAGTATTGACCTCTCTGCTTCGCAACTCTCTACCTTGGTGTCTATGTCAAGAAAATAAAATTCATTGACTTGCTTGCTACAAGAGGTCAGATTTTGTATCAATTTATAAGTAGTTAGATTCTCAGTTCTCACCGTAAAAGTAGGTTGACAAAATTGTGATCCGTTCAGTTGGCTGAAAATAAAAGACATATTGTAACTTGTCAATATTCTCTCAAGTATCAACTAAAGCCTAACTTCCTACCATAAAAAAAGAAAGAAACCCTTTATAAGAATAATTACGGGCCATTTAAGATCTGTCATTACTTGGATGCACCTCAAGTATTTAAGAAATCTGCAAACTGACACAACTCCAGCTCCCATGAATGGGTGACACTATACCATGTATAGTTTATTTGAAACAGGACTTGTAGTAAACTATACTTGTACTTTTTCTTGTAGTCATTTATTAAGGAGATTTACATCATAGCCGAGAACTGAAGACCCTGGAAATTGATAATATAGGTGGAGAATAGCATACAACTGAACGTACTCTTTTGACCTGTGAGAACTCCCGTCATCCGTTCACATATTTGGAAAGGAGGCAACTTGGAGGACCCCTCCACCAATCCTAGTGGGCCCATCCAGTTCCAAATGTAATATAGAGGTAGCTGAGAACAAGGGTAATCTGATGGGTAGCAGAAAATGATTGCAACAAGTTGCCATAGATGCATTAAAGTGGTAAAATGTATGACCAAAATCTAACCTTCAGAAAGACTAAATGACACATCATCCAATTAAGTCAAAGTTGCACTTGTAAGAAAATAAGGGAACTTTACCATTACAAAGATCCCCTCTCGACGGGTTGGGAGTTGCTCAAGCTTTCTCAGTGTGTCATCGCCTTTGGTAACTCTACCGAATATTGCATACTGAAGTTGGAGGAATGTCAGCCAAAACTTGAGGAACATAAAGCACTGGAATCATCATTAATAATGTTTACCAAGTGTAACAACAATACCTGGCCATCAAGGTGAGGAGCATCACCTAGAAGGATTGAGAATGAGGATTGTGCACTATTTGGATCAGCATACCTGCGCCACAACACAGTTACATATCACAAATGGAAGAAATCAATTTAGGACCAGCAAGAGAATTGATAAATGATCCAGTAGCCAGAAAGATAAAAAAAGATTAAATAGATAGAGCGGAAGATGCAGAACATCCCATTTTGGTGAAAGAAAACATCAATTTTAAAACGAGTATAAGAGATGCAAAATTACAAATGCTAAAAATGTACTACTAAAATTCCAATTTTAAGTGGATCAGTATGATAGTTCTAAATCGGGCTTTTGAGATTTGTCCTTTAGTATAATATTAAAAAAATGGCGAGTAATTTCAATCAAGAAATTAGTGGTGATGGTGTGCGATCTGGTGCTCCCTGCTGGCGGACAGCTCAGACGCCAGGCTGGAGAAGTCGCCTGGGCGAGCTGCAAGAAAACAATATCAGAGTGTCTGGGTTGCTTTACCCAGGGTGGGCACTCTGATAGTCTTCTTGCAGCTCGCCCAGGTGACCTCACCAGCCCGGCATCCGAGCTGTCCGCCAGCAGGGAGTACCAGATCGCGCACCATCAGGTGGCATCATGAATAAAGCAAGATTGAAGCATAACTAGCAAAAGGATTTCCTGAAAAGTAAAGCATAACTAGTGAGGAGATTTAAGGTTAAACAAGGATGAAAGTTTTTTTTTTTTTTTTTTCTTGATGAATAACAAGGACAAAATGTTTAGTGAGTAATAACTGGATAATTATGATTTCGAATCACCTTAGTGCCGTCAAAGGGTTGGATTTGGTTCAGCCAGGGTAGACCAGGTCCCCAATCATTATCATCTAAGCCTTATCCCCACTATATGGGGTCCATTACACAATCCTGTTTCATCATTCTGTTCTGTTGCATATCCATTGTAAAATTATGAGGACTTAAATCATTTCTTACTACTTCAACCCAGGTCCTTTTTGTAATAGCCATAGCCCTTCTAGCCCCTTTAGCTTGCAACAGATTGCTTCTTTCTACAGATGCTGTAGATGGTCTTCAATGCACTCGGTCCCGAACCAATTAAGAAATGTATAGACCCAGTCCCAAACTATATCCTGTAGAATCTATTACTTGCAAAACTAGAACAGTCCTTATTATTAATCAGGATAAGACCCAATCATAATTGGTAGGTATTCAGAAATAAATTGGGATCTGTTAAATTTCTATTGGTGTTAAGAGATTTGTTAGCATCTTAGAGATTCACACAGTAAAATTTTGATACTAAATCAGAAAACAGACCGTCTTGCATTTTTTGTTGAATGCCATGGAAATATACTAAAGAGTTCATCCCCAGTCCCCGAAAACACTAAGAGTGGGATGGCCATGAAAAGATAAATACTGCTCCAATGCAACTATGATGTCAGATCTCATTCCATTAGAGACAAAAATCAACCAACTCTCTAGGTTGATTGTTTGGCTCAGGGAAGTTGATAAGATTGATCTATAGGGTGAGCTCATCCAGATTAAGCCTGGTTTGTTTTTTTTATTGATTATAAATAAATTATAATGAAAACGGAATATGATAGGGCACTTACTGTCCAGATCTGATGTATGGCTACAAATCATTCATTCCAACAACTGGCAGATGGCACATAATAGTTTGGTTTCACATGGAAACATCTTAAAGCAAAGACAGATCTCTATTCCTATCACAGGGAATAGGACATCTAATGCGTGCTATAATGATACATGAAACAGACAACTGTGCCACAAAGAAGCACCATAACATGGGACAGAACTAGGGGTGCGATGGATTGTACCGGGGCCAGGCCAGGCTTACTGCCTAGAATAAGAGGCTGAACGCCCAGGCTGGGCCTGGCCTTTACCTCATGCATCCCCATGCAATGACAAAACACCCCTTTTCAAGATCCATACTTGTTATTATCATGTTTTCATATAAAATATTGGAGTTGGAAATTTCCTAGGAGGGACCCATCTTAAAGGGCAAAAAAAGGAACCCAACTTCATTGCAGAACTGCATTGGTGTAGACTGTAGACTATGATTTTGGTCACGAGCACTTTTTGTTCTCTTGGCACAACCACTCAGTAATACCAAACTATTGGGTGCCATCTGCCAGTTGCTTCTAGTGTTCAAAACTCAAAACCAAGACCCAGACTGCAAATGCTAGAGATGAGAGATCACTGCCAACCACTGTTGCTACTGTTCTGACTCATAAGATAGATGCACTAGTCACTACCAACACGGCTTGCCAAGCTCCAAATAGGTGCTGAACTAAACATTTAAACCAAGATAATGCAGTGTGCAGAGTGCTGAACCATCAGCAAGCTTGATGACGGCAAGATTGCAACTGCTGATTGCTTCTAGTTTGCTTATTGCTTGCCAATTTAGAAGAGGAGACCAGGCTTCTCTCTTTCTCTAGGTATCTTATATATTATGACAATTTTAGACATATTAACATGTCATTATTATATGTAAGCCATGAGAAATAGGTTTTTAACTCTGGGGGTATGCATTACATTATAATACATAGTTCATTCAGGTCTTAATCAGGTCAGAACAAGAAAAACTGATCCTAGACCTATTATAATCAGAACTCAAAACCAAAACCAAGAATCAACCCTATTATAGTCGATACACAAAACACAGATACCAACCCTATATAATAAGATCAATTTGGTTCAGGTCTGTCAAGTTGACCCGACCAATTGACAGTCCTATACTAACTATTTGAGAATTGAAGCATATCCATAACATCTCCCTTTTCCATAAACATGAAAAAAAAAATGGGTGGGGGTTTGAGGAATATGTGATACCCAACATTTTGGGTCAACTCTATTAATTCTAAGATCATAACTAACCATACAATCTTATTGGTAATAACTCTTTCATACACCATAAATCTTGAGTATTCTGTCAGGCCAGATGTTACCCCACCAAAGACGATCTTCCAAATGTTTGTGTATGACACACTAATACCAGGCACTGAAAGGAGAAAAAAATTTATCACTAGCAATCCACAACTTCTAAATACATTCTTTTTGATAATGACTGCAAGTGTGCCATACACCACACATCTGGAGCATCCTGTCAGTCTAGATCCCCCCCTTTCCAAAGACATTTTTCCAGATATTTGTGTATGATAAACTTGTACCCAGCAGCACCAAAAGTGGGAAAAAGATGCAACACTAGTATTCATAAATTCTTACAACTATTCATTCATTCATCCTAATAAAAAGATATTTTTAAAAAATCAAAATTATAAGATCATTCTTTTGTGGGAATTAAGAATGCAAAACCCAAAATGGACTTATTTTGGCTTGCCTCAAGGGGCTTGGTAGTTGGTACAAAGGCAGCCCATAGAATCAGGATTCAGGAATGCAAATTGTTTAACATCACATTAGCTATTTGAAATAATGCGATTAGGAAAAAATATAGAGATTGAAGGTTTTACATGCTCGAATATGTTTTATGTTATATTTGATTTTAAGTTTATATTTTTAATAATATTACATTTAATATTTTTATTTGTGCACTCTTTTGAATGTTTTAGCATTTTTGAACCTTACTTTGGAGAATCATGAACCTCGCCTTGTGTTTTGTGCATTAGGCTCAGTTTGGAAAGAGTACAGATACAAATATGTACAGTACAAATTCATAGAAAATAATACAAAATACAAGGCTTTGCACTCTACAAATTTGTATTTGTACTCCTTCCAAACTGAGCCTCAGGTGCAAAATTCCCTTTGCACTTCTTTTGCACCTTGCACTTTTAAAACCCTGCTCTCAACGCATGCACCAGTGTGTGCACCAATTTGTGTTACATTCTTATGATTTTTTTTTTTTTACAGATTGAACCAAGTCAACTGTCTCATGACACAATGAGCCAGATTGACATGGCTGAATCCTATTACATTCTTAAGAGAGGATTAAAGAACTAAATCTTCCTTATAAATTAACAAGGAGAAGCCAAAGACATTTGGAATGACATCACAGAGAAGTCCTGAAATAAAATTAAAAGTTTCTAGAAAACAATTTCTTAAAAGACTTTACCTCCCCATAGAAAGAATACCTCTTACATGTTTGACACTACTAAATTCACCAATAATGGTTTTTGCAGCTTCTTCCCTTTGTTCCTCATTCAAAGGAGCTGTTCTACCACCCAAAACATCTGCCACTTGGGCAACAAATGCCTTGTCAACCTGCATTGAGTTCAATTTAGTATATCTCTACTGGTTTGCTAATCAATCTGTTATGGAAAAATCACAATTCTAAATATTCCAGTCATTACCCGGAAGAAGTGATTAGTATTATAGCAACCCAAACGGACAAGTTTGAATATGTGGTCAACAGTTTTGGGTGCAACACTGGGAAAAAATCCAAACTCAATGTCTCCATAATTAGTCTGCACGGAAAGTATGTCATGTCATTACATGGTTAATGCATAAAAAAGTGAATTAAACAAATTCAAGCTTTTATAATAACCATAATCACCATCAATTTATCTGGATATCAGGAAGCCAATTTTTCTCAGGATGTAGATTTCACCGTAATGCCTGGAGAGCAATCTTTTTATAACTAGATTGTATAAATTATACACAAAACTGTTAATATGGGTCATTAGGGGTAATGGTCTTTTGGCCAGACCTTGTGCAAAAATTAACATCAAAATGATATGATCCTGAACCAATGGGTCAGTTCCTGTGATTCCATGTATTTTCATAAAGAGTGTTTTTTTTTTTTTGGATAAAAAATGGCAATGAAGAAATATTTTTAATGATATTCCAAGGTTCTTATTCTTCATTCCATCTTTTCATGTATATAATTGGCAACAATATTGACCTAGTGGACAATGACAATGCTCACACCAAGTCCAACAAAACTGCCCATGTAAAATTAGTTGATGAACGAAAGTTCTACATTTTTTCTTACATAGTTGTTTCCATTTTTATAGTATATGTATTACTTATTCAGTTTTTTTTTCTCTCTCCCAGATTTCATTACAAAACAACTCCAAAAGTTGCAGCTTAGCATTATTATTATAGACTTTGGGTGTAAATTATAGATTTAAGAAGCCGACCTCCATTGCTAAAATAACAAACGTGTAATTTACGCCTTTATACTTAGCCTTGAAATTTCAGTAAGTTATCTTCGTATACAAACCACACCAGACCTTAAAAGAGATAACCCCTTATAGAATCTATCCTTCGGTTTCAACATTGCACTCAATCAAGCTTGAGTATACATAACCATACCTGTATAGTTGACTAATGAGCTCAAAGAACACTGGGAGGGAGTATGAAATATGAATATGAGGTTAATAAATGAAACCAAAATTATAGCGGTATGATCTTGTTAATTTACAATCATAAAAAGAAAAAGAAAAAGAAGATAGATAAGCTGGAAGGAATAGGACAACCCCGTACATGCCTTTCCACGAATGATGGTGCCTCTGCCATCTCTACGAGTGAGCGAAAGGAGTGAGAGAAGTAAAGAACAAAATATGGATAGA
This sequence comes from Nelumbo lutea, assembly GCF_056320005.1. Taxonomy (NCBI): domain Eukaryota; kingdom Viridiplantae; phylum Streptophyta; class Magnoliopsida; order Proteales; family Nelumbonaceae; genus Nelumbo; species Nelumbo lutea. Next base: position 16,402,342 of record NC_142687.1, read on the forward strand.
AGCAGGCAGGAGTTCACTTTCAGAAACCTACTCCTGTAGTCATCACCAAGTGAGCTATTAAACCACGGAGCCACTTTCCCAAGAACTCGATATTTTCCTAGTTCTTAGGATCCATGTTCTTCCCTAATGGAATCTTATCGCAATAATCACCTACTAAAGCGACCTATGTACCAGCACGTTGTGGGTTATATACTAAAATGTGATTGAACTGGAGTAGATTATGAAAAACTTCCATTTCAGTAAACAATCTCCCAAGAAATATCAAACAATTTTCGAAAATTCAACAGCAATCCAAAATGGGTACACACTAAACGAATAAAAATGAGGGCGAAAACTGCAGACTCTGGTGAAAATACCTGAAAAACAACGCGAACCGATCCGAGTTCGGGATCTTCAGAGGAAACCTGAACAAAAGCAAGCAAGAGGCAAGTAACGAGGATCGACAACCGACGACTTCTCCACATTTTGTTCTGACTTTGGCGTGAGATCTCAGTTCAGACGAGCTGAAAATAGTCGCCCCTCCCCCGCGCTACTTCAACCGTATAACGTGCACCAGTGGACATATTCCAATATGACGGTTGTCAGTGTTACCTAGCTCTATCCGCTTCAATTAAAAATGTGAGAAATTTTTTCGGAAAAGCACGACAGGCATAATACAGATTTCTTAATTCCACCGCAAATCTATAAACATTCAAAACGTAAAAATCACACTCTAGGCATCCATACCCGTCCGGAATTGGCATAAATTCCGATCCGGCACTATGATCCACCCCAAATGTTTTTTGAGCCTAATTAGATACCTTTCTCATAAAAGGGGGAAAATTTTTCAGGTGCCAATCAGGATATATTGGAATTCAATCTTAAACACAGTAGGTCTGATACAATTTGATTTAAAGATTCAATCCGATCTTATAAATATCGATTTGAATTCAAATCTAAGATGTTGGATATCCGAATATGACCTGATCTAAATTATTTTTTAAAAATTAACAAGTTATTAAAAGAAAAAAAAATATAACTCTTTAAATAAAGAAAAACAAAAAATACATGTATTTTTCAACCATTTTCATCAATTTATACATATTTTTATAAAAAATAAATAATATAAAAGAATTTACAAAAAAGAAATATAAATAATATATTTATAAATAAATAATATATACATATATATTATATATAAATAAATAAAGTAAACATTATATTACATTCCACCTCATAATTCTAAATTCCGCTACAAATTTACAATAATTTCAAATTTCAAATACCCCCCCACCTATAATACCAATACCCACCCATGTATTGGCATCGAATCCCACATCTACCCCAAGTATACGGTAGAACTAAGATTTATTGAAATAGACTGAACAATAAAAAGCACATAAATAAATAAATAACATATATCATATTGGATAGAGGAATATCTGAATTCGATCCAAAAGTTCAAAACATGCATATAATATAGGATAGGACTTCAAATCGGATCGGTATTTGCATCCCTACGCAATACTTGACTGTATTTTCAGTTTTCACCTATTTGGCCCTTTCACCATATAAAAATGTTTTCATTGTCATATATATCAAGACATGAAAAAAATAACGGAAAATTTTTAATTTGAAAATTTTCGGGTCAAATGATAACCTACGCTACTCATACAGTTGGAACTTCTCTTTGTCTAGTAGCTGCATAGCCGTAGCAGTCTAGCTGGCATCTCACGGGGAGGTCAATGGGCTGGGCCTTCTTCTATTAAGCCCAAACCATTAGTTGATTCTTCAAAGAGCTCAGGTTGTTTTCTTCTTCTCTTTTGGGTAATCAGCCTATCCTTGTTCATGGACCTTTCAGAATTATAAAGGATTTTGCTCAGATCTCCGATACACAAGACATTTAAGCCACACATGGGGAACATCTCCCATAATTATTTATAGTCATTGACGGGAATGCACGGTTGTAGTGCCATGTGGGTAGATATAAATAATTAAATAGGTTTACAACATGCTTGGTTTTGTTTTTCAAAACAAAAACAATTGCCCTATCAACAAAAAAACAATATCATTTCCTTGTTGCAGCAGCTGTATTTATCTTAAAAAATTAAACCAGTCATGTTGTCAAACACCCCCTATTTCACTTTCTAATAAAAGACAATATAACGTTTCCTTCTCTATGTCCACTGTCCAGACGGCAGGATTTTGTAACATTTTTTTTTAGTGTATGACTAAAAAAGTTCACTAGTAAGTAGTAACATTTTTTTGGCGTATGACTCAATGTGGATATGGTTGCTCCAATCAGGCCATAGATGGGCCTGGCCTAACCAGCCCACAGTCTGGGAGAATTACAATTTACAAGTCTGCGCTAAGAAAATAGTCGGAGGTTGGTCTCCCCTCCCTCCCATGTCCCATGGCTTTAAATTTTCAGTGGTTTGTGATTTCAGGGAAGCCGCACTTTTCTGGTTGAAATGAAGTATTTAAGGGATCCTTACCAACATAAACTGAGTTTTGCGGTGCGATTCCATGAAGCTGGGATAATGTTCAGGAATCAGAGAATCATCAGTTGATTCTTCAACTTAGACTGATTTTCGTTTTCTTATTCCAGTCTACATATTTTATCGGCAAAAGGTTAACAAAAGAGAGTAACGGTGAAATGGAACCAGTTGCCCAGTTTTCAGAAAGTTGATTACAAAATGGAGAAATATTCTTTTTTAGGTTATTCGAAATCAGTTACAGAAAATGGCATGCTAGAGGATGGATTTGTCATCCACCAAGAAAATTCTATTAGGCCGTTTGGTTCGTGGGAATAAGAGTCTAGAATCGAAATCGGAATGACAACTGTTTGGTTGGATGAAATCAGAATCCTATTCTAAATCCTGCTGAAATGGAATCCAATTGACCAAACAGACTATGAGAGTAGACTCTGGCTTTGATTTTAATTGCAAATCAAACGGACCCTAAAATTTTCTGAAAAATGGGAGATGTGGCTCTATCATCCACCATGAAAAAGAGGATTTCCTCCATTTTAAAAAAGCAGCAAAACTTTTTTTCGCAAGTACTTCACTCTTTTATGAAAAAGAAATAAAAAAAAAATGTTGTGCATATTTTGTAAAAAAAAAAAAAAAACTATTACTAGGTAATCAAATTGGTTGGTCAAGATTTTATTGGATTGCAGGTATTATACATTAATGAACTATTAATTATATGAAAACCCTTCTCCCTAATGACTAATAAATAGAACAAATGAGTATCACAAGTAAAATAAAAGATGACATGAAAAAGTTATAATAAAGACAATAAAGAATAATGAGCAAGCATTACATAGCTCTTGTTGTCTGGATACTTTTTGCCAATGCAAACAAAGCATTCAATCTGTTGTCACTCTGTGATGAAGCTTTGTAACGCACACACACAAAAGAAAAAAAAAATCTAACCGTATGATGCTATAAGCTGCAAGATTGGATATTTTTGGAACGGTCGAAATCAAGGATTCCGTTAATTGCAAAATGGTTCATTGATTTTGATGGTTAGAGGCATCTAATCAAGTAGGTTTCTTGTCTATTAAATCTTGTACAAAGGTTATAGTATTTCTACAATCCAATCTGAAATGATTTCCCACCAAATCCTCAAATCCTCTCAATCAAAACAAGCAATTGCCATACCTATAATAGTCCAAGAGCTATTGGATGCTTCTTCTGAGAATAATATATCGAAATTCATGTTAGTTATGCTATTGACCCCCCCCCACCCCCATCCATTAAATCAACTGAATCGGGTGGATTTAAGTCTATAGATTTATTTGTTGGATGTCAAATTGTCAATCCATGTCGAGTTGGTTATGAGGCATCCCTCCTCAGATTTGAAACTGAGGCAAAATATTTATTTGTTGGGTGATAGAAAAGAGCTAGTATTTTCTTTATGAATGAAATAAGAGCTAATCAGAAACTGGGGAATAACCTCAGAACTCTAATTAAGTTTTTTTAGATAATTATTTGAATTACATTTGGCTTGTTCTGTTTTGTAACTCTCACATTGTTTATATGGATTTGATTTTTCATATTAATTCAGGATTCAATTAAGAAGCAAATCCAGTTTATCAGTAAGGGTGTCAATGGATTGGTTTTGGACTGGACCCCGTTCAATCCAAAATCAATTTGAATGGATTGGATGGACCAACAAGACATTGGATTGGATCAATTCAGTCCAAAATATTTATTAGATTGGATCGGACCTGATCCGTCTATAATAAATTTATATTAGATTGGATTGGATTAAACCAATATTTGGTCTATTAATATATAAGAATATAGATGTCTATGAATCAGATTTGGGTTAAAACCAATCTAAATTAAAACGAATATGAACAGATTAGATGATTCAAACATTGAATTGGACCGGTCTAAAATGATCCAAAACATTCATTAGATTGAATTAGACTTAGCCCATTTGTAATGGACTTACATTGGCCTGAATCAGAATGGACCAAATCCAGAGCAATTGACACCACTACTTACCAGAACCTCTCCATATTCACTAATCAGGTAATCAAGCACTCGTTTTTATCTGTCATTAATGGAGGGAAAGGTGTTATAGTCACCAGACAACGAGTTTTAGTCACACTCACATGGCTTGTCACGTTCTATATATTAAAAGTTTAAAATTATTAAAGCAATATCCATTGAGACTCGTTAGTTGCATCATATCTTGCTGTCTTTCCTAAAACGAGTTCTAATGCGGGACCATCGCCAGATGTGGATTAGGAGACCTTGTTGAGAACTATTTAAGGCCATGGCCCAGCTGGAATGGAGTATTAAATAGGGAATCCACCCATTGTCACAAAATTTAGAAGACAGGCTTTCGATTGATGAACCCTTAATCGAATAGGATTAGATTCTTATACAACTACTTCTTTCTCATCATACATTGTTTGAGATCGTAATACAACTGTTTTCTGATTTCAGGCCCCCATAGAGATTGGCTCCACGAATTGATGCTCTAAGTTGTTGACAAATGAAGCCTTCAAGTACACATTCTTCTGTTTTAAAGCAATTCAATTTCCAATTTTCAGTCCATGTACAACATTTGGTGGTTTTTGTAATTTGCATCACCAGAAATCACTGAGAACTCAGAATACAAAATCTGGGAAGTTGGAGATACTGTGTCCACCTGGCAAAAACAATTAAACATAGCCACGAAGAAGTATTGATTTATAGAAGGAAAATGTTGCACTTCAAAAAAATGAAGGGAAATTGTCTAAAATTCACCATGAGTTTTCGGCATTTCTTTTAAACTCACTACAATTTTTCAAAATGTCTAAAATTCACCATGCCATTAACTTCACGTTAAATAGACTAACATGTGTTAACATATTATCATTTTAACCTTCATAAAAATATAAAATATATACAAAATAAATTAACGGGTGTTAATATATAACCATTTTAATATTTAGACATGAAAAAAGGAAAAGTTCAAAACATATTTTCAAATATAAAATATATAAAAACATAGAAATTACAAAAAATATAAAAAAATATAGAAATTGCAAACAAATAAAAAGTAATTTTCAAATTATAGAAACTATAGAAATTGAAAATCAAAATCAGAAAATAAAAATTGTAGAAAAAACAACAAAAATTATAGAAAAATACATAAATTTTAAATAAATAAGAAAAATACAGGAAATTTTATAGATTGTAGAAAATAGAAAATGTAAAAAAATAGAAATTATAAAAAACATTGGAAATTATAACAAAACACTAAAAATGCAAAAAAAAAAACAAGAAAATTGAAAACAAAAAAAAAACCATTTTTCCTGTAACTCCCCATTCAAAGGTAATTTGGTCATGAAAATTGTTATATATGTTGACATGGACATATCTGTTAAGAAGCATTAACAGTGCTCTAAAGGAAGGTGAGTTTTGGAAAAGAAAAACTTGTTCACATGGTGAGTTTTAGACATTTTGAAAAGTTGTAGTGAGTTTAAAAGAAATGTTGAAAACTCATGGTGAGTTTTAGACAATTTCCAAAAAAAAAAAGGAAAATGTATTTTAAAATGGACCGTTTAGATTTCTTTGTTACACCATCCTCCTTACTTACTCATATAATGATGGGTTTATTTTGCCATTATGAACCATCTAGTGCATCATCCAGTTTCAAACCTCGATGAAAAGGGTGCCAATTGGACTGGATTTGGTCAAATCCAATCCAGTCCAATGTGAGCTCATTTCAAAGGACCAGGTTCAATCCAATCCAATGAATATTTTGAACCATTTTGGGTTGATCCAATCTGCTTAAATTCGTTTTAATTACGATTGATTCAAATCCAAACCTCATTCATTGACACCTAAATTCTTATCTTATATCAATGGACCAGATATTGGCTCGATCCAATTCAATCCAATATAAATTCATTATGGATGGAACAGTCCAATCCAATCCAATAAATACTTTGGACTATTAAGTTTGAACTGGTCCAATTCAATATGTCTTATTGGTCTGTCTAATCCGTTCAAATTGATTTGAATTTGGATGGGTCCAACCTAAAACCAGTCCATTGGCACCCCCCCCCCCCCCCAATATATTCACATTTGAAATTTTGGAAAAAAAAAAGAAATTAAACTATTAAAGGCTGCTTGCATTGCCATATGGCACGATGGATATCATATAAGGCTGAAAATTGCCATATAAAGAGATGTAGTGGATAGTTTAAATTGGCAGTTTGGGACATTACTCTCTTTTTGGGCTATTGCTTAAGCTGCAATATAAAATCCATGGGCTACCAATCTATTTATTGCACCACCGTTCTGATAAGTATGTCTCTTTATATGATATCTTCCTCCATACCCAATGCATTTTTGGCTGATGAAGATTGGATTTATACTATATCATAAATGCATATATAGCTAATTTTGATATTTTTATTAACAAGTAATTTAGAGGAAGTTATGTCTAATGAGAGTGAGCATATCTTGACTTTGTAAGGTAAAAAGTAAATTTATATGGCAAAATTTTTGTCTGTTAGGCATATTCTCTAGATGATTTCAACCGCATGGAGAGATGATATCCAATTCATAGCATCCATTGGTTTAGTAATTCTTTGGATGATCTATGTTAAACCTACTTAATCAAAACAATCTGATTAAGGAACTCTTAATTTGATATGTTTATAATTAGATCTACCCCAATGTGATCTGCTTCATGTAATGACACTTAAATATTTACATTGTACTTATGCCCACAAAAAAAATAATGCATTTATTAGTAAAGTTAGTTTAAATTTTATATATTTACTAAAAAAAATCATAGGTTTAAATCTCATAAAAAGTTATTTTCAAGTCATTTTATTCATGATATACTATATCAAATTTATTTTTTATTAATAATATATAATATTCTGATTATTTTTAGTTTCAAGATTCCATCCGAATTCAAATTTTAATGAATCAAATTTGGATATAGGTATATCAGATCAGATTTGGTCTAAACCCAATCCACATATCATTGGAAGGCATATGAATTTGTGTTAAGTATTGAATTTAATAATATTTTAAACTGTATATGAAGAACAATTGGTAGTTTATGTATCTTTTAAATGTTTTAGGCCATGCTTGGGAGTTCTTATGTTAAAAATAAGTGCTTAAAAACAAGTGCTTATTCGAATAGGCACTTATTTGCATTTGGCGCCCAACTTTTTCAAGTTCTTATTTTAAAAAATAAGTACTCATTTCATATTGGGCATTTGGTAGTCTTTCTACAATAAGCACTTACATAAGAATTTGTGATAATTTTGTCCTTCACTTTCTTTCAAATTTTACAAAAGCACTTTTATGAAAATACTTTTATTAAAGCACTTTTCTGAAAAACACTTTTATGAAAGCAATTTTATGAAATACTTTTATAAAAACACTTTTATGAAAGTACTTTTATAAAAAAAATTTATAAAATCACTTGTACGGTACTTTTATAAAAGCACTTTTTCGGATGTACTTTTATGAGTGTTTTTATAAAATCACTTTTATATAAGTACTTTATAAAAGCACTTTTCCGGAAGTATTTTTACAAAAGTACTTTTGTGGAATTACTTTTATAAAATTCAACTAGGGGTAGTATTGTAAGTGGTATTTTAGAATTCAACTAGGGATAGTTTTGGAAGAAAAAAATTAAGTAAGTACTTATTGTATTTGCACTTAAAAAAAAAAAGCTGAAAATTTGGACTTAAAAACTAAGCCTTTATTATTAAAATAAACACTTATCTCTGAGGTATTTTCCAAACACCAATAAGTGCTTAATGATGTAATCCTAGCTCAAATAAGCATTTATTTCAATTAAACACTTATTTTTAAACATTCCCAAACATGGCCTTAATCAAATCATCGGAAACTTTGATATTTATTCATATTACTTTACTTGCCTATTGCTTATATACAATAGGAATTCGAAACCCAACCAACCATGCTAGAGTCTGCCGAGATCAAGCCCGCCCTATTGCCATGCTTATACGCCAAGTGACTTTTGAATGAAATTTAAACTAGAAAGCACCAAGTAAAGATGTGCTCAATTTAGCTATATTAATTTAGGGTATATAGTATTGAATTTTGCTCCAGATATGGAAGGTGGAGTGGCATGGTTGGATATAAGACAATCAACTCAGCAACTTAAAAAAGATGAATTAATTGAGGGGGTGTTACAACGTGATTGGTTCTATTTTTGAAAACAAAAACAAATGCTACGTTAGCAAATTTGTTGAATACCCCCGAGTTAGCTAGTATAGGTTATGTAAGACCAAGGGAATGGAATATTGGAATTAAGGTTTAAAATTTTGATACGATACACTCCGTATCGGTAATTTAATGATACACTCTTACAGAGGTTGTATCGGGGTCTGACCTGGTTCATGGGGTAGACCATCCTTAAACCGACCCTTCTGAACTAGTTTCAAAGAAAAAAAAAAAGAGTGTGAGCTTCGATATTACACAGGCCCATACTAATATTTTAAACCTTGATTGGAATTTGAAAACTTGCAAAACTTAAGGGGTGTTTGGTGATTTTTATGGTTTTGTTTTTGAAAAAAAAAAACAGAATTATACACATTGGTGATCACCCCCTTAAAAAAGCTAGAAGTTAGCATGGAAACTCATGCATTATAGAGTATCTTTATGGTCAAGGGTTCTGAAAGAAAGTGCCTGCTTTCAAAATGTTAATTGCTAGGCCCTGAGTTGTTAGTTACCTTGTGTAAACGATTAGGCTCTGTCTGAAAAAAAATACAAATGTAAATATATAGAATGCAAAACCTTGTATTTTATATTATTTTGTATATATTTATACTCCTTCTCAACTAAGCCTAAAAGATGAAATGTGAAGAGAATTCAAATATTATTTGCAAAAGCTGAAGAGCACACCATATCGTGCATTCCTCTTAATTCTCTGTCTCTAATATTCTAGTGTTTGAACTTTGAATCATCTCCTTTTTGTGCCTCTATCTTTTTCTCTTCTTAAGACTCCAAGTAACTCCTAACCTTTCTCTCTCTCTAAATCACTCTCTTAACATGTAGGTTGGGTTGGGTTGCCTGAAGCCTCACCCTTAACCCAACCTGAAGTCAAAGTGGGTTAATATTTTTCTGCCCTAATCCTAATCCGACCCTCAGATCAACTAAAAATTTCAATAACTCAGTCCAAATTACACCCTATCCGGTTCATCGCACCTCAGCCCTATGGAATAAGGCTGTATGGGGGCCAAAGCCACATTGTATAGTGTCTTATAAGTCTACACAAGAATTGATCGATCGAACTGCACTTGGAAAAAGGTAGTCCAAATTTTACCAACCATCCGAATCCAGCCAACGTAGGTCCAACCTATCCCAGCCCATTTTCGAGAGTGGTAGCCTGGTAGGTATATTGAAACTTCGTGACGGGTCAGAATAGGTTTAACGTAAATCTTATCGGTTATCACTTTAGGCCCAACTAAAGTAGTCTAAAATTTGATCCCTTGACTCTACCTGTTTTTTCCAGGATTCTCACAGGTTGAAAAATAAAACGTGGCAACTAGCTGGAGCTATAAAGACGTCCACGTGTTCTCAACGTCAACTTTTTTTTTAATTTTTAAGGTCGTGACCATTAATTTGTTTAATTTAATAATTCTTTACCACGTGGCAACAATGAAGTCTTTTTCTCTTTCTAACCTTCTTCTCCTTTCCCCTCTTAACAAAGACGAAAAGATGCATTCGCTGGCATTGAAAAGAGAAAACAATCAAACATGCCATATACAGTAGTAGGAGACGATGCTGTTGCAGTCGTACGTAGCCGACAACATTGCACAAGCAGCCGATTCAGAGGTAGGCGTAGGATCAATTAATTTGGCAACGTCGGGAATCGGTTAAGAGCCGTGGACCATCTAAACATCAATCCTAAACCATCTGCGATTGAAAAAAAAAAAAAAAGGAAAAGAAGGGAAAAAAAGAACTAATAGACTTTTTCTTTTTTTTTTTCTGCCTTTCAAATATTTTATTATTATAACGAAGAAGCAATCACCAGAGATTGAATTATCAACTTGCCAAGAGGATTTCTACGGTGTTGCCTCGTTGGACTTCTATCTTATTACTATGATTATTATTATTTTTAATTCAGATTCGCGAAAGAAAGCAAAAGAGGAACTGTTTAAGCGTCACCCCTGGTAATACGAAATGCTCACTCCTAGGGCCCACAATGTCAGACGGTGCTTGGGATTCACAAATCACGACTAACGCAAAAGACCATCCAACAGTGTGAATCAAAAAGAGCGTAATCACTGGATTGAAAGTCGAAACAACCCCCATTGAAATTTGAACTATCTCTTTCCGTCTTCAACTCTCGATCGCCCTCGTTTTCATTGATTCTGGGTAGTTGATGAAGCAGAACATGGAGCGGACCCAACTCACAAAACAGATGTGTTGGATTATTGTACGTAATCTTTCAGGTAGCGTTATATACGTGGAAACAGTGGCTTAGACCAACAAACAATATTCTCACTTGCTAGAGAGAGAAAGCATGAGCGATGGAGAGGAGAGAGCATGGAACAGAAGGAATACTGAATACATGCATCTCACCAAAGCAGTTTCTGTCGCATTTCACATCCAATGTGGCGAATTACGGTGTCGAACCTCTTTTATAAGCACCCAAAAGAAAAGAAAATAGATTCTTCATTTGCGGGTCTAACCACGCTGAAGAGAACATGGATGTGCCTTATTTTGAGCCCTAAGATTGGAATCCGCTGGTGAGGGGTGCTCACTTTTTTCTTTTTGTGGTACAAACCAACTTCCTTTCTAGATGTTTGTCCAAATTAATGCTCCAGCTGATGACCTTAACCCAAGGGCATCTCATTTTTATACATACATACATATCTTTTGAACAAATAAAAGAGCCAACTTAGAAAAGATGCTTTCCTTTCTTCATTTCTATAAACTATTCTCATCTCTTTAGGGGCAAAAGTCATTATCAGGTTGAGAATGAGATCATCATATTATAAATTAGAATTTAGGGCTTCGGGATTAAAGTTGGTTCCTTTGGTTAACCGAAATTCACGGATTACATGTTCCCATCTTTATCACTTTGTGAATACGACATAAAGGCAAAGAAGAGGGATAGAGGTGGGCCTGTGACTGTGAGGGATATTTGAGTTTAATTTCCACAAGTTGATGAGTTGGAGATGCCTGTAAGAGTAGAGTAGAGAATTAAAACAAGTTAATTTTATCCTTCCTAGTTCCTATTTTTAGGTTAGAATGGATGAATTAGTGCCGTGAAAGAGACATTTGCCTACCATTAATATTATTTTTTGTACTCATCTCATCCCCATGGAAGTGGGTTGGGATGGAAGCTCAAAAATAACATCTATTCTTTACATTTGAACTTTCCGTTTGTCCTTTATGCTCCTTGATTGAGATTATCACCAGTCAAATTTTGCATTCTAGTTGGCTCATTATCATCTTTTTCTTTATTTAATTAACCATTTAGAATTCCATAGGACTCGTAGCATTTAATTTGCAAAAAAACGCAATTGTTTGTGATTTAGGCTCAGTTTGGACGGAATATAAATATAAATATTTATAATACAAATACATAAAAAATAATATAAAAAGTAAGATTTTGTTTCTACTCCTTCCAAACTGAGCCTTAGCTGTAAGTGAAAATTTATTAGTGTTTGACAAATGGATACATCTGTGATAAATGACAAATGGGAGAGATAATTACCTTTACCATAATTTTATCTATATATCTTGCTATGCTGTCTCATCATCAAGTGAACCAGCCTTTAGTAATTGCCCCTAGTGTCTGATTTGATCTTTGAGGCCAATATCATTGTTGGGTTGTCAAAATTTTTGGCCTTTAACATAAAGGTAATCAATAACGACCACTTATTAGTTGCCAAACCACTTATTAATATTTATGTTCATAGCATATCATGTGCCCTCTTCCTCTTTGTGAACATTGAAGAAAGTAACTATGATATAAATATATAATGTGTAACCCTGGACCTCTCACCCCTGCTTATTAGTTAGCTGTTTGATTGGAATCTGAATGTTACTCTTCCCAACCACTCCCCCACCTCCACTCCCCCCAAAAAAAATTACAATAAATTAAAAACTAAAATTCCAATATTTGGTTAAAGTACAATACTTCTTTTCTTTTTGAACACCAAATTCAGCTTTGAAATTATCATTCGATGATGTGGGCCAAAGCAACAAACTTAGATGTTGTAATTTCCAGAAGAAATCACAAATTAAGTAAAAAATTCTGGCTGTTACAAGTTAATAAACATATTTCAGAGTTTCACATTACAGAGGGAAACCAACTAAAAAGCTGCAAGCTTGAGTGAATTTTAATCCCACCAGATAATACATACATGGTGCAGCTAGAGGTTTGCAGCCTCAGGTACAGAAAATGGAGAAACAAATCCGTGCTGAGAAGGGGAAGCAGTTGGTGAGGTTGGAACTTACTATTTTTAAGGGGGATTGGGTCCATGTTAATTAAAATGCAAACTGTCATGTAGCAACCATACATCCCACATGGGTTTGGTTAGCCCAGCCCCGACTCAATTCCCCCACCACCTATGGCCCTCTATGCACTCACAAACAAGCAACGATTACAAGGTAAAAAAGAAATCAAAGAATGATGGGTGTACGTGTAATTTTTCCTTCTTCGGTTATATTTGTACTACGTTTTCTTTTTCAAATTCAATAATTGGAAAAAATAGTGATGAGTGTCGCCTTTCCTTGCCTTACCTTCACTAGTCACCATGCCTTTGATTGATCAGCAGCATAAGTGGACACACTGGATGATGATGATGGTGGTGGAAAGTTTCAAACTGTTTCTCTTTAAAAGCAGTTTAAGATAGAGCGTGGCAGGAGCTTTCATTTGCCACGTGGACTTTACTTATATTGCGTGATAACTAGGCACCACGGCTCTCGTTAGCTGACATCCGAGTCAATAACTAAGGGGGGCTAAGTAGGAAAGAGGGTGGGACCGAAGTCTGAAACCGCCTTTTTTTTTAATTAATTTTTTTTCTTGGTTTCGTTGGTTTAATTGGGTTTGACATTAGTCATAAACAGCTTTCTCATCCTCCAATAATGCTCCACATGACCACACGTCTTTAGATAAGCCACTCACACGCGTCGGTCTGTGATTGGAAAGCTGGCATCTCGGTTCGCCAGTGATTATTTTAGTTGGTTAGTGCACGCCAGAATCTTTTGTGGTTGGGTGGTGGAGTTGCTTGGTTTTGAAGTTGCTTGCCATATTTTATCTTTATTTCTTTTTTCATCCTTTTTTGGTTTATTATTATTTTAATTGATTTCTGCTTCAAACAATGTCGAGGTGGATGATGTTAGCACATGCCCTGTTACAGTTTTTTTCCTTGTTTTTACAAATCCCACACATAAACACGAATACAGCTATCTTCTTCAGTTTCTTCTTTATATGCAAACCGGTCCAAACTCAAACTCGACCATGACTAAAATGGTAAAATGGGGACTGTGCACTGCAAGTACGACTCTTCTTCTTTTTGCAATCCAAGGAGGAATTATGCGACTTGGATGTCGCTCGCTTTTTTTTTTTTTCTTTCTTTCTTTTAAGATAAAATATCCATTTCACATTCTCACTTACCATCAAGAATTCTAGATAGGCAATTAAGACAGCCACCCGCTGGTCCACACCCCCCCCCCCCGGGCTCCGGCCCACTCCTCTTCATTCTTCAATTATCAGAATGGCTCCGTTCTAAACTTATTAATCAACCATTTTTCCTTTGCTAAATCTGAATTGCCTGAAGATTGAGATTTGCTTTTTAGAATCCCTCCCAGATCGTGCTTTTAATTTTCGATTCATGTCTCTCACTTAGATGGTTGCATACGAATGGAATTATATTTGTTCTTGGCTAGGATGTAGGTTGATGAAGGAAGATTTGGCCTGAACTCTCTATTATGTGACACGTGGCAGAAACAACAGCTCGACAAAAGGGGTCAAGCCTAGGCGGGAACAAGGGGATATACTTCGTCGAACTGACCTTTGTAACAGCTCGGGATACACTTCGCCGAACTGACTCACCTTGTAATAGTTCGGGATACACTTCGCCGAACTGACCCACCTTGTAACAGTTCGGGATACACTCGCCGAACTGACCTGTAGACACCTCCGAGCTCAAGACCGCCTCGCTCAGCACTTCGCATCACTTGGCACTGAAACCAAACAAGTCGTACCACGCCTGACATTAAGGAAGTTCGTGCTCAAGGGCGTCGCGCCTGACTGACTTGGGATCTGACGTTTGGCGGTATCACCCTAAACGGCCACCTGCCACCGCCACTGACACCGCCATCTCCAGTTAGATGACGGTTAGGCAGTGACGGTTCTGTCTCAGCAGAAAGGACGACGGCCGAATTGACAAGCACAAGGGTAATCATACTTGACCTGACAAAGGCCCCGGGACGAGTACACGAAGTGACTATAAGAGCCACCTACCCCCCGACAACGGAGGTATGCAAACTTTGCGCTATCTAGTATTACCTTGCTTTTGAAGGATTCTAACTTGAGCTTCGGAGCCTCTACACCGGGTTTCCCCCGGAGCTTTCCCATCTCCTCCGTTTCAGGTTCCCTACTACCCCGTTCGGAAGCAAGGCAGCGGACAGCTAAGACCAGCCGGATCACGCTCGATCATAGGTCTATACCGTTCTTTTAAGGGTACAGAATACATGATGTTGGATTCTCTGCCAACCAGGGGGCCGGTTTAACTAGAGTGAGATTTTAGTCAGTGACAGTGAGGGCCGCCTCATTAAACCATCCATGGGACTGAGAGGCAAGAATGAATTTTAATGGTTTCTTTTTAATTTCATTTTCTCTGTGACGCACTTAAGATTCGTTTAATTCCTTAGAAATGAAACAAATGAAAAGAAACGGAGCCCCTCCGGCGGATAACGATTGATAAACTGTAATAACGACCGCTTCCAATTCAACGATAAATGATAAATCTACATCATGCTGTGCCAAAACCTAAACAAGGGTCGTCCTTAATTATTAAAGCCATTCCCGTAAAAAAAAAATGTTTTTAGTCATCGTTGGACTGCCTCAACACTGTAAGGCTTTCACGGAGGGCGAGGACACTCTAAACTGTAAAGTACGTAATCTACAATTTGAGCAAAATGAGTTATTTTCACTCTGAAATATAGCCCAAGTATTTCAACACTGATTTTCCCTTTATTTCATTTAAAAGCGTATTGAACTTGAAGGGTAAAAAAAAGAACAAGAAAGAAAAGGAATCTATGTGCCCAAATTTGCATGTGGGCATGAGTGTATATCATTTTGGAGCATGGACGGATTTAGCTATATTTTATTGGTGATGAGTCCAATAGTTTGAATACATACACGTACGTGAGGCGGGTGGGTGGTGCACAGATTGCATATCGAGTCATGACGATGCCAGATTAATTGTTGCCTGGCTGGCATTAATTTGGTCTTTGTCTTTTGATGCATTCTTTCAAGTCTAAACCCCCACTCTCGTCGTGGAGGCAACCTCTCTGCAATATAAGATTACTGCCAAGCATGGCCAGGCACGTTTCTGTTACTTGTCAATCATCCCCTCCATCTGTAATGCAAATAGGGGTAGATAAGTAAATTGAGTTGAGAAATTATATCCCTTAGCCTTAGCCTTAGCATTAATTGAATCTCATTTCCCAACTTAATTTGTATTGTTAGGTTTTGTCACCCCCTCCCCCAAATTCCGTTTCAGTTGGCAGACAAATGGCAGAATTCAAAAGGTTTGAGTTTTAAACGAGCAAATCCCATGCAAACTCTCACGAGATTAATGTGATTACAATTATTTTGTTGGTGGGAATTCGGAAATACACTTTGGCTTCATAAAGCCTAGAAAGTTGTTGAAATCAAATTACAAATTAATTTATCTTATTTTTTAGGCGAGGCGGGTGCAAACTTGTAGTTCAATTGGGTTGGACCGGATTGAGGTGTATGTGGAACTTCCAAGCCATGAAACTGTTGATCGCATGAAATCCATTTCTTTGTTGGATTGATAGTTGATACTCTCCAAAAACAGATAGTACAATCTCTCTACCCAGTTAAAATATGAATTTTATGGTCATATATTCACAAAAATATATATAACGTGGTGGGAAAGAAGAAAAGGGAAAAAGTAGTAGCAAACTAACAATAGATAATGAGATAATGGCAGGGACATTCTTCCGTATAGTACTACTGGGAGCCTGGAGGGAGACCCCGCTGAAGGCTGAGAAGGCGATCGAGATACATAGTATATGGACTTATGACTATGGACTATGGAAGAGGAGGCAGGCGTTGAAAAGCGCAGGTGCTTTTGGAACAGTCCAACTGAACCTTTTCCCACGTGCACCGACACGTGGCTCGATCTTCCTCCTCGCTCCCACCACAACTACTTTTATTATAATAAATAACCAAAAACAAAAAAAAAAACAATAAAAAGGAAGCTGCCATGCGGATGCGCGGCCCAAGCTAATTGACAAGTGCCAGACACAGGTTCAGAACAACCCCCTCATAGCTCTCATCGGCTCGTCACCCCCCTCAAAGCGCATGCGGCGCACGAGATGCTAATAGAAGCGGCCCAGTCCACGATGTCGTCAAGTCAGACACGATATTACACAGACACACTCAAAAAAAAAAATTCCTAATATTTAAATCAAGGTTTATTAGTTTAGAAAGAACAAATAAAGTAATAAACCCACTTCGGCTCTTCTCGCCAATTTCTCTCGATATATTGAGGATTGACGGTTTCTTTCGTTTTGGAGAAACCGTGAAAGCTCACGGCTGGACTGGTAATAAAGATGGATGGCACTTGGCAGTTAGCTGACATACGTGGTTCCTAGCAGAAGCCAACTCGTGACGAATGTGGATCAATCAGATGGTGATGGTCAGCAGCTTATGTCAAATTTCGGCAGCGTCCATTACTTCTTACTTTTCTTTTTACTTTATTTTTTAAGTGTATGTAAGACAATACCATCACGTATCTATTGTCTTATACCCATCTACCTAGCTAGGACCATATAGGGTTCTTTTTTATATAAACAAGGTTGAGAACTTGTGATCTAGATACCAAAATAAAGAAATGAGTGACATCTTTAAATGACTTCATTATAACCGGCTGGCACACATATATATGTAGCTTCTAGTCTTTTATACACCCACTCTCCCCCCAACCTCAACTGACAACACACAAAGGGAGAGAAAGAGAAGGACTCGTGTTAACCGTTAAATTGTTAGTAGTCCTAGGATACCCCCCTTAATGCAAGGGACAAGACCACCTATGAAGCGTTCATAACTCCCATAATTATATAGCTCCTAGATTTAGAATTCTCACCACTTTAAGTAAGTTGGGCAAAGGATAAACCCCAAACCCTCTCTTATTGTCTCTTACCAAGATGCCTATATGGGTAAAAAGGTAAAGTACAATAAAATGAAATAAGAAATATAAAACTGAGAGTGGTAAAAAGGTTCCATAAACTCTAACCACGATGGGAGGAAAAAGATGACAAGACCAGCCCTCCTCCGTTGGGTCCTTTTTTGGTATTGACCAATGTTTGGATCTTGACTAAATTGCCTCCCATTTGAAAAGCCATCATCCAACCAAAGAAGAGGGTTGAGACTTGGGACGAGTAGTTATTAATACTTAATGAGATTGTGATGATTATTTCCATCCTAATTGCTTTTCTTTCTCTATAGGCAGCGAAGTGTTAAGCCCGACCACTCCCTCCTTCCTAAGTCTTAATCTTATCATATTCTTATGCATATAATAATAATATATTTGTTTTTTCAGACTACAAAATGTATTATAATAATCAAAAGTTGGAATGGTTACGAGAATCTATTTACAGTAACACCAAAAAAAGATAGTAGCCGAGTGCTGCGTGAGAAGGATTCCTCCTCCCATCTCTCTCTCTTACACGGAAAAGCTTTCAAATGTGACTGATATGCCTCTATTTGTATATTAAATGAAAGCTCGGTTTCGTACGTTGTTGTCGAAGGGGAATTTGTCAAGAGTTGGGGTAACGACACAGGGAGCTATAGATATAGATTACGGGCCACAGAACAATTCAAAAAGAATATGATAAGTATTACAAGTTGGAAGCCATGGGTAGAGAGGTTATTTGTATACCCACCCAGTTTCACTTTATCGTCCACCTTCACAGCATGTGCCTCCCTCTCCTCTTTCTATTTAATGTATACTAATCACTAAACCAACAAACTACAATATATTCCATGAGGTTTACAAATTACTACGCTATCGCTGACCGCTGAGGCCACGCACAGTCATCTTCATACGAATCAAGTCCTAAAATTATAGCAATTCAGATATCAATTTCCCTAGAACGATTTAGAATTTCTATATTAATATTCTAAGTAAAGCTTTTATGAATGGCCTAAAAAGTAAAAACCATGTCTTCCGTGTTAAAATTGACTATAGAGAAAGAAAACAACTGCATTTAATAAAAAGCATTAAAACACAACGAGAGGAAAAAGTATTTTAATTATGGCTTAACATATATAGCAATTAATAAGTAGTCACACTTTTAATCCATATTTGAATGATGTGAAGTGAACTGATTTAATTGTGGTCTTTCTTAATTATACATTTTTATGCACAATATCACCATCTTAAATGGGTCCATCCCCCCCTCCCCTCTCTCTACGAATATTAGTGGAATGAGCTCAATTCTTTTTTTTTTCCCTTCAAAATTAACATCTAAGTTTGGTTTAACAGCCTAAGATAATTCTATCTTGGGGCAGGGCGGGCTATATCCTCACCTGTTATTTCTAATTTTTTATTTCATAATGGTTAATTAAATCAGAAGGTGGCCTCCCCTCCACCCGGAGTAAGGTTTGGGGTTAAAAAGAAAAGAAACTGTTAATGTGCATTGAAATTTTTATAGAAACGAAAAGATAAATATTTTTTTTGAGGAATTGAGAGCCCTATTTTTTTATTAAAATATTTAACTTATCTTTTTAATAGATCAAAAAATCTAGATATAAGATTAATTTTTTCATTGATTAATAAGATAATTACTTAAAGTAATATATATTTAAATTTTAATATATTACAAATTCAACACGTATTCCTTTTCCATTTACTAGTCATTGATTAAATTCTCTAGAATCTAAATGCAATAACAAATTAACAAATTCTAATTAAAACTATTTTGTGATGCATCATTTAGAAGCTTCGCTTGGTTGAACATTTTCTGAACATCAACTATGTGCATCAAAATCTAAGTACTGTAATTCTCTTATGCATATATTCTTAGATTATGATGATTTTAATACTTCATGGTTCATAATACACAATTACTCATGCAAACAATGGTAAGGATGTAGCTCAAATGATAAAACGCTCACAAGAGGTATGGGAATCGATACCCAACATTTTCATTTTTCGTTTGTACAAATTTATGATAAGGTGGGGGGATGGGGGATTTCTACAGAAATTGAACTAAATTTTTTAAAGGTGGCAAATAGACCTATTGAAAAAAAAAAAAAAAGCTGTTCTTATACATTAGATTGTTGATATGGTAAATCCTTATCACTATAAACATATTATACAATGTTGGTTTTCTGGTCGTGGTAGTCGTAAGTTGAGCCATGCCCTAAGTCATGAACAAAATTTCATTGCATCATTTCTTTCATTTATTTAATAAGTATTAATTGTTGGAAATGATGAAAGATGTACATATTTAAAAATCACTGAAACGGCATATATTGGATTTTCCCCTCTAATTTATAATTTCTCCAATCTAAACGTAAAAAATTGCTCCAAATTTAATACAGTTTTGGATTTATCATCTTTTCTATGAAAATAGCCATAAAAAGGGGTTACTGAAAATTGGAACATAAGTCATGATTTGGGAAATAGGCCTTATTTGTTTAATGGAGAAGCATTTATTTTCCCTGTGCACAAACATACATGCGGAAACTGGTTTCCATGAAAACACTGCATGTTTTCAGTCGACTTGCACTCCATTGTTTTGAACAGTATCAGTTTTCTGCATCTCTAGTACAATCTCCTCTCCAATCTTTTATGTGCATTATGTGCAAAGCAAAGAAGGCTGTTTTCTTTTTTGTGAAAAAAGAAAATGTCTCAAGAGTCAAGACTCTCAACCCGGAACATGTTAGCTGTATTTGGGATTACTTTGCGTTATAAATATAATTACATGTCCGAAGGGTATCTTAGTAATAGCACACTATTTTTTTGTCCAAGATGCCCTTGTTCTGGCGTTTTACACGAGTGGAATCTTGCCATATAACCTGTGTGGATTTCTGCACAAGTTGCAGAGCAGAGGTTGGCCAGATCACGCTTCTCCCTCTAAAAATAGAAAAAGGAATCAAGGCCTCATTTATGAGATGGTCATGTTCACACCTCAGCTTATAATTCAGTTTCAGGCTTTCAGCCTAAACGCATGATGACAGATCAAAATTTGAGTAACGTTTTAATGACGATAAGATACAGACGCCAGCCACGAGAAATTGAAGGAGGGCTCCTCTCTCTCTCTCTCTCTCTCACTCTCTCTCTCTCTCTCTCTCACTCTCTCTCTCTCTCTCTCTCTAAGACTGTAACGGGGAGTCGGAGACGTAAGAAGAACGGAGTTCTTTCATTCTCTGTACAGCTGTTTCTCCATTTGGCACGTGCCCAAACGTCTCTGTTATCAGTTTCAGCTCTTCGACCACTATCCGAAACGGCGATGACTGCGAACCTCTTGGCCGTTTGCTGGGTCCACCTTCACTCTAAGAACAAAAAATATTAAATAAAAAAAAATAATAAAAAAGTTAGTAAAATAAATAGAGGCCTGAGCAGGGGAGAGAGAGACAGAGCGCGCGCGTACAGAAGAGTGGGGGTTAAAGGCCCAGATACATAGTCCGAAAGGCCCAACCCAGAGCTTCCAGATTTGGGGCGTGATTTGCAGAGAGAATCGAAGCACGACGAAGAAGAAAAAGAAGAACCGAGGAAGAAAGAAAATAAATTATAAAATTTCCAATCAAGGCCTCCTTCTCTCCCAATCTGTAAGTCCGCATCCCTTTGTTCATTTTCTTTGCTCCTTTCCTCTGAGATCTCCAATCCCATACCTTCTCTCTGATGAAAAATAAACTAATAAATAAACAAGTATAAATTTTACCAACAAAAAAAAAACGGATCTTTTGTTCTCTATTCTTAAAGAAAGAAAAGAAAAAGATAAATTTTGATTTTAATTTTACATTATTTTAGATTACAGGGTCGTCTTGGGCAAGCCGACACATTTCTTCTTTATTGCTATAACCTAGAGTCTGCTTTGAAGAATTTTCGTGTCTAGGGGTTTTCTCGCACTCGCTCCTTCAAGGGATATTTTCGTTCTAATATTTATATATATATATTATTCGCTTTGATCCATCGGTTCTTTCATCTTGTTACGAATTTGGGACCTGAAGATGGGTTCTGATATCTTCTAATAAAAAAAAATTAATTTTTCTGTTCATTTGGATCGGTGATTTTTGGATTTGCATCGATGAATGGTTGAAACAGTTTGAAAATAAATATTTTCCTCGGTTTTCTCCTTTTAATTGGCGTTTCTGGTTTATATCGATATTGTCAAATCGATATACAATTAGGGCCACTTATTCTCCTTCTGCTTGAAAGATTGCAATTTTCCTTTGCGAATCGGTTCTTTTTGGATTCGAGGGAGTAGCTAAAGCGTTAAGGCTTCTATTCTAACTGATTTATTGTGGATTTCATTTTGGTGAGGAAGAAAGGAGGCCTTGGGTTGGTCGGACTACTAAATTTACTGCTTTTCCCGGTTGAATTCGGGAGAAATGTTGGAAGGTCAGTCCTGTCTGATTTCGAGGGCGTTGCCGAGCTCGTGTGAGCAAGAGAGTAAGTGGGTTTACGTGACTTACCGTCTTATTGAGATGTCAAATGGTAAGCGTCGTTTAGAAGATGATGGGGATGATGAACATGGAGACAGAAAGTCATCCAAGCGACTTGATGTGCTTGACAAAGAGGTAACGGTCCAAACTCCGCGGGATCTTTCCTCGTCTCCCGCGGATGAATCCAGTAACAAGGGTAACCATGAGGATCAATCAGATTTAAATTCCCTCATACAGCCCATTGGACGGGATATGTCAATCAACTGTCTGCTTCGCTGTTCAAGGTCTGATTACGGTTTGGTTGCCTCTCTCAATCGGAGCTTCCGGTCTCTAGTTCGAAGTGGGGAGCTTTATAGGTTGAGGCGGATGAATGGTGTGATCGAACATTGGGTCTATTTTGCATGCCACCTCCTTGAGTGGGAAGCCTTCGATCCCATTCGCCGTCGTTGGATGCATTTGCCAAGGATGCCTGCAAATGAATGCTTCATGTGTTCTGATAAGGAGTCCCTGGCCGTGGGAACGGAGCTTCTCGTGTTTGGGAAGGAGGTTAGATCTCATGTGATATACAATGTGATATACAGATACAGTATTTTGACAAATTCTTGGTCAGCCGGCATGAGGATGAACGCGCCTAGATGCTTGTTCGGGTCTGCCAGCCTTGGGGAGATTGCTATTCTTGCAGGAGGTTGTGATTCAGAAGGGAACATCTTGAGTTCAGCTGAGCTTTATAATTCAGAGACTGGAACTTGGGTGACTCTCCCAAGCATGAATAAGCCGAGGAAGATGTGTTCTGGGGTATTTATGGATGGAAAGTTTTATGTCATTGGGGGAAGCAACCAAGAGAAATCACTCACCTGTGGGGAGGTGTATAATTTAGAGACAAAGACTTGGACTGAGATCCCTGACATGTTCCCTGGACAAAACGGTGCAACTGGTGGAACCGCACCCCCTCTGGTTGCAGTTGTAAACAACGAGCTTTATGCAGCTTATTATGCAGAGCAGGTGGTGAAGAAATATGCCAAGAACAGGAACTCATGGGACATAGTGGGGAGATTGCCTGAGCGAGCAGTCTCAATGAATGGTTGGGGGCTTGCATTTAGGGCATGTGGAGAACGGCTTATAGTTATTGGTGGGCCAAGAGCTTTGGGCGGAGGAACCATAGAACTCAATTCATGGTCTCCGAAAGATGGCCCACCACAATGGGACCTCCTTGCTTGCAAGCCGTCAGGAAGCTTTGTCTATAACTGTGCTGTGATGGGGTGCTGATGTGTCAGGTTTTGGCGACACCATGTGTATTCTATGGTGCCTCACATTGGATGGGATGTACAAGATTGGTTAGTTCAAGGGGATAATATTTCTGGCTAATGGATAATTTCTACCAATTTTCTTTTCTTTTTTTCTGGAAAATTTCAGATTTAGCTCAAGATTCAATGGAATGTTTTCTTGTAAGGAGGTCTTGAGTTCTCTTTTTCTTTGATTCTTATTTTATTTCTTCAATTGAATTTGCAACTTCTACCCTTTCTGATTCCATGAGAGCTTTCAAAGGCTGGCATCTTGTAGAACAGAATAGGTTAATAATGAAGCTCCAATTCATTGGTAGGTTGTCAGGAATATCACAAAATCATTTTAAGCATTTCAAACCATTAAGTGTGACTGGCTTTCTTTTGAAGAGAGAAAACAGTCTTTTCAGATGTTTTTCTCCTCTTCATGGATCATGGTGCATGGCCTGTGGGATGGTTTTGTATATAATTCTTGCATTTGTATGCAATAATGCTTGCAATCTCTCTAACTGTTTTATGCTATTTCTGGTTCTATCTTACTTGATTTGTTGAGTACAAAATGGAAAATAACCTATTTGAAATGTTGATCTTTTCCTTTACTCTCTCATTAACAGGATAAACAATATTAATGGACACCAAGTTTTCCCCAGATCTTGGGTGAAAAACCTTAGTTTGTTATTTTTTATTTGCATAAAACTGACCAGTATTTTCACACCAAATTCTTATTCTGTGAGTATTTCCTAGGATCTTTTATCTGCCTTAAGTGAAGCTTTTTGTTCACTAGTTTCCATTCTGATTGATTTGCCGATTGATGTTAGCTTGCATTCCAGAATGTCAACATGTTCAATAATATTAAGCATATACATTCATCCAATATGATATTGTCATTTTCTGCCACCAAAGGAATCATAGAAAGTTGTGGACATGTCTTTTCTACTCCAATCTCATGCTTTTATTCTGTAGTAGCAATTCAAATATTAAGTTGATTATTATTACTATAGTTTTACCAAACAAATTGAATACTTCTCTTCATAAGACAACTTCATTGCAATGGACAAACATTACAGATAAAATTTGATGGAAATATATGGAGATATACCACATTACACTTTTGTTATTTACATCATACACACCAAACTCCCCCTTCCCCCTTCTCTCTTACCTTAACACCCCCCCCCCCAAAAAAAAAAAAGCCTTCATGTGTGCTACTCGTTACTAATATATGATAAGAGGTTGTATTGCCACATTATGTATTTTCCAGCTAATGGAGGTGTATAAACTTATAATGGATCTCAGGATTTCATATATTGTGTTAAGCATTGATGACATGTACAACTACTGTTACAAAAATGTTGAATTCCATTATATTGAAAGTCTTTTGTTTGGAGTTAATCATGTAATGTGATTTTATTAAATCCATGTTCTTTTTAATGTAATGGCACATTTGAGTTTCTTATATATGTTAAATAAGTGTTAACTCTGCAGCTGGTAATCTGAGCAAAACTCACCTTAAGCTGCATAGTTATATGAACATTATTACTGGACCTGCCTCCTTGACTGGTTAGTTGATTGAAATCTTGCATATCTTGTTTTTGGAGAGGTTTTTGTGCAAACTGCTTATTTTGGTTTGGACAATAGACTTGATCTGGAGTTCACTGAGATTTTAATATGAGAAGCAAAATTGGATCCTTCATGCTTAGTTATTTGATTTCTTGTTCTTTTTATTTGGATGGGGGGTGGATTAGCGATTAAATCTTTCCTCAGGGTTCTTGGTTTTAGCCTTTTCTAGGACAGATTGGGTTGCTTTGATTTTTCTAAGAGTTGGTTGAGCCATTTAATTGGAAATAATAAAAAAAAGGAGCTGCAGACCATTCAGATGATGCTACCAATTGCTACCGATGTTACAATGCGGGTGTAATTGTTTTTGGAAAAAATAAATCATACAATTGATGAACACCACCTAAGTTTTTCATCTCCCATGCTGAAGCGGATTGCTTTCTATCGCATGCTAATCTTCTTATCCTGTCAGTCTTAGTAAATAAATTCTTGTCAGGTTGTTAATCAAGAATCCTGCATATATGTGTCAATTACCTTTTTAACCATTATTGCTGTTTGGTGCTTAAAATGGACTAGCTCTTTGATAATGTTTGACCTGTTACCTCTTTGATATCCTTTGCCGTGATTTATGCCCTGACTATCTGGATCATGGGTATTTTCTCCTTCTGCATCGCCCTGTTTGAGGGATGATCCTTAGTTCCCATCTGGTTGCCTGTATAAATGACGTTTTCATGTTCAGTGGTGATTATGGGGGTAGGCTAGGTACAGTTCTTTGATTAAATCTTGAGGAGATTTCACATGGTGGAGTGATTCCAATTGTTGACTTTCATTTTTTTTTTGGGACAGTACTTCAAATTGTTTTCAGGTTGTACAGTAGAGCAGAGAGATGCCCCCTTGCCATTGAAAATTAGAGAGAGAGAGAGAGAGAGAGAGCATGCAACCCTATTACAGGAATAGAACATGAGGTTGTCATATAGGAATGTGCATCCGTAGGTAGTTTCATCAAATCAGAAGATAGTGAGAGAGATCATGAGAATACAAATTTGTTTTCTTGCTCTCGTACAGACGCACCGGACATCATCAATTTATAACATTATTAATCTGTTTGTACAGGTGGGTTTCACGCATATTCCAGATATGTGGTTTTGTAAGGAGTGGAAGAAAAAAATAACTAGTTAACTTTGGGAGGAAAATGATCGTGCATCTGATTTGGTATTAAGGCTGCGTTTGGTTGTAGTGCAAATCTGTAAGAGATGCAAATTGGTTCTGTTTTTTTTCGTAAGAATGATTTGCATTTTTTTATTTGATTAAAATTTGTACCTTTTTTGTCTTATTTTGCACTCACTAGCAAGTAAATTTTTCATCTTACAAACTGATGTAAAATTTGCACCACCTTCTTCCTGTCCATTTTTTTCTCTCGGTCTCAATTCTTTTACATATAAAGTGGGGGACTACATCTTGTTCACTCCCAGACAAATAATCTCTCTTCAGCTCCATTCTTTTGCATATACACCATTTTACTTTTCACAAACAAACAAAACAATGTGAAATCTGAAGCAAAGGTAAACCAGCAGTTACACTCAACCTATTTGCACTCTTATGCATCTACACCAGTGCAACCAAATGCAGCATAATGACTAATGTTCACGGGAGCAAGGTGCGTGTGAGGCCCACTAACCACACAAGTGTCAGAGAATTTTCAGTTTCCTACACCTTAGTTTTAGAGTGCATGTGTGGCCCATTAACCATACAACAGAGTTTACAGTTTTTCCTTTTTTTTTTTTATTTTTTTATTTTTGATAAAATAGGGGATGTTTGGAATCGTGGCCGTTTTTCTGAAAAATGGCGCCACATTAGATTTACGTAGGCAATTCAACACTCACATGTATCATCGTTTGGTTCAAGTGAAAAAACGCACAGATATGGTAAATACCTGTCCCATGTGGTGCTAACCTGTCAGATGAGTTGTCTTATGTGGCACTTACCTGTCAGATGAGTTGTCATTAGTGGGAATGTTTCGGTGCTTCTTGGCTCATTGATGCTCTATAACCTTTACTCGTTTCTTTCGTCACTATCATTGCCGGAGAGGGTGGTCGCTTGAGCCACGTAATTTGCCATCAGTGTTAAATCGGCTAGCGTAAAGTCATCATCAGCCAGGAATCGAATTTCCCCTAGCCTCCGCTCGTACACGTCAAGTATCTTCCCCAGTCCTTATTCTGTCTGATCAAGCCCTCGTCCTGCTTGAGCTTCATCCTTGGTGCGAACGCAAGCTGAAACACAAGAACAAAGCTGGGTGGGTTGAAGCTCTGCCTTTCTGCCTCCAACCACTGATCTATCGAAGCCTTCTCTAGAACAGAGCTGGGTGGGTTGAAGCTCTGCCCTTCTGCCTCTAACAACTGATCTACAGAGTTGGGTGCGTCGCCATTAGAGGCTTTACAGCGGCCGTCGTTAGCATCCTCTCTCGTTCCTGTGTATCAGTGTATGTATTTCCAGCCTTCCACGCTAAAAGAAGAGATGGGACTTTATTCTTAGGTCAAAGAGGGTGGTTACAAACTACTGTAGATTTAGCCTACTAGGCAATTAAACATATTTTCTTCTTCGTTCTTCCCACTAGTCATCACTGTACTTTTCTTCTTTGGGTGGGAAGTGATTTACTAAGGGTGTTTACACCTAAAACATATAGCAAGAAGGTGAATTGAGAGCCTTCATATATCAAGGATGTAATCAGAAGCATTTAGGTGAATTGGATCACGCACGGCCGTTGGATATGATGCCATTAATCATGCTGATGTTATTGATTTATTCCAACAACATTTTCAACCATTGGATTTAAAATTTTAGGCCAAATATTAAAAAACAACCATCCAATTAATCTAGACCATTTGATAAGCATCGTTATATATTTTGGTATGATATTAATGCGCATCATCTTACGGGGTAATGTGTGCATATATATGAAAAACGATGATGAAAATCATCTTACTAAACAGTATAGTATTGCTCACTGCCTATGTGGAAAAAACACTCCCAAACAAAATCAAAGCATTTTTTGTGAAAAATCGGTCTTGGAAGCATGTGTTTTTTGTTGAAAACCGTCTCAAAAAACGTTCATGCTTCCAAACAGCATGATAGTTTAGAGAGTTTTCAGTTATAGGAGACTATGACTTTTAGAGGACAGTTTATCATCCAACTGGCTTATATGGTAGCTCATTTATGGGGTGTTTGCAAATGTGGAATGGTATTGTTTTCTAAATAAAAAACAATTGTTATGTAGGGCTATTCATAAGAAGGCCCAACCCGGACCGACCCAACCCGAGTCGGCTGGGTTTTCATCAGCACCGGTCGGTTTTGGGTTGTACAAATTCATAAACCAATGGTTCAGGTCGGTTTCGGTTTTCACACAAGAAAACCGAAACCGAACTGACTTAGTTCCTACTTAACTAAAAATTGAAATATCTGAAAATATATATTCCAATATCTATATCTAAAAAATATATATTATGAAATATGTCAGATATATATTTTCAAAAAATATATATTCTAAAATATATATTCCAATATATATATAATACATATTTCAGTTTTAAATATATTTCCAGAAAACTAGGTGGCCATGAGGGGCATGGATGAACTTAAAGCCGAAATCGACACAAACCGACCCAAACCGACTCAAACCGACCATGTTGGCTTTGCTTAACACTGGGCCGGTTTTGGTTTCCATCTCAAGTAACCCGACCAGGTCGGGTTGGTTGGAAAAACCTCAGTAAACCTACCCAACCTGACCCATGAATAGCCCTACTGTTATGTCAGCAAAAATAATACAAAAATGCTGATATGGTAGTTGATTTTGTTTTAGAGAAGAAAACCATTCACATCGACAAACGCCCCCTTACTCCGCTGAGATATGTTTGGCATAACGATGGGACATATAATATTTCAGCTAACTCAGGAGTCCAACTTGGGCTGGGTTAGTTGAACCCAACCCAAAAAATGTATAGTATTATTCCTCAAGCTAAACAGCATGATAGTTTAGCTTACATAATGGTGACTTCATTGGAAAGCAAAGAGGACAGTTTATCATCCAACTGGCTTATATGGTAGCTCATTTATGGGGTGTTTGCAAATGTGGAATGGTATTGTTTTTTAAATAAAAAACAATTGTTATGTAGGGCTATTCATAAGAAGGCCCAACCCGGACCGACCCAACCCGAGTCGGCTGGGTTTTCATCAGTGCCGGTCGGTTTTGGGTTGTACAAATTCATAAACCAATGGTTCAGGTCGGTTTTGGTTTTCTTGTGTGAAAACCGAAACCGAACTGACTTAGTTCCTACTTAACTAAAAATTGAAATATCTGAAAATATATATTCCAATATCTATATCTAAAAAATATATATTATGAAATATGTCAGATATATATTTTCAGAAAATATATATTCCAATATATATATATAATACATATTTCAGTTTTAAATATATTTCCAGAAAACTAGGTGGCCATGAGGGGCATGGATGAACTTAAAGCCGAAATCGACTCAAACCGACCCAACCCGACTCAAACCGACCATGTTGGCTTTGCTTAACACTGGGCCGGTTTTGGTTTCCATCTCAAGTAACTCGACCAGGTCGGATTGGTTGGAAAAACCTCAGTAAACCTACCCAACCTGACCCATGAATAGCCCTACTGTTATGTCAGCAAAAATAATACAAAAATGCTGATATGGTAGTTGATTTTGTTTTAGAGAAGAAAACCATTCACATCGACAAACGCCCCCTTACTCCGCTGAGATATGTTTGGCATAACGATGGGACATATAATATTTTAGCTAACTCAGGAGTCCAACTTGGGCGGGGTTAGTTGAACCCAACCCAAAAAATGTATAGTATTATTCCTCAAGCTAAACAGCATGATAGTTTAGCTTACATAATGGTGACTTCATTGGAAAGCAAAGAGGACAGCTTATCATCCAACTGGCTTATATGGTAGCTCATTTATGGGGTGTTTGCAAATGTGGAATGGTATTGTTTTCTAAATAAAAAACAATTGTTATGTAGGGCTATTCATAAGAAGGCCCAACCCGGACCGACCCAACCCGAGTCGGCTGGGTTTTCATTAGCGCCAGTCGGTTTTGGGTTGTACAAATTCATAAACCAATGGTTCAGGTCGGTTTCGGTTTTCACACAAGAAAACCGAAACCGAACTGACTTAGTTCCTACTTAACTAAAAATTGAAATATCTGAAAATATATATTCCAATATCTATATCTAAAAAATATATATTATGAAATATGTCATATATATATTTTCAGAAAATATATATTCCAATATATATATAATACATATTTCAGTTTTAAATATATTTCCAGAAAACTAGGTGGCCATGAGGGGCATGGATGAACTTAAAGCCGAAATCGACTCAAACCGACCTAACCCGTCTCAAACCGACCATGTTGGCTTTGCTTAACACTGGGCCGGTTTTGGTTTCCATCTCAAGTAACCCGACTAGGTCGGGTTGGTTGGAAAAACCTCAGTAAACCTACCCAACCTGACCCATGAATAGCCCTACTGTTATGTCAGCAAAAATAATACAAAAATGCTGATATGGTAGTTGATTTTGTTTTAGAGAAGAAAACCATTCACATCGACAAACGCCCCCTTACTCCGCTGAGATATGTTTGGCATAACGATGGGACATATAATATTTTAGCTAACTCAGGAGTCCAACTTGGGCGGGGTTAGTTGAACCCAACCCAAAAAATGTATAGTATTATTCCTCAAGCTAAACAGCATGATAGTTTAGCTTACATAATGGTGACTTCATTGGAAAGCAAAGAGGACAGTTTATCATCCAACTGGCTTATATGGTAGCTCATTTATGGGGTGTTTGCAAATGTGGAATGGTATTGTTTTTTAAATAAAAAACAATTGTTATGTAGGGCTATTCATAAGAAGGCCCAACCCGGACCGACCCAACCCGAGTCGACTGGGTTTTCATCAGCGCCAGTCGGTTTTGGGTTGTACAAATTCATAAACCAATGGTTCAGGTCGGTTTCGGTTTTCTTGTGTGAAAACCGAAACCGAACTGACTTAGTTCCTACTTAACTAAAAATTGAAATATCTGAAAATATATATTCCAATATCTATATCTAAAAAATATATATTATGAAATATGTCAGATATATATTTTCAGAAAATATATATTCTAATATATATATATAATACATATTTCAGTTTTAAATATATTTCCAGAAAACTAGGTGGCCATGAGGGGCATGGATGAACTTAAAGCCGAAATCGACTCAAACCAACCCAACCCGACTCAAACCGACCATGTTGGCTTTGCTCAACACTGGGTCGGTTTTGGTTTCCATCTCAAGTAACCCGACCAGGTTGGGTTGGTTGGAAAAACCTCAATAAACCTACCCAACCTGACCCATGAATAGCCCTACTGTTATGTCAGCAAAAATAATACAAAAATGCTGATATGGTAGTTGATTTTGTTTTAGAGAAAAAAACCATTCACATCGACAAACGCCCCCTTACTCCGCTGAGATATGTTTGGCATAACGATTGGACATATAATATTTCAGCTAACTTAGGAGTCCAACTTAGGCTTGGTTAGTTGAACCCAACCCAAAAAATGTATGGTATTATTCCTCAAGCATCATAACTTTCTTCTATTACATAATGGTAATGCTAAACAGCTGAAGTCGATAAACCTTACCTACTGCATACTGGAAATAAGAAGGTTTTGGCCCAAAAGAAGTGAAGAAATCAAACCCATCAGAGTCTGATCCGATCCCAACCCAATATGAAGTAATAGGGTTAGATTAAGGGTTCTACAATTTGAGTTGGTTTAGGTTGAACTTGACCCAAATTAATCCGTCCGACTTGCACCCATATGTAACCTTTCAAATAGGATTCTGATTTGGTTACATTAGTCAGTCTTTTTTAACTTTGCCCTTTTGAATGAAGGGTGCCGAGCCATCTTGAGCAAGAGCAACCACGCTGTTTTATATGCTCAAAAGGTTTGTTAGTTTGTTTTGTATGGTCGGTTGGCATAAGCAAATCACACTCATCTTCCACTTAGATCCTACTCCTCCAAGTGGCAAGGACTGTGCTTTTGTGGCGTATTTTGTTAATGAAAAAGGAATAATAATAATAAAAAAAAGTGATAGTTCCACAGCAAAACTTGGAGGTCAACCAGCGGCAAATTTAAGGGCATTCTGGTTTCAATAATTCAATGCGATGCAAGTATTCGTATGTGGTATTGATGATCAACTGAGACAGAGTTTGGATTGGCCAACCACGAGGTCTCTGGAGGAGGGTGATCATTGGAAGCCACTCACACTTTAAACATGTCACTTGCCAGCTATTCCACGCAACTTGTTCGTTCGGCACAGAGTGCTCAACTATCATGCCTCATTTAACACAATTCATCCCAAATGTAGATGCCGTTCCAAATGAGTTTCTTTTCTCATAAGAGAAAATCTATCATAATATCTTTCTGAATGTCTCAATGTCTTTTTGGTGAGGGTGGGGCCTGGATTGGATCAAATTAAGTATGCCTAGATCTAAATTGGAATGGTTAATATCTAGATTCGTTCATGGAATTTTATCCATTAATTTAGATCGTATTTGGATTAGATTTTGATATTTAATATTAAACTAAAATTTGTCACAATATTAGATAGAACGTTATTAATGAAAACAGCTAAAAATGACGATATTGTATGATAATGAATATGGTTACTTGAATTAACTGTATGAGATTTGAATCTATGACTCTCGAGTAAATATGCAACAATCAAACCAACTTTTGCTAATAGACACAATTTAAATTTATGCAAGTATAAGTAGATATAATTAAATATTATTGAATCTGAATGAGTGATCTATATGAGGGTGAAAAATGGATCTGGGTTAACTGCCACTTGGACCAATTCGACGATCCATGGCCAGTGGGGGCTTGTGTTGGCATGACTCGTGTGCTAGGCACATTACCCATGGCCCAGCACGAGCACGAGCACGGCACGCATCATGGCTCGTGGCATGACTTGGCCCTCATCACCTTGTTATAATCGTTTTATAGTCATTATAAGGGGTTATAATGGCAAAAATACCCTTCAACAACTATAAACAACTAGATTTGAGCATTCGGTTAAAAACCATACCAAATAAATCAAAATTTTAAAAATTGAACTGAAAAAATAAAAACCGAAACCAAAATTTAGAAAAATCAAAATAATCGAAACCAAAATATTTTATTCGGTTTTCGGTTATTTTGGTTAAAACCGAATTTTAATAATATATACTCTATTATATATTATAAAATATATGTTATGAAATTGGATTTCAGTATATTATATATTATATATTACATATTACATATTATATATTATATATTATATATAATAATAAAAAGTTTGATTAATTCGATTAACCGAAATTCTAATTCCAAAAACTGAAACCAAAAATCGAAATAGCTAAACCGATTTAACCAAAAATCAAAACCAAAATTTTCAGTTCAATTATTCGGTTTTAACCGAATTATGCTCACCCCTATAAACAACTATTTTGGGGAGGTATGTGTATTTTAACCAGGGGTGCAAAAAATGACTAAAATGCCTCCAATAGTTATAAACAACTAGTTTAGGGGCATTTTCAAGTAAAGTGATAAATAAACTTTATAAATAACCAAAATACCTCTCTCAATAATTATAAACAACTAGTTTATGAGGGTATTTTGGTCAATTCAATTATTTTTAACCCTATAAATACCTTAGCCCTTGCCCATTTTCATCCCATATTCATAACAACAATCAAGTATAATCTTTCATATCATACTACTCTACTCTCATGTTCTCATTTTTTTTTTTTTTTTTAAGGAGAGTTGATTGAGTGTCTCAGCTGAAGTTGGCAATTTGGGATACTTAAAAGCTTTGCTTTCAAATTGAAATACCAAAACGGTAGACTGAATTCTAAGGACCAAAGTGCAATTATCGAATTAGCTGGATTTTTTTATAAAATTTAGATTTAAATATTTATTAAAATGGTTGATTCCTCTTGGACCCCCTCTCAAACCCAATTTGATGCTAGCCCTAGTAATTTTAGGGTAACAAGAAAGAAAACTAGTGATATTTGGAATTATTTTACCATCAAGGATGTAACTGGAAATGGCATGAAAGCATTTTGTAACAAATATAAACATGATTTTTACTATCAAAATAGTATTGTCGCTGACCATTTGAAAAGACATATATCAGATTTTTAGATGTCCAACATAGAAAATTTTGATATTTTTGCCTAATAGAAAATACAGAAAAATAATTATTTTATAATTGCTACTGTGACACATGACCTACTAACCCCTCTATTGTCCACAATAGCATTTGAGTTTTGTTTTAATGTAGGAAATAGAGTATTAGATGAGAAGAGGAGCTAGATGATGATAGATGAAACATTGAAGATGTGCATTTGTCTAAAATATTGGTTTGATGCAAATGATAAACCATAAGATAAAAGAGGACATGATATGTCGCCCAATGTATCACCAGTTAGTGGAACTTGAAGAAAATTTTTTAGATTATTGTAAAATTTGAGATTTTGTTCAATTTTATTTGTACCTTGTAAGTTATTTATAATTTTTTCAGCTCCATTGTAATTTTTTTTTTATTTTGTTATATAGTTTTTTCAATTTTCATTGTAAAATTTCCAAATTTATTTAATCATTTTATATTTTTATCGTATGAATTAATTATTCAAATGGAATAAGATTTTTTTTATGATTTTTTTTAATTATTGCTACAATCATTGAATTTAACATTTTTACTTCAATTATTTTTATTATTTTTTGATTTTTTGTAGTGAATAAAAAGAAAGAAAATGAACAATACAAATCATGTTATAGGCCTAGGCTCATGCTGCCCCCCTATGGCCTAGGGGTGGCAATTTTCCCCGTCCCCGATGGGTACCCAGGCTCCCCAACCCGATGGGGTTGGGGCAATCCCTGAATCCCCGATCAGGTTCGGGGACGAGGATGGAGAATGCAATCCCTGCCTTGATCCGACCCCAATTAATATATATATATATATATATAATATTATTTATTTTTTAAAATATTAAAACTTAAAAAACAGTAAAAGTGTAAAACACAAAACCCTCCACAGTTCAACTTCAAGTCTTTGATAGAGAGAAGAGATAACTCTCAACTCTGTCTCTAGAACGATTGAACCCTAGCTTGGTGCATGCCTTTGTCTTCGTCGCCCGAATCACCGATTCGTCGATCGCCATCGTGGTCAGAACCCTAGTTTCATGCCTTCTACAATCACCGACCTCAACTCTCGCAATGGTCATCTCTCTCCCTCTCTTTCTCTCTTTCAGTCTTGATCTCTCTGTTACATACTCACCCAAACTTACACTGATACACTCTAATTTGTTGGAGATTTGGGTCTCCGACGACGAATTCATTCTTATCAGGGTCGGGGATGGAGTGGGGATTCCTTTCCCCACCAAAGATCGGAAACCGGGACGAGGGTGATTTCGGGGTCGGGGTCCCCGCTCCGTTGCCATTCCTACCATGGCCATATCTGCTCGAGCCGTCCCGGCATGGCCTTACAGTGCGGGCGGCACAAAAATGTGGGCTATGCCGGGCCACAGTACGGACTACGGAAGTACGGAGCGGCCCGAGCGGGTATGGGGCGGTCCGGGTACGAAAATCCGGCCGCCCCGCTCCGTTGGCCATTCCTAGTTTCCTACGGCCAAAGCAGCAACCAGCAAATCCCTCAACGCGCGTACCATGGTCACCTTGGTGCCTTCCCGCTCCGCAAAGAGTGAAGTGAATAGAATATGAGCTCTGGTTCCACTCCACCACTCGTATACGAAGCAAAACCTAATTGTAGGATTTCGTAGTCAGGTTTTTTTAGGAGAGAAACAAAAACCTAATTTTTTGAATTACTCCCATACGGATTTGAAATGGAGTTCTGAATTTTCATGGGCTGAAGATGGGATCAATCGATCATTTGCACCAATTTTGGGACTTCTCTCCCGCTCTGCTTTCTTTTCTCGGAGAAAAATTTCGGACAAAAGATGATCTGCTTAAAGCTTCGGACCTCGTATTGGAATTGGATAAACAGTGCTTGGATTTGGATCACAATCTCACGGATCTCAACCAGAAACTTAAGGCAAGTATCGTCGCGTATGCTTCCCAGTCAGAACGAATCGGAGGTCTTTTCAATGAAATCAAGGCCAAATTGAACGATTTTAGGTCATCAACGTGCGTTTCAGGGTTATTCCTAGGTTTGCTTGATTTCCCTCGTCTTCTATTGTTTTTCATTTCTTTCTATTCTTTTTGCACCATTGTCGAGGGCTTTTTTTTTTCTTCTTATACTGTGATGCAAAATCCAAATTCCAAAATCTATCTGACTTTCTCTTTAGATGGAAGTGATGGAGAGAATTTAGGCAGAGCGGAGCAGATTCTAGTGAAAGAGCTGCCTTCACTAGCAAAAGAAGTGGCTAGGGTGGAGACTGTTCGCATTTACGCAGGTTAATCTCGTATGCTTGTCTTTTTGAAGTTGGATTGTTCATAGCAACCTTCGGCTTAAGTATTGGTATTCACAAACCAATTCAATAAATTCAGCTGGATAAGAAGATTTAATTAGAAAAGGAAAATAAATAACCTTTTTCAGGGAAATGCTAGGTAAAATCAAATATATCTTTAAAGTGACAAAACGATCTAAGCTTATTCAATGCCCTATTGATTGTTAGCTCATGGACCATTCTTTCGTTTATTTCCCAAAAAATTGAAGTTAACTCAAGCCTTTATTGTTTCTGAATTGCAGACTAACTTTCAACTTAATTACTCAAAACAATCAAAGGAGCGTTTACCCCTCGCTTTACCTTTGAGATGTTTGGATCACTTTTATTTGTAATTTACAGTTTTGAGATTAAAGATTATAACCAGTTAAACACTCTGCAATGAGTTAGAAAAAAATGGCTACTAATAAGGCTCCCTCACGGGCTTCATGAACAAAGTGAAAAACAGAGTAATTTGTTTCATTCATTATGAATTGCAACACAGGCAGTTAAATAAACGAAAGCAAACTAGCAAATGAGAGATCAAACTCACCAAGAATGGATTGAATCCATGTCAATTCAGCAGTAACTACTTCCTGTTTGCAAGAAAACTTGCAAATGAGATTATGAGGAAAATAATTTATCTGCTTGTAGATTGCCAGTCATCAGGCACCTCATGCAGTCAACATTGGATTACATATGTAAATTAAGCTTAGGTCATTGGAAAGTAGGGGGAGAAAGAGAATGTTTCATGACTTAATGATGCATTTGACAGCTGCCCAATGCTCAGAGGTGGTTTGTTTATAAACTAGCACACTTTGTAGTCTTTGTTGACTTTGAAGGAAAATAGCACTTGTAGCGGTAAGATATTGAAGAGCACCTACAGTGCGGCAATATTCACTACAATCTAGTAAAGGGTCCTGGAGTGATAGGAAAGTTAAGAATAGACATAGTGGTGCATGTCCTATATGATGAACTGTCCATGTCGGATGCATTGGATTCAGGCACTCCAAGGATTCTTGATGGACACTTGGACGTAACATTTTTATCAACTTGCTTATTTGGCATAATGAACAGCTAATATACACCATGAATGACATTATTTTCATAAACATGTATTAAGCAACAAAAATAAGCAGATAAGCTTTTTTTTGACATAGAAGGTAAAGTATTGTATTAATCAAAATAGGAAAAGATTACAACCCCCTGGACAACAAGGCCGTGTGCAAGGCCTATATCCTTTCTGTACATTTCCTAATTCCTATCCTGTGTGCATAGGTACAAAAAGAGAGCTTAAATAAAAAAAAAAAGAAGAAGTATACGGTCTGACTTTGAAACTTTTCTGTATTCCTTACCCAAGAATACAGCCTACCTCAAAAATCCTTCATATCAAATTTTCTTCTGTTCTGGACTTATTTTCGAAAGGCCTCCTATTTCTTTCCATCCAAATTGTCCAAACCACAGCTGCAGGCCCAGATCTCCAAATGATCTTTCCTTGTTTACATAGACATTTCAGATCCTAGCACCAAAGTAAAGCCGCCAAACTATTTTGGAAACAGAACCGAAGCTCAAAAACATTCAGAAACTTGGCCCATAAAACCCTTGCTAGTCCGCAATGGACCAGAAGATGACCCAGATCTTCAGAAGCTTCCCCTCTCATAACACACCTGCTGGGCTCCACCCTTAAACTTCTCCTAGCCAACTTATCTGTTGTTAAGCAACAAAGATTAACTTTTGGACCTTTTTTATAGGTATATGTTAGAATTGTTAGAAATAGTGTACTCTGTTGCTAGTAGTCAACCACTTCATGCAGAGATTTCTTAGTAGTCAACTACTAACAGTATACTGTTCGTAGTAGTCAATTACTAGACAAAGAGATTTCCTAATAGTCGACTACCAGGGCACTGTTGGTTATTCTCTTTTGATGTTGGTGCTGCCAGCCTATCTTTTTGACTCCAAATCTTTCTCTCCTCTCTTCCCTTCTTCCCTTTCCTCTTCTCTCTTCTATTCAGCAACGTTTCTACCAAGAAAACATTGTATTAGAGCATCGCTTCTAAGACTAAAAGCAGTTTGGTCACCGGTTCTTCTCAAATTTTCTTCTCTATTGATTGAGGTCGACTGTATGTTCATGGCACTGTTCATGTCTCAACTTTTATGTGCCCTAGGAATAGAGAATATTCTCTATTCTTTGGTGGAAAGTAAAAGGACTCAAGAGGACTGATCACCCCCCTTGGAAAAGAGGCTTTAATGCCTCAAGTTGCATTGTGTGAGTTGGTGGTGCTTTTCTAAAAGCTCTCTATTCGGTAGTTCGAAGAGGGCAATCTTTTGTTGTCTCAAGTTGTGAGGTAAGTGCTTCTTAATGTGTGGTGATTTTGTGGTGTGGTAACATCTTGCGGTAAGTGTATGATCTTCCCCTAGTGTTTCTAAAGTAGAAGGTTGGTGATTTTTCATTTTTTTTTCCGAAGGAAAAAGTGTGCTACAGTAGGTGCATACCACTTGTTTGACCGTTTTCCTAGGTGAAACACTAGTGATCTCTTCTCATATTCATGGCTTCATCAAGTGATAACACCAAACCTATAGTAGTTGTGCAATCAGATCTCATGACTTTTTAGTTAACTACAATGAAACTTAATGACACTAATTATATCCCATGGACCAAGTCGGTTGAGGTATCTCTCATTGCAAGAGGCAAGTTGAAGTACATTAAGGAGGATCCATTGAAAAGTGAATCAGAAGGGTAAAATGAATCGGTACGAGAGAATTCCCAAATTATGACATCTCTTTAGAATAGTATGGAGATATTCTGGTTTGAAGACTCAACAAGAACAAAGAGAACATCTAAATGTGGCAAGGTTTTTATTTGAGTTGATGCCTGAATTCGAACCAATGTGGGCCCAAATCTTAGGTAGTAGTGATCTTCCATCCTTGTTTGAGATTTTCTCCCACATAAGGAGAAATTCAAGTCCACATAGTGATCATTCCCCATCTTCAGAAAGATCAGCCATGGTGATTTTCAGAGGAGGTTTTCTTGGTAGAAATATGCGTGGTAGAGGTGGAGGTAGTGTGAGGGGTTTTGGCCATGGGCCTAGTGGTTCAGCTCGTGAGTGCTCACATTGTGGATGAAGTCACATAGTCAACTTTTGTTATGATCTTTATGGCCTCCATTTTCTTTGGCTAACCATGCAATGGTGGAAGGTGACTTTGGGAGTCTTTGTCTGATTAAAGATGCTCTTGCTTCTAATGTTGGTAAGGATAAAGACACAATCTCTATCTCACTTTTGCCAGTCTGCTTCTTCCAGTTTTTCCACTGCTAAACTTGTGAAGTTAGGTGTTGCTTGCCTTGTTTCTAGTTCTACACCTTCACCCTGGCCAATTGATTCTAGAGCCTCAGAGCACATGACTGGCTCCTCAGATATGTCTGTATCTTTGTCACCACCTTCTACATCCCTGATTGTTACTTTAGTTGATGGTTCTTCTTCTACTATTGTTGGTACCGGTAATGTGTCTCTTGGTTCTAACCTTAGTTTATGCGCGATTCTTTATGTTCCCAAGTTTCCCTTTAGTCTCTTGTCTGTAAGTTTACTCAAATCCTTCATTGTTTAGTAACCTTTTATCCTTCATACTGTCTTTCAGGATCTCAAGACGGGGAGGATGATTGGTGGCGGTCATGAAATTGGAGGATTGTATTACTTGGATGACCATGGTCTTTAGAAGGTTCTTCACTCCTCTCTTACACCACATAAGTGTTGTCATCGTCTTGGTAATCCCTTCTTTGTGTGTTTTGAAAAAGCAAGTCCCAATGCTGGAGTTTGTAACTCAGTTAGATTGTGAGTCATGTTAGTTAAGCAAACATCATAGAGTGTTTTTTGTTCCTAGAGATGATAAGAGTCCTAAGTCCTTTTGCTTTAGTCCACTCAGATGTTTGGGGCCCTAATCGTGTGTCATCTTATAGTGGATTCAAATATTTTGTAACATTTATTGATGACTATTCAAGAATGACATGGATTTACTTAATGAAGGATCGTTCAGAATTATTCTCTATTTTTCTATCTTTTCATGCTAAGATAAGGAATCAATTTGGTGTATACACTAAAGTTTTTCGTTTTGATAATGCCAAAGAATACTTCCATAAAAGTTTTCAGTCTTATTTTGACTCTCACGGTATTATTCATCAGTCCTCCTGTTCACACACTCCTTAGCAAAATGGTATGGCCAAAAGGAAAAATTGTCATGTGATTGAAATTACTTGGGTCTTGCTGATTCAAATGTTGGTCCCTAAAATATATTGGAGTGATCCAATCCTCACCTCTTGTTTTCTCATAAACCATTTGCCCTCTTTAGTCCTAGATGTTGAGTCACCTTTCTCTATTTTGTTTCCTTCTACTTCCCCTTTCTCTCTTCCTCCTCATGTGCTTTGTTCACAAATTGGGTCAAGGCCATGATAAACTTGACTATAGGGCTATCAGATGTGTTTTCCTTGGTTACTCTCGTACTCGAAAAGGTTACAAGTGTTATGATCCTGTTCTACAGATAGCTTTTGTTGAATTGGATGCTAACTTCTTTGAGAGTTTATCCTATTTCTCTGGACGTGAACCTACTCCTTCTATTCCTCTTCCCTTTGACTCCGACGGTGTCTTTCTTGTTACAAGCAGTTGATCAACAACCATAATTGTTACAAGCAGTTCACACACTCCAGATGTGATCAACAACCATAATTGTTACAAGCAGTTCACACACTCCAGATGTGATCAACAACCACAATTGTTACAAGTAGTTGATCCAACTCCAACTTTTAACCTGGCACCAGAGTCTTTCTTGTTGACAAATTCACCACCCTTAGATCTTGGTCTTACTATTGCTGTTCGTAAGGATGAGTGTTTGCACAGATCATCCCCTTTCTCGATATGTCTCCTTTGCTCACTTATCTCCTTCACATCAACGGTTCATTTCCCTACTGCGTTCTCTACAGGAAGCTCTCTCATCTCTTGATTGGAAGAAGGCAACGAATGAAGAATTTCATGCTCTTCAATCCAATAATACTTGGGATCTCACTTCCTTACCACCTGTGAAGCAGTCTATTGGTTGTTGATGGGTTTATACAGTTAAACATCGTCAAGATGGTAGTATTGAGTGGTTCAAAGCTCGACTTGTTTGTTGCCTCTATTTGGGTTCTGGTGAAACAATTTCACATTTAATAATCTCATGTCCCTTTGTGTTCTTTATTTGGTCTTGGTTCTCTTCTCTCTTTGGCTATAGGTGGACTCCCTTCTCAAGCATGGTGAACCTCGTTGATCCAACTTTTTACAGGCAACCAACGGTTCATGGAAGGATTATGTGGAGAGCCACTAGAGCTGCTGTATTGTGGTCAGTGTGGGAGAAAAGAAACAATAGGATCTTTAAAGGCAGATGTTGATCCAAGGAAGAGGCTATGGAAGGAATAACTACTAAGGTTATCCATTGGATGAAATCCTGTGATCTTTTTAAGGATTTCTCAATTGAAGACATTTATAGAAGTTGGGGTATTGTGGCATCTACTACTACTTCCAAAGCTAAGATACAGGAAGTTTAGTCCCCACCAGCACAAAAAAGGGTGAAACTGAACTTTGATGGAAGCTCTATAGGTAATCCAGGCCCATCTGGTATAGGAGGTGTTTTCAGAGATAATGAAGGCAAGATAATGGCTTTGTTTTCTGGTCCAATAGGAGTTGGAGATTCCTTAAGAGTGGAAATCTTGGCACTACATCAAGGTGTAAAACTGGCAAACAGTTGGGGCTACGGCGGATTAAGATAGAGGGAGACTCCAAGTTGGTAATTGGGTGGATGCAATCAGGGCAGCTGGGAATTTGGCAATATAGACAGCTGATAAGGTAAATTCTTAACATAACAAGGGAGGTGGGTGTTTGGTTCAAGTGGGTAAGGAGATCAACAAATGGTTTTGCTGACGTCCTAGCAAAACAAGGGACTACAAGGGAGAGTCTTTTTTGGGCAGTGCTGTAATGTTTGATGTTTATTGGATCAACCTTTTCTAATAAGGGTTGAATTCTATATTTTAGGTTAATTTATCTCTAATGAAAGTTATCGTTTCTGATAAAAAATAAAAAATAGCTCGACTTGTTACTAAAGGGTATACTTAGACCTATGGTGTGGACTATTCAAACACCTCACTTGTGGCTAAAATAGCTTTTGTATGAGTGTTCATCTCTTTAGTTGCCCACTTTGATTGACCCCTATTTCAGTTTGATGTTAAAAATGTTTTCCTACATGGTAATTTTCAAGAAGAGGTGTATATGGAGAAACTTCTTGGGTATATTGCTCAGGGGGAGTTTGGGAAGGTGTGTTGATTAAAGAAGGCTATCTATGGGCTTAAGTAGTCACCATAGGCATGGTTTGGTCATTTTACTAGTGCGGTGCAAGATTTTGGCTTAAAACAATGCAGTGTTGATCATTCTGTGTTTAGCAGGGACTCTTTATCTAGAAAAACCATTCTAGCAGTGTATGTTGATGATATTGTTCTCACTGGTAATGATACACATGGAACTAATGAGTTGAAATAGTTCCTACAACAACACTTTCAAACTAAAGACCTAGCAACCCTGAAGTACTTTCTTGGAATTGAGGTAGCTTGATTGAAGTGGGAATCTCTTTGTCCCAACAAAAGTATGTTTTGGATATGTTGGATGAAATTGGGTTATTGGGATCCAAG
The DNA here is from genome assembly GCF_056320005.1 of Nelumbo lutea. Lineage (NCBI taxonomy): Eukaryota > Viridiplantae > Streptophyta > Magnoliopsida > Proteales > Nelumbonaceae > Nelumbo > Nelumbo lutea. The sequence goes on from NC_142687.1 coordinate 16,445,824, forward strand.
CCAGTTGAAACTCCTATGGATCCCAATACGAAAATGACTAATAGTCAGGGGGAGCCGTTAGAAGACTCTGCAAGGTATTGGAGACTGGTAGGCAAGTTGATCTATCTTACCATCACTAGGCCTGACATCTCCTTCAATGCTGGAGTCCTCAGTCAATTCATGCAGAATCCAACAATTTCTCATTGGAATGGTGTTATGAGGGTGTTGAAGTATCTAAAGGGTGCTCTTGGTCGAGGGTTTTTGTCTCTAGTAGGGTATTCAGATGTAGATTGGGCAAGGTCTCAAATGGATAGGAAGTCTACTATAGGTTATTATACCTTCTCGTGTGAAGATCTTGTTATCTAAAGAGCAAGAAGCACAGTGTGGCTGCTAGGAGTAGTGCTGAAGTTGAATTCAGGGCAATGGCCCATGCTACTTGTGAGTTAGTTTGGTTGAAGCATATTCTTCAGGAAATGAATATCACAATTTTCCAACCCATTAAATTGTTTTATGACAATCAAACTGCAACATATATTGCCTCCAATCTAGTGTTTCATGAAAGGACTAAACACATTGAAGTTGATTGCAATTCTGTAAGAGACAATGTAACAAGTGGAGATAGCGTTACTCCCTATGTTAAATCTGAAGACCAAGTAGCTGATATCTTTATTAAAAGTGTGGGTCGCTCAAGGATGGATTATATTTGTAACAAACCAGAACTCTATGATATATATTCTCCAACTTGAGGGGGAGTGTTAGAATTGTTAGAAGTAATGCTAGTAGTCAACTACTTCATGCAGAGATTTCTTAGTAGTCAACTACTAGACAAAGAGATTTCATAGTAGTCGACCACCAGGGCACTTGTAATTTTTCTCTTTTATTTTGTCGCTCTAATACAAATAGTGATGCTGGCGCCGCCAGCCTATCTTTTTGACTCCAAATCTTTCTCTCCTCTCTTCTCTCTTCTATTCAGCAACATTTCTACCAAGAAAGCAGTATACAATGTTAACATTTGAAAAAAAAAACTATAATATCTTAATAGCTTATGTTTTTCTATGGCAATGCCCTCAAGTCTTTGTTTTATATCTTATTGAGACACTCCTGAACATGCATCACTCAGAGAAAGTTATGGTTTTACATGTGGTTTAGCATCATCAAGTTTTGCTTGAGAAAGTAAGTAAAAAGAGGCAACTATATAATTCTGGTCCAGGCAATCGAGGGTCTTGGGAGGGGTGGACTACATTGGACCTAACCTCTGGGACCCTTTTTCTCTTTTTCTTTCTTTCTTCTTTTTTTTTTTTTTTTTTTTTTTTTTATAAATGGTGTATTGTATTGCCGAACTATAAAGACGGTAAGACTCCTCACAAAACATATGGACCTAACTACTGGAACTCTTTTAGCATGAAATGACCACTTCTGAGAGAACAAAACTTCAACATAATGGGCTACATTCTGATGGAGGGGCCTTAGCATGATGAAACTTTAAAATAATTTCATTTGTAGGAGTCAATTTCATAATTTGTAAAGATTTTTAGCTATAGAAAGATGTAATATATCATGAGTTGGAAGAGTAGCAATTAGATTGTTCTTTTTTTTCTAATCTTTGTTTTTTTTAAAATGAAAGATGATTGGGGTCAATTTGGAGGAACATATGTGATGGATACGAAAACATGAACAATTTCAGTTTATCACCTGATTAGGGGGCCATTATATGCTGTCTTCTAAAGGTAAATCATTCAGATGTCTTGCTTTATGACCAACTTTGATTGTCAGGGAGAGAGGTGAAGCAGCAAAAATTGCAAGCCTCTGGAGAGCAAGTTCACCCTGGTTGATGATAGTCAAACATAATGGTTGCAGCTCAAGGTGTGTTGCCAGCAAGGATCAAAATATCGATACACACCAATACCAAAAATTGGGTATCAATGCATATTGATAGACCAATACTCTTTTTTTATAACTTTTTTTTGGTCAACCTGAGAGGGATGCCTTCTATCAGTGTGCGTATTGTATCGACATTTTGATCATTCGTTCCCAGGCTGATTAAAAACTTGGCATAGAGCTTATTGATTGGCTGGAGATGACTGTTGATGTTTTGGCTTAGTAGTACCGATTGTTCCTTTGCTGTAACCATGACCAAGCTTTTTTAATTGATTCTGTATTTGGCAATTGTTACATGCACAATTAGAATTATTGGAGTAGGACAAGCTTTTGGCAACACCGTTAGATGAAGCATTTGAATTGCAACTGAGAGATTTTGATTCTTGAGACAAAGTCATGGTTAAGAAGAATGCCATGGAGTACGTTAAGAAGAATGCCATGGAGTACTGTAGTATCTATTGGTGAATTGCAGAAAAAAATCATGTACTGGAAGGAGTACTCCCATAAGTAGAGAACTAGTTAGAAGTTGATAAAAAGACAGCCCAGTGCATGAGGTTCCTGCCAATGCAGGATCTGGGGTGGGACAATATCCAGATTACCAGCAATAAGTTTCACCTATTGGAAAGACCAAAAACAGTGATGTGGGGCAGAGAGAGGAAAGAATGATCCTTCTTCTCTTCCTATGTCTGCATCATTTACTTGTTGGATGGGGAATTGGCAATGAACTTCTTCAATGTAAGAGCCTAGGAAGTTGTCTCTTTCCTTTTGTTTGGCAGGGCTGGGATTGGTGGCTTCAAGTGGAATGGCTGATATGTTTCAAGAATGGAAGTCAGTTCCATTAATTAGAGGACAGTTTGTTGGAAAGCTGTTATTCATGCTGTTAAGCCTGTTATGAATGAGCAGGGTGTCAGCAATGAAGCACTTCTGATTGGAAGTGCTACGGGAACATGTCTTCTTGCTAGTTGACTCTTGGGCATTGACTCCTAGGTTGTTCCAAGGGATTTCTTTCAATGTTCTATCATCATTATCACCCAAGCCTTATCCTAACTATATGGGATCTTCTTGCAGTGTTCTATGAAAGGGATATTTTGGAAATTGTTTAATCATCCTCTCCTCATATTCCACACACCTTAGCTTTGCCCTGACCACATCCAACAACGGAGGAGTAGCATTTTAATGGCAGCTCCTTGGCTATCCCAGGCTTCATAACATTGATGAGCTGTCATCAGTTCAGCATCAGTCTACCAACTTGGGTGGAAACTACAGCCATACAAGTGAGCAAATGGGGGACATGGATTCCACCAGGGCAGAGGCGACTTCCCTTCTCACTGGCTCATGGATTGTTTTGAGATTGCAATCCTCTTCTTTGACTGTTGAAGGAAATTTTGGACAATGTCATAGTTGGAGTAAAGCATTAAGTAATGAAAAGTAACTTTTATCTGTAGTTATCTAAGGTTGGAATTAATCGAAATATATAAAGATTGGTTTAATATAACATTAAAAAATAGATATGGACTATTTTAATAGTTCATACTTATATAGAGATGTTTTCTGTAAGCTTTCCGATCTTGCCAACTTAGATTCTCAGACACATTGGATTCTGATTCCTGTGTCCATGTTCATGAAAAACTATTTTTTATCAGTAACTGGTCAATGTATTTATTAATTAAAAGAATACTATTATAAAATGTGCTCAGCACACCTAAATGAGGGCTAGAATTGCTACCCACCCCTGCATTACCACTTTCTTTTCTTATAATTACAACATGAAATCACCCCAATATTGGTTATCCTTACCTCTTTTCTTGCCAACACATCTTCCATGCCATGTGTGTCCATGTAAAGCTTGTCATTATCTCCTCTGCCAACCAGAGAGGTTGTTGGTCCTTGTGCAGTATCTTATTGAGTGGGGCTTTGTATATGTTATGATCATATTAATATATTATTTTATCTACTCTCAAAAAAAAAAAAACTATTTTACTTCCCTTATTGCATTCCTGTGTAACCATGGGAACTACTTTTACCTATCCACCTGCCAGATCTACCACTTGTGTTTGTTTTGACAAGGGTTGGCTTGAGCTGAACCTGACTGAATCTGTTTTTTTTTTTTTTTTTTTTTTCTGGTATTTGAACCTGACTGAATCTGATCTATATGTCATGTTGGACAATCCACCCTTAACATGACAATATATGTTGCATAACTTATTTAGTTAACTATTTTTCATAGAATATCATGAACTTATGATAGTGTAGAGGTTGGTTAGTTGCATATACATTAAGTTCCCATTTGAGAAATAGTAAGCTCAACTTTATGCCATTTTAGCTTATCAAATATCATAGCTTCTAATCCTTTATCAACTTGTCAAACATGACACTCATTGTGGGTTGGATATTGGGTATTATTGAACTTTGGTTTGCCCAGCTGTAACCTGATCCATCCCACCCAAGTTTAACCTTTTTTTTTGACAATTAAAAAAAATCTCAAAGGAAAAGTGGAGGGAACAGGGAATAAATTGTTTGTATTGAACTAGATCAGGTTCTAACTTGGAGCATCTTCTATTAGGGGGTTAAGTGTTAAGACATCCAAACTCCAGCAAATGTGATCAGGTTACCATAAGGTAGAATACAATTTTGCTTTATGGCTATTTCGTATGCCCTCGTCATTTCTCAACCTAGAATTCATTTATATAATACATTAATGCTAGGCTTCTCCACTAATTGCTTGTTGCAGTTGTGAAATTTTTCTTTATTCTTTCTGATTGTCATTTTTTTATTTAATTCGTTCCAGAGACGGCATTAAAGCTTGACACTTTGGTTGGTGACATTGAAGACGCTGTTTCCTCTACCATGACTGGACATTTGAGAAAGATTCACTCTTTGGAAAATTTAGAAGTAAGCAACCTATAATTCAATGGAACAGCTGACGTTACAAATGACACCTTATTTGATTCCAATGTCTCAATCATTATGCAGGAAACACGTCTTATGGCCATTAAATCGCTCAAACTAGCAGAGGATGTCTTAACTTCTGTTACAAAAGCACGGCCTCAGTGGACACATCTTGTTTCAGCTGTTGATAACAGGGTTGATCGAGCTTTGGCAATTTTAAGACCCCAGGCAATTGCAGATTACCGTGCCCTTCTTGCTTCCCTGGGATGGCCACCACCTCTTTCCAATTTGAATTACTCGAATGCAAATGCAGGGAAATCTCCTGATATCCTAAATCCTCTTTTCACAATGCAAGGGGACCTGAAAAAACAATACTGCAAAAATTTTCTTGCTTTATGCAGTCTCCAGGAGTTGCAAAGACAGAGAAAGTCTCGGCAACTCGAGGGGCATAACCGAGAAGTTGCTCTACGCCAACCACTTTGGGTAATTGAGGAGCTTGTGACCCCTATTTCATTGGCATCCCAACATCATTTGTTGAAGTGGGTTGAGAAGCCACAATTCATTTTTGCTCTTGCATATAAGGTAATCCGGGATTATGTTGACTCCATGGATGAATTATTGCAACCGTTAGTTGACAAAGCCAGGCTTGTGGGTTATAGTTGCAGAGAAGAATGGATTTCTGCAATGGTAACCTCCCTAACAACATTCTTGGAAAAAGAAATCTTTCCTATTCATGTTGGACGCCTGGAGGACAATGTCTCTGATCTTTCATCACACGCTAGACTCTCATGGCTGCATCTGGTTGATTTGATGATTGCTTTTGATAAACGAGTTCATTCTCTGGTCACACATTCAGGAGTCCTGCTTTCCAATGGGGAATATGATAACTTACAGAGGATCTCTTCCATGTCTGTCTTCTGTGATCGGCCTGACTGGCTTGAGTTATGGGCAGAGATAGAGCTGGGTGACATGCTTGATAAGATAAAGCCTGAGATGGAGGATGAGAGAAGGTGGACAATGAAAGTTCAGGGAGAAGTTCTGCGAGGATCTGAAGATTACAAATCTCCTGCAGTTACTGTTGTTGTTATCCGGCACTTGTCAGCCATGGTGGATCGTTGCCGGCCATTAGCAAGAATTTCATTAAGAGCAAGGTTTATCCAATTAGCCGGGCTGCCTATAATACATGAATTTTTTGATGTATTACTTCGAAGATGCCAAGAAGCAGATGCGTTGACTGCTCTAGTAGATGATGATGCCCTTATCAAGGTAATACATTCCATCAATGCAGCTCGGTACTGTGAGTCTGTTTTGAAGGAATGGTGTGAAGATGTGTTCTTTCTTGAAATGGCACTGAACCATGGCGATCAAGTTATAGAGGAAGTTGATTCAGCAAGTTTAGTGGCAGGGACTGCTGAAGGACCTGGGAATGGTATTTTTGAGGAGGTAATCAAGAAGTTGGAGGAGTTCATATCAGAGTGGGTTGAGAAGATATCAATAGTTGTTTTAAGAGGATTTGATGTTCAGTTACGCGATTATGTCAAGAACAGGAAGCAGTGGCAAGAGAAGGGGGAAGAAAGTTGGAGTGTTTCCAAGTCATTTGTGGGGGCTATGGATTATCTGCAAGGGAAAATTTCAAAACTTCAGGAGGGTCTGAATGAGATTGATTTTATTGGTATATGGAGAAGTTTGGCTGCTGGGGTGGACCGGTTAGTTTTTAATGGTGTTTTGATGAGCAATGTGAAATTTTATAATGGGGGTGTTGAGAGATTTGGGAGTGATTTGGAGGTTTTGTTTGGGGTATTTGGAGCTTGGTGTTTGAGGCCTGAAAGCTTTTTCCCCAAGATCAATGACGGTTTGAAGCTGTTGAGAATGGGGGCTAAACAGTTGGAGGAACTGGAGGTAGGGAAAGGGAGATGGTTGAAGGAGAGTGGATTGAGGCATTTGAGTGTAACGGAAGCAGAAAAGATTGCAAAGAACAGGGTCTTCACAGGTTGAAGACTTGATCGAATTTCCTTTCCCTTCTTTTTGTTTTCTAATTTCATAATTCACCCAAGGAAAAAAGGTATCATAACAGTGAAGTCTTGTAGATGGCTATGGAGCTCTTAAACTGACCCATTTTTCCCCTCAAAAGATGTAATAATGAAGAATATTCTTTGGAAGTAGTTCAAGGATTTATCTGTATAAGCGTGCTTGTACTAATAAACAATCCCTCCGTTGGACGGACCTTCATGTCGGTCCACTTTCCCAAGTCTCAAACGTCTGTATTTCTACTCCAAACACTGGGTGGATGTATAGTGGTGGTGGGTGGCAGTAGCAATGTAGCATCTTGGTGGATTTAGATCTCGATAAAGAAACCATCAGATAATCAGGTACTCGGGTAGCGGCCAGAGTTTCAAATTTAACCAAGTACGACGGTGGTATTTGTGACCGAAGTAATTACCAATAAAAAAAAAACAGGAAAAAAAAGGTGACCAAAGAAAAGGATTCAAAAGTTTAAAAATCTCTCTCTGACCGACAGATTCAGTGGACCCTTACGTGCACGTTGACTCCTTTGAAGAAGAAAAAGAAGAAAAAAGAGCTTACCACCAGCAAACCTGGAGATTTATCCGATGATCAGCAGACATCATCGCAGCCGGAAAACCTTCAGTATGGTTTTGACGATTCCACGCTCACGGCTTCGTTAGAACCAGATAAGCGGGAATTCACAAGCCAGCCAAAACGCTGGCCCTTCAGCAGCAGCTACTTCTTTGAGAGGCAGCGTTGGAATGGCGATATCGCCGTCGTCTGCTCCTGGCACTAGCTCTCAGGGCGGCGAGTCTTTTTTTTTCGTTTTCTTAATTTTTTTTTCTTTATTTGAATCCGTGGAAAGGAGAAGCTTCAGTTCAAGGGTTGTACAACGGGTTTGTCGGATCTCTGTCTCGCAGCTCAAACAGTGAGAAGACCACCGGTGATTTTACTGCGCAAACAACATTGAGAAGACCAACAGCGACGTTCAAAACAGAGGCAACCCTGTTTTGACCACCGGTGCTAAAAGAAGAAAACGGCACTGAGAAGGCGGTGCAGGAAGAGCACCGGCGACGTTCAAATCGTTATATTTGCCTCTGTTTTCCATATTTTAAAAGTTTTTTTGTGTACATTAGACCAGACAATCAGACAAAAAGCTAAAAGAAGAAAACGACGGTGGTCTTCTCACCGTTGAGACCACCGGCGACGTTCAAATCTTCTTCCCACTGTCATTTTTTGCTGCTGATTGATTCCTAACCATCTGATGTCGTTTGCGCAAGAAAATCGCTGGTGATCTTCTCACTGGCCAGGGTAAGGCTCGGATATGAGAGAATGGGAGGAGAGAGGTTTTCCATATTTTGTCTTTTAGCGTCCGGTTCAACCGGACGATAGAAATTAATATTAAACGCTCGTTAAGTAAATGTTGGTTCAAAGGAGCCGACGTGCACGCCTCCTATTGGCGGGTTCACGCGCCCCATGAACCTAAGAGTCCATTGAATCTGGACTCTGGGTCCCATGACCACGTCATAATCTCTCTCTCTACTAATAGGTCTTTGCCGACTTGCTGTGTTTTGTGAACTAAGTTGTAATTCAAGAAAAAGTAGGAAATGGGAAAAACTTCTACTTTTAAGTATCGTCTTTTCAGTTTTACACTCTTACTGCATTATAAAAACTCAGTTATTACTCCCCTTCCATTTTGTCATTCGCTCGATCGTACATCCATTTACACTCGCATACGAAGCTTTAATATTTCTGCTTTCCCACTCTCCTTCCAGTTCCAGTTTTTGATTAACTCATTCTTCATTTGTGCCTTCATCCACCAATCTGCTTCAAGATGTCACTCATGAATTTGAATGCTCATATTCAAGAGTATTACATGGCTTCTGCAATTCGGGGATGAGGAAGGAGATGATGCATTAGCGACGAACGATATGCGGTGGAATGTTCCAGAATCACAGCAAGAACTTCGTCGTGAAGACTTACTACTTACTATGCGACTTCCTTCGTTCAAGGGCCGTATCTGCCATGTTTTCTGTGCTTCTCTGAGGAGGCGAAGGAGCTCTTTGTCATGGGGTAGTTCTACAGCGGAATCTAGTAGTCATGCTAGCTGTTAACCAAGGCCGCCCCAGAAGGGGATGAAGGTCTAGGAGTGCTAAGGTTAGGCATTCAAGAAAGTCAACCACTTCTCAAAGAGTACGTTAAGTTTTTGGTGATTTGCCCGAAGATAACATCAGTTTTCTTAAAAATCTTACAAGCAAAATTGACGGTCATGTCCCTAACATAAACCTGCTAAGCATAGACAAAACTAAGCCTGTATTAGACCGTCACATCCTGGCACCAAGCATTTCTTCCTTTGATCGAGAGATGGTCATTACTGTTTTTAATGGAGCCCCATGCTAGTTGCTTCTGTCCACATATTGCATACTCTGAGTGAACGGTACGACGAAAATGCTGGAATACAGGGGGGGAGGCGGAGCCATTTTATTGATGGATTCCTTGGTCCTTAAACTTTTTGTTAAATCAAATATTTATATATAGTTTGTAAATAGAGGTAAGATAAAAAATGTAATAAAGTGAGTCCTTGGCCCTTCCAAACTGAAATTAAAATGTTAAAATGATCATTTTCTAATTCTCCTGCAAGCAATTCTTAAAATTAAAAACTTATTTTATTTTATTTTTTCTTCAAAAAAATCTATATTAGACCCAAACCTTCCCACCCATTTTCCTATTCAGCCTACATCTTCTACTCTCAAGTCTCACCTAATTTTCTTGTTTAATTTGCCCCTCCCCTGCCATAGCTGCAGTTTCGATGGAATCAATGGATGCCAGCAACATGGCCAATAGCGGTGGGTTCGGAGCTGTCTCAACGTCTGTGTCAGCCATTGAAGCGTTGGAAATGGTGAGATTCGACGTCAATGGTGTGGATTCTACTTCCACTATATGTTGTACCATCTGTTTGGAAGAGCTCCCAATCGGGTCTAGGTCACTCACATGAGTCCGGATCTGCTCTTCATAAAGCACACCAACCTTACAAGCACATCCCACCATGTATCAAGAACATCTCCTGTACTTATATGTTATTATTCATGAGAAATATTGTTAATGCATGATGGGATGTGCATGTTAGATCACTGTGAGGTGTATTATGTGGAGTAAATCCCAATTTCAGTTGCATGCCTTGTTCACATGTAGGAATGGCAATTTCATAGGAATTTTCGGGTAAACAATCCGTCTTGATCCTAATAGGACCCGTTTATTAAAACCCGATAGGGTTTGGGATGGATTTGAGTTTTGACTTTAGGGCATTTGATGCTTGATATCGGGATGCATAAATATGAACCGATTATATTATATATCATACAAAAATTTATAAATTTTAAGTATTAAGATAATAATTCTATTATTAATATTTTATTTATATAATTTTTTTGGGATTAAATCATCATTTGATGTAAATTTGGACTTGATAGATTGCTTATTTCATTTAGTTATAAAATGCTATTTTTAAATATTAATTTCTTTTAACTTTTAGTTGCATGGATTGATTGTTTTGATAAACACAAAATTTAATAAAATATATTTTATTTCATTAAATAACACAAAAGGTGAGATGACTTTGTGGCTTAAAATAGTCCTAAGAGATTTTGTACTATCATTAATTGATCTAGGTTCAAGTCAAACTATAAGTATTAAGAAAATTTTTTAATAGAAAACATTTGATCAACGGATTTAAAAAATTAAAAGAAAAAATTAAACAACTTTAAAATCAGCAATACATAGGCGAGTTTGAGAATGGAAATTACCATTCCTACTCACATGTGTATCACGGAGGTTGCATTGCTAAATGGTTGGAAGTGAGTAACTTGTGTCTGCTGTGTCGTTATGAGATACCTAAAAGTTTGATGATGTTGTTTTTTTTTTTTTTAATTGTATATTGATTTTTCACATCAAAACATAAAATTAAATGAATTCTGAATTAATGCTTATTCATTTGTTAACCAACAATTAAGGTGCCATAAGTCTGACAAACTCAGTTTTATACTTTTATTCTCCCGTCAGGAATTTAATTTATTTTTTATTAAGATCAATGTCAAATTAAATCCAACACATGCTTTGCTTCCATGCAAAGGAGTGGAAAGATAATAGTTGAGTGACAACCAGTAACAGTGCGTGGGCCAGAGGCTACTCGGGTCCAACAAGTTGGGTCCAGGACGCAAGGTGGGAGGATCAATGTGGGAGGCGGGTAAGCCGGTACTCAATTGCGATATAATATTCGGACCCACGTTACTGTCAATATTTGATCCGTATGTTATTTCAAACTGTTTCAATTCTGAACAAGTTTGGGCAAATCTCACAGAACGGGATCTGCTCCTCACACAAGGGCGCTTCGCATGTACATCCATTGAGCATTGAGAATATCTCCCGTCAATAATAATTTACAAGTACAGAAGTTGCTTCCAGTACGATGTACATGTAAAGTGCAAGTGAAGCGCCCTGTGTGAGAAGCAAATCCGGTCTCAAATCTCACGGTGTGGATGCACAGTCTCACTTACCTTCTGCAAAACATGTGGCCATGGATATTTCCCCAGTTGGGTGTACAGTCTTAATGGTGATTTGGTAATCGAACACTCGACGCGTGAAGACGTGTCAATTGTCGACGTGTCAGTGCAACTAACCAAATCAACTCATGCGAATGATTCTACTGTCTAAGTCTGAGGGCTGGGGGGCGGCCCAATGAAAGGTTTCATCTTGGGACTGCTAGGGAATGGAAAGATCCCTGACAGCTTGATTGGCACCTTTAAGTCTAACCTGGTTACTTCAGTATTCATCGCTGAATCTAAGATGATGGTGTTTGGTTCTCTAGCTATTTATTTGAAAAAAATTATATGAGTTTGTAGTCATTTATTTCAAAATGATATTTGATAAAATCCTTTATTAAATAAATATTTTCTTAATTTGTGTGAGAGCCAATTATTAGAGAAACACTATTTTTAATGTTTCACCTAAGTTATTTACTGTTGTGTTTATGCAGTGCCTAATGGTATCCAATGGCACCTGGGTCGGCTTCCGTCAGGGCAAACCCATGCTCATACCCTACGAATAGTCTCTTGCAACTTTGCATCGAGAATATTTCCCCATAAAATAAAGCATATAAATACAGAGATGTTCTTAATACAAGGCTGTAAAAACTATTGAATCAGGCGTTGTCTTGACCGAAGCTGAACTCAATGACACTAACTATCAAACAACACCATATAAATATTTATCAACCACTCTCTCATTTTTCAAGATAAAAACAATACAAAATACTTATTAAATAAATGCCCACAGTATTAAACAACCCCTAAGTGTAACTAAAATGAGGCAACTTTGTAATGCAAGCCAGAGATAGATCGGATGGTCTTTATTTGTTATGGTCATCGTCAGTTAGTCTTCATTCAACAATCTTGTAATCACTTCAATCATTGCATATAGTTCCAACATTTGTTCCTCTTTGGTATTTGATTGATCTGTATGATGCACCGTGCTCCAATTAGAACGAATAGAGAGGAAGTATGGAGTGCTATTGAGTGTTTTAGTGTGTCCAAGAACGGATCATAAACCCATGGTTATTAATGGGGACTACAACGCAGTACTGGATAGTTCAGAAAAGGGAGAGGGAGAGAGAGATTGGTGACGGCCTGACGGGAAGTAGAGAGATTCAGATGAATGATAACTGTAATGAGCTGCAGGATTTGGGTTTGTGGGTCTTGCCTATACATGGTCGAATAAACTGAACCTGTTAGTATGGAGATGGCTTCAGTCAGTGCAAGACTCGAATAGCTTTTACAGTCTTGCATTGGGAATATCTTCGTACCTATGTATTTTTTTTGATATGGAGATATTCCTAATACAAAGATATAATTGCACAAAATGGGAAAGGGGTATAAAACCTACCTGCTCACAAAATTCACTATAACAGTACGGAAAGGACTGCACAAATTAATTACAAAATTCACTATAGAGGAAAGCCTGAACCCTATATCTTACTAAAGAGTCTAAACGTCATGAAGAACTTACATGACACTGACACTCCATTATGTTTGATGGCATTCCAGTTAGTGCTGTAAGTTGTGCAGGCCCAACCAAGCACCCATATTTTTCACGTAATTGGGCTTGGATATTTTAGGTTTTGGGCTGTTAGTGGGCTTTAATGCTTGAGCTCGTAATTCGGAATGGCAAATTTTTTTTTTTTCATTTCCTCGTTCTCCATAGGACCTGTCCCAAATCGGGTAGTGATGGGAAAATTTACATTCTTGTTAGTGGGGATGGAGCGGGGGCTAAATGAGCACTGCATGCTCTGCAAAGTCCCCAATCCCCACCCTGCCTAATAATATATATGTTTGTTTTAATATTTTTAAAAATATGATTTGAACATGTTTGATGTTGGGTTCAACTATGATATGAAAAATATATGATATCCTAAAAAACATTTGACCAATCAACTAAAATCATAAAGATGATAGTGAATGAGAATGGTTGTTCAAAACTTTCCTTACCATATCTTTCCTGTATCAATTGAAATGAAAATAAAATAAATTTAACTTCATAAGAAATGATAAGGAATTGAGATTCTCGCATTGGAACAAGGATGGTGAGAACCTTGTCCTTGCCAACCTTGGGAACAGGGATGGGAATTTTTACGGGAATGGCCCCACCCTGCCTCATTGTCATTCTTAACTCTGTATCAACCTTGGTTATGCTTGGGTTCACGCCTCAAGTAGTCCAAGCAAGATAGGGAAACTTGTTTCATACGAAGAAACTTGTATAAACATAGGGAAATAATCACAGTACCAAGCAAAAAAGCACAGATACAAATCATTAGAAAGAATAAAATATAGACTGTGGAAAAAGGAGAACAAAAAATGAATTTTTGCAACCGATATAAGGTGAGGCAGAAGCACTAATAAGGAAGCAATCACAGTACCAAGCAAGATAGGGAAACTTGTTTCATACTAAGAAACTTGTATAAACATAGGGAAGTAATCACAGTACCAATCAAAAAAGCACAGACACAAATCCTTAGAAAGAACAAAATATAGACTGTGGATAAAAGAGAACAAAAAATGAATTTTTGCAACTGACATAAGGTGAGGCAGAATCACCAATAGAATAAACAATTGAGTGCATCTCTAACCACTGAAAGTGAGGGATAAAGATAGTAGTGACTCACACGAAGAAACTGGAGCCACCCAGAACTGTAATCACCAGAAATATACCCACCGGAACTATAACCATCGGAACTGTGATCGACGGAACTGTAACCGGAAAAACTCTAATCATCTAGAACTATAACCGTCGGTGAAATACACTCTGGAAACAGTCACTAATGGTGAAAGTCAAAGAAGCGATGAAGGCCACCGCCCAACACCAAATTCTTCAAGGAAGAGTTAGCCTCTTATATCAAAATCCTGACATAAAAGAGTATATACGAAAAAACAAAAGATAAAGGAGAGTAATGAATGAGAGAAAGAATGAGAAGTGGAACAAGATAATAAAAAAGGAGAGAAAGGAGTGAGGGAAAGGGAAAAAAAAAAAGAAAGAGAGAAAAAAACGACCGAAGACAGAAGAAGGACGACTGAGGATGGACAAAGAGAAATAACTAAGAAAACCCTGACTCGAAGACTCTCTTACAGTAGAGATAAAGAGAGGAAAACTCTGAAAGTCCAAGAGGAAAACTCTTGAAACCCGGAAAGAGAGGTGGTCACTCTAGTGTTTAATCACTATCAAAACACAATAATTTTGGTAAGCCCAATCTTATGCATTATGTATAATATACTTAATTAGATCATATGTTATATACATACTACTTTGTCAAACATTTGGTATTCCCTTTTAAAACAAATCTTTGATGACAAAGCAAATAGATATGTTAAAAAAAAAAAACCAATTACACCTCACAACGTTGGATTCTTTATCCATGTCGTATGGTTCTAAATCAAGCAATATTATAACTTCCAACACTTAAAAGACTACAATTCTAGGAACAGTGGATGTTGATCCGAAACTAATTTCATTTTGTCAGCCGTTCAATATATTGCCCCTTCTTGATTCCAGGCAATAAAATACTAATACACTAGTGCTGGGCCTGAAAATTGAATTGAGTGGTGGCCGTATTCATAAATGTCCATTCACATGTTCATTTGCGTGGTGGTTGAGGCACATCATGATGGGTGCTTGTAATAAATAATTTCATAACTTGTAGCAGCTGTCTGGTCCCTCGAGTCGCTCATATCTCAATTCCAAATGGAAATGGCTCTACCTCTACCGTACAATGTCTTCATTATCCTACCAGTTCTTAGGCATTCTTTGACGTGTACTGAACCGGACGTGCCCTTTAACGCCGTGTTTGACGATACGATTGGTTTTGTTTTCGAAAATAAAAATAGTTTATTGGACGTATAACTAAACTGTGGCAGTTGTTTTTGTTGTTAAGAACAAAATTATATTGTTACGCCCCCTCAAATCACCAAATAAGTAAATCGGGTGATTCATCAATGCATTTGTACACGACTAATTGAACCTTAAGAGAATAACTTCACTTTGAGGTTATGTTTGATACTATTGCCATTTGTATTTACAGTATTTTATTTTGATTAATATAAAATTTTAAAAAATTATCTTATCACATCACATCAAAGAATCAAATTTGAGTTTCTTCAAGAAACATCAATGGTACCCTATATTGTATTGATAAATCAAATTATTTGTGGTAGAAAAAAATTCTTATAAATCTTGTATTGACCAACTTAAAATATTACAAGTAAAAGTGACAATGGTATTAAACATAATCTTAGTTATTGAAATTCTGTTCTTTAATATTCTAAATTTTGAAAATTTTTATCATTTTGGACCCTTGATTTGTAATTGAATTTTCCAAAATTTTGGAAATTTTAGATATTTTTTTCTAAAAATTTAATTGTTTTGTTAATATTTATAGTGTATGTTACATTGATTTAATAATATATTAAAACCTTTTTTTAAGCCAAGGAGGCAAATTTTCATTTATAAAATGCTCGAGTTGCAATTACAATGAGAACAAACAGCAACAAGAGTAAGAGTAAAAGAAAACAACATTGTAAAACAAAATAAACATGTTGTGCAAAGCAGTAACCACGAGCACCGGGAGTGAATTAGCTCAAGAAAATCTCTGCAGATCAAGGTTTAAAGTATCGATATGTATAGGCCTGTACATATCGTGCTGATGGCCTACTGATATGCCCCTCTGAGGGTTGTATCAGGTCAGCCACTGGTTCAGAGGATAATTGGGCCTTAAATTGACTCCTCTGAACCAGTTTCAAATAAAAATAAATAAAACTTAAAAAAAAAATGTAACAACACAGGCCGATACGCCATATCAGCCCATGTCAATATTAAGAACCTTGCTGCAGATGAAACAAAGTCATCAAGAAACTCCAAAAAGAAGACATTCAACCTCCAACAGAGACAATGTAATAAGTGCAACTCACCCAGTAACAACAGTAGAAACAGATGCAAAGCCCTTAAGATCGGGGCTTAATTTGAAGAAAACAAAGAGTCATGGCAACTCCAAACCATAACGAAACCATAACACGGGCTTACAGGGATGCTGGAGAAGGCCCAAAATCCCCTCTTGAAAATACGGCCCAGATGCCCAATAATTCACTGGTGGTCTTTGGTGTTGTTTGAAATTAGAATTCTGCAGTAAAGTTTCACCAACATGGTATATGAAAGGGTCCCACAAATGAGAGAACTCCTACACCAAAAAATAAGCCCACATTATCAATTATCAATTTTCTATATATCCAAAGTCGAAAGAAAAAATTTTATAGTATATATCACTTGGTTATGCTGATTTTTGTTATACAGAGCACACTAAGCTTGGACCCATTGATCCGTGTTCAGTCGACGATCGAAGAACAAGGATCAAAAGCTCCGACCTGAATAACGTTTCTGCATTGTTTATTCAATTAATACACCTATAGACCATGTGATGATCAGTTCACGGATTCAGTACGCAACTAATTAATATTTTTCTGGTAAAACGGCACTGATTGATTGAAACTTTGTCGCTCAAAATGTCGGTTGCGTTTGTTTGCCGCGGCCAAGATAAGGTGTAAGTTTGGTCGCTAAAACACCTTTTTTTTTTTTTTCCCTTACGGTCTCAAAATGATCATTTTCAAATGTAAAATGACCCTAACCTTCTTCATGTTATCTATCTTATTCTTTTATGTGATTATAAAAGAATACCCCAATTACATACTAACAATCTGATTTTATCAGTTGATCCAGAACATACTCACACATTGATTAAGCTATCTATTAATATTGGGCAAATGTAAATATTAAACTAAGTTGTATGATATATAGTTGGAAAGATCATTGCAGCGTAAAAAGAAAAAAGAAAAAAAAAAGTTGGAAAGATCTAAAGGTTGATTAAGAACATCCATTTAATACACCGAACACCTAATATTGATGTGTCCTCATCTTCATCAATGTCACTTCAAGAGGTCCCTCATCTCTAAATCAGTAGCATTTTTTTCATTTGCAAAACACCCATCACTTAGGAGTATTTTTGGTATTATAAAAACACATTTCAGAACAATATACCAGTTAGATTAGTAATTTTATAAAATTTTGCTCGTTCAACTAATTAAAGAAATTTCTCTAACATGGGGTTTCACGGCTCACGGGAATTTTAGATGTTAACAAATAAAGTTATGTTTGGTTTGAAGTAAAAGGTAGAAAAAGGAAGAAAAAAAGTAGAAAAAACATATACAAGATTTGCAAAGGTTTTTTCACCTTTTCCTACTTTTAATACAGCCTAAAGTTAGGGGAGAACTAAGGATCTGTTTGTTTACAGTTGGAATCGAAATTGAAATCTTTCAGAATCAGAATCAGAATCAGAATGATCCATTCTCATTATCTGGTTGGTTCAGACAGAAATGGGAATGAGAATTAAAATCAGTAGGAATGGGATTTCATTCCCAAAAGAGGGGCAAGGAATGGTCATTCCCTCAAATGGGAGGAATGTTATTCCATAAGAAATGAAAATAGAATTCTGATTCTACTTAATCAAACAATCAAAATCAGAATAACCCATTCCAATTCCAATTTCAAACCTCTATTCCCGTCAACCAAAAAGAGCCTTAAATAAATTTTCTTTATTCACATGCCACCCATATGATCAAATGACCCCATTCATGAAAACCTAGTCCTTCCTTATGAATTCAATGTGTACAGAATACTAATGTATTCACTCGTGCGATTAATTACATAACCCGCTATATTTGCAGCAGAGCCAAGAATCCTTCTCTCTCCATTTATCTATCCTTCCCTTTCTACGCAACAATTCCATCTTTGTTATAAAGTTTCAAAGTAATTAATGGATGGGATGATAATATAGTGACGGTGGATGTCTGATTCTCTTGGGATGAAAACAAAAAGTAGTATATAATGACAACTTTCAAGATATAGATATAAAAGGATGAAAGAAACAAGAGAACAGAAGAGGAGGCCATTTACTACCTAAATAATGCGCCAGAAAAGGAAGTTGGCATTGAGTTGTGTCTTGTGACCAGCGAAGTTCCACACATCACCATACCACCCTAACTCCCATTTGTGATCATTATTTAAATATCTACATCAGGATGAATGTATATATATCCACCATCTCGCATAAGGATTTTAACAAACACATGGATGTCTCTTTCACATGATAGCAAGATTATTTGGATTACAAATTATAAATTCAGTTTGGAAGGAGTATAAATACAAATATACAGAGTATAAAACCTTATATTTTGTACTATTATATATATACATGGATTTTCTCTATAGTTTTGCAGGAATAATATATAAAATATCAAATAATAGACAAGTTTGACAGATTACTTAAAATTTTAAATAAAAACATGACACACATATATATAATAGTCATATATACAAAGATTATGAGACCCATTTTGGTTAAAAAGGTATGGTACCTTACAAATTAATAACCAATTAATCAATAATTTCATTCATGTAAACTCGGGTGAGATTTTGATAGGTAAAACTGTTTTAACTTTTTTAAGTATGGATATTGATTTCGGTATCATAGAAATCTCCATAGATATAGATATGGATATTGATATATAGAAAGAAACAAAAAGGTGGAATAGACAAAGGTATGCCTCAAATTAGGAAATTCCTCCCTTGGGCTGTTTGGGAAGCCTATAATTTGGCTTTAAATTTTAAAGAATTTTCGATCATCATCCAAGGAAACTCAAAACTGATTATTTATTGTCTAAAAACGAAAGTGGAGCCCCATGGAGACTTCAAAGCATCATTTACAACTGTGTTCTGATGTAGGATCACCTGCAGGGAGAAGTTGTTTACCATCACACATTTTGTGAAGCAAATCAAGCACACGAGGTTCTCTCATCGGATTCAGGGTTCTTGAGTTTTTCTTTATCTTCCTTTCATTTTTCTCTTTCTTTTCTCTGTTTTACTAGTTTTTGAGATCAAGCTACCCCCGTCTTGTGTACCCCTCTTAGTTTTATCAAAAAAAAAAAAAAAAAACTTTATATTTGCTCTAAAGTCAGATTGGTAAGTGGGGAATAGCAGCTGGTAACCTAGTTTAGGCAGATAGAAATAACGATTTGTCATTAGGACCAAATTATACATAGTTTTAGTTTGGAAACGATATCTGATATCTTCAACCCTTATTACCCTACTTACTTTTCTCCACTGCCTTGTGTTGTTGAACGTTAATTAGGCTGTGTTTGGTTGCAATGCAAATTTATTTGCATAAATGCAGACTGTGATAGTGAAAATGATTTCAGTGCAAAGTATGATTTGTTTTTAGTTTAAAATTTATCTTATTGTATGATTGTAATACAAATGAAGTAAATTAAGACTTGAAACAAAATAAAATAAAACTCAAAACAAAATTAAACCCGAATTTCTTCTTTTTTGTTGATAAAAAATCCAGAAGGTGCTACGGTAGCGCGTCCCCACCTCTTTAATTTCGCATATATATAAATGAATTATTTCTCATGGAATTTCGATTCATTGAACATGTCTATGAAGCTACCTCGATCCTATTCTTTCTTGTTGAAGACTTAAATATTACTTACCCATTATATAAAAATCAAATTCTTCGAGCCAATCGTTTCAATTTGGATTTGAGTGTTGTGGGGTCAACACTGAACTAGAGCATGCTTTAAGCGTTAGAGTTAGATTACGTGCCGGTGCTGCCGACCCTATATCTTGATTTTAATCCAGAAAATTAACTCCCATGGCTGCTCCTGTTGTATTAGGTCATTAGGTGGATTGCATGCCTTGGAATTTGGATTCTATTCCATCTCCAGCATGTTGATCGTTGACTTTGTAGGACGAGCATGGGCCCATTTCAAGCTTTTGTGGAAGGAAAACGTTCACGTCAGGTGTTTGATTGTGATTTTAATATAACACTTCTCGATTGTGCTCTCTCCAAACACGCCTCTTGATCTTGAGTGGTTTAATTAATTTTATCCTTGCTCCAATTTCTTTGGGGCTGTTAATCGGTTATCAATCTTTCAGGAAAAATTCCTCTCTGGAACTATAGTTACATTAGATATGATATAAAACATCAGAATCATTATATTAATGTATTTTATTAATGATACATAATATTTTGATCATTTTAATTTAACTTATTAATGATATATATAATATTTAGATATGACGTGTGGTTGGCTCGAGGCACGCTTGGTGAGAAACAATCAAACAATCCTAATTTTGATATGTAAACACGCCCGCATAAGAATCCTGTGACGTGAGGTTTGACGTAGCGATCCTTGATCTCTATTTCTTTTTTCTTTTATTTATTTATTTATTTATTTTTCAATAAAGACTGAAGAGGTCAGGTCAGTTGTGACTGCATCCACATTTAATCTGAATCAATTCAACCAGGCCAGATAGGCCTGACTGACACCAGACTATCAGAGGACAGAGGTTCCGGTGACTGATTGCCAATCCATTCTAATTTCTTATCTAACTCCGTAGTCCTAATCATACATTTCAACGTCTAAAGTTATGTAGGTAACTTTTATGCCATCTGAACTTCTCTTTATTCCTTCTTATCTAGAAGGTCCAAACTTTTTGGAATCATCAAGACGGAACTCGGAAGGAAGGAATGGATCCCATCCATCAAATTAGATATTTGGTGACTTTTACCTAATACTAATATGGCAGTCTCATCTGACCATTCGGCCAGTGAGTGGAATTTGCATTTTCAAAAAAAAAAAAAAAGAAAGAAAGAAAGTGGGTGGTATTTCGAGGACTTTTCGGTTTGTTTGGAAAAGACGGCCCGAACAGAGTTCAAATATCATGGGTGTGGGGTAGAACCGTAGAAGAGTTTTTGCCATCATCAATAACATGACAACAAAGCAAAGAATCTGAATTGGGTAAGTAGTCAACCGCGATTTAAGTTTTGGTTTCTCGCAGACTCGTTTCTGTTTGTATCGGTATGGACTATGGGTACGTCTCCCAAGCTTTCCTTCTGCCCCAACCGTATACTCCGTGATTCTATAAAATCCTTGTCGTCCCTTCACTCTTTCCTCAACTCTCTACAGTTTCTTTTCCTCACTTCACCTCTCTCTCTCCTTTCTAGCTTTCTAGCTTTCTCTAATGGCAGAGACACCCTTAAAACGTCAGAGAGAAAACAATCAAACAGAAGACGAAGAAGAAATAAAGCGTTATAGGTGTTACAATCACATCATTTCTCTTCTGGAGGCAGATGAGGATGAACCCAACCAGGACCTCTCTTCTTTAATGACAACCCTCCAACAGGAGCTCTCGTCCGCACCCAGTTCGGAGCCTGCTCCTGAGGCTCACACCAATCGACCCACCCACTCCGCTCTTTATAATCTTAATTCATCGTCTGCGGCGGCCACTGTTGAGAATAGCAAAGATGGACAAGCAGAGAAGGGGACTGAAATAACACACATTCTTGAAGCTTCTGATGATAAGCTAGGTTTCCCACAGGGAGATATAAGAGTATCTGAAGCGGAAGATGAAAGTATCAACCCTGAAAGCACTGGGTTGTCCTGGTATTTTGATGGGTTGTGGGAATTCGAAGATGTGGCTGCCAACTATTATACGTTAGTGCAGTCGGAGCTGTTCTTTTTGCCAAACTTTTCTGGAGTAGAGAACGGAGGAAATGATAAAAAAAAAAAAGGACAGAAAGAAGAGAGAAGAAATTAGGAACAGAACTCAGAAGAAAGAAAAAGTTTAGGAAATATTATTGGGAATTTAGGATTTTTTTTTTTTTGTTACTTCCTTATATTCCCGTTTGGTTGTAAAATATCCAAGCCAAATTCCCTTGCTTTCGATCAAATGCAGACGTTAATTTGGCACTGAAAAACTGAAGGGAGGCCTGCCAATCCTTTACATTCTTATGTATAATGTGTTTTAATGTTCTTTAATGTGCCTCTCTTTTAACTCTAGTTCTTTACAAAATTTACAAATATACTAGACTTTATTTTCTCTTGACTAGTGGAAAAAGTCCCACTCCCACATAAAGCTGTGTTTGGTTTGAAGGAAAATGTAGGGAATCTAGGGATACCTATACCCTTTCTCTTCCTTTCTCTACTTTGTCCTTCAAACCAAATATAGCCTAAGGGAACTCTGTCAGAGCTTATTACTATTATGTCTTAAAGACATGTGGTATATGTTTTGTTTTGTGGACGTTTTGGGATAGGAATTTATTAAAGTATTGCCACATAGATGCCAGTTCAGCATTTCCCCATTATGCGTAGATTCATACATATAGAGACTTGTAAAAGTAAGTTTTAATTTATGTAGGTGCCTACCGTTGGGGAAAGCTTCATTTTAATGCTTCCCCCAATGGGTAAGCATTTATTCACTATTTGGTTGACGTGGTGGCTAATGACGCCTAGTGGTGGCTAATGGCGCCTAGTGGTGCCTAAGTGTCAATAAACAGATTCATTATTACTTTTTTCTATTTTACAAATAAATCAAGTACAAACGTTTAGTAAATAAGCGCCCATGGTTCCAAACATATACGTAGAGTGTATGGATTGGAAACATCACACACACTGGACCAGGCTAACACATGTGCCCACCCGCTAGCTATGTTGTGCCATGCCATGTCACACACATGGTCTTGGGCTATATTTTATTTCTTTTCATTGTTTTCTCACCAAACCTTACTAACTCCTTAATGAATCTATAGTGGTATTCAAGGCCATGCTACATGGGTTTTTCTAAGAAGAAGGTTTGGGTGAGAGAGAACTCTGTAAGGGTGGCGGGTGTAGAATGGTCTTGAAGAAGATGACCATCCTCAACACGCCACTGCCACACCTATTTATTTTGCTATTTCTTTCTTCCTAAAACATGGGTTTCTACTAGACCTGTTCATGGGTCAGGTAGCCCAACGGACTAGCTCGGCCCCCAGATGGGCTTGACCTTGGGCCTAAAAGCCCAAGCCTGACTATTTTATGGGCCAGGCTCAAGATTTGTTAAAAAAGCCCGGCCCGACTATTGTATAAGTTAAACCCTAACCCTAAATATTAATCCCTCTCTTCTCAACCCCTCTCTTATCACTCATCTCTTTTTCTTAGCCGAACAAACTTCCTTCTCAGTCACAATCTCACATAGCCAAACATTCTCAAGAAGACAAAACCGGCGCAACCAGTGAACTCCAGCGGTGACTATGAGTCCTCTCTCTCTCTCTCTCTCTCTCTCTCTCTCTCTCTCTCTCTCTCTCTCTCTCTCTCATTCCTCTTCTCACTTCTCATTCTCTCTCAAAATCGATCTCAACAACTCATTTATCAGATGCGAGTCACACAAACTCAAGCACCAGCTGTGAATCCTCTCTCTCTCTCTCTCTCTCTCTCTCTCTCTCTCTCTCTCTCTCTCTCTCTCTCTCAATGTTCGGTTGTTCCTCTTCACATTTCTCCTTCTCACTCTCAGAATCTCAGCTCAGTTCATTTATCAGACGTGAACTCAGGCACCGGTAGCGAGTCCTTTCCCTTTTCCCTTTTGTTCTATTCCTCTCTTATTGTTTGGTTAGCGGCGAACACAGACACAAACACAAGTACCGGCGGCGAACACAGACACAAGCACCGATCTATCTTTTTGTTAGTTCGGGCTTCGGGCTTTTTATTAGGGTCGGGCTCGGGCTCGGGCCTAACAAAATCTTGTTTATGAAAAGTAAAAGCTCGTCCCATGAACAGGTCTAGTTTCTACTAGTTTTACATTGATTCTTTTATCTGTGTTTTCAGTGTGCATAATGTTCTGATTTGTTAATCCAAGTCATGAGTACACACGTCTTTGGAGTTAAGAGCTATCCTAGAGATCGACCATGGAGGAGCGAAATCGATTTCAAGGATAGCCGTATTTGTTGTGCCTCAATTAATTACTAATAAATTTTCAATACTTATGTTTATCAAAAAGATAAATTTTTGGGAGAATGATGGTTCAGCCTAAGGTCAGAATTTGTAGATTCAAAGTACATTTGGGATAGGTGTTTGCTCAGGATTAATATCAATTTCGCACTTCTCCGTAAATTTTTATACTTTATTGTTGAATTTCGCACTCATATGTTCCATCACTATCTACAAATTTCACATCCTTCATCTTAAGCATCTCATCTTAAGCATCACTAATAGTTTGTTATACTTTTTATTTATGATCATGTTCTCCACACCTGGATTAGAGATGCATGGGAACCTCAATTCGGTTGACCCGAACGATAAAAACATAGTGGAGAAAAGATTAATTCTCATCTACTTGCTTTTCACGCATAAAATGTGTTCAAACAAACAATGTGTTGAAGCTACTTTTACTTTAGTTAGTGGCATCGCCCATCACCCATTAGAATATATGTGAAAGTAGGAATGGCAATTTTCTCATCCCCATGGGCACCTGATTTCTCCAGCTCGATGGAGTCGGGATGGGAATTGTTTTTATTGGACAGGGTGGGGATGGGGATTAATAGGAATCCCTTATCAGGGTCGGAGTGGGATGAGGATTGAGGTCTCCGTTCTGCCCCGACCCCAATTATATATATATACTTAAATGTTATTTATATTAAATATATATTATTTATATATATTTTAAAGCATATTTAAAACATTAGTTATAATTTAAAATTTTAGTTATTCTAAGTAAATATATTTTTCAAAAAATTACTATTATCTAAAAATTTTTGGGGGTCCGAGTCCCCACAGGAAATCTATCCCTATCGTGGATCGGGGATGGAGGACAAATTTTATCCCGAATGGAGTTGGGGACAAAAATGGGGTTAATTTGAAAATCAGGGGCAAAAGCGGGGAATATAATCCCCACCCTGAACCCGCCCTGTTGCCATCACTATGTGGAAGCTCCAACGAACGGTGCTAGGGATGTGTGGAGAAAAGATTCTTATCTCCTTATAGCATTCGTTAATGGGGTCTAAATTTGATTCAAAATCCGACCGGATGGTTTAAGGCTCTACGCCAACTAACATGACTCACTGTTCAAACTCTAATAATACGAGTTGTATATTGTTATTTCTGCTTGTTTAATTGATTCAAGCGAAAGAAGTGATTCAGTGAATAGAACATAGGAGAGGGCTTGAAAATACTCTCATTCTCTCATCTCTATACACAGATATGATATGTTGGGTCTTGAAGCTAGTGTTCTCTTCGAGGGTTTCAAACAAAATGAAGCAATTGTGAACCATATCGATGTAAGAATATTTACAGGTGACGATTAAAACTGGTTTTAAATTGATTCCTTATGATATGGGGCCCACTCACTTAAAGTCAAAGCAAAAGGACTAAGGAAAAGAAAAAGCGGGAGTTTTGAAAATACTCTCATTCTCTCATTTCTACACACACATACATTTGGAAACTCTTGGGTTCTTGGGGTTGAAGAAAAACAGAGCTAGCGCCTAATGGGGAAGTTATCGCTTGGGTAGATTGAATCTTCATTTAAGTTTCAAAATCTTCTTCTATGGTTGTTGACAATTTAAAACAGCCAATCTGAAGTTATTTTGCAGTTTGGCTAGCTTAATGTTCTTTGTGTTTTATATTTACTTATGTTATTCTTACTAAGCTTGTTTCAAGTAATGCATTCTAAGAATCTTTGTACCAATGACTCTACGCATATTTCATTTCTTGATTTGGATTATATTCTTTGTTTTATTTTGCTTCAGTTTCTACAGGGGTATCATTACAAACATTGACTATTATCAACAACTGCAACTTCACAGTACAGCCGGAGGCACAATCCGGCAGCACATCAAAATGGCGAGTCTACTACCATTACCGTCTTAGCTCCCTAGTCTTAAGTCCATTATTAGGGAAATTAGAATTTGAAGAGGGGGGGGGGGGATCTGCTGCTCCACTAGTTACCGTGGCTGAATCCAAATTAATAAATGGAAACAGTTTGCAGTATTAATAAATGGGGGCGGGGAGATGAGAGATGAACAAAGGAGAGGGAAGAAGAAGAAGAAGAAAGAAGAGATAGATGGGAAGAGGGCGAGAGAGGAGAGGAATAGTGGGTGTGAAGCCAGCCATCACTCTCCAGTTGAAGATGAATTCACATCATTTTTTAGTTTCAAAAAATTTTATATGGAAAACATAATGCGGCAAATTTTCTGTTTAATTTTGTGGCACATCTGAGCCAGATGTGCACGTGAACCACAATTGGAAGTGCACCCCGGCATACACGCAATCAAGTGCATGAAATCCGAACTCGCAAATTAGGCGTTTCTTCAGTATTGCAGGTTGAATCCTATTTGGTACCAGTGAAGCGTTGCAAGAGCAACTACGGATCTAGTGTATCAGGGGTATAGATTGAATGGATGGATTATTACAATCAGATGTCTCAGATTAATTCCACTATAATCTGAGATACAAATTAATTAAAAAATATATTTTTGATATTTATTTAATTGAGATAATACTACAATATTATTAATATAAAATATTGAATATTAATAAAAAAAAGAAAATCTTTAGGGAAAAACATGGTATCGAAAGAGTTTTGACTAATCAAAACACACCCATCAATTTTGAATTGGGTCCAGAAAAGTTAAATACAAATAACTGAACTCCATTGCATAATACCATTGATTAATCATTAACTTAAGGTTATGTTTGGTTCGGTGGACAATAAATTGAAAAAACACTATTACATCAATGCCACATAGGCATTGGTGTTTATTGTGCATGAAACCGTTGTTCGGTTTCAATGTTTGTCAAATAAAAACTTAAAAACATAACTACTTGGATTTATTTGCACAAAGCATGAGAAACATCAAATTCTTATTCCTCCTAATGCCCTAACGTCTCTTGAAATGAAATGCTTATGTGACATACTTTATGAGGTGTTACCTAAAATGCCCAACCAAACAACAAAAAACAATATTATAAACTTTTAAAATAACATATTTGAAATAAAAATTTAAAGCAATAAACGTTCCATCTATAAATGTCCACAGAACCAAATACATATTAAGAATGCAAGGATTTATTTGTATAGTCATGAAACCCTCTTGGTCATCACAAATTGGTCAACGTTTTCACATTCTTTTGGTAAGCAGAAAACAAAATTGTGGGATCTTCAATTACTTTCATCCAAATGCTCAATCATAGTCCTTGCAGGGAAAAGGCATAAGTTCCCCCGTAGCAATGCTTGAACTGCCCCACCTGTTATAGAGATGATTCAGCATTGGGCCTAGCTTCTTGTGAACTCTTAAGAATGAGCTACCGAGTCAAGTATGGATTATGTTGTTCGGACCATCCCTTAACCAGTCGAAGTTGCCATGTGAACGCCTTCATAGCTGACGTTCTTGCACCACATTAGTGTATAATTACACTGCCTATCGAGAAGCACGAATAATCACGTAAGTAAAGACCTCAAGAGAAGTGTAATCCCTCACAGATAAAGATAAGTGTCATCTCCCAAGGATAAGTGCTCCAGCTTCGGAAGGCAGAACCTTCCGATGACCTTGGCGGACTACCTCATCCCTACAATCCCACAAGGAGCATGTCTGAGTATGCTATTTAAAGGTATCTCCCCTAAGGTTCGCCATCTTTTACCTCTTTCACTCTCTTGCTCTCATTACTCTTACTCCCACCTCAGCTCAGACCAGCTTTCCTTTAACAGTTCAGCCCGACCAACTTCACCCTCTATTACTGAGTTAATTATCAAAGTGCCTTTCCCAATGACTTCTTCCTTAGGCCTCTGACTTTCCTCTTTGTTTGTAGATCTGCTCGATGCCCCACCTTGGCCTTCCACCTGGGCTCCGTCCAAGCTGATAGGATTATTTGCTGCATGTCCGACTCGACTACATCTTGAATCAAACAGCATCGATGTCCATCCTGCAATACTACATAAAAATGACAAAAAGATTTTCCTTAATGACCTTATCACATAATGGATAATGAAATAGAAAATTTCTAAACGATCAAATTAGATTATTTAAGTTTCTTAATTTTACCTTCTCCGATCCTACGTTAGTGCCTTCATCTATGGGAAAGACCATGCAAATTTAGTCAAACTGTAGTTTTTTTATTTGTAAGCTGAACTCTTCCACTAATGAATCCTATTTTTACTATTTTTATCAAATTCTATTTTATTATTTTTGAAATGTATATGAATTTAATGGATCTTACAAAATGTTTGAATAGAAAGAAACAATGCACAAGTGCATTTGTATCATTGTGTTATAGCCGACAAGATTTACAACGATATTGTCAAATTGACCATATATTTTATTGATATTTATTCGTTTAATATTTTTATTGGTTTTTTAGTACAAAAGTGAAAAATAAATAAATATTTCAAATGCTTAGAGCCTATTATGAATTATAATAAATCCTCTATTGATAATCTAAAATCATTTAATTAATAGTAATTAATAATAAAACATAAAGTTATGATGGAATGAAGATCACCATTAACATTAGGATTGGGGCTTAAGAATCAAGACAAACTGATATGATTGTATGTAACGGGACAATAATACAAATGTTCAGTAACAACAATAGAGTCAGGTTGGAATACTAGCGGAGTGAAATTGGGTTGACAAAATTAAACCCTAACCCTAACCCAATCGTCAACCCCATCCAACGCTTAGAGATGGGTTTGGGCTAACCCAGCCCAAGTTGCCGCCCTACCAATAAGAGGTTCTATTTTATTGTGAAGCCTAGTTCAGGCCCACAGAGCCCACAATACCCATAAACTGGTTGGGCCAACAATTTGCACTACACTGACATTTATCAACACGATCAGGGCCTACCACGAAATAGGTTCCAGTGTAAGATTAGTAGGGAAAAATCAGATTGATCCCAATAAATTTACAAAGAATTTGGTGAAGAAGAAATCATCTTTAGAAACTCCTAAATAAAACTTATAAAAAGCATGCCTCTGATTGATCCCAAAGTATTTTTTATCCGGTCATATAGGTGGCCCAAGATTTGGAGTCTTTGGCCTTTGATCGGTTGATCCCATCCAGCTGCAGCGTCCCAACACCGCAGACAACCGCACTAAAACGAGGGGAAGGAGTTCAACAGAAGGTATCAAAGGAAAAGGAAGGAAAAAGGATGAACATGTGATCAAGCAGACGAATATTGGTTCAAGTGTTCAACTATAGCCATGGTTCTCGTTGCTTGGTGGGGAAGTCTGCAAGAGCGAACAACCCAAAAGGATTGGCTGTTTATAATTTGAGAGATTGGGCTTGGATGGGCTTCGTAGTAACGCGTAACGCAAGGCAAGAATGGGCCGAAAAGGCCAGATTGAGTATTAGTATGTGTCTGCGCCTGTTTGCACTTGTGTATTGCCCCGGCATATTTTCCCCCATCCCTTTCTATAAGAAGGTTTTCTCCATCTGGGGTCTATCGAATCTCATGATTTTCTAACAATTATAAAAATCTTCCCAGAGGTTTTATTTTAATAAAAACCTCTCTTGTAGTTTTGGAAAAAAAAACTGCAGTTACCTCCCTTCCATCATTGTAATAGATGGAAAACGTGGGCCTAAGGCATTAGTTTTTTAACTTTTAGCTAAAATAGTTTTTTGGGTCAAATTTAATAAAATCCAAGTTTCCATTGCTGGAACAATGATAAGAGGTAACTGCAGATTTTTTCAAAACTACAGGCGAAGCTTTTATTGAAATGAAACCTTAGGGGAGGTTTTATACTTTACCCTTTGGTTTAAAGTATTTTGAATTTCAAAATATGAAAAAAAAAGCATAATTGAGGAGGATCTAAGGAATCGGTTACTTGTTTGCACAAGTCTCTGTTCAATTCAGTGTAGGGGGTTCAGCATCGAGATTGCAGTAGATTCTGGACTCAGATTACCCCCCTTCCATTCTTAGATTTATAAGGCTTTGTTTATTTTTCAAAAGGTCATCTACCCCGTTAAGTGCACTTAACATTGGGTAAGTATAAGTTCATTTACCCATGTTGTTTTGATTTCTATCTAAGTAATATAATGACTTTTTTATCTATAAAATACTAATATTAAAATGAACAAATTTGTCCCATTATGTTTTATAATTTTTCCCCAACTCTACTTTCTAGACAAGTCCTGTTGTGCTTTCTAGACGAGTCCTGTTGAACAACATGTTGGCAATACATGAAAATAGTCATCAATATTAACTGTTGTAGATGAATAAGGAAGGTGAAGGAGATAGACAATGGACATAATGGTATACATCTATGTGATTATTTTCTTGAAAATTAATTTTGATATAGTTGCTCATATGGTGTGGCGGTCAAGGATCAAATTGGAGAGAGATAAGTAGACATAGGGGCCATTTGGCAAGTCTTTTTGAGAAGATCTTCTGGTAGCTCTTACAGTCAAAAGGTGCATTGAGCTTTTGCATTAAGATCTGAGCAGCCTGAAGCCTGTTTGGCTAAGGCGTGTCTTTTCACATGTCTTTCCACGTGAAGACAATAAAAAAATGCAAAACCACCATTTGGAGTTTTTCAAAAATTACTCATTTTGGGTTTTTCACGTCTTTTTGACATATCGACTTTTGACAGGTAGATCTACCACAAATCAAACAAAAAAGAGACCTAATCATAGTCTACCTAGCTTGTAAATAGCCAGAAGACTGCACAGAAAGACACGCAAAATGGGGCCCTAGATAACCGGGAATCTTTTATCTGTCTACTACTTACTACTTGTGAAACACCTCAAGTGTCCCAAATATTATAGAGCACATCTTAGTATGGTGGTTGAAGGGCAAAACAAAAAGCCCTTTTCAAGTAATTTTATAATTCATAAGTCAGTAGTTTTCAAGCATTATAATCACTTGAAGAATCCTCTAAATATAGTGGGGAATAGGGCTAACATAGATGATGGATGATGCCATGATGGACTGAACAAATTGCCAATCGGATCAGCTGGTTCCTTATCTACAAGTTCGATGGTTTGTCTCATCCAACTTGGCAAGATGGGTTCCTTTACCATCTTCTCATGCCTCATTTTCTGTTTTGAGTTTATGTTTTCAGATCTATTGCCTTGCATGCGTGAAACCGGATTCAATCAGTACAAGGTCCGTTCGAACAGCCATCATAATTATTGGAACGGTGTTTGAATGAGCCTTGCACTGACTGAAGCTGATCTCTGCATGGGTTGGATTTTCTTAATAATTTTCCTCTCTAAATAAAACCCTGAGCATGCTTGGCTTGGTATTGGGCATTGGGTTTGGTTAGTTACAGCATTCACACTTTCTTTCTGGGTTTGCACGAAGTTGAACTTTTTTGTTGGCTTGTCCAGTTGTCTGAACTGTGTCATTTATAAAGGCATAATGAATGGTCTATTCAATACCCAGTGCTCACTTTACATCTCATCTATATGCAGCTCATTCTGATCTCGGGTGTTGTTCTTTTGTTTCTGGGTTTGCTTAATTGTTTGCTCGTCGGATCTTTCTGTTTCTGTTTATTTGATATTGTTTTTGTAACTGAGCATGAATTAATGAAATTCACCTTTTATCACTTCAAAAAATAGAAATACATTTGAATCATGTGTTTATTTTTCTTAAAAAAGGAAATGTAGGGGTGGATTTGAGTCGAGCCGAGCTGAATAGTATGAGGTTCGAGCTCAGTTCACCTAGGAAGTACAAGGTTCGAGCTCAGTTCGAGTTAAAACCTTGAGCTCAAGCTTAGTTCAAGTCAAAACCTCATAAGCTTGAGTTCGGCTTGAGGTCGAAAAAAAATATTTTATAAAAATTAAAAATTATATATAAAAAAATATCTTTTATTTGATATTTAAAAAATAAGAATTATAATATTTTTATTATATTATATTATATATTATAATATATATTTGAGCCAGCTCGTGAGGCTGTCGAGCCGAGTTTTATTAGACTCAAGCTCAGCTCGTTTATTAATCGAACCTATAATATGGACTCGAACTCGATTGAAACCGAGCAAAACTCGAACCTAATAGAACTTGGCTCGTGATCACCCCTAAGGACACGTAAAAAATGTTGCAAATTGAAACACTTATCTATTATTTATATCATATGTGGAACTAAAAGCTTTATTTTTCTCCACTTTCAATTTTGTTTTTTATGAAGGCACTGTACTAGTTTGTTTGTAAATTCTCCTATTGGTTGTACCAGAGACTTGGGACGGGGTTAGAGGATCTAGTTGTTTGGACTTTGAGGGAAGTAATGTTGTCCCATATGAGGTATTCCGAATTGAGGACGTAGTCAATCATGGACTAGTAGTAAGATGTAGACTAAAACTTGCATTCAGAGTCTGACCAATCAAAACCACTACAGAATTTTTTATGAATTCTCGTTATGCCCTAATACGATGCATTAAGTGTAAGAGATCAGGACTCCATTTTATGTCCTAATGTGACTGGATTTCCCTAATTAACTTAGGCCATGTTATGCGCAGTTTAGCCAAATACCCTAACACAACCCTCAAGTGGCCTATTATAAAAATGGGGAAATTCTCAATCAATGCCTGAACTTTGGTTCGAGTAATAATTTGGTCTCCGGACTTTAAAATGCGACAATTCAATATTTAAGCTTTTAAAATGTGACAATCAAGTATTTGAACTTTCAAAATGTGACAATCCATTACATGTCGTTAACAATCCGTTAATTATCCGTTAAGTGACATTTGAAAAGTCAAAAATACCCTTTGAATGCCATCTAATTCTCTATATCAATCATCCAAACATTGACAATAAAATGAACAGTCTCAAATTCTATATTCTTCTAAACAGTCACCAACTTTTTTGAATAGAAGAAGCTAGGATTTGGGATTGTTCAACTTTTTGTCAACGTTTGGATGATTGTTAAAGAGAATTAGATTGGCATTCAAAGGAAATTTTTTACTTTTCAAATGTCACCTAATGGTTAATTAACGGACTGGTTAACGGCAGGTACTAGATTGCCACATTTTGAAAGTTCGGGTACTGGATTGTCACATTTTAAAGTTTGGGGACCAATTTGTCACTCGAGCCAAAGTACAAGGTACTGGTTGGGAATTTTTCCTATAAAAATACACCTAGGCCCTGTTCCCTGTTCACTTTTTGGTAAATCATTTGTTCGAATAAATGCATTTACTTAAATAAGTGTTTTCCAAGAAAGACTTATCTGGGTAAATGCATTTACCCATGTTCTTTTATTTCTCATACAAAAACGGTAATACCATTTTAATCATAAAAATCTATTACTTCCCCCTCGCCCCCTCCCCCAAGGTGGGAAAGGTATTTAGTTATTTACCCACCTAAGAGATGGGTATTGATGGAGTGCAATCTGGCCGGTCTTAGCTATCAACGATTTCGCCTCTGAGCTGGAGCGACGGGGAGCCTGAAACGGGAAAGATGAGGGAACTCCGGGGGGAACCCGGTGAGATAACTCCGAAGCACAAGTTAGTAATCTCTCAAAGGCAAAGTATAGACCAGATGGCGCAAAGTTCGCCGAGAGGTACAGTTCTAAGACCTCGCCCTCCTCGGGTCTGGCTAAGGTTGGTATAGTGGCGAGGTAGGTTTTTAGCTCGTCGAACGCGAACTGGCAATCTCGGGTCCATTTGAACTCTTTGCCTTTGATTGCCTTAAAGAAAGGCAGGCAGCGGTCTGCCGACTTGGACATGAAGCTGCTTAGGGCGGCTATGCGGTCGTTTAGCCTTTGAACTTCTTTTACTTCCGAGGTGGTCTCATATCAAGGATGGCCTTTATTTTGTCCGGGTTGGCCTCAATACCGCGCCGATTGACAATGTACCCTAGAAACTTACCCGAGATGACACCGAAGACACACTTGTTTGGGTTTAGTCTCATGTTATATTGACGCAGAATTTGGAAGACAGAATCCAAGTCTTTTATTAATTCTTGCGAGAACTGTGTTTTGACGACCACGTCGTCTACATAACATTTGATTTTCATGCCAATTAAGGGCCAAAAAAGCTTATTTACAAGTCTTTGAAAGGTCACCCCAGCATTCTTTAGCCCGAAGGGCATGACCTTGTAACAGTACAGGCCAAACTCGGTAATGAAACTAGTTTTTTCTTCGTCGGACTGGTCCATCTTGATTTGGTTGTAGCCTGAGTATGCATCTAGGAAGCTTAGCAGCTCATGTCTCGAGGTCGCATCCACTAGGCGGTCTATTCGGGGCAGGGGGAAGCAGTATTTTGGGCAAGTTCGGTTCAAGTCGGTGTAGTCGACGCACATGCGCCACTTGCCATTCGCTTTTTTCAACAGCACTGGGTTGGCTACCCAGCTCAGGTAGTGAACTTCCCTTATGAAGTCCGCTGTGAGGAGCTTTTCGACTTCTTCGTCGACCGCCCTCTAGCGCTCCGGGGCTAAGTTGCATTTCTTCTGTCTAATGGGTCTGACTACAGGGTCAGTGTTAAGTTTGTGAGTTATAAGGTCGGGGTCAATATCGGGCATATCTGCCGCAGACCATGCAAAATTATCTAAATTTTGGAGTAAGAAACTCACCAGTTCAGTTCGCAAAGGCTCCTTGACGGAAGCACCGATCTGTAGTGATCACGTCGAATCTGTAGCCGAGGTCGGGACTGCGACTGTTTCCTCAGTGGGTGAAGCTCGTTCCTCGCCCTACTCCGCAGGCCGCTTTAGTTTGAGGTCGTCGGCTGCCTTGGTTTTTCCCTTTAGGGCGGCAACATAGCATTTGCGGGACTCAAGTTGGTTACCCCATGCTACCCCCACACCGAAGTTCGTGGGGAACTTCATTGCTAGATAATAGGTGGGGACCACTGCATGCAGAATATGCGTAATTGGTCGCCCTATTATGGCGTTGTAAGGCGAGGGGGTCGCGACCACCAGAAAATCGTGGTTGAGTCTTACCGCGCATGGCCATGTGCCGACTTCCACGAGTACTGCTATCATCCCCAGGGGCCTGACTTCCTCTCTGTTGAATCCCACCAGAGGAGTGTGTGCGGGCTTCAACTCGCTTTTCTGCAACTGTAATTGGTCGAACGCCAATTTGAATAGGATGTCCGCCGAACTACCTGAATCCACCAGTACGCGCCGGACTTCGAAATCGATGATCTTTAGCTTTATGATGAGCGCGTCGTCATGGGGGTAGTGAACACCTCGCACGTCGCCTTCTGTAAAAAGATCGGTTCTTCTGTCTTCGGCCTCTTGGGAGGGTTCTGCTCCTCTCGGGCTGCTTCGTGAACTGACGTCCGTGCTGCTGCCGAAGTGCATCCTGCCACCACCGAACCGCCCACTATCACGTGGATGGTTCCCCGGACTGGCCTCTCTTCTGGGGGAGGTCGCTGTAAGGCTTCGGCAGTCTGCTGCTCGACTCAGGGACATCTTTCCCGTGTTCCCCTTGCCGACCTGCTTTATTACTATTGTCATAATGTACAAAATTTCTCAAATACTCATGACGGATGAGTCCCTGTATCTCGTCGCAGAGATTATTACATTGTTCGGTGCTATGACCGTGATCCTTATGAAAACTACAATATAAATTTTTGTTCCTCTCGTTTGGGTTGCTCTTTAGGCGAGGTGGCCACTTTATGTATGGGGCGTCCATGATCGTCATCAAGATCTCGGTCCGCCTTGTGTTCAACGGCGTGTAGTCTGTCCGAACTGCTAAGGGAGCTCGGGACGGCTGGCTTGGCTTCGCCTCTCGGCACTGGCTTCTTCTGTCACCGGGGTTGGAGGGCTCGCCTTCTCTTTTTCTTTTTTCAACCCTGCCTTCGGCTCTCTGGTTGATCTCCTCCTTTGTTCTCATAAACTTGTCCGCGAGCTTGAGGAAGTCAGCCATGGTTGCTGGCTGGCTGGCCACCATGTGCCATTTGAATTCTTTGTGCGTCACCCCTCTTTTGGCCGCAGCGAGCTGTACCGCGGGGTCTAATCGAGGGATCTGCAGGCATGCTTCATTGAACCACTTGATGTAGCTCCGGATGGGTTCTCCCTCTCTTTGGATTACCCCGAAGATACTTTCCTTGGTTTTGGGGCACCTCTTGCTGGTAACAAAGTGCACAGTGAAGATCTACATGAACTGGGTCCAGCTTCTTATTGACTCGGAAGCTAGGTTCCGATACCAGGTGCGGACCACCCCTTTGAAGGTGGTGGTGAAGGCCACGCACATGCATGACTCGTTGGCCCTAGCGAGGTGCATTTGCGATTGGAACGTGTCGACGTGGCCGTTGGGGTCAAAGGACCCATCATACTTGTCCAGAGATGGGAGTTTGAAATCTCTAGGCAAGGGGACTGCCAGAAGTTCTGCTGAAAGGGGGGAAGGAACTGAGAGAATGGGGACGGTTTTTACCTCACCCGAGCTCGTTTCTTCCTTGCCTCTGAGCTCGAGTAGCACATAGGTAGCAGTTCGGCGACTTCGCTGGTGCCTTCTTTGAGTAGGCCTAGTGCTGGCGCTGCTGGCCTCCGTGTTTCCGAGCTCGATGGGCCCGGAATGCTGGCCTGCTGCTAAGGCGTTGAACCGGTTCTCTATGAGTGGAAACTCGGGTTTGGAGCACCGGGGTGACTTCGTGGGCGAGGTTCCTGACCCACCCGCGAGCTGTGAGGCGGGGGTGATCTTTCTTTGCTTTTGGCCCGGGGATGAGGCCTGACTATTAGGGAGGTTCTGTGGTCGGGAAGCTTCTCCTTGGTGAGGTCGTCCACCTTGAGAGGAGGCCTTGAACGGATTTGAAATAGGGTGCTGGGGGGAAACAGTGGCTTGTTTAAGGGTAGCTGAGGGAACTGTTGCTGATAATGGTGTTGGGAGAGGTGGTGCAACACATGGTGTTGCTGGAGTTAGTGATACTGGAATTGCTGCATTTGGGCTTGCATTGCCCGCATGCATTGCACTAGATCATCCAGCTGGTTTTGGCGGGTTGCTAGTGGGACAGCAGTTGGTTCCGCGAAGTTCGTTTCATTGGGGAGTGGAAGAGGAATGTTCAACGAAGGAGTGTTCAGAGGCACCACTGCCTGTGGCACATTCAAACTGGGGATCCCATCCATTGAAAGGGGGATGGTGAACTACCCAATGCACACTGCTGGAACATGGAGTTGCTCTCCGGTAGTGGTTGTTTCTGTTCCACGTCCGACACTGTTGGAGGAGGCCATTTTGGTATTGGAGTTTTTGAAAGAAGGGTAGGTAAGAGAGATTTAGAGGGAGGCTTTTAAAAGCGTTCCCACAGACAGCGCCAATTGATGGAGCGCAATCCGGCCGGTCTTAGCTGTCAATGATTTCGCCTCTAAGCTGGAGCGACGGAGAGCCTGAAACGGGAAAGATGATGGAACTCCGGGGGAACCCGGTGAGATAACTCCGAAGCTCAAGTTAGTAATCTCTCAAAGGCAAAGTATAGACCAGATGGCGCAAAGTTCACATACCTTGTTGTTGGGGGTAGGGGGCCTTTTATAACCACTTCGCGCACTTGCTCCGAAGCCCTTGTCAGGTCGGTATGATTACCCTTGCATTTGTCAGTTCGAGTGTCATCCTTTCTGCTGGGACAGAACCATCACTGCCTTTTGTTGGAACCATCTCTCTAACTGGAGATGGCGATGTCAGGAAACGGTGGCATGTGGCTGTTTGGAGTGTGGCCGTCAAGCGTTAGATC
The DNA here is from genome assembly GCF_056320005.1 of Nelumbo lutea. Classification (NCBI taxonomy): domain Eukaryota; kingdom Viridiplantae; phylum Streptophyta; class Magnoliopsida; order Proteales; family Nelumbonaceae; genus Nelumbo; species Nelumbo lutea. Next base: position 16,483,630 of record NC_142687.1, read on the forward strand.
CCAAGTCAGTCGAGTGCGCCGCCCTTGGGTACGAACTTCCTCGGTGTCAGGCATAGTACAGTTTGTTTGGTTTTGGTGTCCTGAGGGCAATGTGGTGGAGTAGTGAGCGAGGCGAAGTCTTGAGTTTGGAGGTATGTCCTGTATTGCTATAGGGCATGTCAGTTCGGCGATGTGTATCCTGAACTGTTATAAGGCAGGCCAGTTCAGTGAGGTATGTCCCGAACTGCTTCAAGGCAGACTAGTCCGGCGAGGTGTGTCCCGAACTGCTTCAAGGCAGGCCAGTTCGGTGAGGTGTGTTCTGAACTATTACATGCAGGTCAATTCGGATTAGTCTGGTTTTGGGGCCAAGGGTGAGTTCGGGCTCCTAGTAGGGAGTTCAGACCGTTGGTTTCTCCCCTTGGTGCTCGTGCCTCAGGCGTGCTTTTGTCCCGAGCTGTTTGCCTTTGCCACATGTTGCGAAACTGTGAGGTCGGGCCAAATCTTCCTTCATCAGGTATCACTAAACCGAGTAAGTGATACCCGAAAAAATAAACTTTCCTTGATCCCCACATAATTCTGGAAAAAAAAAAAAGAACATAGGTTTCTTGGTTAATGGGAATCCAAATCCCATTGACCAACTTTTCCCCTTTAAAAATCTAAAAAAAAAAAAAAGAAAGCCCCCTCAAAGTGCAACTAAAGTCCAGTGGTTAGCAATCCGTCAATTAGCTAGATTCGGCACCTTGAAACATTCAAAAATATGAAAACTACCCTTTGTATAATTTGTGAGATCATTTTGTCCTCTCCTTGAGCCTTTAAAATTTTAGTTCTTAACCTCTCCTTCCATATTTTCTTTCTCAAATTTGCAAAAAAAAAAAAGCAAGCATTAACCATGTATGCTTTTGTCAGTTTATAATTCTGTTCTCTCAGCTATTCAATAAATGAATGGATATTTGGGAAATGCATGTTTTGGGATATAAAGGGGGTTTTGGTGCAAATAGGGAGAAGGCGTTCTACCCAATTTGCTCAAATAGGGAGAAGGCGTTCTACCCAATTTGCGCAGATATGGGTTTTGGGAAATTTGTTCCCAAAATAGATGGGCCAATAATCTGAAATTAATTTTAAATAAATCTGATTATTATTTAGAATAGTTCTTTATAATTTTCTTGATTTATGGGCTGTTCGTACAAGAGGAGATCGAAATCTTGGTTTGCGTAGGAAGAACTGCAAGATTTGCAGTTTATTGATTTTATTTATTACATTTGGTCTGTAAATATTTTTTTTATTTTATTTTTTAGACTCAATGTATAGGCATTCGATCTGATGTAATAATTAATAGAAATAGGATTTCTATTTATTTTTAATTTTGGATCGAAGATGACGGTGTAGAGAAGGAGATTTCACAGATGGGAGATTCACTATCTGTGATTTGTAGTTTAAGAAACTGCAATCTGTGATCTAACCTCTGTTTTGCAGGATGGAGTGTGCGAACAGCCCTGATTAACTGATTATTGATTTTCTTTTATTAGTTATTTAATTTTAGATTATTTTCTTAAATTAAGGATTTAATTAAAAATCAAACCCTAGACCCATTCGAACCAAGATTGGTTCAAACTGTTTGGACCAAATCTAGGGTTTAATCTAGGCTGAAAGTCAGCCCTAATTTTCCCACTAATGGGCCTGATGATTGATATTTAATTAAATGGTTAATTCAGCCCAACCTGTAAAGGCCCAGTTTTAAATGGTTAAAACTACTAAAAGCCCACTTTAAAGGATAAAGCTATATGGGCCGAACTGGGTAACCCTAATTCAGTCCATATACCTAGATAATATTAATGGTTAATATTATGGAATTTTCAACGGGCTTCCAATGGGCCTTACAGATAATTAATTGATTGGATCAATTTATCCCTGCATGAGATGTATGGATATGTGATGTGCTGCGTACATGGGCCATAAGTACTTGGCCCATGCTCATTCGACAATGGCTCTTGCGCACACCATGGCTGAATGCACATCATTGCCATGGTGTCCCTTTTGGTCATTGGATGACCTCCCTCAGTGGTGGGCTCCACACCTCATCAAGAGGTTACGTGCGGAACCCTAGCCGATTAAGGGCCCACCGAAATCTGACTTTATGAAAGTCAGTGGGAGCCACTTTGGTTTGAGCTAAATCAAACAAGGGCGTAATTATTTGTTCCCTCCAGCTAATATGAGTGCAAGTGATAGGGAAATTCATATGATGAACTCTCTAAAGGCCTTCCATCTTTAGCATGAGGATGGGTCCTTCAGTAATGAGAAAACGCACCAGAAAATGGGTTATCCATTTGCTGTTGGGCTTGTCTGAGTGTTTCACAAGATGATAGGGGCGTCATAGACCGATGTGGGAGGGGCTTCACCAGAAAATGGGAACTCTCTCACGGTACCTTGGCGTTCACGAATATGATGGGTAAGCACTCACTGGACAAAAAGGTTTACCTAAAAACGGCTTTGAACCTTGTCTGACAGAGGCTAAAGGGAAAACTCATATGATGAGTGGATATGATCCTTCACAGAAAGATGGTGGGGTTATGCAACTGAAACAGTTGGCTCCATGCATCCTATGTGGTTTCTCACATTTCCAGAGACAACACATAGTCTCCGTCACTGAGAAAGGAGGGAAATCTCAGAGATGAATAAATGGAAATGGATTGTAGATTAAAAGCCATATCTATGAAATGAACATAAATCAAATTAGGTTGTGGACTGATGTTTTCTCTTTTATCAAAAAATGGAAAACGGATCATTTGCAAAGCTTCTTGACGACAACAAGCTTAAGGGCCCAAACTATGCCGACTGGTACAGGAACCTTATGTTGGTCCTAGCTTCAGAAAAGCTGGACAAAGTGGCAAAGAATCCTGCCCCAGAGCGTTCGGGTGACAGGGCTTCTAAGGCTCAAAGGAGAGACTATTAGGAATGGGAGGAGAAAAACTCCCTAGCCCGGTGGTACATCATTGCCTCCTTGGACAACCCAATACAGAGGCAGTTCGATCAGATCAAACTTGCCAAGAACATATTGGACAGCCTGAGGACAATGTATGAAGAGCATAATCATTCTACTCAACAAAAGGTCTTGAAACAATTCATGAACACTCAAATGTCCAAGGGCCAACAAGTTCACGACCATTGTCTTCGGATTATGGGTTACATCAACGAACTAGAGGCTCTTGGATCCAGGCTTGACCTCGCAACCCAGTTAGATGCTATCCTTAATTCTTTGCCTCCTTCCTTTAATCCGTTCATCATGAACTATAACATGAACAAGCTGAATATCAGCTTGCAAGAGCTCAGCAATATGTTGCAAAGAGCTGAATAACTGATTAAAAAGGATGAGCCTATAGCTATGCTTGTTGAAGCTAGCAAACCGGGCAAGAGAAAGAGGAAGGCAAAGAAGCCTCAGAAGAAAGCCACTAAGAGAAAAAGGCAGAAGAAAGACAAAGCATCGGATGCCTGTCACTTCTGCAAGAAGACCGGCCACTGGAAAAGGAACTGTCCTACCTACCTAGAATCCAAGAAAGGTAATTTTGAAACTTGTGTTATAGAAACCAATTTATTGGTAGCTTCTGCGTCCTAGTGTATTGACTCCGGGGCTTCAACTCATGTGTGTAACTCACTACAGGGGTTCAAGGTAAGCAGAAGGCTGAGTGACAAAGAAGTCACTCTCTACTTGGGGACTACTGCAACTGTTGCAGCCGCGACAATAGGAACCGTGGAGTTAATTTTTAGAGAAGGAAAAATTGTACTGAAAGATTGTCTTTATGTACAAAACTTGAGAAGAAATTTGATTTTTGTTTCAAAACTGTGTGTAGATGGTTATTCTGTCTTCTTTAGTAATACGATTACTATTAAAAGAAATAACAAATTCATCGCATATGGGGAACTGGAGAACGGTCTCTATGTTCTACATCCTTCTCTAGAAACTAACATAACCGAAACTACGTCGGCAGAAATCCCCAAGAAGAGAGCCTGTGATACAGTTAATCCCACGTATCTGTGGCATTACCGACTTGGCCACATCGGTGTTGACCGAATCACAAGGTTGGTAAAGGATGGTCCTTTGGATTTTCTAACTATAAAAGATCTTCCCACCTGTGAGCCTTGCCTACAAGGCAAGATGACGAAACGGCCATTTAACGGTAAGCCTGAAAGATGTACAGGCACACTTGACCTAATACATACTGATGTATGTGGTCCCCTGAGTGTTAGGACACGGAATCAACACGTGTATTTCATCACCTTCACAGATGATTTCTCACGATATGGTTACGTGTACCTAATGAGACACAAGTCTAAATCCTTTGAAAAGTTCAAAGAGTTTAGACAAGAGGTCGAGAAACAGTTAGGGAGAGAAATTAGATCGAGGTGGCGAGTATCTCTCTGACGAATTCAGGGACTATTTAAAGGACAATGGGATAGTATCACAATTATCTCCTCCTGCTACACCACAACTGAACGGTGTTTCAGACAGGAGGAATAGGACCTTATTGGATATGGTCCAGTCACTTCTCATACACTCAGAGTTACCCACATCCTTTTAGGGTAACGCATTAGAGACAGCGATTTACGTGCTGAATCGAGTTCCAACCAAATCGGTTACGAACACTCCATATGAACTTTGGACCGGAAAGAAACCAAGTGTTAGACACTTGAAGATTTGGGATTGTCCAGCACACGTTAAAAGAATGAGTGCAGACAAGTTGGAATCCAAGACCAGCCATTGCCTATTTGTAGGCTACCCGAAAGGCTCTGTATGTTACCTTTTCTATGACCCAAGTGAGCAGAAAGTGTTCTGCAGTCAAAATGCCCAGTTCTTGGAGATCGATTACATTCTGGACACCCATCGTCAGGAAGTTGTTCTTGATGAGGAGAGCTCAGGAGTAAAGGGAGATGTCCCACAAGCTCCAGGTAGTGACCAACCTAGAAGATCCACTTGGGTATCCAGGCCACCAGTCCGTTATGATTATGACCAGGATAGTTACCTAGTGGAAACCTTGACTAGTGAGGAGGATCCCGTGACTTACGCGGAAGCTATGTTGGACATAGATTCCCAGAAGTGGGTGGAGGCCATGAGAGCAGAGATGGACTCAATGGAGACCAATGGAGTCTGGACTCTAGTAGATCCACCCTCCGGGGTAAAAGCAATCGGTAAATGGATTTACAAGAGGAAGAAGGGCCTTGATGGAAGGGTTGAGACCTTCAAAGCTTGTTTGGTGGCGAAAGGGTACACTCAGAAAGAGGGCATCGATTATGAGGAAACATTTTCGCCTGTGGCCATGCTTAAATCCATTAGGATCCTGCTAGCTGTAGCAGCATACCATGACTATGAGATTTGGCAAATGGATGTCAAAATTGCATTCCTAAATGGAAATCTTACTGAAGATATCTATATGCAGCAGCCGCAAGGCTTCATAGCTGCGGGTCAGGAAAACATGGTATGCAAACTTAATAGATCCATTTATGGACTTAAGCAAGCTTCTAGAAGTTGGAACATCCGTTTTGACTCTGTCGTCAAATCGTTTGACTTCGAGCAGAATCCGGAAGAACCCTGTGTTTATAGGAAGTACAGTGGAGATAAGGTTATCTTCTTGGATCTGTATGTAGATGACATTCTACTCATTGTGAATGATGTATTAATGTTGACAACGGTGAAAGTATGGCTTTCACAGCACTTCTCCATGAAAGATCTTGGAGAAGCCTCCTATATATTGGGTCTTCTACTCTATAGAGATAGATCGAAGTGGATAATAGGATTTTCCCAATCTGCCTACATTGACAAAATAGTCAAAAGATATAGCATGGAAAACTCCAAGAAAGGAAACGTTCCTTTCAGGCACGGAGTCACTCTCTCCAAGAAAATGTCTCCCAAGACTTTTGAGGAGATTGATGGCATGAAAGACGTTCCCTATGCATCTGCCGTAGGGAGCATCATGTATGCCATGATGTGCACTCGCTCTGACATTGCTCAGGCAGTGAGTGTAGTAAGCAGATTTCAGGCCAACCCAGGGGCAAGAGCATTGGACTACTATGAAAAACATACTTAAGTACCTTCAAAGGACAAAAGAGTTTTGTCTAGTATTCGATGGTGGCTCACTACAGATCCAAAGGTATACAGATGTCGATTTCTAGTCGGATCCAGATGATAGAAAATCTACATCTGGATATGTTTTCACGATAGGATCGTGTGCTATTTGCTGGAAAAGCAGCAAACAGGGGTCCACTGCAAACTCCACGACCGAGGCCGAGTACATTGCTGCAAGTGAGGCTACCAAAGAAGCCGTGTGGATAAAGAAGTTCATTCACAAGTTGGGAGTAGTTCCATCCAGCACATCACCCATCCCATTGTTGTGTGACAACAATGGAGCCATTGCTCAGGCTAAGGAGCCACGAGCCCACTCGAAGTCGAAGCACATCGAGAGGAAGTACCATGTACTAAGGGAGATTGTTGGTAGAGGGGACGTCCTGATTCAGAAGGTAGCGTCAGCGGAAAATGTAGCAGACCCATTAACAAAGTCACTATCACAGAAAGTGTTTGAGAAACACGTGGAAAGCATAGGACTCCGGCTAGTACCTGATTGGACCTAAGTGCAAGTGGGAGCTGTTAGACAATTTTTGTATGCCCTTAGCTTCAATCAAAATGATGTACTTTATGAGTTTATTGTAAATGAATAAACGTGCATATTTGATTCATGTTCCCTTGGTATGTTTCTGTGTAATACCCTTAAACTGAACACTTAATGAGACTTGTGTTAGTTTAGAATGTTCACAGCCAGTGGGTGGGTCTGGGGAGACCTATCCTAACAAGGCTGACACTGTGGTGCCACCAAGTCGGTTGGGGTGGCTTGTCTCAGCTACCGGGGTGAGACCCTAGGCACATACAGTGTGGGATTAATTGAATCTTTGAACTGGACCAGATTTCTAGTATTGCCCAGGACATTGGAGATTGATGGGCAAAACTGAAAAGTTACACCCGACCCCTAGACTCGATTATGATACTGCACTAGGTGTCGAATTGGGCTGTCTTTGATGTACCAATCAGTGAGATCCTTAGCGGGGGTCAAAACCTGGGTATGTTGGGACAGTTTGTGAATTCATTTGAGTGGGTGATCATAGTGACAGGATCAGCCCCTTTGTCGGACAAAGGTAATGATCGAGGATGCACTCTCACTGATTGAAGCCAAGACTGCCGGCAGCCGATTTCAATCGTTGAAATTTGTTTTGCAAAATATATTTTATATGAGATATAAAAGTATATATATTATGGTTTCGAAATGATTTGCAAAAGGTTTTAATTCCCGGGATCCATATATGAGAGAGTGCAACACTGTTCCTTGCATCCGAGGGAGAGGTCCTCTCTTGTCGGGCAGTGTATGATCATTATGGGCTGAGAGGTTAAGTGTAAGGCCATTGAGGATAATACCTTATGGGCTAATCTTGCATCTGCCCACAGTCCCTGGGTGTTACAAGGTGGCTTGGCCCAAAGACCACTTAGGGTAAGTGTTGGGCCCATAGAGCCCATCTGATGGGTTTTAGGGGGTGCACTGTCCATAACAGTGTATTCGGCTAGGCCTTGTAACAAAGGCTGGGCTGAACCCATGTGGCTGATGTGTAGATCAATGTTTGGGTCCCACGCCATACAAGGAAGCCCAATTGGACAGCAGTTTGGAAGGCTTAATGAATACATAACCCTAAATGGGCCTTAAGCCCATTTCAAACTGGGCTAATTTGATTAGTCTTTATGGGGCGAATTCTGAGATAAGATCAACTGATAGGATTGGGCCCATACCCTATCCACTCAGAGAGTCCAAGATCTAAATGAGATTTAGATTTGGAAACTTCCTAATTAGATTAGGAGCTGGCTGATCTAATCTGCAGATAAGATAAGGATTATCCCTTATCTTAAAGGGACTTCTAATGTAGATATGATTTGGGTTAGCAACTCCTAATGGGATTAGGAGTTGATCCCTTTAAGTCTATAAAAAGAATAGGGGGCGGCAGCCTTTAGACATCCAACACAATCACCAGCAACAGTCTTGTCTTCAGAGCTGAGATAACAGAAGAGAGAATTCTGCACCCTGCAAATACTCCTAGGCGCCTCCTTCCTGCAGTCATCGCCTACAGCAGTTCGACCTCCATTGCTTGGGAGAAATCAAGATTGGATCTTGATTCCAATCTTTTGGAGAAAATATTAGTAGGAGTTGTATTCACAAGCTGTCCAGGTGATTCTTGGGAAGGATCAAGTTCTTGGGAAGAACACTGTTGATTCTGCACCATCTTCAGTGGGAGTAGATTTTGGATCCTACCTTGGGCGTGAACACTCCATTGAGAGATATTGTTTCTCTGTATCAGGTATTATCTCTCCCTACTCCTTTTGGTTCAGATCTGGTTTAGTTTATAGTTCAAGAATGATCCTTGAAAATATGATTTTCTAAATAGGGAATTCGATTCCCGGTTGAAGGGAGAGAAAAATTTTTGAAATTCGCCCCCTTTATTCCACAACTTAGGCGTCCATATGATAGATTTCATATCTCTTCATGTGAGTCCATTACAAATAGACTAGGTAAAGTCAATCCAATAAATATTTTGTATTATTTTAGACCAATCTAATTTAATGTCTGGACCATTCAATCTATTTAAATTCTTTTTAATTTAGATTAGTTTTAATCCAAATCTGATCTATTAACACATATATTCTTATCCTGTATCAATAGATCAGGTCCAATTCAATCTAATAAATAAATTGGAATGAATTGATCCAATCCAATCTAATAAAAAATATTGAGGGAGTCCCACAATAAAGATGCCCCTGGATGGCTGGCCCTAGTCGTATTGTCTGGTTTATGGCCAATATCAATATCACAAGAAGGGCGTCCAACCAATTACCGAAGTATGGCCTGACGTAACCTGTAATCGGTCCATGTTCAGGTGCTGGGCTTATGATTGCCACATTCTGGTCGTAATAAATTGCATATTAATATGGTTTTGGTATTCTAGTTTAAAAATTGTGTAAATTTAGTATTTATTTGGCATCGATGTTGTTGTTTTAAAAAATAAAATGGTGTTTTAGAAAATAGTCATCTGTTTAAAACTTTTTTTTATAGAAAACTATGCTCTAAGTTATACCATAAAAATCGGAAAGATATGATTCGAAGCAACACCAAATTTAATATTTTTTGGAGTTACAGGTCGTTGTTGTCAAATGGAGTATAAATTCTAATTTATCATATGTTTGACAAATTACATTTATATATTGACAAATAACAGAGCAATGCATATTTATATTAATAATAAGATATAAATATTCGTTTGTCAGGTCACCATCCAATAAGATACAAATAACAGAGCAATACGTCCAACATTCAATTATTCAACTTTTATTGGTTGGTGGAATGGAACTTTGGGTACCCCCAAATTCCAATTATTAGATTTGCCAGGTCACCATCTAACTTCAACATATATTTCGTCTCTAGCTTCATTCTACGGTGCATATGAATTTCACGCCCCACACCCCAGGTGTTACTTTGGTTTACTTCTATTTTTCTGCTCCCTGCTACAACATACTATTATTCGTTCATATAGACACTTGTGGACCCTCACGGCATCTAATATGGTCTTGTCTCTTGTGACACTCTATCACGTCAACAATTTTTTCCCTACCTTTTTCAGTCTCTAATCACCATCTGATTAGTAGACAGCCTTGATAACAAGATGCATTCACACTATAAAATTGACAACTAATGTGATTCGTGTGTACCTGAAACATGCAAAGATTTGATAGGACAAGGAGGTGGACAAAGTGGGGCTGTGCAGCTTCAATATAACAATGATATCCATCTGGTAGGAGGCAGGTACCTTTCAAAGATGACCAAGATTGAACCTTATTGCAACACTTGTGTCTTATCAACGGCTATCGAGCGGTGTGCAGTGGAACTTTGCTGTTTGCTGGTTATGCAGGTAGTTGATGGGCTTCCAAAGAGCTAATCAACGACGGCCCACGTTTGATGTGTTTATATATCCTTGTTTGGCAAATATGGGACAATGTGGTCTCTTAACTTGTACTATTCTTCAATCTTCATCATCATGCGCTAAATCTTTGCTTCTCCCTTTCTCGTTCTCACTCACTACTCACTACTACCTTGTCCTTAAAACAAATATCCGTCCCTTTTTAGGATGGCTGGCTTCTTCCTCTCTAACTCCCCCTCCAAGTTGATGTTATGACTTGTGAAAATTAAAGAGGGGTACAAGAAGGAGCGAACCTCTCCAGTGATGTCTGGTAGCAGAGGATCTGAAGCTTCACCGCTCACACAGGATGAGATTAACGATCTTGTCCTCAAATTACAGGAATCATTACCAGAGATTCGTCGGAGGGCTGCAACCGGGGTAGGTATATACAATTCTTGCTGTTTTTCTTTATCTTCCTCATGCCTCATTTCCCGGCTAAAGGGTTTCTGAAAATCTTGGTGCGAATTGTAGTGAGTTGAGTTGACACTGCACATTAACTTACGTGCAATACAATGTACACTCACCGGACGAACTTAGGTCTGTTACTTGGATAGCTTGGGTGGGCTGAAAAGCTTTAGATTCAACTTGGCCCCAATAATAGAAATTAAAATACAGCACATATATAGTTCAATTCCGCACAGAAATCATTTAGGATTTTCTCGAACTGGGTCATCTTGAGTTGCCCAAAACTTCAACCTAAAGCCAGAAGAAACCATAGCCGTAGGTGAAGCCCAACAATCAGCATGTGGTCTGAAATGGCATTCCCTACCTCGCCTAAAAAATTTGGTAGGGTGGAGGCAATCTAACATCGAATCGTTACCGAATTTCCTAATATGACGATGGGAACAGGGAATATATATAGCAATATATGAATAAGATGAACTGCATGCGCATACGTATTATACCAAAGAAAGGATATATATATTATGTATTAATGCTTGACAATATTGGGTTTACATTAATCTAGGTAACGGCATCAGAGATTCTGAAAGAGATATGCAATTACATAAAGAGGCTAAAGAGAGAGGTGGACGGCCTAAGTCAGAGACTCTCGGAACTAATGGCTTCTATCGGTACCAACAGTCGTGAGGAAGAAATCCTAAGAAGTCTACTTATGCAAGAATAACTTCTCCTCAAACATCACAAGAAGTGTGATTATGCCAGAACAGCTTCTCTGTGTTGTGGTATGGTACAACATCTAACTTTTATTTTGTTCTCCAACGTTTTGTTAAATTGGCCAATGGATCAACTACTATAAGATGAAGATGAAGATATATACGTTATATATGTACAGCTTATTTTATATATATATATATATATATATATGCCTTCTGCCCTTCATATGTATGTTTGACTGTCGTGCTTCTGTGCAGAGAAAGAAAGATAGTAGATTAGAAAGCCCACGTGAGGGTTATTTATCTCCATGTTTCAACCAGAAAGTAAAAGCGGCTTTTAATTTCTCAATATTTCAATAATAATCCCTATTTGGTGTATTTACCAAGGATATTGCATAAGGCTTGAACTAGTGTGACAGTTTTAGGCTTTTAGCTCAAAGTGTAGATCGTAGTCCAGGACCCACAATGAACCACTGAAATAATAATATTATTAATATCAAAGAGGAATATTGTTTGTGATCAGAGAGCACTTGTACAAACAAAAAGTGAATTTGTGATGACTTGACGAGATCTCTTTCATCATCCGTTATCCACCCTGACCCTACAGCTAGTGGTGACAAAGGCATCATCTAATAGTTTCTGATTTTTGAGTTTTGACTTTTTGACTATGACAGAGGTGACAAGGCATATACCACTGGCACACTAGGAACAAGGAGGATGTATGCCTTACCGAGGATTAATACTCACACCATCCCAAGTGAATGGAAACTATGACCTGTTTGATGAAGATCTTTTTATAGTTCTGACAGTTAAAAGATACATTAAAATTTTGATACAAGATGTAGACAGCCCGAAGATAGTTTGGCAGATGTGTATTTTTTCATGTCTCTACCCAGTCTTTCTGTGCCAGACTAAAATGTGAAAGACTCGAATTGAAGGTTCATTGAAGTTTCATGAAATCAGCCTGAAATGGACTTCTCCTATCTTTTCAGTGCACTGCCTTTTGATAGATAGATCTTCTGTGAAACAAATAGAAATAGAGGGAAAATCAGTCTTCCCAACTTGTAAACAATAAAAAAACTATGCGAACATGCCAAACAGGCCCTACATCTATTCACTCTACACAAGCCACGCCAGCTATCACCTTTTAACTTGTTGAATGTTAGTTGATAAGATGTCTAGATATAGATATACTGATGTTGTTTTCAATTGAATATCTGGATATGTAAGCAAATCTTCTTTTTTTGGTAAGCAAATTAGTCGAATTTGAGTCTGTGTTCATATATCCTTCGGATATCAGATGTCAGATGATCTATCACATTGTTATATCGATCTGGTTTGGATATATACCCGTGTCAAAATTCGATCCGATTTGTTTGCAACCTATACTTGTAGCTGTCAGTTTGTATTTGCTCATTCAACGAATTAAGGAACGCATAAGCTATTACATCTATGGCAATCGTCCTCCCATAGCAAAGGGTGCTCCATAAAAGCAAAACCAAATTTTTTCATATGATTTTTTTTCGGAGGGGGTGGTAGAAAGATCGAACGGAATTATAACATTCAATAAGGTAAAAGCAATAGAAGACGACGAAAAATCTCTAGGGAAGCTATTGTAGCATTTACACGAAATAACAAGACCTCTGGAAAACAAGAAGAAGAAATAGATTTGACAATTAATCCAAGTCTATGTACGGTAAACCGCTGCTTTCTTTTCGACTTGCCGAACGATCCAACCCGTCTAGAAGGACAAAGGCAGAGAGAAACAAACATCTTAAATTCCACCTTAATCCTCATCCTTCTCTTGTAATTTCTCGCCTGTTCCTGCGCAAGTTGTCTTAAAAAATTAAAAGATTCTCGTCGATTCACATCTTCATATTAGACTGAAATACTACTATTCAAACACAGAAATCCATAGAGGCAGTGCAGTTAAAACTTAAAACCGCAATAAGAATTGAAATTCTTCCTCTCCATACACGGTTTATGTTTTGCAGAAGTAGAACTATGTCGATTTTTTGAGCGACTGCATATCAAAGGAATATCCCTTGCCCTGCCCAACCTTATTCCCCGGATGTAAAATTTTCCAGGAAACATATATATATAAACAAATAAACGAAAAAGAAAGGAAAACGACTTCAAGATTCCTGTGGCAGAGCGTTATTAATATGGACATCATCTGTGAAGAATAATGGAAAAAAGAAAGGTTCGCTTTCGAACCTTGAATTAATGAAGAACGGCCGTCTTGCCGCTAAGTGGCGAACAAGGCAGGATGGGCCTCGCTATCATAAATCTGTCCATTTGAGAAGTCAGATTTTGAATAGCGAGCTTTTCCTTTAGACCTTCAGCGATGTCCTCACCGAGGTTGGAATCTTCTTCTCTGATCTTCAGCACTTGATGATGAATGATACATTTCCAATTTGCCACCGGTTTGAGGGGCATCACATTCTCCGGCGATTCCTCGCTCCGTTGATAACCTTCAAGACTCGTAGAATCAACCTTTGTCGGAACCGTCCCTTCTGTATCCATGTCGATAACCGAGCTTCCAAGATTGCTGACATTCTGCAGAACACGACGAGAGCACTGGTCTCCAGATTCTTTCGCAGGCTCTGCTTTCATTTTTTTTACCTAAGCCGAAGAACCAAGAACAGGGATTCTTTCTCTCAATCTGCAACTCCTTAGCTGGGTAGCTGTGGACGAAGCAAGGAGATTGTTGGGTTCCCGCAGGCGCTGGTTTCGCCTTGAAAAATCAATGAGTTGGTCATCATTTTTCGTCTTCCAAACCTATTGTCCTTCTTCTTCAAGAAGAGAATATATATATAGATAGAGAGAGAGAGAAATAAGAGAGAAGTTTATGCACTGCTACACAGGTGCTTTGTATTGGTGGAGCTTCCTTCCTTATAATTCACGCGTCGTGAGAGGAAGAGAGAGTCATGTCCTGCGTGAAGCTTCTAAGACGCATACGCGTGACTGCAAATCTGCAACCGTGAAACAGTGATCTGAATATTACATCTGGACGACCGGTAGTTAACCGTCTGATTCGTGGGCCACCCAGACGTTGGTGTTGTAAGTTGCAATAGAAATAATCTCGGCCTTTCATTCTTGTCGCCACCTTGATCATCGGATCTCCTTTTGGGCGTTTAACGCCGAGTCCAGACTCCACACTCCAGAGTAGTGAAGCAGCTCGAAGTCCTGGGCTCCTAGCTTGTTTTGCTTAATTTGTTTTCCACTCGCAATCTTTATTTTGAATTTTCCCAAGTAAGCCCTCAGTGAAATGGTCAACATTTTAAATGGGATTGTGTTAGGACTTGGAGGCAAATCCGTTCCTCGTCAGTACAAGTCACCTCAACTTTAATTGCAAAATGATCGGATCACGTTGCACTAAAAAGTAGATTTAGAAAAGCCACGCGGCAAAACATGTAATCACGAATAAATTTGTTTGGGTAATTTGCTAAAATCTCTCCTGAATTTCTGACAGATGCTAAATCCCCCGTGAAGGTTGGTAATTGTAATCACTTTCCTTCGATTTTCAGACAGTTGCAATTAGACCCCTTTATTAGAAAAAAATAAGTGGTATGAAAATGTCCGAAGTATTCATGCAATTACTATTAACACTGGTTTCTACATAAAAATAATAAAAAAAAAAAATTCAATGTTGCAGTTTCACCTTTGATCGATTGATATGAAAGGTAAATTTAGAAAATAAATAAATTTCAGAAAATAGAATGTAAGAAGGATTTAGTCATTTAGGGCCAGGGCTAAACTTTAAAATTACCATTTGACATATTATTGTACCCCTAATCTGTAAAAGTTTCAAAATTTGTGCTTTTAAAGTCCAAAAGCACAAAGCTCGTGAGGCCTAAAAATGTGTTCACTTAGTTGTTTTTAACGCAATTTTGTTTCTGATCAACCCAAAGTTCAAAAAGCAAAAGATTATTATCCAACCGAAGTCTATAAATCCTGTTGAAGCAGCCCTCTGTTCAAAGCCTCTTAACCCAAGTTTTTCATTCATTTTATAAAGAAAAATAAAATAGTGCCGGCTTGGCATATATATAGTTCCATTGGATATTAGAGTTGAAAACAGACAGCGATATCGAGTTCAGATACAATCATGGTTTTTAAAACCGAATCAGTCAGGTGTCTAATTATCGGTTTGAACGATTCAACCGTTAGACCCAAATGATCGGTCTGTTCTAATAAAAAAAATTAAAAATGACCAAAACTATTCGAATGATTAATCGGTCAGTTTAACAATTTGTTAACTGAAATCAACAATTTGTTAAAGAAAAACAGACCAATCAAATTATCAATTCCTGAATTTTCCGATCCGACCACCCAGTCCGATTCAGTCCGATTTTGAAAACCATGAATACAATCCTTTCAAAATTCAATTCAGAATATTAGCGCGTTTAATTATTGCCATACTTGGAATATTGGCGCCATCCACGAGTTTTGCAATGTTGACAATTAATTGTTTCACAAGACCCATGCATTTTAAACTACTGGGCCATCACGTACCATAGACAAAGTCACAAAGCAACCAAATAGTGAAAATGAGAATAAAAGGGACTATCACCTGGGCTACCAAAAAAATTTATATTACCATATAGTTAAAAATGAGAGTAAAAGGATCTATCACTTTGGGCTACCATAATAATTTTTATTTTCTATTATTATAATAATACAATTTTAAAAAACTCACGTGATGTTTGGCATTGATAATGATTTCTCCTTGCCGATTATTTAGAAATCAGTGACTTAAAAAAAATTATAAAAAATTATTGTTCGGTATCATTTATGTCATGTAAGTAGATTTTTTAGAAATAGGCTTTGAATATGTTTGGTAAACGACTGATTATTTTTGTATTAGAGTTATTATTCAATGCCACGTTGGATGTCATGTCATCCTCAAAAAATTGGAATCAAGGTTTTAAAAGCTAATTCTGAAATAGAACTGTTCTGGGCACCATTTTCTGGTTTGGTGGTTAAATCGTACGGGTCAAACGGTTTGACCCATAATGTCATAAATAAATCAAAAAACAAAAAAATATATTTATATATAATAAAAAATATCATAAAAATTAAATAAAATACAGAAAATACAGGAAAAAGAACAACATATGAAAAAATAAAAATATCTAAATATAAAAGTAATAAAATCCAGAAAATACAAAAAAAATACAGAAATTTACAAAGCCATTAGATAAAATTTACCAGCTGAACATGCCTTCCACCACCTAGCATCCAATACTTTTTTTTATTTCATTAAAAATATTAAAAAAAGTACAAAGCCCTGTACAACGAAGATCTGTACAAGGATAATCAAATCTGAACCTATAGGTCCTATACTCGTTCTCAGATATAACTTTCTGCAGCTTTACAAAAAGAAAATTCCAATCAAAAAAATATGAGCTGCTTGTTTTTTCACTTTTTGTTTAATACAATGAAGAGAAGAGGTAAAACAAAATGAGGAACAAAAGGCTTAAACAAGTTAATGGTTCAGAACTGAACAGTGGTCACCGGCTCACTTAGTTACCTGAAAAATTACAGTGTTCGCTGCCAGCTGCAGTGAAGAACCGAAGATAGTCGCCGGAAGTTGGAGTCCACAGTGTTCGTCGGTAGCCCTAATGAAGATAATCGTCGGAGCCGTTCCTTTCAAGATGCAGTTAAGAAATAGTGAAAGCCTTTGGTTTCATAGTGTTCGCTGACAGCTACAATGAAGCTTTAGTCGCTGGCTGTAGCTCGGATTCTGGGAAGGGTGGTGCCAGTGTATCACCGCATGAAGGCTTTTGGTTTTGGGTTTGGCAAAGCAAAACCCTAAGAGGCTAACTAGATAAGACTTTCGAAGGTTAGATGTTAGGATAGATTAGGCATTTTATTTTTGTTTTATTTTTATTTTAAAATTAAAAAAATAGAATTTATAAAATGCCAAATCGCTAACCGTTGGTCGGGTCGAATGGGTTGACGGTTTGACCGGCCGAGTCGACGGTTTTTTTTACTGTCAACGTTTTTTCGCTAAATGACAATTCGAGGTAACATAGAACCATTCGAGTGACTAGTTTCCGATCCAAACGGTCCAATCGTCCAAGTCAATGACGGTTCAAAAACGTTGTTTTGTAGTGTTTATGATCTGTGAGGAGCATATTACCAAAAGGCTAAAATATTAAATACTTCGATGCAAGGTTTTTAAAACCAATCCAGACAATGAAGCAGTCAGGTCTGGTCCCAGGTTGAATGGTCCAACCACTTGAATCAAATGATCGACCCATTCTGATAAAAAAATAAAAAATGGTCAAACCATTGAATGGTTCAATCACCCGAATCAGCGATTTTTCTGGATCCCAATTTTTCTGGTCCAGTCCGGTTTTAAAAACCATGCTTAAATGTAACCTACTCGCACTCCACACACTCCGGTTACCTCTACTAACAAATAAAAAGATATTTTCAGAACCTATGATGATTGTTCCCTTCAAAAAACAGTTTAACATTTCTCTTTGTATAATTTCTACTTAATCCAATTGCCTACACAATTATGTTGACGAGGAATTTAAATGAAAACAAATGAAATTTTATGGTTTTGACTTGTCTTGCAGTCATCCTACTCAGATCTTCGCATATACTGGTATAAATAACGATTCTCTTAATTTAGCCTAAACAATGAGCAATCTCACAAAAAAAAAGTTACTAGCTTCGTACTGGTCAGCATGTTCATAATTTACTATGTTTTTAATCAGTAATTACATAACTATGAAGCTGAAGGGGTGGTCTTGATGTTAGTGAAAGATGGCATGAGGAGCTACACAACTCTTCTTCCCAATCTGTTATGCATTGTCAAACCGCCAGTCACGGCCGGAAGTTGCAACAGTTGCAAGTAATGGAGTTTCTCCTCTCCAGACTACAGCAGATATCCTTTTGAGATAGGATTTAACGAAAAGGGTAAAATTAACATTTTATCATTTCCGTCAAGATTTAATGACAATGACAATTATTAAAAATTTTGAAAATAATTTAATATAAATATATAAACAGTAAGAATAGAGTTAATCAATTAACTCAATTTCCTAAACTTTAAGGATACTTTAAAAATTTGCCCAAAATATTATTATTCTAAGGCAAACAGTAGAAAATTTAGAAAAGAAACGAAAAACATCTAATGGATTAAACAGAACATCCAAAACAAAATAAAATTAAAATAAATTTGGTTGCACAAAGAAAAAGTTGGAAAGTGAACACTCTGCATGCAATACTAGAAATTACAAGCATCATTTAATCAAGGCTTGCATGGGGTCATCAATAGGATGTATGTAACAATAGCCGAAATAAGAGAAGATAAGAAAACCAACAAATTAACAAGACATCTTCAATTTAAATGGATTAGAAAAGAAGACTCAATAGTAACAATGAGAGCAATACAAAATCAAGACAAGACCACTTGGAGACGTAGCACAGGCAGAATGAAGGAAGAATGTTAGAGATCATGATACAGAACTTTTTTTTTTTATTATTAATCACTCATAATTTTCTCCTTTACCCTTTTTTTTTTCCAAAGTGCGGGTTGTAAGACTTGATTCCACGTCAATGCTGGAGCAACCCAGCTAATACACCAACGAGTCAGCCCTCGATTGGTCTCGCACATTCATGATTGGCAACCAAAAGGCTTGCGAACAAGAGTCTCTCCAGAAATCTAGGCCATGTTTGGCAACATTCCCAAATGTTCTTGTTCTTTTAGAAATTCTTGCTCTAGAATAAGAATTTTATTTCTTGTTCCTTGGGAATAACAAATGTGTTTGGCAATCTATTTTTCGAGAATGGATTTTTGTTCTTCAAAAACAGAAACAATGTTTGGATAATGAAACTATTTTTTAAAATTAATTCTGCAAATCCATCCCCATTAAGCTTAAAATTAACAAAAAAACAAGTGTCAAATTAACCATAAATCATGGTTTTCAAAATCGGATCGGACCGGACAGTCAGACCGGAAAAACTGAGAACTGCTCAGGTGACCAGTTTCGTTTTCCCCAAAAACCAGATTACCCCCCAAAACCGTTGATTTTGGTCAGCAAACCGCTGAACCAGGCAGTTAACCGTTTGAACAGTTTTGACCGTATTTTTTAAATTTTTTTATTTTTTGTCAGAACGGGCCGAGCGTTCTATTCGAACGATCAGACCGTTCGACCCAATAATCGGACCCCTAACCGGTTTGGTCACCAGGTTGGTTTTAAAAACCTTACCATAAATACCTCAAATTCACAGTGCTCTTAATTATCAAATAAACTAGAAAATTAAAAAAAAAAACACACACACAAATTCACATAAAAAATTTGGCCATTTGGCAGCCAAGGAACAAAATAACTATCAAATTCAAGGGGAGTTTAACACAGAAATTTGAGATTGCTCCTGATTTTACAAGGAGTTGTAACGTGATCTGTATAATCTCAAAGTAGCTCTTCTTTTTTATTCTCTTACTATCGTTTTGGAGTACTGCTTATTTTATATTCAAATATAATGAAATAACTTTTGGATTCATTAAGAAAAATTGGGTAAAGATTCATAAAAAACAAAGGAAAGATGGGTAAAGAATTTTGAGCTTAATTCATGGACGTTTAATGAAAATCCGCAGCCCAACTGTGAGTCAATGAAATATTGTAATTTTGGTTAGAGTAAAATATCAGTGAGTTAAGGACATCTGCAGCATCCAGAAAAAATTAGTGAAAATCCACCTTTCTTTTGCAGCATCCAGAAGAAAAGTTTAACTTTTCTTTTGGAGGAGATTCATCAGAACTATCATTTTCCCAGTTGGATCTAGTCAATGTAATTACCAATTGACTACTGTTATTTTCATGGTTTTTAAAAACGAATCGGTCAGGTGTTCGGTTACCTGTTCGAACAGTCCGACCATTCGACCCGAACAGCCGGTCCATTCTAAAAAAAATAAAAATAAATAAAAAATTAGAAAACGGTCAAAACCGTTTGAACGAATAACCGGCCGATTCAACGGTTTTTGAAAAAAATAGAACCGATCAGGTGACCTGTTCCCGGTTTTTTTGGACCGACCGTCCGGTCCGGTTTTGAAAACAGTGGTTATTTCATTAGCCTACTAAATCATCCAAAAATCAAAATTTGAGGTTTTACTTGATTGATATTATAAAGTAGAAATCACACTTAAATTGTATCTAAAGACAGGCCTCCGATAATGCCAACCAGTGCCGGAGAAAGCTATCAATGAGTTTGCAATATCGAGGTGCAACAATAAAATTCATGAGTATACTAACGTTGGGCATCAGTTCAAACACGAAAAATAGAACCCCACATTTCAATCCGATACAACAAATTAAAACAGAATCCCACATTTCATATTATTCAACAAAAAACGAAAATACTATAAAGAAACCCAGATCAACTAGGATCGAAGTTCAGCAACAAGTAGAGAAGGGAGGATTGTCGAAGAATTCAGGTTGGGAGAAACAGACGAAAGGATCGCAAAACAGAGCATCGGCATGTCTAAAACTTAGCAACTACAAGAAGACAACCCTACCTGTGTAAGTGACTCTGGCCATTTTTAGTCATTCGCCGTCTAGCCCTTGATGCAGTAGCAACATTCAACTCTCTGGGTTGTGCTGCAGTAGAATTGAGGGTGAATGAGCGAGGAATCTTGTTCCGGAGCTAGAGATTATCATTTTGAATGAAAATGACAAAATTGGTCACACATTCTTAATTTACTAGGGCATAAGAGCCACACATTCCCTAAGAACGTGATGCCTGAAAGCGTCAATTTGTCACTCTTGAAGAGTGCTTTTCTCACACGAATGTTTCACTTCTCACTTTTTTTGCCAAACGCATTTTTGGTCCACAAGAATGCCAAAAACAGGGAAAACAGTAGCAAAACGTTGCCAAACAGGGCCCTAGTGATGGGAGAACCATTACATGGATTCAAACTATATTATTTTTCAGATTGTATGGGCTGTTGTCCTTCCTAGTTCCTACCACGAAAAAAATTAACATGGCCAAAAGTGCCAAATAACAAAGTTTTATGACCTCTGCGAAGTACCAACAAGAAGTTAACTATTCAACCATAATACCATCAGTTTCTCGTGACCTGATCAAAATGAACATGTGTTTTAAGTTTAACTTAAAAACAAACAATAACAACGCAAAACGTTCTTCTAAACTGTAACAATCAGGAAGGAATGTGACAATAGTGCAACCAAAACTTCCAACATCTTAAACTCAACGTTCCCAAAAAAATTCGAAGTGGATCTAAGGGAGACAAAGAACATGTTATATGAAACAGAGGCTCAAACCCACTTAGAAAAAAAGAATTCTAAGTGGATCTGACAGAGACTCAATCCTCATCCTCTTCATCTCCATCCCCACCGGCTGCCTTCTTGGCAGCTGCCTTCTGGTTCTTTCGCTTCACTCTTCCAGGGCGGCCACCACCAAGTGGACTAGTGAGAGAGAAATCAATGTGCTTCTGCGAGTCAACCCTCACCATGAATGATGGAATGTTAACTACCTGTCTACCAACTCTGCAGAATAGGAAAATTATGAAAAGTTAATGCTTTAAAATAAAAATAATATATAAGAAGCATCAGATTACCAAAAAGTTTTAGATACACTCAAAATGTAGAAGAAAATGCAGTCAAATGGAAACTCATGATAATACAACTTTATTTGGCAATCCATATAAAAACGGAAATGCAAGGAAGTTGAGAACTTGTTTTGAAAAGTTTAGGCTCCATCTCCAAAATGTAATCAAGCTGGCTTCCGTGAGAACTAGGAAATGATGCTACTTGGTGAAAAATAAACATAACAAAGATGCTGCAACAATAGGATAGATGGCAGGGCCCATAATACAACATCACTTTTGCACAATATAGTAGAAATAAACAATGGAACCATAATAAATTGTCTCCTAGAAGTGCCCCCAATGAAGTCCATTCTCAATTCTCGAAGAACACCCTGCCTCAATGAAATAACCTCACACTCACACTCACAAATCCTGGAAGACAACATTCTTTTTAAGGTATAAATAAGATACATAATCACTCTATATCTTAGCTCAGTTATTGTTGTCCTACAAGCTAAGATGAACTGGTTTTTTTGAGGCCTACAATGAATGCACAAGTCGCTATAAATCCAGATCAAAGCATAATTCAACTATTTCTTCCACTTCTGCCTCATCCAAAACTCCAATTGTTCAAAGCACCATGAGGCAGACCTCCAATGGATTTTATGTCAATGGCCAATGCAACAACCAAGCTTTCATCACTTCATTTCATATATATAAAGACACCTAGTAAACTATTAAAGAGGGAAAAACAACTAAATTTCAAAATAGTTATGATCCCCTTAAATATAGAATTACACTGTACATTAAAAAGCTACATGAAACATGTAAAACAATAGAACAAGATTAAAAACAAATGATTATTCAGTACATATACATCCAATCAATACTGACTGGAGAGAATCCTATGGCCGTAAATAAAATTGACATCAAAAGAAACATTCACTACATTACTTGTTTTAATCCTTGGTATATTTTTGTCCCACAATCATTCAAAAGAAGAAGGTCTGGTCCCATGCATAAAAGACCAGCACCAGCACCCGGGAGAAACAGCAATCCACTGAAAGTTCAAAAGGCTTGAAGGGTTCAAGGGCTAGGAGAAGTGCAAAAAGGACTTGATAAAAATAGTCAGCAATGATTTTAAGACACCATTATTTAATAATGGATATGGCTTCAAACAGAACAGAAGAGCAAAAACACAATTCACGTAGCATATCATATATAGTTGGAATAACACTTGGATGATGATGATGATATTTGTGTTCCTCAATTGCATGCCATTTGAATTAAAATAAGGAGCAACATATACTACTAATAAGTTTTCATATCAGTTCTTATGCTAGTAACATTTTAAGACCATCTTAAAGGTTTCTTCCAATTAGACTTTAAAATTTGGAAAAGTCCAGTTGAAGACTCCTCACTTGCATAACTACAGCATATAGAATTCATTAAGCATGCATGCATACACGCAGAAATGAACGAAGACATATTGTATATACACATAATATCATATCACAGTTCAATGCCACTACATTGCATTTCGACACCTACCTCAACAACCCAATGTATAATCAAAAAAGTATATAAGCAGGTCAGGTTACTTTGTTGAAAACCTAATGATCATGGTCATCATCATTCATCCATGCATGGAATCTGACTCTGTCAAAGTGTATAAATCAATAACATATGTTAAGGATAATCAGGGTTTATCAATATTAGCATGACTGTTTTCCATGGTTGAAACTAACACTTCAAGGTTGCCTGGAAACTTTAACTTAGGCTTGTTAATATAGCTTTTTATAAAGCTTCACAGTGATCGTTCACTGCACTTCCAGTACACATAACCCATGGAGAAAACCTTAATATAATTCAGTATTGTTGATCCATTTTGACATCTATCAGACCAAAACATGCATATGACAGTTACCAAGTGTACAAGCACCTGATCACGTAATAGTTGTCAAGGGAATGCCTGGGCAACAAATAGCCCAATAAAGTATTTATCAAAAAAATAGCCCAATTATTTATCAAAAAAATAGCCCAATAAAGTAGCCTCAATTGAGTGCCTAGTTATTTTGTACATGGAACCATTATATATTCTTTTATGGAGAATATAATAATAATATAAATATTATTAAACTAAATTACTTTTATATTCTAGGGCCCCTGTCCCTCTATTCTCTGAATTTTATTCTCCGAATATATTGATTATCTATGTTTAAATATGAAGTTTATAGTTTTTATGATGATTGTATATAATTACTAGTGAATTGTGGTTGTTGTGTATTATGAGACCTAGGGAATTACCCTATAATTCATGGTTTTTACTTAGAAAACAATAAGTAAACGTGAAGCACTGAGTTCCACCATATACATTTAAATCTCCAAATTTCCATTACAGGTGGGTGTGATATAAAATAACAAAAGATTGCAAATAAAAATCACACCACTTTTTCCAATGACCTTCGACTATTGTACAACCCACATAAGATTCAGGAACAGTAATAAAGGACTAAAATTTGTAAAATTTTGCATAGACCATATATTCAATGATATTACATATTAGCACGAGGATAAATTAGAAAATAATTGATATTATACGGCCCAATAGAATGTGGTTTATACCTGATATGCTTCTGCCTAATGAGCACTCGGGCGTGGTGGATCGATTTTGCCATACCAGACTTGAACACAAGTGTCTGGAGACGGCGCTCAAGGAAGTTCTCCACAGTCAGGGCCAAGACATAATCGAGCTTGTTCTGGCTCTCGTCCAATAGGCCGTACCTGTTCATCCTGCGAAGAAGAGCTTCACCTTCAAAGATCCGGCGAGGGTTCTTCTCATCGAGAGTGAGTAGCATTCTCGCTGCATTACGGATGCGGCTCAGAACGTACTGAACCCTCCACAACTCCCTCTTGCATCGCAGACCATACTCCCCAACTAGCTTCAACTCAGCGTCCAAACGCTCCTTCTCGTAGGGGCGACGAGGTTTCTTGAATGTCTTCCCATCTAAAATAGCCCAATACCAACATTTACATCAAAAAAAAAATTAAAGATAAAAGATACAACTTATAAAATTCACTAGATCCCGTCCATAATAATGGGAGACAATTTACTCTTATACAACATTTTTCAGATGAAGTGGTCAAAGCTAAAGAAAATGTTCAGTTAAAGCGATGGAATAAAACATGAGAATGAGAGCGGCAGAGAACATCAGAAACAACAACAACAACAGCAGATCAAATCATGGGTAACAAGCAAGATGGTTGGGAGAAAGACACCAAATAATGATAATGAAAAGGATAGGTACAGAAGTGAGAAAGCTTACAGTTTCTGTAGAAACTAACGTGAACCATTGCTCCGTCGTCGCTTTCCCCTTCTGATGCCGCGAGGGGGAAGAGAACAAGAAGACGACCAACAGGAGGGAAAAAGTGACGATGTTCTTTATATAGGAACCCTAAACCCTAAAATACCATTCGCGGCTAGGGTTACAGGTTGGTTGGGCTAGTGGACCGGGTCGAGTGATATAACTATGCCCGAACAAAGGTGATCTTTCTTTATTTAGGCTCCGAACGGATCGAACCGAAATTATACAGGCAGATCCATTCGTTTGCATTCGAATTCGAATCGAACAAAATCCATTGGATTTTATATCAAGTACACATCCAATTCAGATTAGAATGGGATATTGAAGAGGATTATAGGAAGGCTACTCCACTTGAAGTAGCGTTGGGCTAAAACTCTGAAATTATGGTTTTGATGCAATGTTATGATCAAGGTTTTAAAAATGGAATTGACCTAGATGGTCTAACTGTTTGATATATATATATATATATATATATATATATTATCTGAACAGCGTTTCGTATGTCACATTTAAATTCCATTTAAAAAGTAAAAACCATTTTGATGGTTAGGGATTTTTGAGTCTTATTTCTCGAGGGAAAAGACTCTCGATAAGGACTCAAAACCAACAATCACCATTTGCAGCAGCTATCATCAACTCCCTTGATCCCTCTATCTCTCGTGTTGATCACTAGCATTTAGAGCAATTAGATCTTTGGAACAAGATACAGAAAATGATTTGAACCCAAAAATCTAGAATTAATTAATTGAATCTAGGAGATATAAATACTAAATTTTTCCACTTCCAATCCTTAAAAAAGGGCTATCAACGAGCTAGAGAAAATCAAGGACAAAAATGGAGTTTGGGTTGAAGAGGTCAATGTGAGATTTCTAAAGTCACGGTTGACCATTTTTGTAAAGTATTTAAAACTTAACACCCCCCAAATAATGATATTGATTTCAACACGAGTAATTGATAGGGATGGCAATTTTCCCCATTTCCTCGATCTTCATGGGGATCCGCTTCGAATGGGGCAAAGATGGGAATGATTTTCCCCCCACGGGGACGGAGATGGGAAATTTTTCATCCCCATTAGTGGGGACGGGGGAGCACTCCCCGCCCTGCGGGGACCCCAATCCCCGCTTCGTGGGATCCCTACTAATATATATGTATATATGTATTTATATGTTATATATGTAAATATGTAAACATACATTTATATATTAATATATTTGAAAATATGTTTGAATATTTTCTAATAGATTGTAAGTGTTAATTATTTTATTTTTATTTTTTTAAATAAAGTAAAAACAAAAACAAAATGGTTAGTATTATAAAGAATCATGGGGAATGGGATGCCCGCAAGGATAGGAATCCTCGTGGGGATGGGGATGGGAATAACCTTGTCCCTGTTAGCGGGGATAAGGACGGGGATGGGGATTTTTGCGGGAATGGGAATGGGGAGAGGCTCCATGTCCCTGCCCCGCCCCGTTGCCATTCCTAGCAATTGATCACAAGGTGCCAAATGACCTTAGATTGAGAGTGGAGGCTGAAACCTGAGGAAGAAATAGAAGCACCTTTGTTCTAGATGGAGCCTAAGAAGGCTCTAAGTTCGAATGGACTCCCTAACCTTTTCTTTCAAAGATATTATAACTAAAAATGATGTCTGTCTAGTTGTACAAAGCTTCTTCAAAACTAGCCAAATCCTTAAAAAAATGAATGCCACCAATATTGCTCTCATTCCAAAGGCTATAAACCTAAAGGAGGCAAGTCAATTCAGACAAATTAGCCTCTACAACACTGTGTACAAGGTCATTGCTACGATTCTAGTAAATAGGCTAAAATCCTACCTCGATAGCCTAATTCGCAAGAATCTTAGTGTCTTTATCCTAGTGAGACTAATCAATAATAATGTTCTCATAGCACATGAGATACTCCATTATGTGAAAACCTCGAAAAAGAAAGAGGTTTTGATGGCAATCAAGCTGGATATCAATAAGGCCTACAACAAGGTGGAACGGACCTTCTTAGAGAATGTGTTGAAAGCTTTTGGATTTGGTCCAAATTAGAACTCCACCAAATTCTAGTTAATGGAACTCCATCATGAAGGTTGCCCCCTAAGGGGTGTCTTAGGCAAGGGGACCTCTCTCCCCCTATCTATTTCTCCTATGCTCTAAAGTGCCTCAACCAATTAGTTGCTTCCTACCATCTCCCATTTATTTATTTATTTATTTTTGTAGATGACAACTACATCTTCACAAAATCCTCTTTGCAAGAATTAACAACAATGGCCGATGCCATCAAAAGCTACGAAAGGGATTTTGGTCAGAAGGTAATTTTTTTCTAAATATGAAGTTTTCTTTAACACAAAATTGCATCCTAAGATTAAAAAGATCCTAGCTCGAAGCATTAACATCAGATTGGTAAACCATCCTTCTGAATATTTGGGATTGTCTACAAACTTTGGTTTCTAGCTTGGTGAAAAGAGTAGAACACAAAACAACTTCTTTGGGGGGGGGGGGGCAGACTTTCTTTCTCATGAAGGCAAAGAAGTGTTAATGAAAGCAGTAGTACCAGCAGCCATCCCATCCTATACCATGTCCTACTTTCTCCTTCCTAAATCAATTTGCTAACAATTAGACAATTTGCTGAAAAGAAAAGAAAAAGAAACACTCCTACTGGGCTTCAATGAGAGGAAAAATAGAAAAAATCCATTGGTTGAGACAAGACCAAGTCACTATGAACAAGTATGATGGGGAAATAGGATAAAGGGACCTGCATTGCTTTAACTTAGCACTCCTTGCTAAGCTTGCGTGGAGATTAGGTTTTAGGAAATACATTTTATGGGCCCAGATCATAAAGGGTGGATATTTGAAAAACAAGAACTTCCTCAATGACAATTTGCCAAAGAATTGTTTCTTGGGGCTGGAAAAGCCCGGAGGTAGGGAGATATGTGATAAAGGGTGAGGTTTGTTGACTAGTAAACAAAGGTCAAAACATATCCAATTGGGATGATTGTTGGATCCCTACTGTGGCGGGGTGTGAACTTATGGGCCCATGACCTAACCCTAGCAATCCAAGATGGGTAGGTGAATTAATTAACCAAAATGCTAGAACCTAGAATGAAACAACTATTATAAATCTATTGGGTGACTATTATGCCTCCCATGTTCTCAAAATAAACCTTGTGTAGAAGGTGATTGAGATTATGTGTTACTTTGGCTCCTTCACAGTAAGAAGAGGTTCAGTGTGAAGTTGGCCTACTGTGTAGCAAAGAAACAGGCCTATACTGCAGAAAGGTCCAATTCTCACCAAATTCAAACAGTCCCCCTTCCATGGAGCAAAATTTAGTTGTTGGAGGTAGAGCCCAAGGTAAAAACTTTCATCTAGAGTGATGCAAGAATGCCATTGCAGTTCAAGCAAACCTTTTTAAAAAAGAGTGGTTAATTTTGACCTTTGTAGAGTATGTGGTAAAGAACTAGAAGCATTCTTTCATGCCTTGTATAGGTATGAGGTGCCCCAAAAAAGTATAGTTTTTGAGCTGTTTTGGTGCCATCGTGGAAAGATATCCACGATGATTTAAATTTTGAGGTTTGGTTTTTTGACTGGATAAAGGATTATGAGAATTCAAAGGAAAACAAATTGTTGTTGCATAGAACTAAAATGTACTTAATCTAGAATTTGTGGAAGTAATAGAAACTCTTTTATCTTTAATGACACTAATGAATCTAATGCTGGTATTATTTTGAATGTGAACATGTAATTGTAGCTCACTACCGAAACTTTGAAGCCTTGCTCAAGCGTTACAAATGCATCTAACCCTAACCAGGGTCATCACTCTTTTTGGCAACCTCCAAACTCTAGGACTTTCAAGGTTAATACAGATGGAGGGTTTAAAGATGGTAAATGCAGTTTTGGAGCTATAATACTAGACAACTCTGTTTGGTTCGAAACAAAAAGAAATGTAGGGGAAAGGAAGGGATTCATTTGCTTTCAAAACAAACACATTGAGGACTTATAGTTGATAAATATTGATCGTAGGATTTGTTTGATAACGAAACATTTGAAAATTTTGCTTGTTAGATGTCAAATACATTTGTGTTTATGTGTGATTATAAGATATGAACAACTAATTCAAATCTGAAACTGTAAGATATCATTTAATGTGTCTTAGGTTGTGTTTAGTACCATTGTCACTTATACCCGCAACATTTTTAGGTGAGTCAATACAAATTTTTGAGAAATTGGTCATGTTTGGTTTGAAGGAAAAAGTAGGGAAAGGAAGGGAAAGGTATGGAAACCTTTACAATCTTGTATAGGTTTTCCTACCTTCCCCTTCCTTTTCTTATTTTTTCCTTCAAACCAAATACAACCTAAAAAAATATGGACATTGGATTGGGTGTTGGCATTTATAGTAGAAACACCAAATTTGATGTTTCTCGAAGAAACAACAATGGCACCAAATGTTGTACTAATAACTCAAAACATATGCGGTAGAACAAAATATATTATCATAAAAATTGTATTAATCAACTTAAAACATTGCAAGTAGAAATGACAACGGTACCAAACACAACCTTACTGTTCTCAAATGCCTTTTAGAGATTGGCTAATGGCTTAAGTGCTCCCAAATATTTTGAAAATGATCCATATTACCCCGTATTATACCCTTTTTTATACAATGGAAGAATTAATGCCAACAAGGCAAGGCCTGCCAGCAACATCAATAAGGAACAAATAACTGAGATCCCAAGGATAGCCGTCCATGAACTTGACTTCCCTCTTGAATGTTTAAAGCCTCCACCATTTTTGTTTGCTTGAGTTCTCCTTCTAGCGAACATTGACTTTATTTTGAGGTATTAGTTTCTTCTTTCAAGGATTGTTCTATCGGTTATTTTGGTTCCTAACATTTCTCCATCTCCATCTTTCAAGGGTTTTAGATAGTTTGAAAAGTTTCTACCAAGTGCATCTTCTGCCATTATTGTCCCAACTTCAATACTGAAGGTGTAAGTGTTTTAGGGTACTAGATAATTCCAAGGTATTTATAGGTTATATCAAGAGGTTTTTGTTTTTCTTTATTTGGATTTTGAGGGGGGGGGGGGGTTGGTCAATTGGATTTTGGTTCCCATTGACCAATAAACACATGTTCTTTTTTTTTCAATTTTATGTAGGGCACATGAAAACTTTATTTTCCTAGGTATCACCCTAGGTAAGTGATACTCATCTCCTAGGTGGGTAAATAATTTTCTCACTTGGGGGAAAATTTGCTAGCACTTGATAGGACAAAAATGTTCATTTTAATAATGGAGTTTTTTTATGTCATGATCATTGCCTTATTTAGCTGGGAAATAAAAGAACATCAGTAAGTAACTTGGTGAAAAACAAATGGGGCCTAGAAGTTATATATTTTCTTTCTCAATTCAAAAGCATATGCCAAATTATCATAAACAAATTGTTTACATTGACATGGTATTTTTTGTTTTTGTTTTAACATAGACATGTTGGTAGATAACCCATAGAGGGCATTATTTTAAATTATTTAGACATTAAGGTTCAAGCCCATAAATATAGCAATAAGTCAAGTAGAATCTTGTTTTTCTAGATAAATTGCTCAAACCCCCTTCTAAAGTTTTTGACTATTGCTGAAACCTCCCCTAAACTTTGGTAATTGCAATCACCTCCTCTAAACGTTTTTTATACAGTTGCAAGTAGACTTGTTCATGGGCCAGGCCGGGCTTTTACTCTTCATAAACAAGATTTTGTTAGCCCTGATCCCGAGCTCGGCCTGATCAATGGGCCTACAACTTGGGCCTGAGCCCGGCCCTAATAAAAAGCCCAAAGCCCGGGCCCGAGCCCGAAGCCCAACCTAACAAAAAGATAGATCAGTGCTTGTGTCTGTGTTCGCCGCCAGTGCTTGTGTCTATGTCTGTGTTCGCCGCCGACCAAACAATGAGAGAGGAATAGAACAAAAGGGCAAAGAGAAAGGACTCGTTGTTGGTGCTTTTGTTCGCCGGTGCTTGAGTTCACGTCTGATAAATGAATTGAGCTAAGATTCTAAGAGTGAGAAGGAGAAATGAGAAGAGAAACAACCAAACAATGAAAAGAGAGAGAGAGAGAGAGAGAGAGAGAGAGAGAGAGAGGACTCACCAGTCACCGCTGGAGTTCACTGGTTGTGCCGGTTTTGTCTTCCTGAGAATGTTTGGCTATGTGAGACTGTGACTAAGAAGGGAGTTTGTTCGGCTAAGAAAAAAAGATGAGTGATAAGAGAGGGGTTGAGAAGAGAGGGATTAATATTTAGGGTTAGGGTTTAACTTATACAAAAGTCGGGCCGAGCTAGGCTCGGGCTAGGCTTTTTTAACAAATCCTGAGCCCGACCCATAAAATAGTCGGGTTCAGGCTTTTAGGCCCGAGGTCAAGCCCGCGGACTAAAATACATGCTCAAGCCCGTCCGGGGACCGGGCCGACCCGTCGAGCTACCCGACCAATGAACTAGTTGCAAGTAGGCCCTATTTAATAGAACCCTCTAACAAGAGCCATAAAGTGTCTAAAACACCCATGCAGTTACTATTGAGGTTGGTTTCCATGGAAAAAAACCATGTATATACTTTATGAACAACAAAAAAAAAGAGAATTTCAAGTTGCAGCTTTACCTTCAGGACATATTTGAAAAGTAAACAATCAATTCCATAAAAGAGATCTAAAAGGTTGGGGTAGTGATTCATATGAAAAGAAAATTTAGAAAATAAATACTTTTGCAAAAGTAACTACATGGGTATTTTGGACATTCTCATACCTCTTTTTAGAAAATTCTACTGGAGGGGGTCTACTTGAAACTAAGTCAAAAAGTTCAAGGGAGGTGATTGCGATTACCAAAATTTAGGAGAGGTTTTTAACAACAACAATCAGAAACTTCAAGGGAGGTTTTAGCAATTTACCCTTTTATAGGGGGTAGAGTATGATAGCTTAGAAAATAGTGGCAGCAGAGCCAAGATCTCTAGTGAAAATTACATAACTTTTTTTTTTTTCTGGAGGGCATAAATGAAAAGGTTATAATAAGTAAAACTATTAAAAAATAACACCATTAACAATCTTTTAACTAGTGGAGGAACCCTGCTTTACAGGGGCTGGAATGGAATCGTCGACCCAGTCTTTAGCCAAAAACTGTTGAATCGGTCAATGATCCATTGACTCGAGCGGTCGAACCATTGACCCGTTAACCCGTTTAATGGTTTTTGGCCATTTTTTTTTCATTGGAAACCATCCAAGCAACTGGTTCCGTTTTATCCTAATCTTGGTCCCTAGCCAAAAATCATTGAATCGGTCAACAACCCATTGACCCAGGCGGTCGAACTGTTGACTCGTTCAATGGTTTTTTGTCTTTTTTTTTTTTATTTTTGTTGTCAGAACAGGCCATCGATTTGAACCAAACAATCAAACTGTCAACTTGAAAACCAGTGGCCAGAATGGTTCCGTCTTTAGGTTGTATAAGTCACACTCGAATGACATAACACGTATGGCACTACTTAATGAACCTTAGACACTCAATTTTTTGCCTGTAACTTTTTTTTTTTTCTGAATGGGTCATTCATTTTTTTTTTTAATTGGGTACCATCCAAGCAACCAGTTCCGTTTTACCCCAATCCCGATCCTTGGCCAAAAACTGTTGAATCAGTCAACGACCCATTGACCCGAGTGGTCGAACTGCTAACCCATTGACCCATTCAATGGTTTTTGGCCATTTTTTTATTTTTTTTAATTTTTGTTGTCAGAACGGGCCATTTGTTCGAACCAAACAGTCGAAACTGTCAAACCGAAAACCAATGGCTAGAACGGTTCCATTTTCGGGTCATATGAGTCACACGTTCAAATGACATAACACGTATGGTATTGCTTAATAGACCTCACACACTCAATTTTTTGCCTGTAAGTTTTGTTGTAAGAATGGGTCATTCGTTCGAATCGGACGATCGAACCGTTGACTTGAAAACCGATGGCCAGAATGGTTCTGTAATTTTTTGTTGTCAGAACAAGCCATCCATTCAAATCGAATAGTCGAACCATCAACCCAAAAACCAATGGCCATAATGGTTCTGTAATTTTTTGTTGTCAGAACAGGCCATCCATTCGAACCGAATAGCCAAACCATCAACCCAAAAACCAATGGCCATAATGGTTCCGTTTTTGGGTTGTATGAGTCACATGCTCGAATGACATAACACGTATGATACTATTTAATGGACCTCACAAACTCAATTTTTTGCCTATAATTTTTGTTGACAGAACGAACTGTCTGTTTGAACCAGATGATTGAATTGTCGACCCGAAAACCGGTGGCCATCATGGTTCCGTAATTTTTTAATTGTAATTTTTGTTGTTAGAACGGGCCATCCGTTCGAACTAGATGGTCGAACCGTCCGTTGTCAGAACGTTATTAACAACATTTAACAATAGTAGTAAGTAATTATACTATTTAATTAAATAATCATTAATGATAGTTTTAATAATATTACTTAGTTATTTTTAATATAAAAGTAAATATTAAATTTATGAATAGGATTTATTAACAATATTCATTAAATTAATAATTACCAAAATTAAATTAAATTAACGGTATTTATCAATAAATTTTCTTGTAATTTTTTGTTGTTAGAACAGGTCGTCCATTTGAACCGAACAGTCGGACTGTCGACCCAAAAACTAGTGGCTAGAATGGTTCCGTTTTTTAGCTGTATGAGTCACACGCTCAAATGACATAACACATATGATACTATTTAATGGGCCTCACAAACTCAATTTTTTGCCTATAACTTTTGTTGTCAGAACAGACCGTCCGTTTGAACCAGATGATTGAATCGTCGACCCGAAAATCGGTGGCCAGAATGGTTCCATAATTTTTCTTATAATTTTTGTTGTTAGAACGGGCCATCCGTTCGAACTGGACGGTCGAAATGTCGGTTGTCAAAACGTTATTAACAACATTTATCAATAATAGTAAGTAATTATACTATTTAATTAAATAATCATTAATGATAGTTTTAATAATATTATTTAGTTATTTTTAATGTAAAAATAATTATTAAATTTTATGAATAGGATTTATTAACAATATTCATTATATTAAATAATTACCAAAATTAAATTAAATTAATAGTATTTATCAGTAATAGTAATTATAATATTTTATTAAATAATCAATAACAATACTTTTAGCATCATTTTTAATTATTTTAAATATAACAATAATTACTAAATTTATTAACAGTATTTATTAATAACAATATTTATAATTTAAATTTAAAGTAAATATCTATTTATTAACAATATTTATAATAGTAGTAATTATTAATTATAATCACTAATTATATATTTATTATACTACTGTAATAATCAGTAATTTATAATAGTATTTTTTAATAATAGCATTTATAGTTTTAAAGTAAATATCTAGTTATTAATAATATTTATAATAACAATAATTATTAATTATATATTTATTAAATTATTATAATAATGAGTAATTATTAATTACTGTTATTGTAATTAATAGAATAAGATGCTCTCACGTGGGAATCTATTGGTAATTTATTGCACGAAGAGAGCATCTCAATCGTATTAATATATATATAGAGAGAGAGAGAGCTTGACATGAATTGGCAATATCTACACGAGTGTTTCAACAATTTGCTCGACATAATGAGAAAGACAAAAGTGAAATGGACAGAACCAACGAAAACATTCGCACTGCATTAAAATATCCAACCCAAAGAACATAACTAGTAATAAAAAATCGCCATATGTCGTATTGATAGAGACAGACAGTGATGCCCAATAACACCACCTCAAAGAGCAAACTAGTCACTTCATCAAGTAATATGGATATGACGTGTGCAGCCCTCCCTTCAGCGAGCCAACCTAGCATTAGCTGATATGACCACTTCCCTCAGCTGTTGATGCCAACTGACCTAGTACCGAACACTTTGTCCTTGAAAGCGAGGGGCGAATGGCATAGTCGAAGCTTCTACTTCACCAGAAGAAAATTGAATTAAGCAAATACATACACATAATAATAAACTCATGACATGTGTATGTCTAATCATACGAGGAAGCAACACGTGGACGTCCATGTGAGGACGTGCCATTAGAAGATTAGTCGCCACTACATGCAGAATTGAGGCCATTAGATGTTATACATGGTCAAGTTGATCAGGTTACCATTGCTTAATACATTTAACATGCATGGCTCACCATTAATCATGTATACGTAACGTGTCAACCAAAGGTATAATATAAAGTTGATCGGGCTCTGACCCCGTGTGAGTGACATGCTCATCTTTTGGCAAGGCGTAAGTCTCCATCCAATCAACTTTACTGTAGATATAGGTGAGAAAAAAAAAATCGAAAAATCGAATCGATCGAAAAAATTAATCGAAACTAAATAAAAAAATCAGTTAATCGAATCGATTAATTGGTTTCAATTAGTCAATATAAAAAATAAATAGTTAATTGAAATGATCGATATATATATTTTATATACATTTATATATTATATATATTTTATATATAATAAATTAATAAATATATAATATATTATTTACTATTTAAAATTTTAAAATTATATATATATATATATTTATATATTTATAATTTTTATTATATATATTGTTAAAATTCAAAAATCAAAGAATCAATAAACCGAACCAATGATTAACCGATTGCTTTTGATTGGTTCTGATTACTGATTTTCAAAAAACCGTACAATTAATTCAATTCAAAAAAATGTCTGACAGTTCACACAGTTCGGTTAACCGATCCGTGAGCACCCTTAACTGTAGACTCCTAAAACTCATATACCTTGCATTTACCTTGGCTCACCTCTCCTCATCTCATCTTTCTTTCCTCCCATTTTATTGACTGACCATCAAAGTCCACGTCTTTAAGTTATCACCCCAGGGCCTTTGGCATTCTCCTTCAAACCACAACTGACCCTCTAGTAATTAGCCATTAGCTCTTGTGTTTCAGTTCAGGCAGCATCATTAACCATCCGTTTATTTGTACGTTTAAGCTTAATTTGAAAAAATATATATATAAATACACACATATGTAGAATGTAAAATTTTGTATTTTACATTTTTTTTATGTATTTTTACTGAATATATTTATATTTGTATTTTTTTTTCAAATTAAGTCTTAACAAGAATACTGGTGACTGCCATAAGGCCCTTTAGTTACAAAGGATACTGGAGACACACCGAGTGATAGTCAATTGCAGCAAATGACTTAAAACCAATCTGGAAAGATGAATCGTGTTTGGGTTGATAATTAAACAAGTTCAGATTTGATGATCGTAAAAAAAAGGGTGAGATAATATATGTTAATTATTATTCAATTAAGCACCACACAAAGCAGAAAACAAATCAGGATATTAATCCACTTTAAATAAACCAGCCTACCTCACTCACATATAGACATATGGGATTATGGGAAATAAGGTGGAACTCCAATGATTTGACATTTGACCATCATCACAAACCTATGATCATGGATTGAATCCATTGAGGCCCTATGTACACGGAACACTGATGTACTTGCTATTGATTAATCCTGTGGTTCATTGTGGACAGCTTTATATATGTGCCATCTATTTCTTAAATTGGATAGGTCTTCGAGCCATTATCCGATCTAACATTTTTAGGGTAAAATAAAATATAGATAATTACCTTGTATTCTAGGGGTAAGTTGCCAATTGACTGGTTGGTTAGGTCTTCCTGTTGGTTGTAGTAAAGATTTGGGTTTTAATCCCACTTGCATCAGGGTTATATATATATTATATAAAAAAATTTAATTTATGGTTTGCTTCCGCCAGAAAATTTTGTTGGATTTTTTAATGTATTGCCCTAAATCCACACTATGTTACAACTTACAAACTTACAATACTTCCCTTATATTGCGATAGGTTTTCCCACTTTTCATTGTTTTCAAATGCATAAATTCATAAAAATTTATGAGGTGGAGGAATCAATAAAAAAACCCAAAAAATGTACATTGTGTATAATGACACTTAGGTCCCTGAAATTTTCTTAGCGACGTAGAGTTACTTTGTACTTTCAAGTTTCAAATTTCAGTGCTCAATCTCATTATCATTTTGTCAATTTTGAATTTTTATGAAACCATTTTCCCCTCCCTCATTTTATCTCCAAAACCCAAAATTTTAAATTTGGAAAATGTATGGTTTGTTCCTCCTAAAATGTTTTTATTGATTTTTCTAAATGTGTTGTTTCAAACTCTCACCTATTTTACAATACCCCTTTGTATTGTGATGGATTCTCTCATTTTTCACTATTCCCAATTATATAAACATATACAGATTTTTGAGATGGAGGAATCTATAAAACCCTTTTAAACTTTTTTTTCTATCTTCCATTTATATGTTTTAATTTATTTAAGAGAGATGGAGTAACCAGCTTGGAGAATTCATAATATGGTTTTGTGTACATCATCAATGGATGCACAAGCATAAATATTAAAAATAGAGAGCAATTATAGAAATTCAAAATCTGTGTTTTGGAGAATGCAACGAAAAGGCCAAGGTTGCCTCATAGAAGTTTAAGTGTTTAACTAATGGAAGGCTAACAGCAACAACATACATTAGAATATGAAAGAAAATGATGGCTCTGCAATGCAAATGAAAGTTCAGAAACCCACGTTTCATTATTCCCAAATTATATATGTATTTTATGATTTTTAAGACAAATAGTTTTGTGGTAAAATAGAAGAAAAAATCTTGGTAGGAGATGAGTCAATTCATCTATGCGTGGGGGTGCAATGGATCATCCGATCTGATTCTGATC
This sequence comes from Nelumbo lutea, assembly GCF_056320005.1. Lineage (NCBI taxonomy): Eukaryota > Viridiplantae > Streptophyta > Magnoliopsida > Proteales > Nelumbonaceae > Nelumbo > Nelumbo lutea. The sequence continues at coordinate 16,521,515 of NC_142687.1, forward strand.
CTATTTTTGTCGGATTTGGATAACTCTATGTTGGATTTTTATATTGGATTAAATAATACGATTTGAGTAAAAATCAAATTAAATACAAATCACCATATCCGATCTGATCAATATATATGTATATATTTATAAATATATTTACTTATAAAAAGATATGCATATATTAATATATTTATTAGCATATTTATCTATAAATATATTTATATTACATTTTTTTTTTGTAATTTTTTATAAAAAGACATGTATATAATATATATGATAAAAATAGTTGAAAAAAGACATTTTTTTTCTTTTTCTTTATATAAATTGTTATATTTTTTTTCTTTTAATAATTTATTAAAATTTCAGAATTTGAATTGAATGGATCGAATTCAAATATATAACATCTTTAAATTACATTTGTCATGTCCAATCAAATATTCGAATCAGATCGAATCTTAAATATATAATTCGGATATACCCGATTCGATCCATTTGCATCCCATCCGTACACATTTTTTGACCGTGGGTAAAACAACTAATGTGTACAAAATCCAAATTCCCTATAATAATGAATCAAGGTGCAAGGTGAGGTCCATTTCCACGGGTTTGCTCCCGTGCCACCTCTTTTCAGAGTGAGCTGAGCCTGAGCATCTCAATCCTCAAGCTATCAACCGCGAAGGAAGCGAGTCGGTCACCGGCATGGGTCCCATCTTGTTCGTATCGTAAGGCGATGAAAACAGAAGTTGTGTGAACCCGTATTTTGTGGACATCTGGGCATAGTAAGAGTTGAGCTCGAGAGTCGAGACCACAAAAATGCCGACTGAACAGTTAAAACTCTTACGAGAAAATTCTCCATTACTATCTTATACTGTGTGTTTATTGAAATTTTGGTCTTATAAATTTTAAAATATTATCCGAATTTTTAAAGCCTGACAATACAGTATCTGTTATTAATCAGTAGTTACCTTAAATAATATTTTAAAAATATATAATGCTCTTCAATTATCATTTAATTTTTTATCAATTATTTAAATATTGATAAAAAATTAATAGTTATAAATCTTTGAATATTTTAATAATTTTAATCTTTTTGAATAAAAGAAACAAAGATTTAAAATTATTTTTTTGTCAATATTTAAATAATTAATAAAAAATTAGATGATATTCAAAAAATATTTTTGTTTTTAGAAACTATTTAATGATTAATTAACAGCTAATTAATAATAAATAATGAATTATCCCATTTTAAAATTTTGAATATTAAATTGTCTGAACCCAAAGTATAGAGTATTAGTCGGTAAACTTCCCTTTTATTTTCCTGGCATTACCTTTCTGTTTAAAATTATTCTGAAGTCTGATTCCCCCGGGTGTTCATTTTTTTGGTAAAATCTCGGGTGTTCATTGGGTTATTATTGCATCGGCCATCAAGCCCTCTATCGCCAATGCCAGCTTTTAGCCTTTTTCATCACTTTATTATTTTCTCGCCACTACTTTCATCGCTTTCGGAGTCCATTAATTAAACACCACCACACTCCATTCTAACTCTAACAGATCCATTCCTTCTCTCTCCCTGCAAACCCCCTTCTCTGCTTCTTTGCCTCTCAAAATCGGCCCAAATCCTAATGACTAGCCTCAGTTGTTCATTTTCATTTTCTGTTGTTTCCAAATAAAACTTTCAAGCATTTGAACAGCCTTCCCTCTTTGTCCACTCATTTGTTTTGGTTCTTTACGTTTCTTCTCATTGATTTTCTTTGTCTTTCCTTTGGTTCGTCGAAGTTAAGTTCTTGCTATTTGGTTGGTCGAGGACTTTGATCTTCGTTTTCCTTTTGTGAAATTAAAGCCTGCAAAATTTACACGAGAAATGGCGATGTCGGCAGCTAATATAGGGATGATGGATGGCGCGTATTTTGTAGGGCGGAATGAAATCCTTACCTGGATTAACGCCACGCTTCAGCTCAATCTCTCCAGGGTAGAGGAGGTACATATATCTATATATATTATTTGTTCATATCCTTGGAGTTCCAAAGTTTTTTTTTCCGTATTTTATATTGTTTGATTTTCATGTTATTTCAACTTATGAACCTGTCTTCTGCTCCACTGCTTCGGTGAACTGACATTTTTGAATTTTTAGTGGGAAACTGATTCGCGGGGAAATTGAATCTTTCTGTAATTGTATGTGAGTGGAGGGAAGCGCATGCGAACCGCAATTAGCGTTTTCTCGAGTTTTCTCCTCCCTCATGTAATCTGTTAACATGGGTTTCCGTGCTTTTTGTTGAGTGAGTGCATTAATGCATGTCTAAGGAACAGGGATCCGAAGTTCATTGTTATATATATAAATAATATAATTCTTGATGAAATGTTATGGTTGTATTGAATGCCCTTCATGGCCATTTTGCCCTTTCCCCTTTATATGTAATACAATATACTTTCATATGTAGAAAAAAAAAAACACTGATAAAAAATGTAGAGAAAACCTGTCCCAAAGGCTGAACCACTTTTCCCTTTGGATGAATAGGTCACCAGTTCAACCATCTGGGTCTACAGGTCAACCTGTGATGTCATGACTATTAAAAGTATTCAAAAAAAATAATAATAATAAAACAATACAAAACCTGGTGACTCAGTAATGACTGCTGACCAAGTCAATGGCTTTTTGTGTTAAAGCGGGTTAGATGTTGACCAAAACCAGAATTGTGACCAGAGTCATCGGTCTAACTGACTGGGTTAGTGACTGGTCGGAAAAACTGTATTGAATTGCCTATATGTAGTTCAAATTTGCTTTTTTAATATATAAATTAGTGTAAGAGCGCGCACTATGCACATGCACAAGTAAGTATTAACCATATATGATATATGGTATTTGGATTTAACTTTTATCACCTGCATAGAACCCAAGGCAAATATCTGCTTTATATAGTACTAGTGTAAGAGAATGTACTATACATGTGTTCAAGCAAGTGCTAATTATGCATCCATGTATGGAATTTGGATTTAACTTTATGATCTGTACGGAACCCAATGCAAGTATCTGCTTTATATGTTATAGACAGATAAAATCTTCATAGCATCTAAATGTACATGTACACGTATATATTATGCTTCAATATCAATGACTAAGATGCATATTCTATATAGTTTTTTTTTTTTTTTTGATAAATCAGACTCTATATAGTTTCTGCCAATGTTTTTCTCCTCACATCAGATTCTATCTTCTTTTTTTTTTTTTCCTTTTTGATTGTGAATAGGCTGCATCGGGTGCTGTTCAGTGTCAGATGATGGACATGACCCATCCAGGAGTTGTTCCAATGCACAAGGTATCAACTTGCATGTGATTTGTAGTTTTGTGTTCTGCATCTTTTATTGCAAATATAGTATGCTTATCCCAGTTTATTTTAGGTGAATTTTGATGCCAGGACTGAATATGACATGATCCAGAATTACAAGGTTCTACAAGAAGTATTTAACAAACTAAAAATAGAGAAGGTAATTTTGTCATCTGCTTCTAATTTGACAGGAGATTCCAGCTGAGTCTCAAGCTCCATCTGGAGTGAGAATAGTCCTTTTGATGGATCTCAAGTTGCACATATTATTAGTAATGCCATTTGATGTTTATTTTATTTTCCATATCAGACCTTTTTATGCTTTGCCAGATTAAGTTCCATTTGGATTTTTGTGTATGGAACTTATTTCAGTGTTATTATTCATCTATACAAGGTTAGGATCCTATTGCGGTGTTGCTAAATATTAGTCGTAAAAACTGAATGAAGTGTTTCCTATTTGTGTCTCCAATGGAAGTACATAACCTTGAATTCCTCACAGCCATCAGCCAATAGCCTCATTTAGTCTCATTTTCTTCAGAGAAACGATTAATTCTAATACTCTCAGTCTTTTAGACTACAACTGTGGTCCATGATGAAGTCAACTGGTATTATGATTATGAATATCCAAATAATATTTGAATGTCTGTAAGAAGTCCTTTCCAGTGGATCATTAGGTCAATTCTGATTGTGCCAATTTTTGGGCATAGGACATCCCGGGTTGGGATTATTTTTAATGTATGATTGGTGTATGCATTTTCCCTTTCTATAAATTGAGGGTGTCACCATAAACCTATAAACACATTAATGATATGAATTAATGGCCAGTGGTAATCAGATAAATAGGCTGAAGTGTTAAACAACCAGCTTCAAATTAAGGATTTTGTACTTCTAGGAGGAAAGGTGGAAAATAACAAAGAGATAATTGTAATTGAAGTCAAGGCAGATTGTGGACAGAAATAGGCAATAAATCTAACCTTATATTGGTTCTATGTGAATGGCAGATTTGGAAAAAATAGATTCTCCTTGTTACAGGGGTAAAAATATTGATTTTTCTTCAAACTGTGGGTTATATATTTTTTAGTTTATGCCTTTGTCAATTAGACTCCTTTCTGCTTAATTTTAGTTTTTGGTTGGTATTACATTCTTATATGCTGAGATTGTCATGTTTAGCTGAGGTTCAATCAAGGGATAATAAATTTGAGATGAAAGGTCACTTGAGATACTCTTTTTACACCTTTATGTGCCTGAATAATCTGGCCTAATGGCAAGTATGTTTCAGTGGATGTCATCACAATAAGCTATAATGTGATGTAATCGTAGAACCTGGTTTAGATGATTATTACTAATTGTGCACTCACAAGCTCATGTTTTTAAATCTTGGTTTTGGTAACAATTGTCTTCCCACCTATAAATTTTGTTAACTGGAATTTGACAGCGTAATAGAGCCAAGACTCAACTCCTCAAATTTTTCCAAGGCTCAGTTTGGAAGGAGTACAAATACAAATATGTACAGTGCAAATACATACAAAATACAAGGTTTTGCACTGTACATATTTGTATTTGTACTCCTTCCAAACTAAGCCTAAGGGGTGAGTTTTGCAATGATCATTTAAGCATATGGTTGTACTATGTATTTAAATTTTGAATTTTCATCTGGATATATGCTTTTATTTCAATTATTAATTGGTGTAAATGACAGCATATTGAAGTCAACAAACTTGTAAAAGGGCGACCTTTGGACAACTTGGAGTTTTTACAATGGCTGAAACGTTACTGTGACTCTGTAAATGGTGGCATTATGAATGAGTAGGCAGTTTATCTTCTTTGTCTTATTATCTTTCTGCAGTATCTATACTTCTATTTTATTTATCTTTACCAACTCCTTTTTTCAATATTTAAATCTCCCAAGGTCCTAACCGTTTAGTATTTCCTTAAGGAATTATAATCCAGTGGAAAGAAGATGTAAGGGTGGGAAGGAACGCAACCCCAAGGGTTCTCACAAAGTTTCAAAATCTCTTCAAGTAAACAGCTTAGCTAATAATGCTGGCTTGGGCAATGGAACAGGTTCCAAGACAGGTCAGCATGTTTCACTATGCAATGATTATGTTTCATATGGATGCGCTGTATTCTGATCTCATTGTCTTAATCTGAATCACATTGATTCACATAGGACCTAAGCAAGGGAAAAGTGGTTCAGTGCCAGCTGTAGCTAATTCTGCTCGTGAGAGTCAGGAATTGTCTGATCAGGTACTGGTGTTAGTAGGCTGCTGAATGGGGATATCTTCTTGTGTGCTGTATTTCAACTGTAATGGGGGCATAACATTGTAGCATATCATCTATTGCATATGTCCACCATTGCTTGGGCTTTAGTTACAAGTGGATCCTAGTACTAACCATTATGTGGATCATACTGTAGCAGCTTTTTTCATGGAGCTACACAATGGGGGGTAATCCATCCCCCATCCCCTTAACCCCCCCAATCCTGGTGGCAGTGGGATTTGATCCTAGGACTCTGCCACAACAAGTTGGAGATCCTACCAACTGAGCCACCATCAGTCTGTACCATTATGTGGATCATATTAATCAATGATAAGAACGAAAAGTAGCAGAACCCCTTTACTTGACTGCAATATGAAATTTTTATAACACCACAAGGATTGCTTAGTATTAGGATTGTCAGTCTTTACTAGTCTTAGTTGGAACTGTGGATTTTTTTAAGCATTTAACTTGTACTATTGAGCTTCAGTACTCTTTTGCTAGTTAGAATGATTTCCTTTCCTCAAAATTAATAAATATAGATATTGCAGATGACCACTAGAATTTCATTTCTTTTCCATTCCAGTAGATTGTGAAGGAAGATATTGCCCGGTCTTGGCTTTTCTTTTTTGATCTTTCTTAGCAGTTAGCATACAATGTAACTATACGATTTCTTCTTCTTCCTTTTTTTATTGAGAGAGAGAGATAAAGTAAATTGTAGTTTTATGTTTTTGCGTGCAGATCATGGACCTCAAGCTTTCTGTTGATCATTTGGAGAAAGAGAGAGATTTCTACTTTTCAAAGTTACTGGAGATTGAAATCCTTTGTCGAAATCCTGAGTTGGAGAACCTGCCGGTAGGTGGTTTCTCTACTAACATACTTGTTCTAAACAATCCAATGGTGCTCATGATGACATACATTATAACATTTTCCTCTAACTGTAAAATATTTTATAATGAAATTTCAAGCATATGCAGTAGCCTAACCTAGTAAGTACTTCTATTATTCTTTTCAATTAAAGAAAGGCATCATTTCATTAACAGTGTTGCAACTTAAGTTGGGTTTAGCCTGGAGTTAAAGTAATGCAACATGACTGTTGGGTTGACTCAGCTTGGAAAGTGTCAAGCCAATCATAGGGTGAGGAACTTTGGTGACTTGACCTAAGTAGGTGGGCAAATGGATCAGATCATGATCTGATTCAGATACCAAGCCAAACATAGGATTGGTCTGAAGCCCAATCCTATTTTGTCGGATTCGGATATCCCCATTTCGGATCTATGGACTGGATCGAATTCGGATCACCTCTATTTGATCCTATATATATATGTTATTTATATTGCATCTTTGTAAATTTGTTATATTATTTATTTTTTTTATAAAAAAACTGTATATACAGATGAAAATAGTTGAAAAGATACTCGTATTTTTTGTTTTTTCTTTATTTAAAATGTTACATTTCATTTTTCTTTAATAATTTATTAATTCTTTTAAAAAAGTAAATTGGATTGGATCAGATCCGAATATCTCTGACTTTCTCATCGGGTTCAAATTCAAATCAGTGTTTATGAGATCTGATCGGATCGGATATGCCATTCATAGTATTAGATCGGATTCGGATATACCATGATTCAAATCTGATCCGTTTGTATCCCTAGACCTAAGAGAGCCTGATCTTATTGCTCTTTATATAATATGAGGTTGTTATGACTAAACTTTAACATGAAAAGCATCTAAAGCTAAGTAAAATATACTAAGTGAGGGCTTTTATACTTTTATTGAACTGTTGACCAGTTGAAAATGGGTAAGCATTGACATTTTACATCTATATTTGCATCCTTGCTAAAACTAATATTGTACTTGACCACTATTGGTGTAGGGGCATCCAGAATTCCCTGCACTGCATGTCTGTACGATTCCACTTCTTTTTTTTTTTTCTTTTTTTGAGAAACATCATTGTATTGAAGCAATAGGCACAAGCTGGTTTTGTAGGGAGAAATCATTGTTTCGGAACCTTAAGGGGAAAAAAGGATAAATTGGTTTCTATTCCAACTCAATTTTTTTTTGTCCATGCTATTGGCGTACTTGTTGATTTTCTTATCTTGTTCAAGCTCAGCTGGCATCAGTCCTTAGGTCCATCTTCGGTGAATAATTCACCTGGCTCTTGTGGCTGTGCTTTTTTACTGGATTCCTTCTATTAGGTCAGAACCAAAATATACAATCTGCAAAATAGTTTAATTGTAAAAAAACATTGAGCTGAATGCTTTGATCAGTGAGGATTTGATGTCTGACATGTTGGCGCACTGTCTTATGCATGTTTATTGTGGTTGGGTCCTATTATTTGATGAGTCTTAAATAGGACTCTGGATCTCCTGCCCACAAGAATTCTGCCCACGTCTACCCACAACACAGTTGAGATGTTCTCCATGTGTGGCTGCAATAAACGTGGGCAGGAGATCCGGACTCCTTAAATAGGATTCTCCTATAATTGACTCTCTTGTTGAATTTAACCATCAGTCTGGGATTTTGTGCTTACAATTAAAGTAAGCCTGTCAATCCATACTAATCAGCACGTGTTGGTGGCTGTAAGGCTTGGGTCCATGATATGGTGTTTAATTCCTCATGCAGATGGCAATGACAATAAAGAAGATCTTGTATGCTGCAGATGCAAAGGAGTCGGCTCTTACAGAAGCTCAAGGGCTGATAAGCAGATCCATGAATCTTGATTCAGATGAAACCGATAAAAAGAACAATCTTGATGCAGCTGAAGTAGAAGATGATTCTTAGAATGAACATATATATCTCACACTCTTGCCTTAACTTACACTGACGGTGTTAGTGTGTTACTTGATCAATAATGCAGAATTTCGACTAAACCATGGTAGCTTGGTTAGTGATGTTGATAACCATAAAATAGTAGCTTAGAGACTTGACACTCTTACAGAGACTGGATATTGTGGTATGCAACGTGATTAAAATTGATCTAAATGTGCTTATAATGAACTCTTACAGTGACATTAGATTCTCAATTTTCTAATGCAACATCAGTTGTAAAGGTAAGGCATTGTGCTTCCATGTTTAATAAGTTCATTCCCATTGCCTCATAGTTGTGATTCGAAGTAAAATGTGAATGCAATTAGACAAGCAGAAGCAGCGTGAAAAACTGAGAACTGAGAAGTCCTTTGTCTGTCATGGCAGAATGGGTTGATGTTTGGCGGCGAACTTTTATAATCGAATTACTTATTTATTTTCTAAATCCGAACTAGCCCATTACCTATAACAATAATACTTGCTAGTGGCTCTGCTATTTTTGTATCTCCTGTTATTGCAAAGACATCTTTCTCTTGTTTTTTGCATCAAATGTACAATGTCGAGTAGCTCGCCACAATAATGCATTCAATCAACATACACGGTACACCATCCTGGGGGGAGTTGAACATGGGCCTGCAGCTATCCTTATAGGCAATTACATTCATAAATGTTTGGACTTTGGAAGATCAAAATTTGTTTTCATTTTTTTTTTCGGTTTGGTTACAAAGGACCCCGTGCCCCAAAAAAAGCTCGTGGAAGTCTAAAATGGCCAAATATCAGGGAGCTTCATTCATCTTTTTGCGTCTAAAACCATTTGTTTAACAGCCTTATAAACCACAATAGATCGGGATACCAGGCTGTCAAAGGATCTACTTAAAAAGATCATGTTCTGTTAGTCTAGGGTTCTATCATGGATGGAGAATGGAGCAAAGAAAGATACGCATACAAGGTGTGATCTCACCCAAACTCCATCAGATGTCTAGAAGATCCTTTTACTTGCACCTCCCTCCCTTTGTAAATCATCAACGGAGAAGGTACGTACAACAGCCCCGACCCCGAGTTGAGTTTATGGGTTTACCCACTGCACTGCAGTAAGGATCCGGGCTCGATCCGGACACCCTGTCCGTCCTCCCATGTTCATAGCCCATAGTTGATAGATAATTAACGAAAGGCGAACGTTTGGGTTAAGACTTAAAGAGGGCTTTCTTCCAGCGAGCAGAGAGAGAGAGAGAGAGAGAGAGACTAGGAACGAAATAGAAATGCAGACCCTGAGACGCCTCTCCATGGCCAGTACTCCATTACAGCACCTCATTATCTCATCAGAAAAATCCATTCTCAATCCCGGAAGTATCCATCTGAGAACGATAACAACCAAATCCAAAGGCGAGGACGAATGGAACGACGCCTGGGAATTGGCTTGGCTACCTGAGGACGCCACAGTATCCTCCAACAAGCACAACAGGGATCCCTGGGAGAGCGACGTCAACTTCTCTTCTTCTTCTGATACCCCTACTGTGGTCCTCCCGTCGGACGTGGACGCAGAAACCAAGGCGTTCGTTGAGGACATGAACGACAATTGGAACGAGAGAAGAAGGGCTCCGAAGACAATCCACCAGCAGCAGCAGAAAGAGAGCTCTCTTTACAACGTGGAGAATATGAAGAAAGATTACAGGTTGAAAAAGCAGAAGATTCACGCCGGGTTGTGGATGAAAGAGATCGAGAAGCGGGAGGAGACCAAGTTGGCGGGTTCATTCTCCTCTGGAGGCGGCGGTGCTGATGATATCGAGAGATTGCTTGATAGCTGCTCTGAGTATATTCTTCTTTGCTCTTTTTTCCTCATTTTTATACAAAATTGGAAATTTCCTTTTTCTTTTCTTTCCTATTGAGTAGGGGAAAATAGATACTGTTTAACAAGATTTCCTATTAATAAATGGCAATTTTGCTGCTAGTTCTGTGGTTCACCGGCTTTTAGTTATTAGGGTTTTCGCCCATTAGGTATAGTTTTGCATCTATTACAAACGCCATAGTATTGTATTAGCACCCACCGGTGGGTTTCTAAATGTTGAAGTTGGACTTAGGCTAGTTTCCGAACTTTTGAATATATCAGACATGAAATTACAATGTAGCACTCCTCTCATTTATATATTTAAAATAAAATCTGGGTCGTTCTTGAGTTCATTGTCATTGCAAATTGGCTACATATATTCTGGTGTCTTTTTCCATCTTAGCTGCAGAAGTTGCATTGACTATAACTATACTACAAATAGCCTAGAATGATTTTTTTTTCCTGCATACTGGGTGGCCTATTTATTTATTTATTTGTTCGGGAACAACAATCAATTATTTATTAATGCATAAAAGAGAAGACCCTAGCCTTGGAAAATTTTTGGAATGAAGGGGACCAAATACAGACAGCCAAGGTTGACAATCAAAAACTTGGTGTACCTATCTTCCATTTGCAAAAGAACTGAGGAGCTAAACGATTCTTTTGGTGTGACTGAAGCTAACATACATTTGGTATAATTTTCTTCGTGTTGCTTGTGTAAGTCTTCATTTTGAGCTTCCAAAAGTCCATGGTGATGCCTCTGCATATCAAATGCCAGAAAGACTTGATTAGATCTTCGGGTGTGCTTTAATTGGCAATTATAACTTATGCCTTCAATATGATTTGATCATCAAAATGCAGTTTCACAAACTGGATGCTTCTTTAAAGTTAATCGAGATATGGTATTTTTTGGAAAAATAGAAAATTTAGCAGCAACTCTGTGCTGTTGCCATCCAAATAACCATGAACCTATGATGTCTTTCTCTGAGTTCATCTGTGCATGCCCTTCACAAATACAGTGTGCAGGAAATGCATATCCTTTATTTCTCTTTTCCACCTAATAATGCCGTATATGTTATGGTATTTGTTCTAACTGATTCATGTATTAGAGATTGTTTCTTCGTATACAAAAGTGTATGATGCCATTTGAACCCTTCTGAATTTTGTGAGGATGTCAAAGCCTATGAAGTGCTCAGCTATGCATTCATTAATACTGGAGAAAATGAGTAGAGAAGAAAAGAGGAGAAGAAAAGGAGTAGGATGTTAACCAGAACTGAATTAGTTCTAGCCGCCAACCTCTCATTGTATTATATACTCAACTTAAAAGAATAAGAGATTACAAGAATACCCTTAGTAGGGCGGTTACTTAAGTAGCTGAATAGTTACAACTTAAAAACATAAACTAATGGGCCTAAAGCCCAACAACGTAAAAATAAAAAATAAATAACTGGGCCCAATAACTAGAAATCAGCCCAACTCAACACTCCCCCTCAAGTTGGGAGTAAATATCACACATTCCCAACTTACGTAGATCATGCTCCAGCTTGTTTCTTGCAACACCTTTTGTGAGAACATCAGTAAGCTACAGATCATAAGCAATGTATGGGAGACAAATTTCCCCAGAAGTCACCCTTTCTCTGATGAAGTGTCTATCCACTTCAATGTGCTTTTTTTGGTCATGCTGAACTGGGTTATGGGCAATGTTAATTGTTGCCTGATTATCACAGTACAACATCATAGGTTCTTCTGCCTGTACAACAATCTCTCCTAACAAGGAATGGATCCAGAAAAGTTCTGAAACTCCATGTGCCATGCCCTGTATTCTGCTTCTGCACTTGATCTTGCCACCATTGTCTGTTTCTTACTTTTCCACGAGATTAGGTTACCCCCAACAAGGGTGCAGACTCTTGAAGTAGATCTCCTGTCATCAAGACATCATGCCCAATTAGCATATGTATAAGCCTCTAGCTTCAACTGTCCATGATCAACAAATAGTATGCCTCTGCCTAGGTTTCTCTTCAGATAAGCAAGAATCTTGTCAATAACCTCCCAATGCTGGACTCATGGGGCATGCATGAATTGACTCACCACACTCATTGCATAGGAGATGTCTGGTCTCATCATACACAAAAACAACAGCAGCCCCACAAGTCTCTGATATCTCCCAATGTCCTTTACCAGCTCACCTTCTGATGCATTAATTCTGTGATTCTGACCAATAGGGGTACTGATTGCCTTTGTTCCAATCTTTCTTGTTTCTTGTAGAAGATCCATAACATATTTCCTCTAAGAAATGAAGATTCCATGTTTTGATCTTGCAACTTCAATGCCCAAGAAGTACTTAAGCTCTCCAAGATCCTTAATTTCAAATTCCCTGTGTAGATTCTTCTTCAAACTGTGAATCTCACTTGGGTCATTTCCTGCGACAACAATATCATCCACATAAACAATTAGGACTGACACCAAGGATCCCCTCCGTTTCAGAAACAAGGTATGGTCAAATTGAGTCCGAGAGTAGCCAAAAGCAACCAAGGCCTTTTTGAACCTGTCAAACCATGATTTGGGTGACTGCTTTAAACCATAAAGTGACTTATTAAGTCTGCATACCTTTCCCTTTTCAGCATCACTGCAGAAACTAGCAGGAAGATCCATATACACTTCCTCTTGTAGATCTCCATTTAGGAAAGCATTATTCACATCAACTTGAAACAGGGGCCAAGAGTACGTGGCAGCAAGAGAAAGAAGTATCCGAATAGAACTCATCTTTGCAACTGGTGCAAAGGTCTCTAAGTAATCAATGCCATAGGTCTGAGTGTACCCTTTTGCAACAAGTCTGGCCTTATACCTTTCTATACTTCCATCTGCCTTATATTTGACAGTGTAAACCCATTTGCATTCAATAGTCTCCTTGCCCTCAGGTAGATCCACAATCTCCCATGTTTGATTCTTAATTAAGGCTTCCATCTCTTCCTGCATAGCTGTCTTCCACTTAGGTTTGGAGAGAGCCTCACTGACATCCTTGGGTATAGACACATAGTCAAGAGAGGAAAGGAAAGCACAGTAAGAAGGAGAAAGTCCACTGTAGGATAAATACTGTGAAATACAATGAGCAGTACACTTTCTCTCCCCTTTTCTAAGAGCAATAGAAAGGTCCAGGTTATTTGTAATGGGATTAGTAGACTCAATGGGAACTGAAATAGTAGAGGGATCAAGAGGAATACTTGAATCCATGCCAGCTGAATCTAGAGTCTCCAAGGAACCGATAGGAAGTGATGTAAGTTTTGCTATAATGGAATCAATCTCCCTATGAAGTCTCTGTCATGAGTAACGCTGAGAAGCAAGACGCAAGGGAGGTGGTAAGGTAGGTGACATGGGAGGATCAGACACAGGAGTGGACACAGGAACTAGAACCGGAAGAGGGATAGACTGCTCACTCACTTTCCCAAAACACTCCCCCTAAGAAGGTTTCTTCGAGAAGAAGGATGTGGACTCAAAAAAGGTGACATCCATAGTAACATACCGACTCCCAGAGACTGGATCATAGTAGCAGTACCCTTTCTGATTTTCTGCATATCCAAGGAAGACACACTTCTTTGCCTTCAGATCAAGTTTCGAACGGTGAGGACCAAGAATTTATGCAAAGCAAACACACCCAAACACTCTGAGACGAACATGGAACATCTCCCCCTCAGGAAAAAGGATACTAAATGGGGTGCTGAATCCAAGTATACGGGAGGGCACCCTGTTAATCAAAAAGACTGTTGTGAGAACTGCATCACCCCAAAAACGAATTGGAACTGTAGATGTGATCATCATGCTTCTACAATCTCAACAATGTGCTTGTTCTTCCTTACTGCATCACCATTCTGCTGTGGACTGTAGGAACAACTGCTCTGATGGACAACACCATATTCTAACAGATATGAAGCAAGATGTTTTTTAAAATATTCCCTGGCATTGTTTGATCTGAACGCCTTTATTCGTATCCCAAACTATGTTAGCACCATCTGATGAAATTGCCTTACCAAGGATGGTACCTCATTTCGAGATCTCATTAAGTAAATCCAAGAATATCGAGAAAAATCATCCACAAATAAGAGAAAATATCGATAACCACCCATAGAAGGAACATGATAAGGTACACATTAGAATGAATAACATCAAAAGGAGATGAACATCTTTTATTACTAGCTTTAAAGGAATGTCTACAATGTTTTTCAAGTTGACAAGCTTCACACTCCAGACTTGACAAATTAACAGACTCAAAAAGCTTTGGAAATAAGAAACTCTAAGAAGAAAAAGGCAGATAACCTAAACGATTATTCCAAAGCTTAATCTGACTCACAAACCCTGACTCACTATCCCTGCTGCCATGATGATCCTGATCAGGAGGAAGCACATCCAGGAGGTAGATTCCATTGACTTCACAACCAACTCCCAATCGTCATCTTTGAATCCAAATCCTGCAAAATATAATGGCCAAGAGAAAAAAATTACTGAAAGTTCAGGTTCTTGGTCAAACTACAAATAGATAACAAGTTAGTACTCAATCTGGGAACATGAAGGACAGAGGAAAGGGAAATGGAAGCATTAATCTTGACAGACCCCTTCCCAGCAATGGGAACATGAGATCCATTGGCTGTGGAGACTCTATCTCTGCCAAAACAGAGTTGGTAAGAGGAAAAGATAGTAGAACTATGGGTCGTGTGCTCTAAGGCTCCAGAATCTGTAATCCAAGGGGGCCCCTCCTTACCTGTAGTAGAAACATAATTTGCAGTGGCATGTGAACTACATGTATAAGTAAAGGAAGTAGAGTGTATTCCACCAAAACCACTTGTACGTGGCTGTCCACCTATTACTGAATTAGAACTGACTGTATCCCGCTAATTTAGGAACTGCACATATCTCTCAAGTTCGGCCCTCACTACAGCAACTGCAATAGACTCTAGAGTAGCTACAGTGGGAGGGGCTGGTACGTCACCAGTGACTGCCATATGAGCATTTCCCTTCTTGTTTTCGAGTCTATTTGGGTTTCACTTCTTCACCAGTGATATACCCTAACTTCCCACGAGTACCAATGGCCATCTTTGCAGATTGTGACCATTCTAAGTAATTTGAACCATCCAACTTAATTGTAATAATGGTTCCAGCCCCGAAAAGGTCTCCGATACTTCCTTTCACTGGTCTCATTTCACTCCAGGGCTTGTTTTCAACTTCGTTACCCTCCATAATTATCAAAAAGGGGGTAGAAGGTTACTGTAATATGCAAGAATATAAATAAATCACTTTTGGTACCAACGACACCCTTCTAGTGCCCTAGATGGTCCTCCTACAAAAGATTCCTTTTCTGCAAGACGGGAGAAGAAAGTGGAGGCAACCGCTCTCTCCAGAAACCTCCAAAACAGGTAGGACTTGAACCGTCCCCCTCAGAAAACTCCAAAGAACCCTAAAAAATTAGGGCGCCAATTCCTAGGTCAAAATTGAAGAGTGCAACAGAAATAGGACTTTCCCCCTTTCTCCAATTTCTCCTTATTTTGATGGGAAGCCCTGGACCAGCTACAGGACAAACAGATCCACCAAAAAATAAAAAAACTGGGCTTACCTGAGATCTTCGATTAACCTCTTAAATCACCATGTAGTTGTCCGATATAGGGCTGCATGATAGAACAGCTCAAGGAACCTTCGGCCTACTCTGATACCAAGTAGAAATCACTGATTGTAGTTTTAAATAAATTCCTTGTGAAGAGAAAGAAGAATGTGAAGAGTTTCAGCAGTAGAGAAGAAAAGGAGTCGGATGTCAACCAGAATTGAATTAGTTCTAACCGCCAACCTCTCTTTGTATTATGTACTCAACTTAAAAGAATAAGAGATTACAATAATGCCCTTAGTAGGGTGGCTACTTAAGTAGCTGAACAGTTACAACTTAAAAACATAAACTAATGGGCCTAAAGCCCAACCACTTTCTAACTTAACAACTTAAAAATAAGAAATAAATAACTTGGCCCAATAACTAGAAATCGGCCCAACTCAACATAATTCATTTGGCTTTGAATCATAGATCAACTGATTTTTCTGATTTGATAAAAAAAATACTTGTAATTGAAACAAGAACAATAAGAACAGGGGTTATTTCCATTTCTATGCTTGCTATATATAATTTTGTAATCTCGATTGTGCTACTTAATAGAGGTAGCAATTTTTTGTCAGTTTAATAGTGGTAGCATCTCAAATGAAATTATGCTAATTTCTCCACTAAATGCAGGATTTTTGACCTTGCTAACAATGACATAGACAACTCAAAGATCCCAAGTACTTCTGAGTTCAAAACCAAGCCGGATGGTTGGGAAACAACATCTAAATCTCAGGAGGGGAATATCTGGGAGATGTCACACAGGGAAGAAGACATCCTCCTTCAAGAATTTGAGCGTCGAATTGCATTTAGCAAATTTCAGGTATGCCACAATATGTGCTGTTGTACTTTGTTTTTCAGTAATACATAATCAATGGCTAGTGATTTGTGTAAAAGACAACCAATATCCATAGCACTATAATGTGCACCAAATTCATTGGTCCAAAACAGTTATTGCTGGGTCATAGCCCTGTCTGTTGTTCCTTTAACCATATGCAATTACATCATATTAACCCGATGATCCTAACCATCTCATTAGTGGATTTTTATTTCCTCATTGAAAAATTATCTATTTTCCAGCTTTTCAAGTTATGTGACAAAGCAACTAAGTTTTGTGGTTTCTCCAATATGTGTTGTGTTGTACTGTTTGTGGCCCATCCAAGAATCATGTCTGATTTATGGAGGGAAAACTAAAAAAGTGAGCATACAAGTGTACTTTTAATGAGAATTTGGCCTTGAGACCATTTCATCTTCGTCTTCACCTATTTGGCATGTGATCCATGTCCATCATTTTGGGTGCAGATTGCCAGTTTTATCAAATCTCACATATTTAGCCGGAGGAGACCTATTGATGGGTGGAAATACATGATAGAGGAATTAGGACCAAATGCAAAGAAAGGGAAGGGTAGCGTTCCAAGGTTGCCCAGTCTATGTGATGCATCTACCCAACCTTTCAAGGAGGAGAAGACACCAGCAGGCGCCAGCGGCAGTCTCACTCGTTTCAAAGGAAGATAATAATATCTTAAATATATCCATCTTTTAATTCTCAACAAGTATTTATTGTTTATGAAAAATCTGCTTACATTTGTACCGCTGATAGAAGAGAAATATGATTTAAGTTCTGTCATAAATCATAATTCAAGTAATGTCCGTATATCTCATATCAATTTGGGTCTTATTTTCAATAGATGTTTTAATCTCCTGTAGTTATTTCATTGCTTCTAATTGTCTTCCGCAATTTCTCTTGTACTCATCTGACAACTGTGATACTTTTTTAGTGTATACTTGATAGCATGAGAACTTGTTTGACATTATCATGATCATCATCATCATCTAAGTCTTGTCCCAACCATATGGCGTTGGCTACATGAATCCTGTTTTGCCATTCCATTCTGTTTAGTGCCAAATCCATTGTAATTTCAAACTTCAACTCCATACAATAAATCATTAAAAATAACAAGAACACATACAGTAGCATGAAAAAACTAACAAAAGTTGCCACATTAAATTAAACAAATCTCTGTTCAATTTCTATCCGCCCTTTCAAGGTTACTCCAAGGCCTTCTATATGCTTATGTGGTAGAGCCCCCATTTGACTTAATTTATCAAAGGCCATAATTCTCGTCTCTATATGTTCATGCAAGGGAGCCTAACTTCTGTACATTCATTTTATGCAACAACTCTTTAGCCCAATTTTTGAGCTCATTAGTGGTTTAGTTGCTTCAATTATTTTGTACTCTTATTAGTGCACGATGCTTTCATGTCAGTTTATCAACTACCCTAAATGAATATGCATTGCATCCACAGACCTTGCATGCCTTTTTCTCAAGTTGGATTATCAGATAATTTTGATGAATTCCTCACTGGGTTCTAATCCCATTTGAACGCCTGGAACGTGGATCATCTAACCATGCTGGATGGATAGTTCCTATTAGTTCAGTTCTGCTCTCTCTCTCTCTCTCTCTCTCTCATGCCAAATTTCTGCTAGTTGCAATGCTTTCACTCCCACATATATCGCAAGGGAATAATTAGCAAAATTAGATCTTCACCATGTGGATGAAAATTGTAATTATTCACTTGACCTTAATTCCCGTGTCCTATATTAAAATATTGTTTTGGTCTTGCCGTTTTTTTTTAATGTATGACTGTTACCTGCTTGCTAGACGTAGATCTGATAAGAGTAACTCTAAAAGTAAGATTCACAAGAGCGCCAAAGCTTGCATTGATTAACATCCTACATGGAGAATGTGATGCTAAGCCAAGCAAGAACAAGTTAGAAGTACTAAATAATCGTGAGGTCAGATTCACCTAACCAGTTGTCTCCAAAGCGACTGTCCTAGCTCTGTATCAGAAGTTTATGATCTCTGCCTTTTTTCTTTTTTATCCTCTTTGCCAGTTTGCCTAACATTCCAAATCTACCAACATCCTCCTGAACAGGTCAAATTAGTTTTTGCTACGACCATAAGATGGTTAATATAACACACTTTATTTTCCTGGTAATGGATTAATGCAACATACACCATTAGCTTCTTACCACTATAAACATATTTAACCAAATTTCATTTATAGAATACTCGAATTTGCTGGTAGATGGTTGTCCAATCAGTAATATCTGGCATCTCTGTATGTTTGTTCATTCAATTACAGACGAGTATCGGCCAATACCAACTGATATTTTGATAATGATCATGCTACAGTAATGAATTGAAAAGAAAATTAAAAATGAAAAAAAGGAACACTAATATTAAGGGAATAAATATCTATGCGTGTGAGAGGGAGAGAGAGATTTATAATCATAAGCAAAACAAGAATTATGTGAAATTGTGAATGCCCAGAAAGAGAACAGTTAAAAGGGGTGTTCTAGCTGTGAGTTTCAAAAACAAAGCAAAACCATCTGGTAAGGCAATATTGTTCTTAAAATAGACCTGGAACCAGAACCGTTCTAGCCACCGGGTTCTCGGTCAATGGTTTGACTGTCCAGTTTGAACAGAGCCCATTTTGACGAAAAATAATAATAATTAAAATAAAAAGCAGCCAAAAAACCGTTAAATGGGTGCAAACTGATCGACGATTCAGCCACTCAGGTTTGGGGTAAAACGGAATCAATTGCCTAAACGGTTCCTAAGCCAAATGGTCCTGACCATCTGGGTCAATGGCAGTTTGAAAACATTGGATAACATTCGAAAACATTGTGGTTTGAGTTCTTTTTCATTACCTAAAAAAGGAGTCTTGAGATAACATTGGATAAGAATCCCTTGTAACTTATCTACAAGCTAGATTTTGATCAGCGCAAACACTCAAAAAAGTAGTGACATTGTCCCTAAAGCAAGGGAAGAGTTTAAAATTGGGAAGCTCTAGTATAAAAAGCTATGCCCTTTGACCAAGCCCGGATCTGCTATACAAGAGATGTTCCCAATGTGTGGCTGGGTGAACGTGGCCAACAATGTGTTGTGATTGACTAATCTGAATTTTCCTTTACCCAGCATGTTCCAATTGGTAGAGGATATTGTCTGTCACATTCTCCTGTTCAAATGATTACGACAAAAATGTTCACATTATCGTGTTGATTTGTGGAGGCAATGGTGTTACAATGAACCTCAACATGCAATCAAACAAGATACCTTCTTTTTTAACTATATACAGTTTCCATGGACAGTCTCAAGGGATAAAAAAGTCTTTAGTCAGTTTATGATCATCACTGCCAGAAACTGAGGGTCTGGTCATTTCCTCTTGACTCATATCTCTCAAGAGGAATCTTTAAACATTAAGAGAAAATTGGTTGTTCGTTTCCTTGTTTCTTATCTCTTAAAGTTCAATTATACAATTTTTTATTTTCTAATGATACCCCCAAAAAGACAAACAAACTCTTATATATGGAGTCAAAATGGATATTTAACAATTATCAAAATTCATAACATTCTCTGCATTCAGAATTCAGAGCAAAAAAAAAATTCACCAATACCAATATATCTCTTAATGTAATTATTACACTTTCATATGTCAGACTACAGAACAAACGAACAAACCCTGAAGCTTTTGCAGCTTTGCAGCACAAAGGCTTTTTTAGACCAGCAAACTCTTTAATCGCTAATAATTTACATTCTGAGCTTGAATCCGTTTCCTTGGTGAGGAATTTCCACATTCCACGCCACCAGGAACGAGGGCATGGGTAAACAAATTAGGGAAAAAATGCTTAGTACAGAAAAAAATGCATGCATTAACAAAAAAGTTCCAGTCTTATGTGAGAATATTTTCCCCCTCGACATATCAGTATCGCATTCTTCTCCCCTAAAAAGAATGTTTGAAATATCAAAACTTCCATTCAAACGCTAATCAGAATCTGGCTCTCCATCAACAATATCCGGGAAGGAATCCTTTGATGCATCAGAATTGTACTCCAACACAAGCTTCTTTCCTTTCTCAGTGACTATCGAAGTAGTAAGAAGACTCCCTTGATCTGAAGTCAAGGCATTAGCATCAGCTGCCGCCATGAGAACTTTGTTATTTATCTCACTGGATAAAGCAGGGGCAATGACATCTTTATCCTGTAACTGAACATCATTATTAGGAATAATTTCCTGCACTCTCTCTGATTGAGCCATGATTGAATCCTTAATTCCTCCTGTTTCCATGTGGGCAGCATCTGTAGCCCCTCTATCACCTTCTTTGGGAAATTGAGCACCAGCTGGAAGATCAGAAGGGTGCTTTTCTACCTGATGATCTTCAGTGGACAGCCGACCATCTTTTTCAGAAAGTTCTTGCCTACTTTCCAAATGCTTATCTGGTATACTTGCTGAAGCCTCAGTTTCTTCGTCATTCCCCAGCCAGCTGCTATATAATTCATCATCATTAGATTCAGGTTCAGTTTCATCCTTTCCCAGTATACCTCTTGGAAATGGGCTATTGTTTTTCAGACCACTAGAGAATATATTTTTTGGAAATTTGCAGTTAAACCCTTGACCAAAGTCAGGATGATCTCCTGATGGAAAGTTCACCAGTGGAAGAGCCCGAGGATGTATTAGCACTTCTAAGGCCAAAAGAGCATGAGCACAGAATTCAGCTACCATTGTTCCTGTTTCTTGCTTACCTGATAATGGTTTATCCAAGACAACAATTTAAAATAAGGACAATGGAATATGCAGCATGATTAAAAAGAGAGTAATTGCAACAGTAGTTCTCTATTTTTAAAACAAGACTAGCTTGATGCCTGCCTCAAGAGTAATTTTTCCTCGGTCAATTTCAATTTTGTATGCAATTGCAACAGTAGTTCTCTCTCGTTTTGGTGTGTGTTTGTGTGTAGTTGGAGATTTTGAAACTTTAATACTGATGATTACATCATCGATCACATGGCAGTTGTTTTGTCTTATAAAACAAAACCATTCACATTGGCGTACACCCCCTAATTGTCAAAAGCAACTTATGGAGAAAACTTCTCAAGCACTAGGGATTTCACCATTTCAAGACCAGCAGCCTGATCTTTGAAGAGTTCACGACAAACTCGAAACTAATAAACAAGAAAAGCTGATGCCTGCCAAATTTTATTTGTTAGAAAACTTATGCCAGGAAGTCCCACTTCAATTCTAACCTTCCCACTGCAAGCCTGATTAGCAAGTATATTTTTTATAAGCCAAGACCTGTTTTTTCTCTTTGTACATCCACAATTATGACCATAAAAATAAAAGTTGCAAGAATGGCTTTTTTCATCAATTCTAAGAATGACAGTTGCCAAATAGAATGAAATGTAGGCAATTCAAAAAGGATTGAATATATAAAGCAAACTCACTAGAGAGAGTGATATATATTGTATGAGCGAGCTTCAAATGGATAGATGCACTTTTGTTATATTGTCTGACATGACTATAAACATTGGGGGGGGGGAGTGTTGAAGGGTAGGCACTAGGAACATGTCGATGCAAAAGCACCATTGCTGAGGACTACACAGATGACAAACGGA
The DNA here is from genome assembly GCF_056320005.1 of Nelumbo lutea. Taxonomy (NCBI): domain Eukaryota; kingdom Viridiplantae; phylum Streptophyta; class Magnoliopsida; order Proteales; family Nelumbonaceae; genus Nelumbo; species Nelumbo lutea. Next base: position 16,543,789 of record NC_142687.1, read on the forward strand.
AAAGTTGCAAGAATGGCTTTTTTCATCAATTCTAAGAATGACAGTTGCCAAATAGAATGAAATGTAGGCAATTCAAAAAGGATTGGATATATAAAGCAAACTCACTAGAGAGAGTGATATATATTGTATGAGTGAGCTTCAAATGGATAGATGAACTTTTGTTATATTGTGTGACATGACTATAAACAATGGGGGGGGGGGGGGGGGGTGTTGACGGGTAGGCACTAGGAACATGTCGATGCAAAAGCACCATTGCTGAGGATTACACAGATGACAAACGGAAATGTTTCAAGGTATCATAACTTGATTATTGTATTGATTGTTTTCTCAAAAAATTTATTGTATTTGTAGATAACACTGAAGTGGTCCCCACTGTGTCCATACAGTTAGTTGTTATGTTAGTTATTTCAGCTTGTTAGTTAGTAGTTATTTCAGACTTATGTTATTAATTTGTCATTATTTTTCCATGTAAGGAATAGGGGTAATTCAGCCCTTTTACACTTAATTGGATATGAATATAAATTATAAGGAGTGGGGCGGCAATTACTAGTTCACTCACTCTTTTTTCAGAATTCTATCTTCGAGTTCCTCTTCTCCTTCTCTTCTCTTCTCTTCTCTCCTCTTCTATCTTTGTTTGTTTTTCTCATCAACACTTAAAACAGGTTGTAGTCTTGTTCGACTACTTGGTATCAAAGCACTCGATCTAGGGTTTCTCATGTGGGTCCAATTCAGCCGATCACATGAGAATTATCTAGGCCTGGAAGTTTGGAAAGATCATACCTCCGGCTGATTCTTGGAGGTTACCAGAAGTCTTTAGCAGCTGTCCAAAGATTGGAGAGTGTTCTTGGTAATCAGCAAGAATCAGAGAAAATTAAGTGATCAAGATTAGTTTTTTTATCAAGATTGAAGGTGCTGATCAGAGTTTTCTGGGTAAATTTATGATCGAGGTTAGTTTTTTTATCAGGATTGAAGGTGCTGATCTATGAACCCCAAGAGAATTTCATTTTCTGCTTCTCTTGCCAGCAGGCCCAGCACCCTTATCTCCTTAAATATTTTACAATAATGGCATTTTATCCAGTGCACTACCAATTTCGAGTCCCCCCCCCCCCAAATCAAAGAAAATGTGTTGAGAGATCTTGTTAACCATAGCACTACCAATTTTGATGGTCTGAGCCCTAAACACATGATATTGACCAATGACAGTCTAGAAATTGCTCCAGTAGAAGATGTTCCAGGGTTGCCCAACCTACAGCTATCAAAGATTAGTTCAACAACATTAGGACTAGGTGGGTACCATTGCCAGGATACCAACAATCTGGCTGAAGAAGAAGATGCCACCAAATGCCAGTCTCTAAGAATATCATCCAAAGAGAAAGGTTCAGACAACAAGGTTTTAATCCAACAACAACCTTTTATAAAGATGCTTCCAATGATTTATTTCTTGGACCCTGCAACACACTAATTTCTTCCCACAGCCCAATGTGCATGCCATCAAGGAATCTTTAGTTGTTATTTTAAGGGTTGACCTACCCATTGATAGATCTCTAAATGGGCCTTCTTACCATATAATTGAATTTAGTTTGTGAAGTGCCTATGGGGTACGCTTTTCTTGAATTTTCTTATCATTCTATGTCTTTCCCTGCTGAACACTTTGACAGCTGTATCAAGCTTTACTTTCCCAACAAATTTTACTTTCTTCCAAACCTCTGACAGATGCTAGGATTTCAGTTTTATACACAATTATAAGCGTGGCTTCTTCCAGTTTTAACTCATCAGTCATGTGGTTTCTTCCTTTTTCTGTTATCGTCCTCATACAATAATCACATTCCTCTTTCTTTATTAATAAACCCTTCTTACAGCCAATTGCTGAAATCCTAGCATCCCTCTTTCTTTCATATACAATTATATCATAACAAGCCCAACTAGATTCATCCAAAAATTCAATCCCAACCAAAGCCACATTTAACAATCTATGTTAGGTCAGTTTAGGATTGAATATTTGATTGAACATTTCAACTTTGTCTCAAGTTAGACCCAAATTGATCTTATCAAGCCTGAGTTGCAGTCCTACTAGTTGCATAACTACTAACTAGGCTTTCAGTGGGTTGGGCCTAAAATCCCTAGCTAGTTGCCCAGACAACAACCACTCCATTCTCTAACCAAACCTTGTTTTTATTTAAATGATTGATTCACATAACAATTATCTACTTAGGATGGGGCTATGAAGCTAATATTAATATCTCAGTGGAGGATCAAGATTATAAGTCAGAATGCAGTTGACTCAAGTTTCCAACTGAGTAAATAAAACGAACACCAATGCTTCAGCGAACTATTGTTAGAGAGAGACAGACAGACAGAGACAGAGTTACATGGAAGGTTTACCTCTGCGAAAGAGTTCAAGACCCCGTGACAAATATGGAGGGCGGACACGAGCTGGGGAAAGAAGAGAAGCCAGAAGTGCACGTAATGCAGCAAGCTGAAAATCTGTCCGAGTGGAAGTTGGTTCATCAGACAAAAGAAAAATGTCTTTCTCTTCATTGGCCCAACCCCCATTGCTGGCATTTGTTGCCACTGTTATTAGAAGAAGATCAACATTTTGTCGCCAACACTCGGATCTCAGAGCACCACCCTATAAAGGTTAAACTATTTTCTTTCAAAAAATACAAAAAATCTACAAGATAAATCATAAATTTGCAAAGGAGCCACTAATAATACGAGTACTTTCCTGAAATCAGTTATAAGAATCCAAGTTTTTTCTTTTACTATAAAAAAGCAAATTAACCGTGGCTAAATAAACATAGAAATTCTGCAAATCTGAAGATGAAATTACAAATCTGCTAAACCCAACAGTTCTTCCACCCCTTCCAAGACCCCAGATAACCAGGACCAATATTGGGTAGTGACCTTTTTTTATCATTAGCCTCTTTAATTGGATAAAAAGAATAGTATAATTTTATCAATTTTCCCCAACTCTGAGACAAAATTAAACACCTTATGGTCAGCACCTTCAAGAAGATAACATCTTTAGAGAAATAAGTTCAAGCCCAGCCCTTACTGGTTTCATCTGACCGTCTTCCCAGAATATCTTTAAGATTGCCACCCTTCTACCCATGTGAAGACTCTTCATATCCACTTGATATTTTGAGAAGGTCTTCAACTTACGAAGATTTCCAGAAAACATATTGAGGATGTTCTACGAGTCCTTAACAAGAAAACCTTGTAATAAATAAGCATAATATAATACTTAGACATGCTTTGTACCTGTCCCTTAAATCCAACCATTTCGATTTCTGTTACAAATCCTAACAACAACAACAGCCAGATCAATTGATAATGGAATCAACCCTATAGACTGCAATAAATTGAATTACATCTTTCAACTGTCCAACAAGCAAAATCAAATTTTTGTAATAATTTACTTCATTGAATTTTTAGCCTGCAAATATTCTTAAGATGACCAAGCAAATCGAAAATTAAGCATTTCCATGTGTCAACAGATGTAGGAATATTGGTTAAGTTACTAGCTAAAATAACAGATGAAGGATAATTATACACAGGCCAACACCAGAATCTTCTTGAAACATAAACCTACATACCACAGTAAGAAGAGCCTCCAATGCTTGTAATGCAGCTGTCTGGACAGCAATTGGAGTTATTGGTTTGCCTTTCACCGCTTCCATTTCTGTACCAACTCCACCCTGCTGCTCCTCAGAAAACCCCGTTATAGTACCATGCTTTCTTTTCCTATGACTTGGCAGAATGAATCCCTCACTTGCAGCTTTTGAGCATGGGGTAGAAGATGCCTCACCACATCCATGAACAATAGAATCCAGATCAACAAGAGCATTACTGACAACTTCCTGGGCAAGGTATTGAGCCATTCCTGCAGAGCCATCATAACTAATCAGAAATACCATGAGACCCACTTTATGAGCACAATAAAAACAAAATAATAGATAAACAGAAAGGAAATGGCAAGTAGAAAGGAAACGGCAAGCAGATAAAAAAGTCCAGAAAAGGATACAGGAAAGCTAGGTTCCTGGAGTATATTTCTCTAAATCAGTGGAGCAGACGTCTCTCACTTAGGTCAGGTTAGAACATACAAGCAGATAAAGTTTTTTCTTTAGAAAACTTTCCAGCCAGGACCTATTCATTGCTTGGTTCAACCCCTTTGCATGCACTGTGACAGCTGTACAGGAGACTAAATCTCAAGGTTTGAATGAATAGTTCCATCTATAAAGCCAAATTTCAGTTACTTTACTCCAAGGAGAAGTTTTAAAAAAAGAACCATTACCAAATGTTGGTCCCAGCAATCTGGGGTGTTTTAGGGTTGACTGGACTTAACCTTTGTCATTTTCTTGCACAAAGTAGCTGCTCTCAGACTCAAACCCACTTTCTCAACTTGTAGCCTGAGATTTTTACCATTGCATCAAGCAATGGCCCCTGTCTCCGAGGGAAGTTTAAGGAAAAGAAAAATATGCTGCAGCATTCATATCTACTATGCACTGCAATAGCAACTTAGAAGAATGTGTGTCCGTGCACAGTGTATAAAAGTTGTTTCCAAGTAATAACTTCATACCAACGCCCATTGATATCAACAAAATCCTCAAGATTGAATAAACTTTGACTCTTAATGCTGGAAGTGCACATCGCCTGAAATACTCTGTTAGGAGTCTGACAACATCTGCAGCATGTGGTAATAGTTGACTGCCAGCAGAAATAAGAAATATGAGTAAGACATGAATAACAGCATCATCAGCAGATACCAGGCAGAAGAAAATACAAAATTAAAGCAGGATATTTGTTACAAAGGTACTAAACAATATCTCTATTGAGAATATGTAGTGCAGAGCAAACCTGGTAACATAAGAAGCACAACAAAAAAAAAAAAAAAAATCCAATCGTCATCATCATCCAAGCCCATCCCAACCATATAGGGTTGGTTACATGAATCCCATTTTGTATTTAATGCATATCCATTGCTAAATTATTAGCACTTAAATCATTTCATTTCTTACTAATTTGACTGATGCCCTTTTTTGGGCTACCCCTATCCCTTCTAGCCCCTTCAACCTGCAATAGATCACTTCTCTTGGGTACTGTCAAAGGTCTTCTGTGTGCATGACAAAACCATCTTGGTCTACTTCATAGTTTCAAGGCACCAAAGCAAGGCTAGGCAACAGGGGGGTGCCTTGTCAACTAGTCACCTAGGCAATGGAATTTTTTTAAGTAAAAAACACGTATCCTAGGGTAGTTCCCTAGGTTCCATAAGTATATTTCCTTAACAATTATTTATAATTTTCATAAGTATAAACTTCATGTTGAAGTACAGAAAATGTGTTGATTAAATAGAGCATATCACCACGCTGTGCAATGTTACAGAGCCATACATAAGATCATCAGTAACGCAAAATTTAACAAGTCATCTTGTTTACCTGCGCACTCTTTTAATGATTGCAGTCAGAAGATCCAAACCACATAAGTGCAACAGTGGAAGCTCTGAACAAATAAATTCTCGTTGCATGACTGTTAAGAAGGGCAATAAGGATTGAGACAGTGAACCATCCACCATCAGCACTCTCCCAACAAGTACTAGTAAAGGGCGAACAGGAACAATTACCTGTTAAGCCAAATGTATCATGCTACTGAAGACTCCTAATTGCATTTATATACTTTCATGTATGCGAAAAAAAGAAATCAAAACTGAAAATATTCTTAAGGGACTTTGGAGAAAGATGGTGTGGCTGGATTGAAGGTTGTTTGGGAACTTGTCATCATGGTAAGGGACTTTTTTCTAGCTATTAGGGGATTGAAACAAGGGGACCCTCTTTCCCCTTTCCTCTTTACTCTAATTGCAGATGTGTTCAATAGACTTTTTTTTTATCAGCAACTCTGAATTGATTTCATTAATTAGCAAAAATTATGGATACACCAAGTTGTAAAGGCAAATAGGAATAGAAAATTCTAGATGATGATAATGATAGTAAATAATGTATCCAAAAAATTCTATAAAATTCAATTTTTTTATTTTTTTATTTTTTATTTTTTGTTCTTTATTATTAATCGGATGCATATTCAATAGACATTTATTGAAGACAAATAGGACTTATCTATTTAGAGGGTGGAGGGTAGGCAGGAATAATACGTTAGTAACACATTTGCAATTTGCAGAATACAATCATTTTTTTGTGAAGGTGGCAATACCAAGAAAGCAAGGCAGTTAAAGAGCGTGACCAATTTATTTGATTGCATTTTTTATCAATAGCATGCAACTTCATTAAAACTATGGGAAAACATGGTAAATTACAAGCAGAGGGAGGTAAACTATCATAACTTCCCTGCAAATAAGACAAAACAAATACAAGATTAGAAAGGAGCCCAAAACAAGGAATCCCTATTCACCCCTTGTTTAGCTAGCCCATCAGCAAACGAGTTAGCAGTTCTCCTCACCCAGCTGTATTTTATCTCGATATCCTTAGCCAGCCATTTGAATTTTTTTCCTTTCATTGTTAAATTTCCACATTCCACTCTTGTCTTCCTTTTTCTTACCACCACCTTCGAATCGCCTTCTGTTACCAGCCTCCTAAAGTTCAATTCTATCTCTTTCCAGTTTATCAACAAGTCAAGGAAAAATATGTGAATAAGTCCAAGGATTTCAGCCATTGTGCCACCCTTACATGGATCAACTCTATTAAGTCCTCAAAGTTTCTCTCCTTTTTTGAAAAAATTCTTGAAATTCTTTCCTCCCATAGGGTCCAGCATACAACAGCCCTAATACACTTCCACATTAACATACCTCTTTTCATTGGCCAGCTGAAGGAGGGAGAAAACAGGCTTTGTACATTCATTGGGGGGTTCGAACTACACCCAAAAGTGAGAAAACTCATTCCCAAATAGTTTTAGATAAAAGGCAAGACACCAAAAGGTGGTACCCAGTTTCCCCATCAGCTTTGCAGAGAGTGCACCTATGTGGGGACAAACAAGCCTTGGGTCTCTTTCTTTGAAACAGAATACATAGGGTCAACATGGGTCAAGTAACCCATTAGGGTCAGTGGAAAAGGGTCAGGGTGGGTTGGGTCGAGGGTACCCATTAGGGTTAGGATGGGTAGGGTCGAGGGTACCCAAATCTGAAAAACAGAGCTGTTAACGTGACTTGAACTCACGCCTCCTAGATCATCAACATCCCATTACAAATCCAAACCACCATGCCTCATTTCATTTTGTGATTAAAAGTGAAATAAAATAGATTTTATTAACTTTCGTATTCACATGGAATTTTACACGATAGCACTTTTACAAAAGCAATTTTATGAAAAGTACTCTTACAAAAGCAGTTTTACAAAGTACTTTTACGAAAGCAGTTATAGAAAAGCACTTTATGGAAATACTTTTACGAAAACATTTATGAAAGCACAAAAGCACTTTTCAAAAGGTACTTTTATGAAAGCATTTTTACCAAAGTACTTTTACACAAGCACTTTTATAAAAGTACTTTTATGAAAGCGTAAAAACACTTTTATAAAAGTAAATTTATGAAATCACTTTTATAAAAGTAAATTTATGAAATCACTTTTATAAAATCTATGCATTTTTTTGCATTTTATGCAATATTCTGTTGTTTTCTATATTTTTTGAATTTTTTGGTATTTTTCTGCATTTTCTACAATTTTTTAGTGCTTTTTGCATAATTTCTGCTTTTTTATGTTTTCATACATTTCCTACAATTTTCTGGGTTTTTTTGCATTTTTTATGATTTTTCTGCAAAAAGTTCTGCATTTTTTGTAATTTTCTAACTTTTCTGAATTTTTTGCAATAATTCTGCTATTTTCTGCATTTATCTACAATTTTTGCATTTTCAGGTGTATGGGTTGACCTGACCCGTTTTTGTTACATGACAGTCTTGAGAGAGATGATTCTCTCAAAAATGTTTTTTTGTTCAGATATACAGGTTAACCCAACCCGTTTCTATCACATGGAGTCTTAAGAGATGATTTTCTCAAAAATGTTCTTTCCGACTATACGGGTCGACCCGGCCTGGTTCCTTCATGTGGCATCCTTGAGAAAGATTATTCTCAAAAATTGTTATTTTCTGGTATACGGGTTGCCCCGACCCATTTCTGCCACATGGCAGTCTTGAGAGATGTTCCTCTAAAAAACTTGTTATTTTTGGGAACACGGATTGACCCAACCCGTTTCTACCACATGACAACCTTGAGAGAGAGAGAGAGAGAGAGAGAGAGATGTTGCTCTTAAAAATTATTATTTCGGGTATACGGGTCGTCCCGACCCATTTTTGTATTTATAGGTGAGGATAGGTGGGTTAGTATGTGCTAGGGTGGTTAAGGGTCAATATGGATGGGTCAAGTGGGTCATTATGGGTGGGCCAGGGTTAGGGTGGGTTATGACACTTTAACAAGAATTAACAATGGGTCATGGTGGGATGATGGGTCAATATGGGTGGGTTGGTATTCAACCCTTACCCAACCCACCCACTTGCTACCTCTATAGATACATGTGTTGACTCTTTCCAGGAAAGCTTCCTGACAAAAACTCCCAACCTGAGGAGAAATGGGCTTGCACCAAACCTCTTTAACAAGGAAAGACAAACCAAGAATGGCAAGTTGATAAGTTAAGGTTTTAAAAAATGATGCACAAGAGAAGGACCCCGAGGGAGAGGGGGTCCAAAATCTGTTCTCTTCCTTTGAAGTGCCCACTCGAGGGTGACCAAGAGGGTCAAGGTGCTACCCAATTTTGTATCCCTGACAGCCCTCCTCAGGCAGTCAGGCCTAGATTCCACCCAAAGCCAGAGGTCAATTCTAAAGGAACTAAGAAAGAAGAAATAGGCTCATTTTTTAGGTCAAAGAGAGCATACAAGGGAACTGGTTCATCAATGGAGAATCCCCAACCTAGGTTTGTTCCCAAAATTTTATGAAGTTATCTTAATTCAAATCTTACCTGATCCAAGGGGAGAGTCGACAGAAGGTCATGGATTGCTTTCCATGGAGAAGCACTTGTAGTCCTTGCCAAATTCTAGGATCCCATCCATTGTCCTCCAGCCCATGAATGCTAGCCACTATCACAACTTGTATGCTCTCTTTGACCTCCTCGCTTCCCAATCCCAAGACTCCTCGCTTCTTACTTCTAGTTACCACCTCCCAACCCACCCTACGGTCCCTCTTTCCTTTCCTGTCTCCCACGAAAAATCCCTCATCAACTTTTCCAATTTATTAGAGACCTTTGTAGGGATTTTGAAAGATGAAAAGTAGACAAGTAGATTAGCTAGGGTAGACCTAATCAAAGTAATCCTCCTCCCCAAGAGAAAGATAAACTTTCTTCAAAGAAGCAAGTCATTTCTCAAATCTTTTCACCACCGGATTCCAAAAGCTTCCTTTCTTGGGTTATGTCCTAGGGGAAGGCCTAGGTATTGAATGGGCCACTCCGAAATTGCACACCCTAGAATACCTACACACTCCCTAATCTCCCATCCCTCCAAGTTCACTCCCACTATACAACTTTTCTCAAAATTCACCTTAAGATTGAACATTTGCTCAAAGAGTTGTACAACCAATTTCATATTCTAATCCAACACATATTTCCACTTTCCCAGAATAAGATTGTATCATCTGCAAATTGCAAGTGTGTGAGTGGTATTTCCTCCCTTCCTATCCTCTAACATCTTAACAAATTTCTCGAATCAACTTTATGGATCAATCTCCCTAATACATCTGCAATCAAGATAAACAAGAAGGTGGAAAGTGGGCCTCCTTGTCTTATCCCTCTCAAAGCTGGAAAAAAATCCACCATTGTTCCATTTACCAACACTGAATAATGACAACTCCTAATACATCCCAATACCCATTTACACCATTTGACCCTGAATCCAAAGTTAACCAACACTTCCATCAAAAAGGACCAATCAACCAAGTCATAAGCTTTTTTCTAGATCCAAATTGCAAACCACTCCCTTCTTTTTGGTCTTCTTGAAATTATCCACACTCTCATTTGCAATTAGGATTTGATCAAAAATTTGTCTTCCCTTCACAAAGGTTATTTGAAAGCATTTCTATTTCCTAAGTTGAATATCAATTTTGACAAGAATTGTGTGGCTGGGATGAACCTTGAGCAGGAGGAGTTGAATGTAGTAGTGGAATCCCTAGGTTGTTCTACTATCTACTAGCCAATGAGATATCTAGGTATGCCCCTAGGAGATAATCCAAAGGAAAGCAAGTTTTGGAGTCCAATAGTAGAGAATCATTCTAAGAGACTGGCAACTTGGAAGAGGAATTATATTTCTCTTTGGGGTAGAAGTAGAATTACATTGATAAAATCCACCTTAGCAAACTTGCCAATTTATTAGTTATTGGTCTTTAGAATGAAACAAAAGGAAGTGGAAAATTAGAAAAACTAATTAGAGACTTTTTATAGGAGTTTAGGGAAGGAAGAAAGGATCACTTGATCAAATATGAATTAGTGTGTAAAAGCAAGGAGCAAGGAGGCCTAGGTATAGGTAATTTAGGGAAGAAGAATTTATCTTTTCTAGGTAAATAGATCTGGAGATGGCCTCTAGAGAGGGGGAGATTGTGGCAAGAGGTTGTTGCTAGAATTCATGGCAATGTAGGCAACGGCTAGGATGTTAGAGTATCTTCAAGGGGTATTATGGCTTACCCCTAGAAGTCCATTTGTGGAGTGTTTCCTTGGTTTCTAGGTAGACCTGCTCACGGGTCAGTCGGGCTTTCATTGGTTATCAATGCAATATATTGAGGCCCAAGCCCGACCCCGACCCCATCAAGCCTACATCTTAGGCTCAAGCCAAGCCCTTGTAAAAGCCCGAAGCCCGACATTGCAATCGCATATTTGAGTTCACCGCAGGGTTGGCGAACTAGGGAGAGAGAGAGAGAGGTGGCTCAAGGGAGAGCGGGAGAGAGAGAGAGAGAGAGATGGGCGACGATTTTCTGAACTACCAATGCTTTAGATCTGAGTTCACCGCATGGCTGGAGAACTGGATGAGAGAGAGAGAGAGAGAAGATGTCGTCGATCTGAGTTCACCGTAGGGATGACAATTTTCTGAACTACCAACACTTCAGATCTGAGTTCACCGTGGTACTGTAGATGTTGCCAACCTGATGTTGGGACTTGGGAGTGTTTGGAGCAGAGCAAAGCTCGATGAAATGGGGACTAGCTGCTGGCTTGCCGCTACTAGAGCATAGCTCGAAGAAATGGGGACGCCGTCACGTTGCTAAGAGATAGTCGAAGACAGAGCTCAGAGAGATGTCGTCACGTTGCTAAGAAATAGGGATGAGTTTGAATGAACACTTGGGCTAGGGTTATAAATATTATATTTTTAATAATATTTTTAAATATTATCGGGTCGGGTCAGCCTTTTTTATAAAATCCCAAGCCTAGCTTGAAATCATGTCAGGCTTAAATAATAGGGCCCGAGCCCAGGACTAATAATATGTCCAAGCCCGACCACGGCCGGGCCAGGCCATCAGGCTACCCAGCCCATGAACAGATCTATTTATAACCCTTATTAGGTATAATGGTCGCCCTAGAGATAAAATTCTCTTTTGGGAGGACTTTTGGATTGACAACGCAACCCTCAAAGATCTCTTTCCTTCCTTGTACTCCCTTTCTTTGTTCAAAAAAAAACCTATCCTCCGCTTTGCATCTTCCTCCTCGTTGACCAAGTTCGGTTGGAATTGGGATTTGGGACTAAGGAGAGATTTGAAAGACCATGATGGTGGTCTTTTTGTCCCAACGACCTTTAGCTGGCTGAAGAGAAGAGGCAAAGTTATATGGAGATGTGCTCAAGCTGCATTGATTTGGACAGTATGGGAAGAAAGGAATAACAAAATTTTCAATGGTACAAAAAGGAATGAGGCAATGTAGAAATGTGTAGTAAATAGGGTTATACATTGGGCTAAATCTTTAAACCTTTTTCTTAGATTTCTCTTTTGATGATATATGGTCAAATTAGGAAGTTGTAGCAAGAAGTTTTCTTGTGAAGGATAAACCGGTTGCGGTTTGGGTATCACCAGAAGACGGTTTTATCAAGTTAAACTTTGATGGAAGCAGTTTTGGAAAGCCAAGGCCAGCTGGCATAGGAGTTTTCAGAAATATTGATGGATACATTCGTGATGTATATTCAGGTCCTGTTGGAGAAGGGGACTGAGTGTATGTTGAGTTTCAAGCAGTATTACAAGGACTACAAATTGCTAAAGACAAACTATGGCAGATTGGTAATTGAGGGTGACTCTAAATTCAAAGTAGGTGGGCTGAAGGAATTGGAAATAGTGGGTTTAGAAAAACAGTGAATCAACATTGAAAAGTTTTAAATGGTTAGTTAGAGATATAAGAATTATCATCCAATGGGAAAGGAGGTCAGCAAATGGGATAGCTGATTTTTTTTTTTTTTGCAAAACAGGGGGTGCATATGGCTGGACTATTTTTGGCTCAATTGTAATTCTGATTTTGTAATGGAGGCCACACCTCACACCTCTGTTTGGGTGCTTTTATTGATACCTTTTTGTCATCTTTAATAAAATTATCATTGCATGACAATAAAAGCAATACAAAAGAATCGCATAAACATCACACCTGGGCAGGATAAGGATTAGTAAGCATTCTGCAACAGCAAAGCATCAGCATAGATATTCTGTGCAGTATTAATTGCTCAGACATTTCAGTTGCTTGGTTGGAGGTTTCTCCTTGCATTTTGTTGCCTCCTAGAGGAGGAGGGGGTTCTTTCCCAGGTGGAACCAAGTGTTTAATAACTTCATTAGATTTAGTTTCTGCTGCATATGCAAAGAACGTTAGTCACACTAACACCAAGAAATGGAAGACTCAAATCAAGCATAGCTGGTGGTTGTATCATGTACCTTCTTCTAGACCTTGAAAAGCATCATTCAAATCAACATTTATTGATATTAAAATCTTTTGCAACATTAAGGACCAGCTATCTTCATCTCCTTTTGATCTTGGAAGTAATGCTAAACAATGGACAAACTTCTAAACAATAAAAACGAAACAAAATTCAGAAGACAAGAAAAAATGGAGTGCTGACATGTTTATAGAAAAGTATATACCACTAACATGGTTATTGTTTGAATTCTAACATTATATGCTTACAAAATATGAGTCTAAAATCTTGCCTTTAATACTAAGGTGCATTTGATAACACTCAGCTCTGATATTTGAAAAGAGAAAAAAAAAATATATATATATATATATATTGAGAACAGTTCTGATCACAGAAAAGTCAAAATCTACTATTCTGTTTCTTTAATACTGTGAACACAATGAAAATGTACTGCTATCTAGACCTATGAGAAATGTCTATTTTACAATTTTACGCCTTTGAGTAAATCTCTTTAGTGCTTTTGGATGTTGTTATAATTTAATGTTATTTTTTCACACGACTATTGTTTATTAATATAAATTCATAAATAAAGGCATCAAAACATTAAATAATCACAGCATTTTAAAATATTATTAATAAATAGAAAATCTATTAAAAATATTAAAATATAATAAAAATATACTTCATTATTTAAATTTAAACATAAAATAATAACAAATATGTAAAATATAACCAAGGTTCAGCACTTAGCCCATATCTATTTGCACTAATCATAGATGAATTGATGACTAAACATATTCTAGAGGAAATTCCATGGCGAATGTTGTTTGTGGATGACATTGTTTTAATTGATGAAACAAATGAAGGATTAAATGCAAAATTAAGCAAACGGACAAATGCCTCATAAAGAAGAGGTTTTAAACAAAGTAAGATTAAAATAGAGTATTATTAGGAGTCGGCCTGCCCTTGAATCCTGTTTGACTGATAACAGTAGAAGTAAAAGAAAGAGAGAAAGAGAGAAGAAGAAGAAGAAGAAGAAGAAGAGAGGGAGAGAAAGTTTTGGTTCGAACAAGAGAAAAAAGTCTACTCTCCCATTCGGCCAGATTTGTTTTTATATTTCTATCAATCTGGAAATGAGACTTGTGCCCCTACTTAAATGAGGGACATAAGATCTAACATAACCTTATACATCAGCAATTTAAACATAAGCATAAAGACAAAAATACCCCTACATTTTGTTTTTATATTTCTATTAATCTGAAAATGAGACTTGTGCCCCTACTTAAATGAGGGACATAAGATCTAACATAACCTTATACATCAGCAATTTAAACATAAGCATAAAGACAAAAATACCCCTACATAGTCGACATTAACACTCCCCCTCAAGCTGGTGAGTATATATCATATAATCCCAGCTTGTTACATATGTAGTTCACTCTTCCCCGACTCAACCCTTTGGTAAACAAGTCTGCCCACTGGTTTCCTGTGTTAACATATGCAGTATCTATCACTCCACTCAGCACCTTCTCTTTCACAAAGTGACAGTCAACCTCTATGTGCTCGGTTCTCTCATGAAACACCGGATTATAAGAAATATGGACCGCAGCCTGATTGTCACAATAGAGCTTCAATGGAGTGTCAACAGTGTATCCTATCTCCTGTAGAAGGTTCCTTAGCCACACTATATTCTGCCTCTGCACTGCTTCTTGCCACAACTGTCTGCTTCTTACTTTCCCATGTCACCCGATTACCCCCAAGAAAAATACAATAGCCTGTAGTAGATCTCCTATCAGATATATAACCGGCCCAATCAGCATCAGTATATCCTCCTGTTTTAAGTTTTCCACCACTTCTGTATATCAAACCACGACCAGAAGCCCCCTTTAAATACCTCAAAATCCTTAGAACTACATCCCAATGTGGAACCCGAGGTTTCTGCATGAACTGACTTACCACACTAACCGCAAATGAAATGTCTGGCCGAGTAATGGTTAGGTAGTTCAATTTACCCATAAGTTGTTGATACCTGCCAAGGTCTTCAAACTCTTCACCCATATCACTACTCAACTTAGTGTTTGTTTCCATAGGTGTTTTAGTTGGTTTAGTACCTAACAAACCCGTTTCTTCCAGCAAATCAAGAGCATATTTCCTTTGACACAAGTTAATACCATGCTTAGACCTTGCTACTTCTATCCCCAAGAAATATTTTAGTTTACCATAAATGGCCTTCTTTAGTCAGCACACCTTACCATCCTCCCCCTGAGCAACAGACCTCGGTGGTTGCTCCATATAGACCTCATCGAGTAGATCACCATGCGAGAAGGCATTCTTGATATCAAGCCGATAGAGGGTCCAATCATACATAGCAGCAAGAGAAATCACAACATGAATTGAACCAATCTTAGCAACCGGGGAGGTCTCTGTGTAGTCAATACCATAGGTTTGGGAGTACACTTTGCAACCAGTCTAGCTTTCAGCCGCTCTACATGACCATCAGGTAAGTACTTAACAGTATAAACCCACTTACAACCGACAGGCTGCTTACCAAGAGGAAGAGTGGTGAGGTCCCATGTATGATTATGAGTTAGAGCTGAGAGTTCTTCCATTGCACGGCACCACCCTAGAGAGGCAAGGGCTTCCTGGACATCCTTAGGGACAACAACAGAGGATAACGAGGAGATAAACTGGCAATGGTAAGCAGAAAGGTGAGTGAGAGAAACATATATAGAAATAGGACCAAGGGTACAATTGTGTTTACCTTTCCGCAAGGCAATGGGAAGATCAAGTTCAAATATTGGGGTTGGGGCTGGTGTGGGGACAACTGTCAGATCTGTCGACAAAGATGGAGCTGAAGGAGGAACCGGTACATGTTGGTGATGTGTATACACTTGACAAATAGGTGGTCGTTTAATAGGTGGTGGCACCGGAGGCAAAGACTTGGTCACAGCTGGAACAAGAAGAATAGAATCCGCAACTAGGAGAGGAAGAAGAAACATCACCAAACCCCAAGAAAAACGGAGTAGACTCAAAAAACGTAATATCAGCACACACAAAGGAAAGTCGAGAGCTAGGATGATAACACATGCCCTTTCTGAGTCCTGGAATAGCCAAGGAAGATGCACTTAATGGGTCGTGCATCTAACTTGTCTGTTCCTGGCCCCGAATTATGAACGAAGCAGACACACACAAAAACTCGAGGAGAAAGGGAAAACAGAGACAAGGTAGGAAACAAAGTGGTGAATGGAGAATGACCATCAAGGATAAACGTAGGCATCCAATTAATCAAGAAGCAAGAAATAAGCACTGCATCACTCCAAAAAGGTTTGGGTACATTCATGTGGTGCATGAGGGATCGAGCAGTTTCCAAAAAATGACGATTCTTTCTCTCAACCACCCCATTTTGTTGTGGGGTGTAGGTACATGAAGTCTAATGGATAATGCTATGTTGGTCCAAATATTCTTGAAATGATGTAGAGAAATATTCACGGCCATTATCGAAACGAAAAATTTTAATGTGGACACCAAATTGGTTGCGAATTTCAGCATAAAATTTTTGGAAAATGGCAAACAATTCACTCCTTTCTTTCATTAAATAAAGCCATGTCATCCTTGAATAATCATCAACAAAAATGACAAAATATTTATATCCATTGTATGACATTACTTTATAAGGACCCCAAACATCTGAATGAACCAAAGAAAAAGGACTCGACATACGTTTATCAACCCTAGGACTAAAGGGAACATGATGATGTTTCCCCAACTGACATGACACAATCCAAAACATAAAGATGACTCAACGAATGAACCAAAGACTTCAAAACTTTTAGCCAAGGGTGACCAAATCAACAGTGCCACTGGAGGGGAGAAAGAGATGACTGGAGAACTGTTGACGTACTTCCACCAGCTTCATGCCCTCCACCAATCTTCATCCCCGTCTTGAGATCTTGAAAAACACACAAATAAGGGTAAAAAGTAATAAAGCAATTAAGAGACTTAGTCAACTTACTAACTGACATATGGTTAAATAGAAATTTAGGGACATACAAAACTGAGGATAAGGGTAAAGGGCCCATGTTAACATTACCAACACCACAAATGGAGGATGTGAAATCATTAACAAGGGTAACAAATTGTGATGTTGGGTAATGAGAGAGGGAAGAAAACACACCTGTAGTTCTAGGCATGTGATCAGAGGCTCCAGAGTCAATAATCCAAGGATTGGGTGTGGATGCCAGACAAGCCATACCTGAGTGTGAGAGAGTGGTCATGTTCTGTTGAGTTGTGGCCTGGACAAACCTCTCATACTCATCATGGGGAACACTCATCATCTCCTTCCCAGGAACATCTGTGGATGTAGGGAGCATCTGATCAGTTAAACGACTCTTGTCTGAAGCTACGGTCACTAGTCATGGCATGATTGGCCCAAGTTGAAGGTGGACCATGCAAATCATAGTAATAATTAATGGCATATCCATCCATACCAGTGTGTACATCTCCTCGTACCCGAACTACGTCCTTTGCCACGAGTTCCCCCTGAATCTCAACCTCCATTACGACCACCACCACTACGACGACCATAAACCTGTCCACTGCTACCACTACGGCCAAACTGAGCTCCCCAAGCTCCACCTCTAACACCACAGCCCCTTAATACTACAAAGGTTGATCTGTCGGAAACACTAGACTTCTCGGTAGATCCAATAAAATCCTCCCAAGTCGAGCAAACACCTCTTCTAATGAAGGGAGAGTTGATCCTCCTAGCATCTGAGCTTACACTTGTTCATTTCAGACTTCAGCCCCACCAAAAACCGGGTCACATCTAGTTCTCTCTATTGTAGCTGAATTTTGACATCAAAAGTGAAGGGGTGATAAACGTTCAACTCATTACGAATGTTTCTCATACTAGCATAGTACTCCTCAAGACTCTGATTACCCTATTGCAGATTAAAGTATTCTTGATACAGCTAATATACTCTAGTTGTGTTGTCTTGACCCGAATACAACTTCTTAGCATGGTCCCGCACTTCCTTGGCAGTATCAAGAAACATGTAATATTGTTCCAAAACCATGTGATAATATGTGCATCTTCTTGCTCTCAATCATCATACTCATGAGAATCAGTGGAGGGTTTTTTTCTTCCCTTATGTGTTTCACCTTCTTCTTTGCCTTAAGAAAGATTTCTACAGATTTAGCCCAAGGTACATAATTTTCTCCATTCAGTTTAATAGAGGTCATCTGAGCATTCAGGTAGTCAGTAGGGACCATCACACTAGTCTTACTGTCACTGTTGTCTCCCATTGTTGAATTTTGTTATTGCTGAATTCGGCACACTGCACAGTGAACCACGCTATTTTCAGCACTTATTATTGCTGAAAACTGCACTCTCTACACTACAACCCTACCCCACGGCTACCTGAAAACTCACCACACTGTTTGAGGATCACTCCCCCTTCAAATCACATTGAAATTTGCATAAACTCTAACACACTGCAATCTGAATTCCCACAATACAATCTGAAACAAACTTATCATTTGATTCACAACAAGAAATTGCATAGAAACCTCTTACCTAATCACCCGAAAATCAGACCACACAAGGCACCCACTGCACCACACGAATCAGCCCTCTTCTCTTCATCGATTAGGGAAGGGCTTCTTACAAACCACAGCAACCAACCACAAACTGCACAATTGGAGGCATAGAAACCTCCAAGGAAAAAGGGCGATCACTCCTTTTCAACCCTTTCCCTTATCTCCAACTGTTGGCAAAGAAAACAAGAGAAAACCCTAGACTAGGTATGCAAAGAACAGAATTCTGGGCAGTTTCAATTTGCTTAGTTTTGCTTTGATACCATATTAGGATTCAGCCTGCCCTTGAATCCTGTTTGACTGATAACAATATAAGTAAAAGAAAGAGAGAGAGAGAGAGAGAGAGAGAGAGAGAGAAGAAGAAGAAGAAGAAGAGAAGAGAAGAGAAGAGAAGAGAGGGAGAGAAAGTTCTGGTTCGAACAAGAGAGAAAAGTCTACTCTCCCATTCGGCCAGATTTGTTTTTTATATTTCTATTAATCTGAAAATGACACTTGTGCCCCTACTTAAGTGAGGGACATAAGATCTAACATAACCTTACACATCAGCAACTTAAACTAAAGCATAAAGACAAAAATACCCCTACATAGTCGACATTAACAAGTATATTACATGTAAATTTAGTAATATTAGGAGTGTAAATCAAGAAGGCCAAAAGATGACTCAATGTGATCATTTTTCGTACCTTTGTTCAATAATTCATAATAATGGTGAGATTGAGGATGTCACCCAAAGAATTAGAGCAGGAGGAGCAAAATGGAGGAGTGCATCTAGACTTTTATGTGATAGGCAAATACCACTTAGATTCAAGAAAAATTCTATATAAAACAGTTGTAAGGCCAGCTATGTTGTATGGAGCAAAGTGTTGTGTTGGGCAGTCAAGAAACACTATGCCAAAAAAAATGAGTGGCAGAAATGCGAATAATAAGATGGATGAGTGGGAAAACTAGAAAGGATGGGATTAGAAATGAAGTTATCCATAAGAACCTAATAGTAGCTCCAATAGGTGATAAAATGAGAGAGTAGACTACGATGGTTTGGGCACGTACATAAAAGACAACCAATTGCGCCACTTAGAAAAAGTGATTTGTTACATATTGAAGAGGCTAAAAGAGCTTGAGGTCGACCAAAGAGAACATGGGTAGAAGTAGTACCAAATGAATTAGCACTACTAATGTAACAGTTGATAGGGTGTTGAATAGAATGGATTCACAAAACAGGATTTATGTAGTCGACCCCATATGGCACAAGGCACGGATGATGATGATGATATAAAATATAATAATTATATTTTGAAATCTATACTATCATTAAAAGTACAAATGAGAGTGTGGAACTTTTCTTGACTAAAATGCTCATATTTGTGTGTTTAGTCCATCTCTAATTATGATGGTTGAAAATGCAATTTCAATTATTGTTTTATCACCCCATTTAATCCCCTCTCATTAAGTCTTATATTTAAGGTATTAACCCTCATTCTCTCTTATTAAATCTTATATTTAAGTTATTTTTTCACTCATAAATGCTATTAATAGATTTATGTCCAATACTATTTAATAATATAAACCCATGCATTTTTAAATTAACTCAAAAACAAAACCACTCTTTATCAAAGTGATGACTAAGCAATTCAACCATCCGAATCAAATTGGTCAACCCATGAAGTCATAGTCAGATAATAAAATTTTTTGACAATTAAATATAGAAAATTACAAAAATGTAAAAAAAGGGACACTTTTATGATATTTTTATTAATCAAATAAGAAAAAATAAGTATAACAAACAAGAATTATTTTTATTAATGATGAAAATGAAATACATAATCTAAAACACCAAAACTCAAATTATTTTCCTATTCAGTGGAGATCAATAGTTCAACTTTTAGGTCAAATGCGTCAACCTTTAATGTCATAATTAAATAATAAATAATTAATAAACTATAAAAACACAACAATGAAAAAAACATAAAGTTTACAAAAAACATTTGGGCACATGTATAATATCGTACGTTTATCATATTAAACAAAAAAAAATGTGACATATCAAAATTATTTGTACACAGAAATAAAAAAAAAAATAGAAAAAATTTAACACATCTATAGCTCTATATTTACACTACTATTAAAAATATGAATAAGATTGTGGAACTTTCTTTTGACTAAAATACCATTTAATTTATCTCTATTTAAAATGTAATTTGAACTACTACTTTTCACCTCCTTCAATTCCCTTCTTTAAAACTTACAAAAGGAAGAGTCTAGATGAACAAGAAAAGATACACTAAGAAGATAAAACATTACAAAAGGAAGAGTCCAAATGGCATGTAGGCCTATCAATGATACTCGAAACTTTGCAACCCAATATGAGGTGTTTACGTAATTGGATTCGGATTTTGCAATATGAACAAAAAAATAAAAATAAAATAAAACGAATTTTATAGAAAATTTTGGATACATTATTACTATCATTATCATCATCTAGAACTGCCACGTACAAAGCACGTGCACACTTACTAGTGTTTAAAAATATTAATAACAATAAAGAAATATGATACCAAATGTGATTAAAACCATAGGTAAATGGAAATGTAGAAGTAATAAAAAATAAATAAAATCATAAGTTATATTTATAAATTTAAAATATAAAATAATACAAATTATTTTAGAAAATAAAAACACATATTAGAAAACATATTTTAAATTGTTTGAAATATATTTCAAAATAGATTATAAAATAACAACATATTTATAATATTTCAAATGAAAAAAAATGAAGTTAAAAAATAAGCGAAAGAAGAATTAGGGCTCAAATAGAGACATTGTTTAAATTGAATAAATGTTGTCATTGTCAGAATAGTGAGAGGGGATGATTGTCATTTGGACCTATGAAAAACATTTCTAAATGATTCAGATACGTTTTAGGAGGTAAGAGGTTTCCTTAGAGATGACACCAAACGACCAAAAAACTCTAAAAAGTGAATTTTCAAGAGGTCAAGTGTTGGTTCAATGTTATAAAACGCTCCTAGGTAAAATTTAATACAGAAAAAAAAACATTTTTATAGGAACCAACAACTTCGATTAAAATTAAAATTAATGATAGGTGGACTTCCCTACCGGATATACAAAGTTTGTTTACTTCTTTTGTTAAGCGCCCATAGAAGAGGGGCCAAATACTTTAGAGGTAATCTAGAGCAGTTGTTTGCTGGACAATTTGGGAAGAAAGGAACTTGAGTATTTTTTTCTGAAAAAGAGATAAGTAGAGAAGCTCTAATTGAAGTTATTTCCATGAAAGTGTTGCAGTGGATAAAATCTTTAGAGCTGTTTTAAGGCATATCTACAAATGCACTACTTGGAAATTGGAAAAAAAAGGTGGTTGATTCAGCTCCTGCAGTCCTGCTAAGGATATTTTCAGGCCTCTTTCATCCCCACCAGTGGAAGGTTTCATTTAGTTGAATTTTGATAGAAGTAGCGAGGGTAATCTAGGTCCTTCAGGTATTGGAGGTGTATTCAGAAATGAAGAAAGAAATTTTGGTACATTATTCTTTGGGCCAATAGGTAAATGTGATTCACTCAGAGCAGAGATTATGGCTGTCTAGGAAGGAGTACAAAGGGCAAAGGAGCTAAATATTAGAAGGATAGTTGTTGAGGGTGACTCCAAGCTAGTAATTAATTGGATGCAACAAGAGGAAAATGGTTCTGGAGTTATATTATAGAAAAAAGAAGATTTATATGGCTGACACAAAATATGGAAGTGAGACTTCAATGTGTAAAGCGAAGTGCAAACTCCTTTGTTGATTGCTAAAGGAGGGGTGGGAAAGGGTACCTTGTTTTGGGCTCTATTGCAAGTTGGTTTTTGGTGCCCTGTTCTTTGTTTCTTGTTGTACCCTGTGTTTTAAAAGCGCAAGGTGCAAAAAAGGCGCAGCAGTCAATTTGTGCCTGAGGCCCAAGGCACAAATTTACAAAAAAAAATGCTAAAAAATACAAAAAATTCAAAAAAAGCCAAAAAATTCAAAAAAAAAACTAAAATAAATATTAAGCATAATATTAATAAAAAAATATAAACTTAAGTTTTAAAATAATGTTTTAGAAAACCTATTATCTAAAATTAAAATACATAAACATAAGATGTAAAGCATATTCAAATGAGAATTTAAAAATAAAATCAAACATATAAAACATTTTCAAGCATGTAAAACCTCTAATCTCTTTTTTCACTCAATTGCATTACTTCAAGTAGCTAATGTAATGTAAAACATATTACGTTCCTGATTCTACGAGCCTCCTTTGTGCCATGCCCCTCGAGGCAAGCCCAAACAAGTCCACATTAGGTCTTAAATTCCTACTCTTCACACAAAAAACGATGATTTTAGTTTTAATTACTTTTTAAGATGTTTTATTAGGATGAATGAATGAACAACATTACCAAATTGGAGGTTCAAAAAAAGCAAAAAAGCGTCAAATTTTCAAAAGGTGCACGTCTGGGCTGAGGCGCAAGGCATGTCAGGCGCACACCTAGGCCCACCAAGCATGCGCCTTTTGAAAGGGCTGTGCCTAGGACCTAGGCGAGGTGCATACCCTGAAATGTGCCTCGCCTGTGCACCTAAGCACGCCTTTTAAATCACTGGTTGTACCTTTTTCTTCTTAATCATCTAATGAATTGGTTCAAATATCGAAAATAACATAAAATTAATGATAGGTACACAGGTTCTAGCCTTGAACTTAGGGAACATGAACCCCAACAAGAACAAATACGAAAAGTAACATTCATCTTGTACATCATTTATGACAAATAAATGAGGGGATAAAAACTGGAAACTACATCATTTACATAGAAGTGCCCCTCAAGAATCCATGGAGTGTCAGTATACATGCTTCAAACATAGATATCATATGTCATTCATTTATAAGTCCATGCAACATTGCTTCATCCAATGTGTCTGTGAATATTACAATGAATAAATGCTTAAGATTGCGAGCAAACTACTCACCTTTGATATGTTTGAATTGCATTTTCCTGACATGATTTTTGAAACAATAGCAGCTTCAACCTACCAAAGATATTACATGATATTCTTAGCATGTAGTTGTTACCTAAACAACTTTGATGACCTTCAAAGAACATGTTGAACTGTTACAGACCCAGCAAAAACAAGATCAATTGACTTCATTTTATATAAAGAGTACCAGATTGCCCATGGTTGCCTAAAGTTCCTTCTTCCTTACTTTCCATTTTGTCATTTTTTTTCATATTCTATGGAAAACAACTCGTTTACGCATATCTAAGTAATTTAGATATAAATCTAACAAAAAGAAAAAGAGACCTCAAAAAACTTTATTCTTTGTTTTTTGGCTCTCCTTTGATGGGTAACATATGGAGACAGACTCATGCAAGAAGAGGAGAAATAGAAAAAAAAAAGAGAGGAGAATTTTTTTTCAAGTTGGGGTCCACAACCCCATGGACAGCCTAGGGTTTAGAATTTCACTCCTTCACAAATGGGAAAATTTGTTGGAAGTTCGAAACCCCTATGTAAAAAATATTAAAGTGGCATACAACTTCCACCAAAGGGAATACTAAGAAAATGAAATATCATCTCTTTAAGTTAAATTGTTTTTCTAGAAATTGAACTCGACATAGGCAGAAGAATTCCCATATCAAACATCTGGCTGAAAGTAGTACCCTCGAACAAGGTCTAAATTTCAACACAATATGCCCGATACAGGGCGACCATATCGTATCTATGAAGGCTCGATAAAGGATACGATGGGAAATAGGTGGTATCGTCTTTTTCCACCATATCGTCTTTCTCCCAAAACAAGAATTTTTTCAACCCCAAACGACTCTAAAACTCAAAACCTCATTCCTAGAGTGATATATCTGCAAAACACGCGCACACACACACAAGAAATAAGTGTGAATCACCAAGGTTGAAAATTTCTCAAGTTTTAGAAAATATTGCAAAAATAGAAGTTTTTTCAATTTTTCTCATAACATTTTATGATTTCTTTTTTTTTTTGCCTAAATGCTTGAAAATGTTTAAATCTATGTTGAACTACATTTCTTGTATTAAAAACCACCGATTTTTTAGTGTTATGAGTAGATCTATGGAAATTTTATAAATAAATTTCAGAAAAAAATATAAGATAACAAAAAATAGAAAATGTATTTTTTATCTACTATAAAGACTTAATATGTTTTAGATCTATGGAATTTCTTATACAATATTTTTTGTAATTTTTGGAAGTAAGTAATAAATCTTGATTATTTATAGTTTCTTGTAATTTTCCCATAAAGACAATGTATGTTGTAGATAGTGTTTAGAAAACCATACCGGTCAAACCGGTTGAACCGTGAGCCAAGGTCCTAACTGGTTTGGTCACACCCCAATAACCAGACTTGCTCAAAACCCACTGAAAATCGGCTAGCCAACCGGTTTAACCAGAAACCCGGTGAACCAGTCCCTGTTTCATGAAACCGCTTGGGTCCATACATAAGTGAAATTTTAAAATGTTGTTAACAAGATTTGATCGCAAGACACTCTTATTTTCATAGATTACTTAATTACCACTAATCCACCTCTTTACTTATACTATATAATGACTATTTATTGTACATATTACATTATTATGCATGTATTTTAAAGAAAATGTAAGTTAAAAGGCTTGAACCCTAGTCAATTTGTTTTAAAAATTAGGTAGCTTACCATCCATCCACCATATTCAAGCACATTAAAAATTGTAAAATACATTATATATACTATTTATATGACCCGTAGTATATATATACATTATATATAGTATTTATATATATATTTTTTTTTATGTATATGCCATGTCATCACAGTTCGACCCCAGTTGAACCTTTGACCCGTGAACTTCTCCCTTCTCTGGTTCTATGCCCGATCTAGTTCTCTGAACATTGGTTGTAGATCTATGAATGATCTTTCACATCCATAGAGCAATTGAAATTTCCTTTTCAATAATTTTTTTTTCATTTTTTATATTTTAAAATTAAAAATAATGAATTATATTTTTATGATCTAATCATAAGGGTTGATGATATTATAGATCTATGAATGATCTATCGTATCCACAGAGTAATTAAATTTCTTCATTACTAATTATTTTGTGAATATATTGTACAATGTTTGTTTATTTTTAATTTTTATATTTTTGGAATTAAAAAAAAAAGATAGTAATTATTTAACTAAGAAATAATTATTATTTCTATTTTCACTTAGAAGTTGCACCAATGCATGCTTTATGGTTAGATAGGTCTGTTGGACATGGACTTTTCCCATCCCTTAAAACTAAAGAATTATAATTTATAAATTATAGTTAAGCACAGAATGTTTTAATGGAAAATATAATTAACTAAGATGTATTTCTTCATAAAGCCCATTAAAATATATTAATTTAATGCATGTATACCTCATTGAGGCCTTATATTTAATGTTATTGGTGTACTTTTATGATTTATTGAAGTATTTATAATGTTTCCATGTGCATCTTAATTTTTCTCCGATACACGTGTATCGAAGGCATATCCCAATGTCTCTTAAAATTTCCTTTCTAAGACACTTGGTGTTTCCAATACTTTGAACCTTGCCCTCAAAGGTCACCTTTCTATTGTGGACTGCTACACTATATCTGTCTCATCTCATCTACCTCAGATTCTAGATCTTCAATTCTTCATTGAAACCAGCCCAAGATCCATGGGTGTAATAATTGTAGAACAATTCAACGAGGAGATCCGTCTTAGATATGATGGCAACTCAGAAACCTGGTGCCCTTGGGGTTAAGTGGCATCATAACTAGTAGGAAAGGCAACATGATTTGGGCTTATAGCAGCCCAATAGGTGATGGTGGTTCTAGGTCATGACTGTCTTGATTGGCCTAAGGAATCTAGAAACTAGAAAGCCTACCTCAAATTTGAATGAAGGGAATTCCATGTAACAAGATGGAATGAGACTAGACCTCTCCTTTGGGCATGTGCACATGTAACAAGATGGGTTCCTGTACAATTATATACAAGAGCTAATAGTCTTGCTAAATGGGAGGTCATTCAAGGAGATTTAAGAAGCATCATTGCTAGAGGAACTTGCGCATACTATATTACTATATGCTTGCACAGATTGCAATGGACTTTTATTTTTTCTGTTCTGGTGTCCATTTTGCACATCATCTTTTTTGTTAATCCACTTCCTCAAATTTTGTTTGTCTTTGATGAAAGTGTGCCAGCTTAGTCTAAATAAATAAAGCCTTGTCCCAACTATACGGGGTTGGTTCTTGGTTGCATGAATCTTATTCCACCATTCCACTCTAACAAGGGCTATATCTTGTATAAAATTGTGAGTACACTCACTCCTCAGTATTTAAGCCCCTTTGTTGTAATATTTCCAAATATGAAGCATGATATGATATGGAGAAATTATGGAACTTCTTTGACTAACTATCATGGATCATCTAAATGGAATATGTCAAAAGTATGAATGAGTTTGTGCTACTTTTCTTCTTGACTAAAATAACATATTTTTGAATTTGGTCCCTCTCTAATTGTGAGGACTGAAAATGTAATTTTTTTCATTTCATTCAATCCCCTCTCTTTAAGTTTTATATTTAAGGTATTAAATCCCATTCTCTATCATTAAATCCTATATTTAAGGTGTTTTTCTTACCAATAAATTCTACTAATTTGATCTCTACCAATACTCTTAACAATAATAAAGCCCATATCTCTTAAAACCAACACAAAAACAAAACCATTATTCCGCCCAAGTGGACAGTATGCAACTCAACCATCCAGGTCAAATGGGTCAAGCTTGATAGTTAAATAATAATTTTTAAAACAGAAATATAAACAATAATTACAAAAAATATAGAAAAAAATTGAACTCATTTCCAATATTTTATATTAATCACATTAAAGAAAAATAAGTGTGGTAAACAATAATTATTTTTACTCATGATGGAATGAATTGTAAATTTTAGAATTATCAAAAAAATGAACTGTAAAATTTAAAATCAACTCAAAAATGAGGAAGGGGACTCAAAAGTAGTAATTTCATGGGCAACAAATAGCAGCCACACCCCATGGACGTTTAAACATGTGATTAGGGAAGTGGAGAAGATTGCAAAGGAGGTTGAGGCTGAATTTAAATGGATCTGAAGAAGTGCAAATGGACTAGCTGATGGATTATCAAAACAGGGGGCACTGAGACAGCAATTATTTTGGGCTACACTGTAAAGAGGGGTGAATAGAGTGGTTAAAGGGGATCAACAGTCCAATCATCAAGTTGTATAAACTGCTTACAATCTGAATCTTAATAAAATACATATTTGCTGATCAAAAAAAATCAACTCAAAAATAAAATTATTTTCCTAGTTGATGGTGGGCCAATAGTTCAACCGTTTGGATGAAAGGTGTCAACCCTTCAAAATTAAATGATCAAAATTATTAAAAAAAAATTAAAACACAAAATATAAAAAAAAAATACAGAAATTTTGTAGAAAATATTTAAGTGTGTCTTATTACTATATATTCATCACATAAAATGAAAATAAGTGTGATGAATAACAATTATTTCTTAT
Source organism: Nelumbo lutea (assembly GCF_056320005.1). NCBI lineage: Eukaryota > Viridiplantae > Streptophyta > Magnoliopsida > Proteales > Nelumbonaceae > Nelumbo > Nelumbo lutea. Next base: position 16,571,828 of record NC_142687.1, read on the forward strand.
ACACAAATATAAAAAAAAAATGTGGAATTTTTGGATACATATTATTACGATTATTCTTTTAGAGAATGGTAAAGTATTTCATTAAAGTAAAAACATAAAAACATATACATAATTTTTATATCATCATCATCTAAAATTGCCCCATGCAAAGCATGGGCACATTTGCTAGTTATAAAAAAATATAAAAAAAAAATTATAAACCATAGGAATTCTAGTGAACTTTGACACCTCAAAATCCATGGGACATCCTCCACAACCTTCATCCATCCAGTCACCACCAGCAGAATTCCCCTCTACTTTCAATCTTTGAAGGCCCAAAGAGCACCTATCTCAAGATATAGAGAAAGGCTCACCACCAGCAGAATTCCCCTCTACTTTCAATCTTTGAAGGCCCAAAGAGCGCCTATCTCAAGATATAGAGAAAGGCTAATAGTTCTGCCCATTAATGGATCCCTGTATCCCATTGAATCTGGATATACTAAAACATTCTTTCTCTGCAATCTCCGACTGTGAAAGAACACTTTTCTAGTGAAAGAACAACCAAGTGAGAACTGGTTGGCTCCACTCTCACTTACATAGGAAACACAGCATGTGAAAAATGAGGAAAATAGAGAAATGATGTTTAGGTTTAGCCTTTCTAATTGATACTCAAGAACCCTCAACTGAGAGAGTTGGGAGGTAGTTTCTCAAATGAGCTAAAAGGACTAGAAGCCAAGCTACTAGCCAATCATTATGTAAGCTAGTGAATGATCTCGGTTGGGGAAACAGGTTGTAGAAGTAATATTATTTCATGATTTATGGATAAACAAATGCAGGAAAGCCACATTAAGTCAAGGTTCTAAAGTACTTTGTTAAACATAACAACATAACTAAGAGTGTAGTCAGGACAAGGACAAATAGAAATAGAATTATTGATTAAAAAAAAAGTTAAGGACAAATAGAACTCACACTTTCATAATGACAATGGACAGAAGACGGAAAGAAATTTATAATGCTGCATAACAAATCAACTGCTCCTTCCTGTAAAAATAAACCAAAGTGAATGAAAGATGAACTGAAAGAGCTTAAAATGATGGAAATATTATGTATTAGGCTATTATGAAGGCAAATGGATAAACAAAAAAATACGTAAAAAATGTTGACACTGTCCCTGTATAATGTCTAAGGTAAAAATAAATAAATAAACCTTCTAACTAAGATATCAAAAGAAAGGCATAAGATTTCCCCGACCTCAAAGGCCTTGAGTATAAGAAACATACACTAAGAAAGAGGGAGAGTAGGGGATAAGAGAGAAAACATGCAGACAAACCAATAAACCACATTTTAAAGTTGTTATGAATATTTAATTTGAACTTGCAAAAATATCTTCTTTCTACTGCATTCAAAAGTCTGGAGACACTTTAGCAAATTCCTGGAAAAGGGGTACCACCATCTATTTGGCTTGAAAACCCCACCCCCAATGAGGTGGGTATCTCCCATTTCTACAAAATCCTGGTGTGTCATATGTGTTATTAATTAAAGTCTTTCCTATGTGACTGATGAGAAGAAGAGAATATATTCAACTAGATACTAACCCATACAGCACCTGAGCTATCATCAGTCAGCAACTTCAAAACTGGTTGAATAAGTTTCCCAGCATGAGATGTCACATCTTTCTTTATATTTGAAAATCCACTTAGCCTAATGTCAATAGTAAACCAAATGAAAAAAAAAAAAAAAAAAAGTTAAGATCTTATGACGTTTACAAACAACAATTCTCCAAGTAATGCAGTCAAACAGGAAAAAGAAGATGAATTTTGAAATTCCCACTGAGGGCAAGTACACTTTTAACTGTTAGTAACTTGATAATAGATAAATGAGTCATTTTACATTCTAAGGTGAATCCCCTGACCCAAATTCACAAATGACCAGGCATTCTCATGCATGTGAAGCATTGCCTGGCATGTAGGCAGATGCAAAGGCCAGACATTTATAATTGTCACTACAGGTTTGTTACCAACTGCAAAACTAGATGTATGAGAGAGATCCACCGAGAAATTATGCTTCCACTCAAGGAACAAAGTCAAACCTTGTGAAAAGATCTGCCAAGGACGCACAAGAAGCAACCTTCACAAAATGAGAATCTGATGGAGGCTGCTTAAGACACAAGTATTCAAGTTTTAATCAAACAGATCATGATTAAGAAAATAAGCACTTAGAACAAATTTTATACATAAAAGATGAAAATTTTGCAAGAGACAGAAGGGAGGTTTTGTTTGGGGGGGGGGGGGGGGGTATTCGAAGGGAGATTAAACGCATACAAGTAAATATTGCAGAAATTCTTGAAATGAGAAAAATTCCTAGACAAGCAAATAGTGATTGAAGAAACTAAATATGGAATTTGAGGGGTCTTAATATCTCAGATAGTACATACTGAAACAATCGAGGTTCTTTGCCTAGCTAAAATCTTAGAATAGCATTCAGTAAATCATCTAAAGAAATGGCAAGTAGGTTCTTCATATGTAACAAGGAAAATACACTTATAGAATACATTTACTCGTTACTTTTCAAGTGGTATTTAACCCTTCAAATCTCTGTTCTCCTTATTCAGAGAGGGTTGATTCAACTCAAACAACACTAATTAAATCTTTGAAAGGTGGACAAAAAGGAGGGTAGGGCCAAGATGTGTTGGAGTGTAATTCCATTTACAGTTGGTCAAGGGATAGACAGAAGTCATTCAGTTTTTCAAGATTCTTTCAAATCCCAAGGCTATTGTGCAAATCAATAACAAAAGGGCTAGTTCAACTCAAACAATATTGAAGAACTCTTTAATAGCTGACCTAGAAAGGAAGATAGTGACTTGGCCAAGATGTGTTGGAGCGTAATTCCATTAACAGTTAGCCAGAGGATAGAAAGAAAGAAATCACTTAGTATTTCAAGATTCTTTCCCATTCCGATGGTTATGTATGCACATCAGCTCAATGGTTTTAGACTGGATCTTGATCATCAAAGCTTTTGAGAACCCAGATAGACTATCTCTTAGGAGATGGTCCTTGCAGTAAGTACAAAGGATATATAGGAGAAAGGGGATAAAAAGGCAGAAATAAAATTCAGATAGTCAGATCCTTGATAGAAGTAGTAGTAATTTGAACACAGTGGAGAAAGGGGCCGAGGAGAAGAAGATGGAACCCTCTCTGCTCATCAAAAAGATGTAATGACAAGAGGGGAGGTGATGCAGGGGATAGAGAATGTTTTTTTATAAGTGGTGATAGAGAATGAATTGGCAGAAGAAAAATCAGAAGGGGGGAGGAAGAAGAGAACGTGGTTATGGATCAAGTGAGAAAGAAACTGAAGTCCAAGTAAGCAAGATGTTAGGGTTATCTATATTAGGAGGGGAAGAATTTGCGAGAAAAATGTTCCAGGATTTGGAAAAGAAGCATCCCTTGAACGAATAAAGCTTTAAAGGGAGACCTGAATGGTGAAAATTATTAGGATTGTTGTTGATTTGGGGATCTTAAGGGGGCCTACTGGGTGAAGTATTTTGGGTTTTCTTAGTGAGTCTTGTTTGTGTTTGTAAAAGTGGGGAAGGAAAATTTTATATTAAAAGGGAGCTGGAGGGTCTTGGGTTTTGAAATTTTGTGGGTGATGTCTTGTCACCTTATTGTACTTTCTTCTTCTTTAATGAAATTTTTCTTTTTTTCTTATCATAAAAATGAGAATTTTATTCAATTAAGAGAATTAAATACACAATTACAGCAGTAAGTAAGCAAACATTGCACCAGAAATTGTTACACTAAGCCCAAAAAAGCTGTTGCCTTTGAACTCCCTGTATAGATAGAGAATCAGCCATTCCATTTGCAGTTCTCCTGATCCATGTGAACAAGGCATTAAGTTCCCTCTTGCTATGCTTACCATCTCCCTTAACGGATGTCTATAGATCCAGGGAACATTACCACCTGAATTGGTCCAAGACATCACTATTTTTGAGTCCCCTTCTATCTCCAAGTTCTTACGATCTGCTTGCTTGGCAGCTTTTAACCAATGTAGCAGAGCCAGTAGTTCATCTTTTAAAGAACCACCTTCCCCTAAAGGTCTGAGTACATAGGCAAAGGAATCTCTGATCACACCAAGGTTCAAAATTTCAACGTCAGACGATATGTATCGTATCAGGTGCTTCCCTATACACCTTATAGGGGGTGTTTCGGGGTTTAACCCAGTTCAGGGGTAGATAGGCCTTAAACCGACCCCTCTGAACCAGGTTTAAAAAAAATAAGGGAGTGAGCCCCAATACAGTACAATACACACCTATCAACGTATTGGGCTGTATCAATATTTTGAACCATGGATCACACCACTAATGCCTGCCATAACTGGGTTTCCTATAGAGTTCCCTTCAAAGTTCAGCTTTGTTGGGACCTGGGGGCTTCCACTCCATCACCTTTCTTTCTTCTCAGCAGTGTGTGCCACTTCATTCCATGCTCTTACTATATCAGTAATTGAGAAATTTTGAAAGAGCTGGAGTGATTTTACCCAGGGTGCAACTTTTATTTTTCTTTTTTATTTATCACCAAAAAAATAGCCTTCAACTTAGTTTATAGGGCCCCACTTTCATGTTGGTGACTTGGTTCTAATGGAGCACAGTAGAGTTATCCATGGGAATAATGAATGAATTGAAGATGGATACTTGTGATACTCTAAAGAGAAGATGTAAGCTCTAGAAATCTCTCTGTACCCTTGCTCCAGCCTCCATGTGTCTAGCTAAAAAAGACAACAGGCAAATAATTCCGTCCATTCATTTTTCATTTGCCTCCTCGATCTTGAAGCATTCTATTGCTCAATATGGCATTTGATGAAACAGGGAACCACTTCTGAGAAAACTATTGACTTGCCTTGTAGTTGCCACACTGCCATTTTCAGCAAAAAGGGCAGGCTCATGTGAAGATGAGTCATCTAAACTATATTATGAAATATTTGGGAGAGAATTTCTACAATTTTCTTCAACAGAAACATCTAAAGGAAGTCATTGACTTGATCACAATCAAAGCTATTTGCAAGCTAAAGATTGTGGAAATTTTCAGAAAGTGCTCAATAATCCAATTGTAAGAGATCGATGTCCATATGATTGATATGGAAACCCAGTCCCCCGTCTTTTAAAGGTGTCTCACCTTAAGGAGGGGTTGAAGGTTATAACTGATGAGGCACTCTTCTACAGTTCCGCATAGCCTTTGGAGTAGTGAAGTCTATATAAATCTAGGGACTGTCTTTACTTGAAGAGCTCAGGTTGTCAGTACTCAAAATCTTTTGATATTTAGAGTATAGCAGTGGAGGGTCGTTTCTTGATAGCAAGTGATGGATGGTCAGCTAGTAAAGGATGCAAACAGATCGGATCAGATTCGAATCAGGGTATATGTAAATCCAATCCGACACCGTTCATGGCAGATCCAATCGGATCTGATAGGCCTCAATCTGAATTCGAATCCTATCGGTAAGTCGGATCTTTGGATCTAATCCGATCCGACTTGTTTTCTTTCTTTCTTTCTTTCTTTTTTTTTTAAAGGTAAAGTAAATTTATTCAGACAGAAAAGGAGAAAATACAACAAAACCCAGGCCCAAAAGACTGCCTGAGCACAAATCAGATTACAGACTCATCCAAGACTGAGAACAACAAATTATTAAATTATTAAAAAAATAATAATATATACCAATTTAAATAAAGAAAAAACAAAAATACAAGTATTTTTTTATTATTTTCATCATACATATACATGTTTTTTATAAAAAATGAATAATATAACAAATTTATAAAAATGCAATATAAATAATATATTTATATAAATAAATATATAACATATATCAGATCGGATCTTCTCGAATCGGATAGGGGTGATCCGAATCCGATCCAATTTCTGACCAGATCCTATTATCCAATCTGATCCGAATATCCGAACAAGGATGATCCGAATTTGACCAAATAGGATCAGATCTCAGATCGGATCATGATCCAATCACCCCTAGCTACTGTGAGGTCCTGCACACCCTATTAGAGATGAAAATTTACTTTTATTTTGACAAGTAAAATTAAGGATAACATCTCCTTCCAAAGGACACCCAAGACAGCCAACTACAATCTGGTGACCCACCAAGAGTGAAGTATCCAAAAAAAAGCAATGTGATCAGGTCATAAACTTTCCAAAGCAATCTTCCAGTACTTTTCACTCCCTTTTCTATGAATAATTTATACTTTGTTACTCATCTCCAATTTGCAAATGATACCATTATCTTTGTGAAGGGAGAGACATCAGAAAAGTCGGGAAATTGAAAAATCTAATCAAGAAGTTTGAAAAGGTGTCAAATCTGAAAATCAATTTGGACAAGAGTTGCATAGCAGGGATTAATATGGAGGGGATTGTCCTACATAGGATAGCATAATGCTTAGAATGCCATATCACCCCTTGGCCTTTGACCTACCTAGGGCTTCCTCTAGGTGCAAACCCGAAGGAAAGCAGTTTTTGCAACCCAGTTATAGAAAGATGTAAAAAGAGATTGGCAGCTTGGAAGAGAAGTTATATTTCTTTGGGAGGTAGGATCACTCTGATAAAATCAACTTTGGCTAACCTACCCATCTATTTCCTCTTTGTTTTTAGGATTCGACCAAGAGAAGAAAATAAATTAGAAAAAATTATGAGGGATTTCCTTTGGGAGCCGGGAGAGACTAGAAAGGACCACTTAATAAACTATGAGATTGTGTGTAAAAGAAAGGAAGAAGGTGGTTTAAGTCTAGGGAATGTAAGGAAGAAGAATACAGCTCTATTAGGGAAATGGTTATGGCGGTGGCCTCCTGAGAGAGAAAATTTCTGGGTTGAGGTAGTGGCAAGCATACATGGTAGATTGGAGAATGGCTGGGACGCTAGTGCATCACGTTGAGCTACCTTGGAAACACCTTGGAAAGCAATCCATAGCCTCCTCCCTCAATTTCCGAGGTACATCAAGTATGATATTGGCTCAGGGAATTTAATTCGGTTCTAAGAAGACACTTGGTTTGGTGACCGGCCTTTAAAGGAGATGTTTCCTTCTTTGTATTCTATTTCTTTTTATAAAAATAAGGTCATTTCAAATTTTCTTGTTCTTCCTTCTTTGCCTTTGAGTCTTAATTGGGATCTTGGATTTCAAAGGGGTTTGAGGGATGAGGAAGCAACTTGTCTGTTAGAGCTTCTCCTTCTTATTAATAGTGTCTGCTTAGAGCTTCCTTGTCCAAATATAAGAGTTTGATTCCCAAGCTCTAAAGGCTCCTTTTCTCGTGCTTCCTTTTTTAAAGCTCTTTGTTAGTCCCCTTCCTCTCTATCCTTTCCTTGAAAGAAGTGTGGTTTCAACTAATTACCCCTAAAATTTAGGCCTTCTATTGGGAAGTGGCTCTTGGGAAAATTAACACTCTGGATTATTTGCAAAAAAAAATAGGCATTTTCTGTGTATTCCCCGAATTGGTGCACTCTACGCAAATCTGATAGTGAATGTTGTTACCATTTACTAATTTCCTATTCATTTGCTACAGATATATGAGACTGGTTTTTCTCTTTGTTGGGTGCAGGTGGAATATGCCAACGGAGATAAAAATGTTGTTTGACCCATCTACCTTTGCTTTACCAAAGAAGAGGGGAAGAATAATGTGGAGGTACACTAGAGCAGCAATGGTGTGGACCTTGTGGGAAGAGAGAAATGTCAAAATTTTCCAGAGAAAGAAAGGAGCAAACAACAAATTATGGAGTGTGTAATGACTATGGTTATACACAGGCTACAAACGTTTGGAACTATTCAAAAATTTCAAATTTGATGATATTTAGAGGAATTGGCCTTTAGTGACTTCTAGCTTAGTGCAGAAGGTTAAGGCAAAGTTGGCTTGGACATCTCCCATTGAAGGATTTTTGAAACTGAACTTCGATGGGAGTAGTCAAGGCAACCCAGGCCCAGCCAGAATAGAAGGGGTCATCAAACACAATGAAGGAAATTTAAGAGCACTCTTCTCAAGACCGAAGGGGAATGGAGACTCCTTAAAGGCAAAATACGCAGCCCTACAAGGCGTACAGATTGAAAGAGAGTTAGGATTGGAAAATTTGGTGATAGAAGGGGAATCCAAGGTGGTGGTGGGTTGGCTATAAAACCCAGATTAAGTGATTTGGGCTTACAGAATTGAAATGAAGAAATTCAAATGGATAACTCAGCAGATGGATGTAAATATACAATGGGTGGGGAGGGAGGCAAATGCTTTTGCTGATCCCCTAGCTAAAAAAGGAGAAACCAGGGATCAGTTGTACTAGGCCCACTTGTAATTTTACGATGTTTCTGTATTAATGAGTGAGGCTGCATCACGCACCTCATATTGGGATGCTTGTAACAGACTCTTTATCATTTATTTCTAATGAAATCAATTGAATTTTTATCTATCAAAAAAAAAATTATAATTTATTAGTAATAAAGGATAAGGAAGTCGAGTTTAGGATTTTCATACTTTGTAGGAATTATTATGTATCTTTTGCAACAGGTTGTGCCTACATTTCTTTCATAAAAAGTCCAGCATTGACATTACTATGTAAACCAAAAAATTATTAACTTTCTTACTAATTGAAATCTCCAGATAATTAGATACCAAAAAATCCACTTAAAAAACATTTTAGTTTGATTCACATAACAACATGGTTTTGTCACACACAAATAAGACCATCTTCACTGCTAAATATAAGTGGTCTATTACAGATTGAAGGGTCTATAAGAGATATGTGCAGGCCAAAAAGGGCATCCGGTTGAAGTGGTAAGAAACCATTAAGGGCCCATATTTTAACAATGGATATTGCACTAAACAGACAGGAATGGTGAAACTCGAACCCATTTAACTGGGACAATGCTTAGTTGAGTTGAGTTGCACACAACAATAACCTGAATATATTTGCAACAGAAATAAAGATAAAAGTTAATTTACAAAACCTGAATTTGTGCAAGAAGTTTCTGGAACCAAACAGAATACGATGCCAGAAAACGATCAGAGCTGCACTCCTGACAAGTCAGGCCTAGCAAACAGATTCCTGCCCAACATTTATCTGGCTAGAGCACGAAAAATATATAGCTAAATAAACATATATTCAAGTGATTACTTAACCGATAACAGAAACACGGGCCTTTGGTGCGATACTACAAATATCAAAGTAAAAATAAACGTATGGGTAGTCTAAGATGTCTTTAGTGGTTACCATTTTACTTGAAACGAGCAGCAGAAGGCGCTCGATCCATGCATCAATGGAAGATTTCCAGTTCTCCATATGCTTTGGATCAACTGCTTCTCTGGAAGATTCAGATAGAAGCCCATGGTTTTTGACTGCTGAAACCACTATAGATAGCTCTGAAGGTTTAGAAAATGGGTGTTTCTCGTCGGGAACACGATCTCTTATAAGTGAACGAAGCAACCGAGGCTTCAACCTGATGTCGTACAAGTTCTGAAAATGCTCGTAGACCGCCATTCAGAACTTGAAGACTCCCAATTTACATACAAAACAGGAAAAATGACGAGAAAGTATCGGTTTTTCTGTTCGTTAAAAACCCTGAAAGTAGTACTGTGGTAGTCGTAGTAGGGTTTTAAAAACTGCTATTTGCAAGTCGACGGTTTAAAAGCGGGAAAAAAGAAATGTCAGAAAAGGTTTGAGCTCATATTGCGCTTGTATGTTGTATCATCCGTTATTCAGAATTTGGTGGGAACCCTAATCCACCCGTCGCTCAATTTGATCACCGCTCATATTTAATTAAGACCAGTGGTATCATTATAATTCACCGATGTGGAAATAAATTGCTATTTCTTTTTTTTTTATGAGTTACATGCAATGCACAAAAAAATTATTTTATATGCTAATATTTTTAATTAAGTAATATTTATTTAAGTTGCGCTTTAACGAGAGTATCCAATTCTTATTCTTTATATAAATTGATATTGTTTTTTACATCTTAATGCTAATTTTTTCGATTTATAAAAAAGTGCAAATACCTCCTTATTGGCCTTTTTGTAACAAAGACATTGAAATACAAAATTACCCTTATTGTTGTGAATGCATTATCATACACAATCTAAAGTTTCAACTCTACCCTTTATTAATTTATTTTGCTAGCAATTTTTAAAGAATAATTCTCATTATTCTTCTTGGACAAAATAAGGCAAAGATGATGAAATGAAGTAAAACTAACTGATTATATCAACATTTTTTATTTGGAATGATGACGAAAGAAAGGTATTTGCACCTTCTTTTTCAAAATAATAATTTAGGTTTTTGTTAAGGTCAAAACACTATGGAGTTTCATATGATTGTTAGAAAACCCAATGAGGTTTTTATAATTAAACTATATTTAAAATTACCATTTTATATTAATTTTTTAAATTGGTAAAAGTTAAATTAAATTAAGTATATTAAGTTTTATTAAATTCAAATTCCTTATAAAATTTAAATAACTATATTAAGTTTTTATTTTTTAGTATAACTTAAGTTGGTTTTAAATTAGTAAAAATTAATTATATAACTAATAATTGTTAGATAATTTTGTATTAGTTTTATATTAATTTTAAATTGATATTATTTTTAATCTATTTTAGTATTTTATTATATTAATAAATATTTTTATCAATAACAATAATTCATAATTATTTGATTTGAGTAACTTGCTACATTATTTTTATTATGGTTAATATATAATTTTATTATTTTCAAATGGAATATAAATGGATTATAATTTTAAGTAGAATTAGATTATTTAGTGTAATAATATGTCATTGAATATCTCAATTTCAATATAAATAATCTTTATTAATAATTACAATTTAATGTAAATATATCTAACATATAAAAAATTATGGAAAATTCCCGATTTGTACCTTACACTATGGGCCTAGTGCCACTTTGGTCCCCAAAATTTAAAGTGTGACAATTCAATACCTAAACTTTCAAAACGTGTCAATCCAGTACTTTGACGCTAACCAGTTCGTTAACCATCCATTAAGTGGAAATTAAAAAGACACAAATGCCCTTCGATACCTGACCCAAACTTTATTGAATAAAAGGGACAATGATTTGAGACTGCTCATTTTTTATCGACATTTGGATGGTTGATAAAGAGAAATAGATGATGCTCAAAGAGCATTTGTATCTTTCCAAATACCACTTAATGGCTTGTATTGGATTGACACATTTTAAAAGTTCAGGTATTGAATTGTCGAATTTTAAAGTTCAAGGACCTAAGTGGCACTAGGCCCAAAGTATAGTGTATTAATCAGGAATTTTCCCCCAAAAAAATATAGTTCAATGAAATGAATATAGATCTATAATACTTTAAAAGCCACGAATGGCCTCAAGAATATTTATGAATTTGTTTAGGACAAAATTTACCCCTCTATATTGAAATCTATTCATAAAAAACGAGGGCAAGTAGGGTAATAGGTTATTGATATTAAATGAGTTGAAAAGATGTAATTTTTAAGATATCCAATGCATTAAACTTCCTCTCATTAAATCCAATATTTTAGTTATTAACTTGCATTCATGTTCATTGAATCATATATTTAAGTCATCTTTATTTATTCTCATCATTAAGTTATATTTATTAAATTCATACTTAATAAATGAATAATTCCAATAACATAAAAAGCTTATACTTTTAAAATTTACCTAAAAAAATAGTGTTTTCATCTATGTGGTAGTAAAAAATTAAACCACTATGGGTCAAATGTAGGGGTGAGCATTATTCGATTAAAACCAAAAATTTTGGTTTCGGTTTTTTCGGTAATTCGATTAACCAAAAAACCCGAATTAACTAAAAATTATTATATAATACATAATATATAATATATTATAATGAAATTAAATTTCATAATATATATTATAGGTTATAATATATAATATTATGTATATATTAATTAAACTTGGTTTTAATCAAAATAACTAAAAACTGAACCAAAAATTTTGGTTCGGTTATTTCGGTTTTATTATAATTTGGTTTTTGGTTTGGCTTTCATTTTTTTTAATTCCAGTTTTAGAATTTTTGGTTTATTTAGTTTGTTTTTAAGCGAATAAGCCAAATGCTCACCCCTAGTCAAATGAGCCAATCTATGTTGCCACGGTCAAATAATAAAATGAAAAAATTAGAAAATAAAATAAATTGGGAACATTTTTAACATATATATTAAACAATAATAAGTATGATAAATAAAAATGTTTTAATTAATGATGGAAATTGAATGTCAAATTTTAAACCAACTGGAAATAAAAATATTTTTCTCTTATCTGTCATTAAATCCTATATCTAAGATATATTTTTATCGTCATTAAATTTTTGTAATTAAACCGATAATATTAATTTTAATAGCATAAAAATAAATATTTTGAAAAGTAATTTGAAAACAAACCATTTTCTTCCCTCCCAGTGGTGGACAAGCAATCCGTCCATTTGAGGTCAAATGGATTAATAAATAATGTCACAATTAAATAATCAAAATTAAAATAAATAAGTATTTTGATTGATGATGAAAACGGAATGCCAAATTTAAAATCTACCAATAGGTGAAACGATGTCATAGTCAAATAGTAAAAAAAATAAAAATAGAAAATACAAAGAATCACAATAAATAAATAAAAAAAAGATAGCGCAAAATTTGGGCACATAACTAATGTTATATATTTATAAAAAATAAAATATTGGGTACATTTCTAATATTATGCATGCGTTATATTGAACAAAAATAAGTGTTATACATAATAAATAATTTTGTCAATTATATAAATTTAATACAAAAGTTAATGCCAACCTAGCAATCAAACTATTTTTCTTTTTTGGTCGTGGGATAGTGGTTTTGGTCAAATCATATCATAGACAAACAAAAATTAAGTGTGATAAGCAAAAATTATGTTATATAATGTAAATGAAATATATAATTTAAATGGAAAATTATAGTCAAAGTCATACATTTAAATTTATGTCGTAATTTGGTATAGAAACCAACAAAACTATGACAATTGGCTCTACATTTCAAATTATAAAAGCCTCTGCCATGTCATTGGAGGCTTATGTGATTGTTGCCAAAATGAGACTCTTAATCCATGTTGGACAACAAAAAGCCTATACCAAAAATATGTTTTCAGTTTCTCCCCCGCTTCATCTATCTCCCAATTTCCCTCCCTTCTTTCTCATTCATACAGTCATCTTTCAATATCTCGCTTGTCTCTCCTAGTCTCCCAGCTTCATTTTGTAACCAAAGTGAAACTTCCCTCTCTCTCTCTCTCACACTCACACACACACATACTTTCTCCCTTTCTCTCACTCACTCTATCTCTGTCTCAATCTCAATCTCTTTCATTATTATCCATCACACTTCATCTCGGTCAATAGCTCTTTCTCCCTCAATCTCTATTGTTCCCTTAGTCTTTCTCCCACTTTCTCTCTTGCTCTTTTTTTTTTCCCTTACAAACTTATACAATATTAATCAAACCATTACAAAAAAAAATAAAGTAACCAACCATTTATACACTCAAATTATAGATTTCTATCAAATTGGTGTAAATTTTATAGTAAAGAGTTTATTGTGAATTTTTATCAAATTGGTGTAATGATTTTTGAATCATACCAAGTTGGTCTCGTGTATTTGTATACGATCTGTTTAATACCATATGAGTGTATAAGAAAAAAAAATGAGAGAAGGAGCAGTAGAGAAACAGAGGGAGAACAATAAAAATTAAGGGAGAATGACAAATTGACCAAGAAAGAGAATGAGAGAGATTGAGGGAAAACGATAGGTAGAGAGAGCGAGAATGATAGAAATTGATAGGGATAACGTAAATACATAAACAAAAAACCATTTGTATTTATTTCAAATCACACAATCATTGAGCAAAGAGAGACGATTGTGAGAATGAGAGAGTGGGGAGAGAGAGAGAGAGAGAGAAAAGAAACTAAAAACCCTTTTTTATTTTCCAATCACCCATCATTGAAGGGAAATTTTTGTATAAGTTTTTTTGTTATGTCCAACATGAATTAGGTGTCTTGTGTTGGCAACAGTCACATAAGCCTCTAATGACATGGTGAAGTTTTTATAATTTGAAATATAAAGTTGATTGTTAGAGTATAGATATAGATATAGATAAAACTATTGATTCTTGTGAAATTTAATGGAGTAATGGAGATAGTTAATGGCATAATTAATGAGGATAAGAGAGATAGTAGATGGTGACTTTGAAATAAATAAATAAAAGTGACTTTGAAAAGAAACTATAAAGCATAAAAATGCCATATTGGCATATTCCATTTTAATATGTAGAAATTATTTATTAAGACACATTCCGTTTTAATATTTATATTCTATTGGTTTGTTTGCCTAGAACATTAAGCCATACATTGGTATAATTATTTTGTTCTATAATTTGAGAATAATGTTCTAGAATAAAATTTTTGGATTCTTTTATTGTGGTGGAATTTTTTATTGGACTAGCTATTAGCTCGTCCTTTCCTATTTTTATTGCTTATAATGGTGGGTAAAATGATTCCACAAATTTCCCTGTTGTCGTTGTTTTCCAAGCTTTAGATAGATTTTCTGCAACGCATAGTTCAAATTCTACCGTTGGAGGTTTTATATTTTTTAATTGTTTTTTTTTAAAACCAATCACAAAATGGGGTGTTTTCCTTTAATTCTACCATCTCCTCGTACCATAATTCCTTGGTAAGATCTTTCTCGATTTTAGAGAATGATTTAAAAAACCATTTTTTTCTTTATTGGTTGTGCATTAAAGTCTAACTTGATAAGGTCTTTATCAATTTGGAACTTTTATTCTAATTCCATCATATTTATTTCAAAATCTGCCTTTGTGGGCTCATAATATTTTATTGATTGACCTTATTTATGAGTTGTATGATAGTCCGAAATAGACTTGTTCATGGGTTGGGCCGCCCCCGGACGGGCTTGAACAAGTATATGGGCCCGCGGGCTTAACCTCAGGGCCAAAAAGCCTGGCCCACAATAAATTCGAGCTAGGCTCGGGATTTGCCAAAATAGCCCAGCCCGAGCCTGGCCCAACCCGACCTATACTTAAACCTAAATAAAACCCCTAGTCGAGACATTTATGTCTCTTCTCATTCTTTTTTTCAGCCGACCCTTCATCTCCAATCTCCAGTTCTCCACACTGCACAGTTCTCATCCTCACACTCTCACGCAGCCACAACCGGCGAGGCGGCGAGCGTTCACCGATGCAACAACTTTGGCGGCGGTGGTGAGCTCTCTCTCTCTCTCTTTCTTTCTCAAACGCGAATTGATCAAGTGATCATTGTCAAAATCGCAGGTCAAGCTCGCAGCTCACAGAGCACATTCACCGTGAATTCTCCGGCGAATACAATCACCGGCGGCAACGATGAGTGGCTTGTTTCTTCTCTCTGCTGAAAAGAACAAGAAGAATCGCATAAGTGGCTTGTTTCTTCTCTCTGCCTAGGAACAATTAACATACATAAATAATCAAAATAATATTAAACAATAAAATAAGAGAAATGTTGTAACTTGTAAGCCATAAAAGAGGGATGGGGTGAGAATTGAGAACTTGTTAGTGCTTGAAGCAGAAACTTCAGGAGACTCATAAACGTCAGGCTTCGGGCTCGGGCTCGGGCTTCCGGCTTTTTGTCAGAGTTGGGCACGGGCCCAAGTTCTAGGCCCATTGGTCGGACCGGGCTCAGGCTCGGGCATATCATTTTTCTGTTAATGAAGACTAAAAGCCCGGCTCATGAACAGGTCTAGTTCGCAATTGGAGTCTCATAGGTGGCATAAATGATGCCTGAGGGAGGACATGTAGATTTTGTTAAATCTATCGACCTCCTGGAATAAGATCTTACATCCACTGGTTCGGAGTACAGAGGCCTCGAAGGGGTTGAGGCCCTCCTAAACCTTAATTCTACAACTTTACTTATTACCCAATAATTTGCTTAAGAATTGTAACATTATTCCTAGCATTGGTTTGGAACATGGTAGTCATTCCCCTAGTTCTTGTTATTCTAGTATTATGACAAACAGTATTCATGGTTTTAAAATAGACCTTATAGAACAACGCTATATTCTTCGATCCTGGTTTTATGTCGAAACCCTGGGTTTGAAGCCTAAGGGATAAGACTTCATGTATTCCTGGATCTGTTAGTGATACAAAAAAGTTTGGGAAAGCATTGAAGTATATGTGTCATTAGTGAAGACTTTCTTCTATGACTCCTAACAATGAGTCATTGAATTTATTATGTATGGATTATGTCAAACAAGCTAAAGCAACTATTTGTAGTTCCAATTTGGTTAATGGTTTTATGGCTACTCGTATTAGGCCAAAATGTATAAAATTCTAATAAGATCTCTTCTTGTAGACTTTTATCACCTTCTTGTCTATGAGAGAGAATGTTTATGATTCATTTCCTAGTGCTATAGTCATCTCTACAGTTCTACATTTAAGTTTGTTCTTAGACTAAATATTCATTTCTTATAGATCTCAAATGGTGCAATTTTTGGAATAGTCCAATTGTGTAGAGATTTTTCTATATTATCATAATTTACTTCTATGTTTTTTATCGGCAGTGATTTGGTCAAGGATGAACTACCACTACCTTCTTCAGAATCATTGCTTGAGCTAGAGGGAGTCTTAAATAACTTTTTCATCTTATCCTTTTACTTCACCAAATACGGTGAGTCAACTAAGACGACCTTCAACACTTTGGCCTACAATGCGACTTCAACCTTGGCTCAAGGGTTCTAGCCTTGGTAAAGCTGGTAGATGTTTAGTCTGTCCAGTTGGGGTTCTAGCCTAATGATATTTCCGAATAAGTTACAGTCTTTGGGTTATAACCAAAGGTTCAAGGATGCTTACTAGTAGACAAATATTTGGATGGGGTAGAAATAGGTTAAATCTGTAACAAATTCGGTCTATCAAAGAAGGATGGAGGGGGGTTTGGGATCAATGGCTCTAATACCAAAGTTAGATGAACAATATGAACAATATGACACATATGACGAAAGGATAAGAGGGTTAGGATGGATATGGAGCCGATGGAGATAACAACACGAAGATGAATATGTTATGAAGAAAACATAACGATAACAACGATTTTAAATATTTCTTCATATAATGAAAGCAAAGATTTAAATATTTCTTAATATTGACTTATAGATAAATAAATCAGACAGATAGATTCTTAGCGATGATACAACAACAAACAATCTCATAAAAAATTACAAAGCTCACAAATAACACCCTTCTAAGATCACTCGAAAATAAAAACACTAAAACTATTACAAAGTACTAAAAACTTTGAGACTTCTGCACTTCGGAAATTTTTTTCACACTCTCCAATCGGGGCTGAAACTCCTTATATAGAGGTTGTTGCAACTTCTTGAAAGGAACTGCTTTATTCGAACTTATCTGCTAGGGTTCTATGATTAAGATTCCTTTTGGATATTTTTGGCGAGCATCTAAATAATTGAGATGCCTTATTATCTTTTGTCCTATTAGGCTAGCTGTAGAAGCTTTTTACTGTTAGGATAGGAACGGATTTCTCAACAGTGATGTTGACCTTAGTGCGAGCTGAGTGAGCGGATTCTTTCCGTCTCGCTGTTTTTTGAGATGCCTTTACTTTTTTCTTTCACCCTTTTGCCATATAGAGGGACGGGTTCTCAAGCCCAATGGGATCCAGGTCAGGGAATTTGTTGTAGAGCTTATCCACGTATGACTCGAAGAAAGATTGAGAAATGTTGTATTTGTCAAAAGAAGGCTTTAAGGTTTATGTGATATCAAATTTATCCCACCACTTTATCTCTATTACTCAATCAATGGATGAAGTCATTCAGGAAACATCCAACTGATAGCTCCATTTTAAGATCTATGGGAGACAGAAGGTTTTTAAGAATTCAAACGGTTTGACATGGTCGAAGTCCAAACAACTTCTCTCTCTTTCCAAAATTTTTATACTTGTCAGCTAATTCTTGACAGGGGAAAATATCATCTGAGGCTCCCCATGAGGTCCACCAAACATAGGCCCAGTCAGGGTAAGGTCATTGAAAATCTTCAAAGAATCTGATAAACCACGAATGTCCAAAAATGGAGTTTTGTAGCATGAAGAATTTATGCTAGGTGATGAAGGAGAATTTGGCCCGACCTCGTGACAGGGAGACATGTGGACGCAACCCCGCATAAGCGACAACTTGATACTCAATTTGGTTGGCCAAATAGCCTACGACCAAACCGAACCAACTCATGAACACTCATAATTTCAGCTAACTTAATACTCTCATATCTGATAAATAACAATATTTTAATCTCCAATAATTATTGAAAATTTATAGTGAAAAATCGCAATTATTGAAATATATTGATAATGAAAAAATACAATAATTATAATAATTACAAAAATACAATAAGTACTAAAAATATATTAACTCAATCAATTAATAGTATAATCTCTAATAAATATTAATTAATCAATATGTTATAACAAAAATACAATACATTCAATTTAAAAAAAAATCAATAATAGTTGTTTAATCTTCAATAGTTAGTGAAAGCTTTCTGTTAAATAACAAAACAAAATAAATTTATACATAATCATTGAAAATACATTTATAAAAAAATAAATAATTATTAAAATACAATAAATACTAATTTTAGTATATTTAATTATATAATAAACTGAGATTAAGTATTTAAAATTATTATTAATAAATATATTTTTGAAAGTTATTTTTCTCGACTTATTACTTGATATAAACGAAATTAGTTATTTACAATATTATGTAAAAATATTAAATTCTTATTAATTTCAATATTTTGTTATAATTATTTTTCTACTTTTCAGATTTTTTTTAATTTATTTATTTTAAATATAGTTATGTAAAATATTTAAGTTTTTAAATATTCATAATTTATTGACTTTAAGTATCCATAAAAGCATAATTTATACTATTATTACATAAGTTCATTATTAATTTTGTAATATATTAAATTACTATTAATTTCAATGTTTTGTTGTAATTATTTGTCTACTTCTAAGATTTTTATTACGTGATTTTGTTATTTTAGCTATTTAAAATATAGTTGTGATAAATTTTTTATTATATAAATATTTAAATAATCTATAAGATATTTAAAGTTTTTGTTGTTTTAATTTTATTTATTTATATCTATTACATATTATTAAATATTTGAAAAAACTAATAAATATTTAGAAGTTATTATATAATTTTAGAATATTGAAATAATAATTATTTTTTTAATCCAAACATTTTTTAGATAGATGTAGATAAAAAGTAGGGGAGAGGATAAATAGGAATTAAAGATACTTTATAAGATAAATAAGAATTAGAGATAATTTTGGAGAAAGTGGAGGAGGTAGTTTAGCATAAATTTTAGGAGAAGAGATTATGTAGGTTATATGAAAGTGCATTTCATTCGTTGTTTAAAAAATGATATGGAATAAAAAAATAAAAAATTCAAAGAATAAAAAATTTATTCACTGCCTTGTTTTAATATATATAATTTTTACTTTATACATTATATAGTATAAAATGCTATTTTAATATATACTATAAGGGTGTCTTATTATAATATTTATTACAATATATAGTAAATATTTGTCTTGGATTAAGTGTAGGTGATATGAATTAAATTTGAATATATAATATTAACTTCTTTCTCTCTCTCTCTCTCTCTCTCTCTCTCTCTCTCTATATATATATATATATATATATGTATGTATGTATTATTCAATTAACTTGAATTATTAGGCCCAGGCTTGACAAAAAAATTTGTGGGCCTAATGTCTAGAATTTCTTGGTTGGGCTTATACGGGTCGAGCTAAACCGAGCTAAAATGGTTACCCTATCCTGAGTGGGCATTCTAGCCTGAGTTCCCATTATAGACCTCTTATAATTTTTTTTAAAGGGAAAATTCCACTTTAGTACCATAAACTTTGGGGGCAGTGTCAAGTTAGTACCTGGATTTTCAAATATGTCATTGTTGTACTTAAACTTTCAAAAAGTATTAAGTTGGTTCCTATCATTAACCAACCATTGGTTATCTATTGGAAATGTCAAAGCTACCATTCAAAAGAAGACATTGTTTATTGTCTTCTATCTAGAGAAGTGGTAATATTCAAAGAAAAAGAGAGAGAAAACGTGAAATATGATAGAGGGAAACAATAATGAAAGCAATGATATAGATAATAATGCATTTCATATCTAAATGTAGAGGACAATGACTTCATTAGTTTAGAATCTCAAACATCTCAAGCGATTCGGAATAATGTCTTCTTTTGAATGGTAGTCTTGACATTTTCAATAGATACTTGACTTTCATTAATGGTAGAGATCAAATTGACACTTTTTTTGAAAGTTTAAGTACAATGTACTAACTTGGCAGTAGGCATTAGACCTGTTTATGGGCTGGGTAGCCCAACGGCCCAGCCCAGTTCGCACCCCGGCTGGGCTTGGTCATATAATTAGGCCTACGGGCCTGACCTCGGGCTTAACACAGTAAGCCCGACTGTGTTTCGGGCCGAGCTCGGGATTTGTCAAAAAAGCCCGGCCTGGCCCGACTCAATATTATATATTTTATAAAATATATAATATGTATTTTATATATTATATAAAATATATAAATAATATAATATTTATTAAATTATATATTTATAATTTAATATATATATATATTTATTATTTTCTTTATAATTTCAATCTATCTCTCTCTATTCAATTGCTTCAACATTAATAATAATAATAGTATAGGCTAAATTTTGGGCCCGGGCCCAGACTCGGGTTTCGGGCTTTTTATGAGGACCGGACTCGGGCCCAAGTTGTAGTCCCGATGGGGTCGGGCTCGGGCTCGGGCATTAAAAAAATTTGTTAATACACATTAAAAGCCCGGCCCGGCCATGAACATGTCTAGTGGGCACTACCTTAAAGTTAAAAGTAAATGTAATTTTCCTTTTCCAAAATATTTTGCCGAAAAAACCATCATACGTTCATTACTCTACCCGACTCCAATCCATTATCTCCAAAACTGCCGGCACCCCTAACGTCAACGACAATCATCTCCGGCGAGGTAAGACCAGTCTCCTCCCTTCTTCAGTTTCTTCTTCTTTTATTATTCCCCTGTTATCTCTCTCTCTCTATCTCTCTCTCTTCTTCCTCCCATATGTCGCCCCGCTGCTAAACCCGGCGGCGGTTGGTTATCGTTCTATCCCTCTTCTTTCTCCTCCTATCGTCCCAACTCTCTGCCGCTGTCACTGTTAAATCAGCCGAACAGAGCAGCACCAAGACAATGGCCAACCGCTGGTCGTCGGTCTTCATCCTGCTCTCTTCTTCCGATCCCTTCTTCTTCTTCTTTATTTTTATTCTTAACTGACCACCCTTTCGATTTGCAATCTGTTATGCTTGACAGCAATATTCAGACTGATATTTTGAGCAAAAATCATTTGCCTTGTTTACAGCAATGTATAGAACGTTTTTAACTGATCGTTACAGTTTTCAACATTTGTTGATTGGTTTTACTGCTGTGTTTTCCATAGTCATAGGTTTGAATGTTGTGTTCGCACTAGAGTCCCAGATTTTTGGCTGGTAATTATCCCCTCCCCAACAATACTCTGATGAAATATCATTTTGGTTAGACAATAATTTATTTATTTTTAACTGGTACACAAAGTATTACAGTTGATTAATATGGAAATGTACAACTCATTAATTTCCAAAGAACAAAA
The DNA here is from genome assembly GCF_056320005.1 of Nelumbo lutea. Taxonomy (NCBI): domain Eukaryota; kingdom Viridiplantae; phylum Streptophyta; class Magnoliopsida; order Proteales; family Nelumbonaceae; genus Nelumbo; species Nelumbo lutea. The sequence goes on from NC_142687.1 coordinate 16,593,587, forward strand.
AAAAAGTTACTCCTGATCTGCATATTTGTTTGTTTGTTACCCAATTAAAGCTTTTTATTTCCTCAACTAGTTCATTGAAAATATAACAAACACTTTATAGAACCTACCGCTATAAAGACAGATTGCTTGGCCTGAGGTTTCTTAGGCATATGAGCTAGAACCAGTGTTGCAAATGGTTTGGTGAATATGTGCACCTCTTATCTCCAAGATTCCCACCCCTCTTATCACCAACACATTGGCAACAACCGTTGGTCCGTTGCCAATGTGTGCATCTATTGCAAAAATATAATAAATGGGTTCCTTTTGAAGTTCTTTTTATAGGGGCAAAACTGGAAATTTTGGTTGATTATGATTATGGCTTCCAGTTGAACCAAGCAACAGTAATTGGAATCCGATTCCAGTTCCCATCTGAGCCAAGTAGGCATTGGGAATAGGCGAGATTCCGATTCTGGTTCAAATTCCGATCATGAACACGAACCAAACGAACGGCTATTCTTCTTCTTACTGAACTCCCGATACTTTTCTTTATTTTTCTGTCCTTTTCCTGCCTTTCCCTCTCTATGGATCTGTTATAGGCAGAGGATCAACTGTAGCCAGATTGGTCACTGCAGTTGAGGGGCAAGTTAAAAAAAAAATATTTATAAAGAGTAAAAAAATATTTATGATCAATATTTAAAAAATATAGAGAAAAAAATAAGCATAAGGGGCAAGTTAAAAAAAAAAGAAAAAAATCAAAGCAAAAAAATATATTAATCAAAATTTCAAAAAAAAAGTTTAAAAAAAGAGAAAGGGAGAAATTATAAAGACCCTTTAAAAAAATAAAAAATCAAAAAATCAAAATTATGAAGAATTAAAAATCATTAAAAAGTAAAAAATATAATACAAAAAAGAAAAAAAACAATAAGGAATAGAATGATGGCAAATAAACAAGCGATGAAATGGTGGTAATAAAACAAATTAAAAAGGGAAAATCAAATAAATTAAAATAAAAAAGGAAAAATGGTAAGGAAAAAAAAAGGGGGATTTCTTGGGGAAGTAAAAGAAAGTAGTGTGTTGTAAGTATGTGTGGCTAGGCTAAGTTAGCTCAGCAGAGTATCTCCATTCTGATCTCTCAAGTCAAGGTGGGTCCTAGTCATCAGCTCATTTGCTCCATTCATTTAGATGTTTTGGCTTTTCGGGAGTTGTGGGTTTCCTTTGAGTCATCAATAAGACCATGGGAGCTATTGGTCCTGGCCGAACAAAACCCACACCTGTTGAGTTTCCTTCCCATCTGGTTTAAAATGAGGTCCCTTCGTGATTCTCAGTCTTCGGCAAGATCTTAACTCTACAATCCCACTACTTGGTTGGTCTGGCGCAGCATGTATATGACAGTAATAGTTTGTATGGCCCAGTTTGGACCTGTTGTAGTTATCCTTGAATCTTCCTTATTGGAATGTAGTCACCCCGAAGGTCTTTATTCCCTAGTGAGTGTTTCCCAGTAGCTTCATTTGGGCGAATCTGTGGGGTTTGGATAGGTTGAGATTTGTAAACTCAAGGGACAACGACTCGTCTGAGATCTTTTTAGTTCATGTTTCCCGACTTGAAGGTACTTAAAAGAACCTTAGCTGAAGTTTTTGGGACGAGCCTTCCCTCATGAAAGCACTTCCAGGTGTCTCTTTTCACCAGAGCTTGTCACCCTAGAAAGCCAGTATATGTGCTAAGTTCCGTTCTTTTTTTCTACTCAGGAGAAAACCGTTCAGCCTAGGGGTCCTTGTTCAACTTCTGTCCAAAGCTGCAGGTTGATCTTTGTTTGCGTCTTTTAGGAAATTAGAGGTTTAGCGAAACCTGGGGCGCAGCATCTACTCCTCTGTTCCCTACGTAGATCCGGTTATTGGACATAAGAAGATTGACTAATGAAGCTAGAAATTCTTACTTCAAAATAAGAAATCCCACTTGCATTAGGAGATGTGAGAGAGCTTGGTGCTTTCAGCACTAGTAATGTCTCTAAGAAAGCTTGGCTTTGAAGGACGTCCAAATGGAGGAGTGTACACCCAGCAACATCAAGTCCTAGGTCCCCAGATTCAATCTTGAGGCCTCGTCATTGCCCAAGTTCCACCGGTTCTTATAGAAGCCAAATCCAGCTTACTCAGTGCCTTTGTTCCAAAATCACTGTCATGCTCAATTTCAGTCTGGTTTTCCAATTTGCAGTGTCCACCTAGCATCATTAAAGCCAAACCCCTTGGTTGGTCTTCGCCATAGCGTGTGAAGTTCAGCCTTGTCTATGTCAATGTCGGCACAATACCCAGTTATGTTAAGTGAGCATGAGATTCGGGTCAGCCTGGTTTTGCAAGGTCCTCCGGTGCCAGTTTTCCCCTCGGCATAGGAGGACCGTGTTCAGGTTCAATAGGAAGAAGGCCAGCTCAGGTCCCATGAGCAGTTAGGATGCGGTCTTAGATGTAGCAATTTCCGTTGCGAGTGGGAGCTTAAAGCTGGTTTTCTCTTCTAAAGAAAATAAAAAGAAAAGCAAGATCTTGTTGAAATTAGTGTCTTTACCATCTCATGTTGAGGATTGGGATCCTTCCTATTGAGTATGTAGGCCCGTTTAGCTTGATCAACCGTGGTTCACGTTTAGACTTCTCAGTGAGATCCTTGGGGGATGACAATATGTTTTTAAAAATAGAAAAAGAGAAAATGTAAGATAAAATAAGATGCAAAAAAACTAACAAACAAACAAAATAAAAAAAAGGAGAGAAAAAAAATTGTAATAATAAAATAAAAAGGGGAAGCAAAAAGGAAAAAAAAAATTAAAAAAAAGACAAGAAGGAGTTGATAATCAAATATATAAACAAGCCATGATGTAATAAAGCAAAGCAAACAAAACAAAAAAAAAAAAAAAGAAAAAGGAAGAGAACTCCTCTATACAATGGCAAGTTGCTTCATACTCAACGTCTTTTTGCATGATCAGGCATGGATTTTGAGTTCTCCGAATATTCCGGTTGTGGCCCAGATTTGATGAATAGAATCCGAAGTGGCATATCTGATGTCGTCTGCCTCCTTGGCTCCATTACGTGGGCAAATGTCATTCACCTGGCTCGTGTTGAACTGAACTGGCCTCTGCTCAAAGCAGCCTTTGAATGCTGATTCCCTGATAAGATGGTCTTCCGTTTTGGCAATAATCAGTTGTGTCCGACTCTTAAAGAAATAGCCTATCTACTATGTATGTGGATCAAGGATGAGGTGATAATTCCTGTTAAAAAACCTGGGTACAAGAAAGAGGTGGCCCAGTACCTTCAGTGCAAAGTAAGTCAGGAAAAAATGTTGAATGATCACGTGCTCTCTATTGGCTATCTGCTCTGGAGGAGTGTTACCCAACTCAAGCAGCATGATGAAGAGTGCGAGTTTTGGTTACGGTGTAGCCACACATAGACCCTTTTACCCATGATATTGGCTGAAGTTCTGGCGGGTTTGACCTTGCTACGAAATGTAAGGAAATGGCCTTTTCAAGGATCCCTTCAGGTGTTGCAATTGTGGCTCTGTCACCATCTTCCCTTCTTGACAGCACCCAGAAGGACATGCATACAGCACCGGATTCCTTTACGGGTCGTGGAAATACTTTCCATTCGCTAAAAGTTTCTACATACAACTTGGCTGGATTGTTATCAAGTACTTCTGGAAGCCACCGGCGATTCAACCGTCTGGCAAATAGATCGGAGGTTGCAGGAGGGATGTGATCAACCACGTCTAGCCGTTGAGCATAGACAGAGCATTGTGCTAGTAGGCATCTCATCATCAGTTCCATATATCCCAATGAGAGTGCTTAGGCAGTTTGGGTTTAAGCAGATGGTGCCTGTTCTCGGTTGCGTAAACAAAGATTTCATTCAGTTTTCGGAGCCAGATTCAAGATTGGTAAGGTTCTTCAGGCGGCAATGGGAAACAAGTAAAAGAACCATACCTGTGTTGGAGCATAGCGAGCAGCCGTCCTGCAATCCAACTTATTACTCATGGCTACAGCAGACAAGAAGTCTTTCCGGTAGCCTTCCCACGGAGCTACCTGAAGCCACATCAGAACCCAGTCCACCCCGAATCCCACCTAAGCCGGCCCCCAGTGATGTTGATCCATATGAGGTGTCCAAGCTGCAAGCAAAGAGGATCCACAGACCCAGTGAGTGATGTAGTGTTGGTGAAGGGAATGAGGAAGAGCGAAAAAAAAGGAGTCGTTGTTTTGACTCATTTGATGTCACCTATCTTTTGATATTATATTTTCTGACATGGGGCATGACAATAGCTTTCTTTTTCATATGTACATGTGACGAGGCAGTTTGCATATACGTGTATATTCCTTGTTGTTTCTTGGGCCTCACAATCTTGACTCTTTTCGTTGATAAAGATACAAATATGATAAAAAAAAGAGAGAATGATACATATATATATATATATATATATAATAAAAAATAATAAAATGTATAATAATTATAAAAGTGATAAAAAATAAATCATATAATAATAAATAAAAAACAAACAAACAAGCAACCAAAACAAAAAAAAGAAAAGGAGAGAAAGAAGGAGAAAAAAATTAAACAAAAAAAAGAGAAAATAATAATAATTAATAAACAAATAAGACAAAAATGATGATGAAAATGAATGAATAAAATGATGAAACAAAAAAGGGGCGAACAACACATCACTAAATTAAGTTTTGGTGGTTGTTAGAGCACCATTGGGAATCCTATACCTTGGCGTATAATCGCAAGGTCTGTTGCGAGAGCAATGGCACAAGAATAGCATCAGAGTGATAGCACCATACCCCCTTCCTCCTCACGTTCAGCTACTTCGTTAGACTCGAGGATACCAGCCTTGGTCCATACGCTGAATATCTCAAACTTCAAGAACAGTTGGAAGATGTAATAACTCATTTTGCAGCTTTTCCAAAGAATATAGTTAATCAATGCCACCTCCTCCCTTCTCCACAAATCCAAATCCTCAGCCCCCAATATCAGGAACCACACCCGCAAGCATGCCTCCTCTTACATCAACTACTAACAACACTTTTACACCACCTTCCTTTACCTTCACAGCTTCATCTCAACAATCCTCGCCCCAATCATCCTTCAACTTTGCACCTCCGCCCCCACTCGTATTTAGCTCTGAAGAGCAAACGTATCATGAGTATTTTTTCTCAGCCATCTTTTACTAAACAATCTTACCATCAACCCCCACGACAGCCTTCCTTTAGCTTCCCAGGACAAGCTTATATCTAACTCTCCCCAACTCTTTTTGGGGAGGAGGAACCAAAATTCTCTATGCCACCTCCCCTGTTTCAAACCCCTCTGAAGGATGATGTAGAAAAATTGAAGGAGGAGATGAGACAAGTGAAAGTTGTGCATAATTCAGGGATCATGAACTTTAAAAAGAGTTATGTCTTTACCTTGACATTAAGCTTCCTGAGAAGTTTAAGATTCCAGATTTTGAAAAATATGATGGTAAGAGTTGCCCTCAAACTCATTTGAAAGTCTTTTGTGGAGATATGTTCCAGTATGGGTCCGATGAGAAATTGTTGATTCAGATGTTTCAAAAGAGTTTGACTGGCGGTGCAAGAACATGGTTCGTTAACCTGAAGGAGGACAAGAAGAGGTCATGGAAAAATGTCTCGAAAGCATTCCTCCTTAACCACTTTTCTTATAATATGGAGTTGGTATTGGACCAAGCCGATTTAGAGTTGGTGAGTCAAAAGTAGGGGAATCATTCCTGGACTATGCTTACCGTTGGTGTGAGGTGGTGGCCAAGCTCTATCAACTCTTTCCTAAAGAGGAAATGGTTAGGACCTTCATTAGGACCTTGAAGGATCCCTACCATACATTGTTAGTGGCCCAACCATTGAAGGACTTTAGCGATGTTGTGAATAGTGTTGTGAAGATGGAAGAGTCTATGCGTCACGGGCGCATGAATCTCATCATATCCTATCCCCTTCCACAAACTAGCTTTGTAGCCACCGTTCAGGCTCAACCTACACCCGCCAGATCACCTTTGGTAATGAACCCTCCACTTAGACCGCAACCACCAAACCCAATGATGCCCTATCAACCTGCACTTACAATAAACCCCCAACATCCCCCTCCTAGGTACAACAACATGCCTCATATCTATCCCCCAATGGCTCCTCCTCGTCCCCGCTTGGAATGGAGAGAACTCGCCCAGATCCCGTATCCCCATTCTCAGTTATTGCCTACCTTGGTCCAGGAAGGATACTTGAAACTATTGAAGTGGAAGCCGCCTCAAGAGCTCAAACCCAAGCATTATGATGAGAATGCATATCGTGCATTTCACTAGGGGCCCGACCACACCACAAATCATTGCATAACATTGAAGTTTGCTATCCAGGATTTGATTGACAAGAACCTAATTACCTTCAATCCAGTATCAGACCCCCCACCACAACCTGGTATAGGCATAACACAAAACCCTCTTCCTAATCACAGAGCTGGTTCCAGTTTGTCAATTAACTTCATAGAGTGTGGAATGGAGATTTTTGTTAATCCAAAAGAGGGAGAAGAAGAATTTCATCACCGGCTTGGCACAAAGCTTTATAATGGTAGTGTTTGCAAGATGGACCAAGATGATCATGTCGATCCAGTGCATCTAATCCGCCCATGAGAGGTTACCGGTTGAAGCGCCTATCCCTTAGTGTTGGGAGCTGACACTGAGATTAAATCATTTTCTCAGGTTTGAATTGTAATGCCAAAATGGGGAGTCAATGATCTCTATCCCACTTCTTTTCATATTGAGAGTTTCTAATGCAAATAGTTAAAATACAATAATGTTTTATGTCATTCAATGACACTAGTAGAACTACGTCCGGCCTGATCCCTTTCACAAGGGCACGTAGCACAACCCATATCACGGGTCTGACCCCTATCGTAGGTATTTCTTATTTCCCCTCATTACTCTCTTGTTCCAGGAATTCACACTTGAGCTGTACGATTTTGATATTGAGTTAGACTTCACCTTCATGGGCATTGAACAAGAAAATCCTGGTGAGGAAATTCCAAAGGAGCTTCTTGATCAAATAAAGTGATTTGGAGAGAATAATCCGAAAGTCAAATCTGAGGCCATAAATTTGGGTACCAAGGGTGAGCCAGAGGAATCATCGATTGGAGCAGACTTGTCCCGTGAGTAAAGAGCGGGCTTGGTGGAAATAGTTATATTTTTGCATGGGCTTATAGAGATATGCCTAGTTTGGATACTAATATAGTGATTCCTGGTTATTCTGGTGCAAAAACAGTCAATGTGAAAAAAAAAGATAAAAAAACCAGGAAAATAAAAAAAGAAGAGAAAATAGAGAAGGAAAAAATAAAATCCAAAATTCAAAAGGAAAGGTGTAAGAATGCTTTGACCTAGACCCGTACCCCGACATATATTGCTAGGTTAGTTATCGAGTCATGGCACAAAATTCTTTCCATCACTTATCAACTAGTAAATCCGATTGTTTCCTCCTTAATGAAGCCCATTTCCATTTTGAACTACGTCTGGCCTAATCCCTTTCAAAGGAGTACATAGAGCAGCCCATCTTATGGGTCCAACCACTTCCATAAATAAAATATCATTTTCCCCTATTTTCTATCTCCCTCACCTGAGATGCTTACTCGTAAGAGAGTGATTGGTCCGTTCAGGGTTAATTGCTCGTAGAATAAGGCAGTGTTATTCCCTTTCAAAGTCCCAAAAGCATGATTGAGGAAGGTTGTTTGTTGATCAAGAGCTCTATAGTTGAACTTATTGTCAACCTCCTAACCTTGTAATCAAGTCATCATTCTTATCCAAACTGGGGCAGAGTTATAGTTGCCAAAACATAGTCCATTCCCATTGAATATCGCCTGAGCCGGCACAGAACAAAGGCATCACCCTAACCTAGTGCTCTGTTGATCAATCAAAGAAAGGACTGGAGGCCATCCCCAATTGTTCCTCTTTCCTCATTGATTATTTGAAGTCACAAAAGTTGCTAGTTAACCAATTGAGCTTATACATTAGACTTATTTTTCGGCAAATTAGCCAAACCCACTGAATGCACCTCAAGAATCATCAAAGGGCTAAAAAAACAAATCAAAAAACAAAAAAGAAAAAAGAGAAAAAAGAGAGAAGAGAAAAAAACAAAAAAAGAAAAGGAGAGGATGAAGGAAAATGCTCAACATATGCTTCTTCAATATGCAACATGTAGTCAATAATGTGAAGGGAGGACATCCTTGACCGCTTGTTTGACCTTGTGCATTCCATCATGATAATATATATTAAAATCCCCTAGTTGGCCCTTTGAGCCTTTTTATCAGCCTTTTCTTCGCAATAAACACCTTACAACAAGTAGGTGTCAAAACAAACAGAAAGCGATTAGGGAAATTAAGCAAGAACAAAAAAAAGGAAGAGAGGAGAAAAAAGGGAATCAACTTTTGGTAATTCTGCTAATAATGAAAACAAGGCAATTGTCACGTAAGATCAATGCAAAAGTGAATGGGCAAATGGAGAATCAAGAAACAATTATAAGCAATTGGGCAGCTAAGATGGTTTTATTGTTATGGGATCTTTCATGATGACATCCACATGTTAGTTTTGATTTTCCTTACCTACTTACATTTTGTCCCAAAATAAAGTCCTCCATAATCAATAAGAAAGCACAATTCATATTGGTGAAGAATATGAAGAGCAATCTCCATCCATACAGATAAGAAGAAAAGCCTTGAAAAAAAAAACAAAATAAAATGATGATAATTTCCCAATAGGTGATCCAGGTATTTGATACCTCATATCAATTGTTATTTGGGCCTTTTAACCCATCGTTTGTAACCTCATTCTCGTACCACATTTTGTCCTAATGAGCAAGACCTCCTTGATCTTTAAAAAAATCGATAGATCAACACTAGACAAACCTATTTGGCCGGCGATGAAGAATCATAATTGTCACTTGCTCCATTGAAATATCAACTTCATAGCCCACCTTTTTTGTTCAACAAAAAAAAAAAAAAAACTGGAGCAGACAGCCTATGATAAGGCTTTTCTTACAACAAATCTCTTGTTCAACAATTTATAATTCCATCATGCATTTTTTGAATTCAATGAGTTTTAAGTAATGATCGGATACACATGCATCTGATGTAAACCGGATACAACCCATTTGGACATAAACTACTCTCATATGAGTTGGGGTTGAAGGCACTTTTGCTCTTGAATTTTTGAAAATTTTCCTTGTTACCATTTTCATATTTCATGTTTGTGTGCTTTGCTCAATAATTAAATTCTTACTTATGCTACATTTTGAAATGCTAGACCTTTTCAGTGCGTACTCTGCTTTTATCTGGCTTTATCATCACATCATATTCTTTTGCTTACCCAGAAAATCCATCGGTCATGTCAGCCTTTATGCCTTGATCTGCGTTACAAGTCCTGTTTGGAAATCTCCATTCTTTGACCAGTACTAGTTTTAATTGAGTAAATAGAGATGACATAAGTAATAAAAAACAAACCAAAAATAAAAAATAAAAAAAGATAGAGAAGAATATTATCTGAAACTCTGTCAAATCTTTTAAAATGTTATAAAAAAGAAAAAAGAAAAAAAGGGCTAAAAAATATTTGTTGGTGTTTTGTGAGCGGTTTACTTTCCCTAACATGTTTTTCTTAGTGATAGATTTACTTTCGTCAAGTTTTTACACATCCAGATGTACTTTAATCCAAATTTTCCCAAATCTAGTTTTCGTAGATTTCCCATATCCAGTTTTCACAGATTTATCCTAGATCTAGATTTCACATGTTTACTTTAATTCAGTTTTCATGGATCCATATGTACTTTAATCTAGATTTTCTCAAAACCATAATTACTTTGTTTAGTTTTCACAGTTTTATCCCATATCTAGTTTTCCCATATTTACTTTAATCCATTTTTTCGTAGTTTTTTTCCCAAATCCAGATTTCCCATATTTACTTTGATCCAAATTTGCGCAGATTTTTCAGATCCAGATTTCCTAGATTTACTTTAATCCAGTTTTTGCATATTTATCCCAATCCAGATTTCATAGATTTACTTTAATCCAGTTTTCACATATCCATATGTACTTTAATCCAGATTTTTCCCAAATCCAGATTTACTTTGTCCAGGTTTTACAGTTTTATCCCAGATCCAGATTTCCCATATTTACTTTAATCCAGTTTTTTCGTAGCTATATTCCCATATCCAGATTTCCTAGATTTACTCTAATCCAGTGTTTAACAGATTTTCTAGATCCAAATTTCCCATATTTACTTTAATCCAAAATTTCACAGATTTCCCAAATCCAGGTTTCGCATATCTACTTTAATCCAGTTTTCCGCAGATTCTCCCATATGTGGTTTCACATATGTACTTTTTGTCTAGTTTTCACCATTTTATCTTACATTCAGATTTCGCATATTTACTTTAATCCAGCTTTCCTAAATTTACTTTAATCTATTTTTTTGTAGTTGTTTTCTCAAATCCAGATTTTTCTAGATTTACTATAATCCAATTTTTCACAGATTTCCCATATTTATTTTAATCCAAAATTTTCACAGATTTCCCATATTCAGATTTCGCATATCTACTTTAATCAATTTTTTGTAGATTTATCCCATATCCAAAATTCACATATTTATTTTAATCAAATTTTCATAGATCCATATGTATTTTGATCCAGATTTTTCCCAAATCCAGGTTTACTCCAGTCTAGTTCTCACAGTTTTATCCCAGATCCAAATTTCACAAATTTACTTTAATCCAGTTTTTGCAGATTTATCCAGATATAGTTTCTTATAGGTTCACTAAAACCTAGTTTTCGCAGATGTATCATTGATTACACAAGGAGGGGTCTTTTCTCCAAATAGTTTTCCTATTATCAATCATTTTCTTTCAAGGCAAATGTACCATGATTCTAAAGGTTCTTGATACCTTGGAAATGTCGCTTTGCCAAGAATAAAATGGTCAGAACGTAATGAAAGGATGCTGCACGAGAATTCCCCTTATTCTTTTCCTTCCCTTACCATAATTCTCCTTCCTCGTCTTGCCCTTCTTCTAAGCTTATCCATCGCAAAAATCTCCGTGTGCTTCTTTTGTCTTTATTGTTTCGTGGTTTCCCACTTCACAACAAAGAGGGGCAACTGTCAGCACCTGATTTTTTCTCGGTCCACCGCCTAAGCCTCCAATTCACCCCAAACACCTGTTTAGACCCTTTCAACCTCTCTGAAACACCCAATAACTCAGAAAGCCCAAATTTCACCCCGAGAGCCCTCAAATTCACCATTAAACCTGCTTGATACCTATCCAATGGCCCCGATCGACCCTCACTTACACCTCAACCATTAGATTAGATTAGACACAACCATTAGACCCAGAACATCTCGGAACACGTACCCATGAAATTTGAACTCAAGATTCCTTCATTCACCCGTCCATCAAACAAAGATTCCATTTTGACCATTCACGCACCCACAACCTATATCCACTTGATCCGAACACTTCTAAACTAATCAAACTTTTCTAATCACCCCAGAGTAACAAAAAACCCCTACATATGAAATTCCAGGCCAAAACACCTTTATTTACCCTCAACCCCATAAATATTATATTTTGAGGCTCTAGATTGATCAAACTCCAAATCTACCCGATCCAAGCCCTATTGGCATAATCTAGCCTTAAAAATCACCTCAGACATCCCAAAAATCCTATCCCATGAAATTCCAGCCCAAAACACCTTCGTTTACACTCGACCCCACTAAGATTTCATTTCGAGGTTCTAGATTGACCATATTCCAAATCTGATCGATCCGGGCCTAGTTGACTTTATCTAACCTTACAAATCACCTTAGATTACCCAACAATCATACCCCTATGAAATTTCAGCCCAAAACACCTTCATTTACCCTTCATCACACAAAGATTCTATTTCGAACCCCTAGATTAACCGAATCAAACCCTTTCAAGATCTGCCAAATCCAGACCTTGTCAAGCCAATCTGACCTTACCAATCAACCTAGAATGTTCGAAAACCCCACTCTACAAAATTTTAGCCAAAATTTCCCTAGTTAATCCTTTCATCCAAAAATATTCTATTTCGGCTAATCCTATTAACTCACTCATCAAACCCCTTCTCAACCATCAGACCCACCTCGCCAATTTTTTGACCCGGGACCACCCATCATTGAACCAAGAACCCAATTTAACCCAACTTGCCAAAAATTATCAAAAACACCAATGTTTCCTCAAAATTACAAAACACTCCTAGCCCATTATAAAAACTCTCATATTATCTTTTATATATATTAATACATTAAGGTGGTCTCTTCGTGCAGGAAATGGACCCACGTGAGAGTAATCCAAATCGGTTGGATGCAATTGGAAAACATGTACTGATATATAAAAGGTTATGGCTATGGAGATAATTACTCACAGCAGATCTTGTGGTATCAGGGAATTGCTCCATGATCAACATTTTCACGCCACGGTAGTCGAAAAGGAATAGAAGCAGCGTATACCAGGTGATACACTACAACACGATGACCTGAACCATGAGACTGCCTGCCTTCGGATTATACATGTCTACCAAGAGAGGGATCCTAATAACTAAGGTGTTGGGCAACGTGGAAGATCAATAGAGAAGATTGTGATTAACCATTCAAGGCTTCCATTCCTGGTAAAGTTTGCCCAGATGCCGAGAATGATGATCATAATTATCTTCTGTAATGTATCAGTGGCGATGAAATGGAAGTTCATCTTGTAAGGGTTGTTGGTAGAGATGAACTAGAAGGAGAGAAGCAGAATAGCGAATATAGCAATGAAGTGTTTGATGTTGGAGCACTGGTCCGACGAGAAAATCTTCCACCACCGAATTGAGCCATATGCTGATAGGCTAAGATCATAGCCACGTAGAAAGGAACCATGGTGGCTAAGACCGTGTAGAGATCTCCCCATGAAATCATCTTTCGAAATTGTCGTAACCGGTGAGAATCAGAAATTGGTAGTTAGGTTTAGATCTAATGAGGCTGAAAACCAACAGTGTAGAGTGAAATTGAAGATAGGAATTAAGGGTGAAGTGGGTAGTCCGGATCTTTTGCCCACGTCTATCCACAACACGCTATCCCCGTGAATTGGGAACATCTCCCCCTATACAATACTATGTAAAGGATGAGATGTTCTCCATGTATGGCTATGATTAACGTGGGCAGGAGATCCAAACTCTAAAATGGGGAGAGAGGAGGAACTTTTTATTAACTAACCGGGTATAAAAGACCCCCACTACTGCTCCTTCTGTTGTTATGTTGATGGCCAGGAGAGAGACTGCTTGAATCAAAGAGGACAACCTAGAGAGAGAGAGAGGTGTTTCACCCGATTAGACCCTTCCGACCTCCTGTAATTAAGTTAATCGGAGAAGATGGATAGGTTAGGGGGTTTATGAATATAGGTGGCTCATGTTAGAAGAGGACATAGGATTGTATATGACGTGTACACACTCCCAAGAAAAACTTTGGCTGTTGAAGAAGTCCTCCCTCCTCCTAGGGAGACTACCATCGTGCTCTTAAAATAGGGGCTTTCTTTTCCTACTTCGGTAATTTTTTGTTCAAACAGAGAAAACATAATTGGATGAAACATTTTTTCCTTTAAAAATGATTTTGGGATGGTTGTAATTTGACCCTAGAGATACCCTCCATAAATGTTGTCACGGACCAAACTGGATGGTTTAAGGGTTAGATCTAGGGATGAGTATGGGTTAATTTGGTTGGGTTTGGAGGCAAAAACTTGAATCAATTCTCTAAGATTGTGTTTGGTTTAAAGGCAAATCCAATTACACTTAACGCGTGTGCCCACTCCTCATGCCCGAATATAAATCCATCTATTTATTTATATGTCTATCTATCTATCTATCTATATGGCATCACATTTTACTTATGCAATATAAACTCCGGTGCAAAGTTTAAAATATCAAAAATGTATTTGAACTTTGGATATGTATAGGTAAAAAGAAAATTTAAGATACACAAGAATACACCATTGACTTATTAACATACAATTAATTTAGTATCTTTTATTATTTTTATTAAAATTATTTTATCAAAATTTAAAAATCAAGTTATTATTTAAATAAACAACTATTGTTTTCAATATAATTGGGTTTATAAATTTGTTCATTTTGAAATTAGTCCTACCTAGACCCAAACACATAGATCAGATTAGGGCTTCACCATTATAGTTATTTATTATTCTTAAATAATATAGTTATAATTATTTTATTTAACGAAAATAATAATATAATTTATTAAAGTAAATTAGAGATAGATATCCTGTACTTTGGAGTAATGACAGATAGGTACCCTAAACTTTCATTTTTTTCTATTTTGTTCGCAGGGGGTTCCCTGCTAGTTTAACCTAATCCGGAAGAAAAGACGGGAGAGGCACTGTTCATTATATTCTCCGCTTGAACCAGCGGCGGAGTAGCGAAGATCTCCTTCCTCCCTCGGTTTCACCTTTCTTTCTCTTTTTCTCCCTCTCTCTCAGTCTTCCTCCTCTTCCCCTTCTTCATCTTCATCTTCCACCGAACCTATTCTTGGAGACGACGACCCTGTGCATTTCATTCCTCCGCCAGGCCCAGAAGCACAGCGGCGGTGATAAGGAATCCTTCCCACCATCAAATCTCCCCTTCTTTCTTCTTCTGTTTTTATCTGTTTCGAAAGCACTGTTTATCGTCATTATTCATCATCTTCCGGTGAACAGCGGCAGCGAACGAACCCCCTCCGATTGCTCCTTCTCGCTCTAAAAATTACAGAGCAAGTTTTGTTCGGACAGAGCACCCGTGCAGCACCGATTCCAACTTCGCTAGACAACTTGGGTTTCACTGAAGCCCAGAAGTAGATCGTTCTCCATCCCCGCCGAGGTATTCAGCTACTTCGTTCTCCGACCACGTTTTGGGAGCAAGTGCGTGTAGGTAATCTTCCTTCAACCCGTTTCAGTGCCCTCACTCTTCCATTTTCTCATTCTATCTACTTATTTGTGCATGATCGAAGAATGAGAAAAGGAAGAAACCGATCCTCTGTCAGCTTTAATTTGGTTCATCTGTCCTCTGCTAACCTCTCTTTTCTAATAGTTTCTTATTTCTGATAGCTTCTGTCTCTCTCGTCTGTTTCCGATAGTTGCTGATAGTTTCTTGTTCGTTAATTTTATCTTTCTTATTCTGTCTTCTTATTATTGTTTTAGTCTGCATGGAACTTTTCGAATCTGTTTATTGTTATATAAGGTTTAAATCCCAGTATTAAATTTGTACCTCCGGTTCCACGTTATTCTTTCTCTCTGAATTTTCGCTAACATGTTTTATCAGGTCTTTGATATTCCTTTGTCCTTGCTGTTTCACCACTTTTTTGCTGCGTTTCATTTTTACCTATTCTTCTCTGTTATCTCTTATCAAACCGCATGGGCGTTTCCGGTCCTTGAATGTTGCCGTTCATTTTCTGTTACATCTTTATATTTTGTTTTACCCACTGCCGTAACAAGTTTGATCAGTTTCGGGTGCGTTTGATCTCTTTCCAATTCAGTATGGCTTCAAGAAGATTTTAGTTCTTGCCGAATGACAAGCTTAGTTAGTATGAGTGTTTTAATTTCTGCTGAAAAGTAGATTAGTGTTCTAGCTTATGGTTTTCTTTCACCTTATTTTCGTTTTGTTTTGTTTTTATTTTTATATCTTCTCTTTTTGTTTTTTATCTTCATATTATACGGTTTTCTTGGATCATGTTAAATGGTTTGTTCTAGCTTGTGCAGTACGTAAAATAATTGTTAAGATGTGTGCTCACTGTGGTGGCAATAGGCTGTCTCTCATTAAGTTTGTTTTTGTTGAATAACATGTTTCGGGTATTCATGTAATCCGGGTCATCAGTTTCCTTAGTCTGTACATACTAATTTTTAGCATTCCAAATGGGCCCCACCTTTGGACTCGGGAGAGAGGTGCCTAACGCATCCGAGTCTAACCCGGACTGGTTTAGCCAGTGCCTAGGCTTTGGAGTCGTATTAAACCAAACATGCTTTCTGATGTTGATCTCGAAGGTCCCATCACCCCTACTTACAGGTACCAGCTTTTGTATATACTACTTTTCCATATTTCTGAAACATTGCAACATAGTTAACATTATCGATCCATAAACGTTTTTTCTTGTGTTTCTATATTATTATGGATAAATCAGGTATTGTCTTGTTTGCCTTTTTGTTTTAATTTTATTTATGACAAAGATGGCATTGTTTATTATGGATTCTTCATTCATCAATTAAATGTTTAGCTAGTTGGATATTTGTATTTCTGATTTAGTTTGCTTTACAAGAACCATTTGTCATCAACCTTTTCTCTCGCCTGTTTTGAGTTTCAAATTCTTAAAATGAAAAAGAAGAGTTTGGACATTTATGTTGAGAGAGAAAATCAAAACAATTTTCCTGGGGGTCTTTTGAACCCCATCCATACTGTGAAAAATTACCTTACATCTCAGAGAAAAAGGAAAAAAGAAAAGAAAAACAATTTTCCTAAATCTTGAGTGTTTTGAGGCGGTCTCCTCCCCTCTCTGTGGAACAATCCCTCATCATTGATAAACAGGTATGCCTCCCAATTTTAATGAAAAGAGGAGAGTTTAAGGTATACATATTATTGCTGTTCGTTTGTTTTTCCACAGAAGATGATACGATTCATGTGTGCATCACAAACTCTCCTAGGGGTCAATCAGGGTCACTGTAAATTTCCAAATTCCAAACCATGCAATGAAATGCCTCTTCACATCTCTTTTTGGAGAGTTAAGAGACATTATTTTATTTCGTTTTACCCTTGTTTTTACCTTTTTTGCTTGCTAGGGCTTTATTATTACTTTGCAGTTAGAAATACCTGTATTATTTTTTTTTGGGAAAAGTTAGAAATACCTGCATTATGTCTCGTCCAGGAATAAAAAATGAACAAAGGAGTTGGAGTCGGAGTAGGAGGGGGTGTGGGAGTTGGTCTTGGAGGTGCTGGCAGTGGACCAACTGCAGCAGCTGCAGCAGCTGCAGCTCAGAAGCAGAAGACTTTGTTGCAGAGGGTTGACACTGACATTACCAACATTGTTGATAATTTTAGTCACTTGGTTAATGTTGCTCGGGTAAGCACTAATCTATATCTGTGTTCTGTTTTTTATTAATAGATCTGCTTCGCATTGTTGTGTAGTTAATTGTGTGTTCAGGATCCTTTTTTTTTGTTTTTACATCGCTTCATGTTTTGGTAATTAATTGTACCGAGTTTTTGAAACTTTGCCTACCAATTCGACTTTTGATGTTGAGAGTCCATGTATACTAATGATCAGAAGCTATCTTTTTTCTCAATTAAAAATAGCATTTTGATAGTTATGAGTTATGGCATTTTTCTTTAGCTGTTTGAGATCTCAATATTGATGAACTGCATTATGTCCAATGGGAAGTAGAGAAGTTGAGAGGGAATTACAGGTTAGGAATACATTTCACTTATTAGATAGCTATGATAAATTGACAATAGCATTGAGCTCCTAGAGGGAGCTAAATTACACAGAAAAGTCTACCTTTTCATTGTTCTGAAATCATTTGCTACACATTATGCATAGATAAAAGAGGAGGCTGGATGGTGGTTCTATATATGTGAGAAGAGGAAAGCTGTTGAATTGTTACAAGGGATAGGGTGGGAAGGAACAATTTATTTTGGCTATGATGTAATCTCAATCGGGCGGGGCCAAGAGAGTTTATTCTTTCCCCCCCCTCTCTCTCTCTTGATCAGTATTGGCAAATATTAAGATTATGAAACTTTAATTACAAGAGAGGAGGGAAGTAAACTTTCTTAACTCCCCCACCGGCACAAAACAAAGGATACAAAATTAGAAATAAGCCCAAAAAAGGAATCCCTATTCACCCCTTGCTTGGCTAACCCCTTTTTTTAATAAATGAGTAAAGCTTTATTAAACCAGCAAATAAGAGTTACATGCAACCCATAGAAAGGCATGAAATGTGACATTTCCTTTAAAGTTAGTTACAGAGTTATAAATACAAAAGAAATTACACGTAAGCCCAAAATAAAGTATCCTGGAGAACCCCTTGTTTTGCAAGTGAATCAGCCATTGAGTTTGCTGATCTGCCTACCCACTGAACTCTGATTGTCATATTCCTTGTTAATCATTTAACCTTTTTGAGAAGATCTCTAAAACCCCAAATCACAGTGTCCGGATCCTTTAGCCAACCCACTATCACTTGGGAATCCCCTTCAATGATTAGATGCTCTATGCCTATGCTTGACTAACCCATTATCCAACTGTATTTCTCCTCAATGTCCCTATCCACTTAAACTTTTTCCTTTCATTGCTGTAGTTCCATATACCAGAGTTGTCTTCCTTTAGCCATCTCACCACCACCTCTCAGTCACCTTCAATTACCGATTTTCTTAGGTTCAATTCCTTTTCTCATTGGGCACCTTATAGAGCCGCAAGGATCTCAGCCCTAAGAGAGTCTCCTTCTACAATAGGGCTTGAGAACATGGCTATAATAAGCCCTTCCTCATTCCTAAAGACCCCCCCTATACCAGAGAACCTTGGGTTCCTTAAGCTACTACCATCAAAGTTCAGCTTTATGAATCCAGAGGGGGGAGAGGTCCAAGAAGGATTAGAAACCTTATTAACCCGGGCAGAATTAGCTATCTCTAACCAAATTCTCAGCAAGTCATCCAAGGAGAAAACTGTGAATAGGTTCAAGGATTTCAGCCAGTGAGCCACCCTTAAGTGTAGGGGTGGATTCGAGCCGAGCCGAGCCGAATACTTGGCTATTTGAGCTCGGCTTGCTGAAATTGTGTTAGGCTCAAGCTCGAGCTTGGCTCGGTTCAAAGCTCACAAGTTCGAGCTCGACTGCAATCCAATTTTTTTTCTAAAAAATAAAAACTATACATATAAAAATATTTTTTATTTATATATAAAAAATAAGAATTATAAAAATGATTTATTATTATACATATAAAAAATAAAAAATATACATATAAGAGTATTTTTATTTTACATACAAAAAATAAGGATTATAAAACTATTTATTATTATGCATAAAACATAAAAATATTATATATAAATATAATAAAAATGATTTACTATGAACCCATTTGGCGTGTCTTTCCGTGCGGTCTTTCGGCTGTTTACAAGCCAGGAAGACCGATTTTCGGTCTATTTCCGTTTGACATGTGGAAGATCTAGTCGCCAAAAGACGAAACGCCGAAAAGACGTGAAAAGCCCATTTTTGGCTGATTTCGGGAAGCTCCAAATGAAGATTCTCGTGTCTTTTGTGCTTTATTCTCGCGCGGAAAGACGCATGGAAGACGCGCGTCTGCCAAACGTGCTTCAGGCTGCTCAGATCTTCATGCAAAAGCTCAATGCGTCTTTTGACTGTCAGAACTACCAGAAGGTTTTCCCAAAAAGACGCACCAAATGGGCCTTATATGTTTATTTATATGTATGTATGCATGTATATAATAAAAAAATATTTATTTATTATACTAGGCTCGAGTAGGCTTACAAGCCGAGCTTTACTGGGCTTGTGCTCGGCTTGATTAGCAAACGAGCCTATATATCAGGCTTGAGTTTGGCTTGAAGCTCGGTTTAAACTGAGCTGAGCTCAAATAGCTTGTGAGAAGCTTGACTCGTGGCCACCCCTATTTAAGTGTATCAGGTCCATTACATTCTCAATGGTATCCTCCTTTTCTAAGAAGATATGTAAGTTTCTTTCTTCCCAAATAAACCAACAGACTGCTGTCCTAATACATCTGTGCATAATTCTCCCTCTTTTTAATGGACAAGTAAAGTAAGAATGAGAGAAAAGGCTTTGCACAATAGAAGTCTCCCCTTCTTTCTCTTATATTGTGCTTATTCTCTTTTTAATTAATAATATTGTTTCCGTTATTATAAAAAATAGTTACTCAAACAGAAAAGGGTACTACCCAAAATATTTATAGTCCTGTATTGACTTTTAAAATTGAATAATAAACAATGAAACAAATGACTTTATATTCTATGTTCAAAGGATGTGCCACAGTTGCTTTGGATAATCACAACCAATTAAGATTCTTTCATCTTTAAGTGCTTTATTTATTTATTTTAAGGACTAGGATCCATCTTGGTTTGTATGTTTTAGATCTGGGTTCTTTTTTGTAATTGAGTGGCAGTGGCTGGGATTGTTTATCATTGTAACAACATTTAATCCTTGAATTTTCCAAAAGGCTGAGTCATATAGTTGGTTCATGTAACCTTAACCCAACTAGAATCTCATATTTGATTTTTTCCCTTTTTTGGAGTAAAGGCAAAAAGGGTTGGTACAAAAGTGCTTGGTACAATGGTAAACAATCCCAGCAACTGCCACTCAATTACAAAAAAGAATCCAGATCTGGATTTTCTTTTGGAGTAACACCATTTAAAAAGTGCTTGGTACAAAAGAACATCTGCAGATGTAGTGCAGCTTGGCCACCCAAAGTCTTTACTCTTTAGCAAGGAACCCAGATTTGCTACTCACTTTTCCTACCCACTCTCTACCTGCTGTGAATTGCAGGCTCACGGCAGGTAGAGAGTGGGTAGGAAATCCCATTTATTAGCAAGAGGGTTCTATTTTGTGGAATCTGGTCCCTATAGTCATCTGCTGGTAGATTTGGTTGGAGAGGAATCAGAGGGTATACTCTATTTGTGAGTGATGTCGTATCACTTCCTTGTATCTCTCTTTCTTTTTCTCAAAAAATTTTCTTTTTTATTTGGTACATAAAAACTGAATTCTTAGGCTTGAGTTTCTCTCTTTGTAGTTCTCAGTGGCAATGGGTATTTGGGATGATTAATTTGTAATCTGAAATATTTTTCTTGTTTTTGCTGAGTCAGTTGTAATTATGTGGGGGAATCTCTTCTTTTTTGTTTTTTTTTTTGATCAGCAAAAGAGAATTTTATTTGAAACTAGGGTTAAAATAAGGTTTTACAGCTTTGTGTATGGGATTAAAGCTCCCACACTATTACAAGTTTCTGTCCCACTTTACATTGCAGCCCAAAACAATTGTTGCCTCAAAGCCCCTTGTTTAGCAAGATAATCAGCTAGTCCATTTGCACTCCTTCTAATCAATTTGAATTCAACCTCAATGTGCCTCATTCCCTGTTGCTTAGCTATCTTCAGCCCTTGTAGCAATGCCATTACCTCCGCTTTTAGAGAGTTGCCCATGTCAATCGGTCCAGAGAACAGATCTAATATTCTCCTTCCAGAATTTCTGATTACTCCCCCAATACCTGACAGTCATGGATTTCCAAAAGAGCTTCTGCCAAAATTCAGTTTAAACCTGTTACCATCTGGAGGTTTCCATTCTCTTTTAGTCTTGAGGATTGTGCTACTTCTGTCCAAGATATGATAATGTCTATGATTGAGAAATCTTGGAAGATATGCATAGATCTTACCTAGTGAGCTACTTTAACTTTGATGGTGTCAATTACCTCCTCCATTGTTCTACTTCTGTCCATAAATATTCTGTTGTTCCTTTCTTCCCAAATCACCCAGCAAATAGCTGCCTTTGTAGCTTTCCACATAACCTTCCCTCTTTTCTTTGGTTGACTCAAAAAGTCCTGGTTGAAGAGTCCTGCCACATCTTGAGGGGAAACCCACCTGCAACCAAGGAGAGTACAAAAAATTCCCAAATGTGATGCACAAAGGAGCAAGATAATAATAGGTGTGCCAGGGACTCACTACTTTCCATACAAAGGGGGAGCGCAGGTGAGGAGAAAGGCATACATAAGGCCTTCTTCTCTGTAGCATATCGCAAGTATTTACCTTGCCAAGGAAGATTTCTCAATAGAAAGAATCTCTTGCCTTCTTTATTTTATATTTTAATGAAATCTTATTCCATCCATCTTTCAAAAAAAAAAAAGGAATATCTACATGTGTATAATAACAGAAACCATGGAGAGATCCTTCCCGTGCACAAAAACTAATAAGGCAACGAGCTGTTGTTATACAAGAAGGTTCTTTCTACCTTGATTTGTTAATCTATCAGGTACTCGATTCATCTATTTAGGAATCCATCTTCTCTGAGCTGGAATGGGTGCCAAAGTCTCCAATTAAGTTTGATACCCATGCACTGTCACTGATTGCTGCAGTCTGGGCAACTCTCCCCTAGGATCCCTTTGTAGAGTTTTTTTTTTTTTTTTTATTTTATTAAAGCCTTGCTTATATATATATATATATATATTATTTATACAATTGATTCAAATTTACTTATAAAAAGGATTTCTCATGCTCATCTCATATAAGCCAAACCATATGAATAAGGCCTTGTTTTTGTTTTTTTTTTGATGAGTTAAGGCCTCTGTAAAATTCATCATGCTATTTTCCTTCCTATTTAAGAGATTTTTAATATTCATTTTGCTATACACCTTTTGATTTAATGAGATATACCTTACCTTTTTCAAAAAAAGTAAAGTATTTTTTATAATTTTAAATGATTTTATTTATTTATATTGTAAACACGGAAAACCAATCCTTTTAATTTCAGTTTGTATTGTACTAGCACATTCAGGATTCTCTTGGTGACAGTATGATGCATTTCATTCAAAAAACTATGAGTCTGGATACAGTCCCCATGTATACAAGAAATTGTACATTAGGACTCAATGTGGGCCCAAAAAGGCAAGCATATGAAGTTACCAGTACTGTCTATTCAAAAATAATTTAGGAAAGCAGCATATGACACATCTTTAAAATCTGTTTATCTCAATAAAGCCTTACAGATATAAGATGCCATAATCACCAGGCCTTCAGGATTTCTACAGGCTAGTCAACAAACTGGCCTTTATATTAAGATCTCTCTCTCTGTCTCTCTCTGGGGCACAGGGGAGGGGTCCTGATCAAGCTAACATACAATGCTTGAGAAGCCACCTCATCTACCAGTACATAAAAAAAAGGAAAAAAATAGAAGCAGCAGATTTGCCTCTTATTGGGCAGGAGGCAAGGACCAAGGATTTCATTGAGCATGGCCCATATGCCTAGCTATGACAAAGGAAGGTTATGGTTTGCATCATAGTGAGTGTACTCAAATGTGATATACTTTAATCAATAGTGACTCCAAGGGTGAAGAAAACATCACATTGAAATATTTAGATCAAACAAGAATTTCTGTGGAAGCACTCATAGAAGAAAACATCACATTGAAATATGATAACTTTATGCATTTGGAACTTGGCATGAGAGACTTGAATTTGGAATTGTTTTGTTTCTAACTAAAATATATCCTTTCTAGGCTAGCTAATTTCCTCTATGTTAATGCATTTTTGGTCTATTGATGAAATGCTGTTATTAACTGATGTATCATAGAAGAATTCAATGTATTATATTTTTCTATATATTTATATTTTATGGTGCATTGTATTTCCTTTTTAAATTTCAAAGAAAATGTATAGTTCTAAAGCCTAATGGTTTGGGCCCTGATTCAAAATTCAAGTTAACATCGTTGATGCAAACACAAGTATTTTCCTCAAGAGGTTATCACTTCTTATAGGTCAATGATCCACCAGTCAAGAATTCTCAAGAAGCATTCATGATGGAGATGCGTGCAGCCAGAATGGTAGGGGCATCTATTCTCTTATTGATATTTCACTAGCTTGTCTTAGAAGCAGATATTTATCTAGGAATTGTTCTAAAAATATAGCCTTATCTACTAACTTCTATATTTTCAATTAATATATCTTATGGAGCCTTAAAAGGTCCATGGAGAAAAAAATGTTGTAATTGAATTTATTATTTTTCACTGATATAATTTGTAGAGCCTTGAAAGGTCCATGAAAAAGAAATATTTTAATTGGATTTCTGATGTTCTCTCTTTTCCTTTTATATGTACATTTTGGAGGGAGTCTAAGGTCTTAGGTGCACTAGAAGGCTTTAACATGATGGGTTCCTACCCACCTTTTCATAGATTTGACATGAGGAATTTCTTGCAACAATGTTCTAGGTAGGTTTTCAGTCATTTCAATTTGCAAACCTCACACTTGGATGTAAAACATGTAAATAGACCATAAAAAATCCTAACCATTTTCATGTGATATTCATTTGATCTTTCCCATATCTGTTTTCCCCTCTTGACTTTTCAAGGAGAGAATTGTTTGATCTAAAGTGTCAGTGGGATGAGTCTATTTAGGTGCTACTGTTTTTTCTGTAGGTATACAATCAGTGGACTACTGCCTCCCCAAAAGAAAAAGAAAGAAAGAGGTAGAAAAGAAAGAAAGAAAAAGAAAAGAGGAAGAAAAGAAAGAAAAAGAAAAGAGAACAAATTTCTGCGTACTATTTTTGGGAAGAAAGGAACATGATGTTCATCACTATACCTAGGAGAAGGGGTAAGTTTATGTAGAGATGCACAAGGCTAGAGTGATTTGGACAATTTGGGATAAGCAGCTGAGTCCATTTATTAATGAAAGTAAAAATCCTAACCATTTTCATGTGATATTCATTTGATCTTTCCCTTATCTGTTTTCCCCTCTTGACTTTTCAAGGAGAGAATTGTTTGATCTAAAGTCTCAGTGGGATGAGTCTATTTAGGTGCTACTGTTTTTTCTGTAGGTATACAATCAGTGGACTACTGCCTCCCCAAAAGAAAAAGAAAGAAAGAGGAAGAAAAGAAAGAAAGAAAAAGAAAAGAGGAAGAAAAGAAAGAAAGAAAAAGAAAAGAGGAAGAAAAGAAAGAAAGAAAAAGAAAAGAGAACAAATTTCTGCGTACTATTTTTGGGAAGAAAGGAACATGATGTTCATCACTATACCTAGGAGAAGGGGTAAGTTTATGTAGAGATGCACAAGGCTAGAGTGATTTGGACAACTTGGGAAGAAAGGAACGCAAAAATGTTCAAGGAGAAGGCACAAAGCAAAGAAGACATCATTCAGAGTATTGCAGTGAAAGTGGTACATTGGGTAAAAGATCATGTTTCTTTTTTATTTTTTATTTTTTTTGGGGGAGGGGGGGGGGGGATAAGCAGCTGAGTCCATTTATTAATGAAAGTAAAAAATGAGGTAAGAAGTACAGGCATTCCTTTGGTATGGTAGCAATTACTGCCCTACATCAAATAGTATTACAACAGTAGAAAAGTTTGGACAACCTGTTTTGATATAAAAACTGTAAAAGAAAGAGAAGAAAAGGTTTCAGCTGAGAAAGAGAGAAGCTTAGAGTTAGGTTTGGCCGCCCCTTTCATTAGATTATATACTAATAAATAAAAGAGAATACAAAGACAAGTATGCCCTTAGTAAGTCGACTAATAACTCCCTAACTATGCTATGTAAATAAAAAACATGTTATATCAGCCAAAAGCTCATCACTCCCCCTCAAGTTATAAATAAATGTCACACATTCCCAACTTGTGTAGACCATGCTCTAGCTTGTATCTTGCAACTCTTTTTGTAAGAACATTAGCAAGCTGCAAGTCAGATGCAACATATGGCAAGCAAACTTCTCTAGATGTCACCCTTTCCCTTATAAAGTGTCTATCCACTCCTATATGCTTCGTCCTATCATACTGAACTGGGTTGTGGGCAATGTTAATTGTTGTTTGACTGTCACAATAAAGCATCATTGGTTCTTCAGACTCAATTTCAATATCCCCTAACAAGGAACGGATCCAGAGGAGCTCTGAAACACCATGTGCCATGACTCTGTATTCAACTTCTACACTTGACCCTGCTACAACTATCTGTTTCTTACTTTTCCATGAAACTAAATTACCTCCAACAAGAGTACAAACTCCTGATGTAGATCTCTTCTCATTTAGGCATCTTGCCCAATCAGCATCTGTGCAAGTCTCTAACGTTAACTGTCCATGGTCAACAAACAATATGCCTCTACCTGGGTGTCCCTTCAAATAGGAAAGTATCCTATCCATAGCCTCCCAATGTTGAACTCATGGGCATGCATGTATTGACTCACCACACTCACTGCATAAGAGATGTCTGGTCACGTCATACATAAGTATAGCAACCGCCTCGCTAACCTTTGATATCTTCCAACATCCTTCACTAGTTCATCCTTTGAAGCATTTATCTTATAGTCTGATCAATAGGTCTTTTGGCTGTCCTTGCCCTAAGTTTTCTTGTTTTCTGTAGTAGATCTAGAACATATTTTCTTTGTGAGATGAAGATCCCATGCTTGGACCTCGCTACTTCAATGCCCAGAAAGTATTTCAGCTCCCCAAGATCCTTAATCTCAAACTCTGTGTGCAGATTCTTTTTTAGGGTATCAATCTCACTCTAATCATTTCCCGTGACTACAATGTCATCCACATATACTATCAAAACTGACACTAGTGACCCCCTACTCTTCACAAAAAAGAGTATGATAAGATTGAGTTTGAGTATAGCCAAATACAACCAATGCACTTCTAAACCTATCAAACCAAGCTTTAGGCGATTACTTTAAACCATATATAGACTTCTTTAACCTGCATATATTTCCTTTTTCCACATTATTGTAGAAGCCACCTAGAAAGTCCATATACACTTCTACAAGTCCTCATTGAGAAAGGCATTTGGAAGAGTGGCCAAGAGCATGTAGCTGCTAGTGATAGAAGAATCCAAATTGAGCTCATCTTTGCCACAAAGTTTTCAAGTAATCTATGCCATAAGTCTGAGTATACCCTTTTGTAACCAGCCTCGCCTTGTATCTTTCTATACTCCCATCAACCTTGTACTTCACTGTATAGACCCATTTACATCCAATTGTCTTCTTGCCATCAGGCAAATCCACAATCTCCTATGTTTGATTTTTAATCAATGCTTTCATTTCCTCCTGCATAGCTGTTTTCCACTTAGGTTTGGAGAGAGCTTCACTAACACTTATGGGTATAGACACAGAGTCAAGGGAGGAAAGGAAGGCCTGGTAGAAGTTGTTTATGGTATCTTCCCCGAGCTTGAAGTGATTCAATCAATGTGACTCAATTAGTGTTGAAATCCTCCCAACGAAGCACAAACTCATACCGATGTGGGTCTGAGGATTTCTAGGTGGCAAGAAATAGGAATGGCGACAACCGTGACAATGACGAACAACGACAAATCTTAGAGATGGAATAGAGGACGATACACAAAGAGTTGGGGGATTTCCCAGAGGTCGGTAGATGGAGAAGATTCATCAAGGTGGAGTCAGAAAAACTACTGATGGAAGAGGTATTCCACCAAAAAAAGATAACAGTGAAGATCAGGAAAGGTAGAAAAGGAACAATTTATCTTGTAGGGGCGGCGATCGCTTGGTTTCAAGGTTTTCTTGATGGAGCAGCGAATGTAAGTTGGCTAGCAGAATGCAAGGGCACCCTAAGACTACCAAATAAAACTTACATGGCAAATAGAAGAAGAAACTCAAAAGGATGGTTCGTAACATTGGAAGAGAGGTTTGAGAAAGGGAGAAAACAGATAATTATTATACCAAAAGGTAAAAAATTAGAAGGGTGGATTGGGATAGCCAATGAACTGTATCAAATTGTAACCAAGATCTGGACGACGAGAAGCAGAAACAACAGGAGGTTCAGAAACGAGTTGAAGAAAGATTGAAGCAAAACAAGGTGGTCTCGAAGGAGGAGATGAAGGAGAGAAGAAAGAGATTAGAAAAGATGGCTAGTTTGGGAAGGAAGGAATAATTGAATCTTTAAAGGCGTGGAGAAGTCCAAGGAGGCAATTGTAGATAGGATAATTATTATGACTATTCATTGGTTGAAAACTTTGGGTTTGTTTAAAGACTTATCAGCTGAAGATATTTACAGGAATTGGGAAGTGGTGGCTTTTACAACTTCCATGAAACCTATTGTGCAGGATTGTGGTCCCCACCAACACAACAAAGAGTGAAATTGAATTTTGATGGGAGTTCAAGAGGTAACCCGGGCCCTTCAGGTATAGGAGGAGTTTTCAGAGATGAAAATGGCAAAATTGTGGCTTTGTTTTCAGGACCAATAGGAGTGGGGGACTCATTGAGAGCGGAGGTGATGGCCTTGCTTCAAGGTGTAAGATATGCAAAATAGTTGGGGTTACACCAAATTGAGATTGAGGGAGACTCTAAATTGTTGATCGAGTGGCTGCAATCTGGTAAGTTGGGAGCCTGGATTTATAGACAGCCCATAAGGGAAATCCACAATACAACAAGGGAGATCGGTGCTTCAAATGGACAAGGAGATCAGCTAATGGTTTAGCTGACACGTTGGCTAAACAAGGGACTGTGAGGGAGAGTATGTTTTGGGCAGTTTTGTAAGAAAGATAACTGGGGCTCAACACCTACTTAGGGGGTTGACAGTTGTATTTAAATCTGGAAAGTTATTTAATGAAGTTACCATTTCCAATAGAAAAAAAGATTAGAAAAGCTGGGGACAGAGGAAGAGTTAGATGAAGCAAATATTGCTTTGGTGGCTCTATCAACTACGACATCCAAAATACTTGTAGAAGGGAAAAGTGAAGATTGGAAGAAAAAAGTAGTGCTCAATGTGAAAAGCAAGGTGAACGACTGGAAGTCGGTGCTTGAAGAAGTGTCAAACAAACTGGGACTGAAGTGGACGATCATTCTCATGCCATTTGAAGAGAATAAGGCGGTGCTGGATTTGGGCTTTGAGGAGGCTTAACACCATTGAAACTTGAGAGGGCATACCATTAGGTGGAGCAAGAGACATATGTGTTTGTGTCAGTCGAACTTGGAATCTCCGATGAGCTGATAGGGAGTGACGTGGGTTCCTCTACTGTGGAATCAACCTCCCTTTGTTGTCGTAAGCACTGTTGTGTAAAACACGGAGATATAGGATGTAATGGAGGTTGCAAAGTGGGTGAGATAGGTAGGTCAGACACTGGAGTAGACAAAGGAGTTGGAATAGGAAATGGTATAGATTGCTCACTTCCTTCTCCAAAACACTCCCCACTGAGAAGAACCCCTCTGAGAAAAATGGTGTGAACTCAAAAAATGTGACATCTATAGTAACATATTGACTCCTATAGACTGGATCATAACAAAAATACCCCTTATGATTTCCTGCATATTCATGGAAGACACTTCTTCGCCTTAGGATCCAGCTTTGAGTTGTGAGGACCAACGACATAGACAAAGCATACACATACAAACACCCTTAGAGGAATATGGAATGCCTCCCTCTTAGGAAAAAGAAGGCTGAATGGAGTGCTATATCCAAGAGCACGAAAAGGCACCCGATTAATCAAGAACATTGCTATAAGAAATGCATCACCCCCAAAACGAATTGTAACTATAGAGTTCAACATTATGCTTCTTGCTACTTCTGCGATATGTCTGTTCTTCCCTTTTGCTACACCATTATGTTGAGGAGTGTATGTACAACTGCTCTAATGGATAACTCCATGCTCCAATGGGTGTGATAGTTTTTTTTTTTTTTGGTCCAAATTTTTCATTAGCATTGTTTGATCTAAACACTTTCACTCATACCCTAAACTATGTTAGCACCTGATGGAATTGTTGGACCAAAGACGATACCTCATCACGGGATCTCATCAAATATATCAAAGAGTATCGAGATTAATCATCCACAAATAAAAGAAAATACCGTTAGCCATCTATAGGGGAAACATGATATGTCCCCCACACATCAGTATGCACATTATAAAAAATAGAAGAATGTCTACAATGCTTTCAAATTGATAACCCTCACACTCCAAATTGGACAAATTGACGGACTCAAACAATTTGGAAAACAAAAGAACGCAAAGAAGCAAAAGATAAATGTCTTAACTGATTATGCCAATGCATAATTTGACCCATTGATTCCGACTCAATACTCCTGCTAATATGATGACTCTGATGATTGGTAAGTGCATCAAGAAGATATATTCCATTCACCTTACGACCACTTCCAGTCGTCCTATTTGATTCTCGATCCTGCAAAACACAATGGCCAAGGGAAAAAATTATAGAACAATTCAAATTCTTTGTCAAGCTTCTAACAGATAAAGGATTAGTGTATAGCCTAGGAACATGAATGACAAAAGGTAGGATAATGGTATCAGTTATCTTGACTGACCCTTTCCTAGTAATAGGAGCATGTGATCCATTAGTGGAAACTCTATCTCTGCCAGAGCAGGGGTGGTATGAGGTGAAAATGGTGGAAATGTTGGTCATATGTTTTGAGGTTCCTGAGTCTATAATCCGGGGAGATCGCCCCTTACCTGTAGTGGATACATATTTTGCAGTGGCATGTGAACTACCTGTGTATGCAAGCGAGGTAGAATGACTACCTCCTAATCCACCTGCACCTTGCTGGCCACTTGATAATGAGTTGGAACTGGCGGTATCCTTCTGATTTAGAAATTGCCCATATCTCTCTAGTTCGGCCTTCATTGTAATTGCTGCAACAGACTCTAGAGGGGTTGTAGTAGGTGGCCTTGGTAAACCACTAGTCACTGCAATATTCACATTTCCCTTCTTATTTCTGAGCCAGCTCGGTACAAGGTGTGGGTAAAGCTTCCAACAAGTATTTCTGGTATGTTTGGGTTTCTTACAGTAGTCATAGATCAGATCCCTTTTGTCCTTCATTGGTTCATTTCCACCCTTGTCCCCATTCGGCTTAGGCTTCACTATGCTAATCATAGCTGACTGCTCAAGGCCTGGGTTCCTCATCATCATATTCTTCCTATTCTTCTCTCCAGACACAAAGGCATATGCATGCGAGAGAGTTGTACCGTTTCAGGAAAGAATATGTTGTCGTGCAATATCATACTCAGGGTTAAATCTAACTTAAAGTTCAAAAACCCTATTTTTCTCTACCAGCTTTTGATAAATTGTTGCATCTTTGTTACTTTCCCAAATCAGTTTCCAAATGATCTATCTCTTGCCATAAGGTTTTGAGGGTTGAAAAATAAATAGCAATAGACTTATCTCCTGGCCTATTTGCAATAACTTGGGTTTTCAACTGATAAACTCTAGCAACATTTTCATTTTGTGAATAGGTTTCTGCTACTCCATCCTAAATCTTCTTAGCTGTGTTAGCCTATAAAAAATTTGTACTTATATGGGGCAACATGGAATTACATAGCCAAGTCATCACTGTGTAGTTCTCCTATACCCATTGGGAATGGTTAGTTTTAGGTTTCTTTTCCTCACTAGTAATATGCCTCAATTTCCCACGAGCACCAATGGCCATCTTTGCAGATTGTGACCATTCTAAGTAGTTTGTACCATCTAACTTGACTGTAGTGATGGTTCTGACCTAACACCTATTTTTCCAGATCCTAGTTCTTCTTTAAATTTGTTTTCAACTCCACAACCCTCCATAACTCTTAGAATAGATTAGGAAATCAATTTGAGATGAAAAGAAAAGTATTTATCTCCTTTAGAAACCTCAAACACCCTCCTAGAACCCTAGAAGCCCCTTCCTTTCTCTAAAGATTCTTTTTTCCGTGGGAGCAGGAGAAGAGGGAGAAAAGGCTGACCTCCAAAAAGGTTGGGACTTGAACCACCCCTTCATAAAACCTCAAGAAACCCTAGAAAACTAGATTGCCACTTCCTAAGTCAAAATTGAAGAGTCCTACTAAAACAAGATTCTCCCCTTTCTTCAGTTCTTCCTGATTTTGGTGTAAAACCCTAGACCATCTATAAGGGATTGCAATTCCACCAAAAAATCCAAAAAGAAATCTTTAAAATTGCTCTGATACCAAGTAGAAAAATTTGGACAACCTGTTTTGATTTAAAAGTTGTAAAAGAAAGAAGAAAAGAAAGAGAAGAAAAGGTTTCAGCTAATAAAGAGGGAAGAGAGATAAAGAGAATGGGAGAAGCTTAGAATTAGGTATGGCCACCCCTTTCATTAGATTATACATTCATAAATAAAATAGATACAAAGACAAGTATGCCCTTAGTAAGTTGGTTATTTTTGAGAACTTAAAAACACTTTTAACTTAAAGCATAAACTAGTGGCCTAAGGCCCAATAACTTCCTAACTATGCTATGTAAATAAAAAAATGTTATATTAGCCCAAAATCTAACAACAACAAGCATAATCTATCCCAACACGTTTGGTTTTCTATTAACCCCTTGCTTAGATAAAGCATCAGCTAGCTTGTTTGATTTAATAAAGATTACTTTTTCCCATAAAAAAAGCTTTAGCATCCTATACTAATCTTGATCCAAAAGGGAGAAAAAATTTTCAAACTTTTAGCCAATGGACCAGTTGTTTCCAACTCCATGGAAGATATTATCTGCAATCAAAAGATAGAAGAAAATTGCCAAACACCAAATACAAGAGTTTAGTGAATTGAATATAGTAACAAATGTTTGGTGACAAAAGCCAATTAGGCCTTCTCTTTTGCAATGTCTTTTTTTTCTCATCAATAACACCTTCATTAATTCATCAAAGTAGATTTACAAAAGGAAGACAAACACACTTATCTTCCAGGAGCAACAAAGAATCTCAAGAAAAGGAAAAAAGGAGAAAAGAAAGAAAACACACTAAAGTTACAGTTTGGCCCAAAAAAGTGAATCCCTTTCTGCCCCTTGTTTAGCTATACCGTCAACTAGGGAATTATCCGATCTTTTAACCCAACGTATCTTAACCTCCATCTCCTGCACCAGCCACTTGAATTTCCTCTCATTATTGTACTTCCATAAGCCATTGTGATATTTAAGCAGCCACCCTATCACCACCTCTGAATCCCCTTCAATTAAGAGTTTCCTGATGTTCAACTCCTTAGCCTTTTGGACTCCTTCCATAATTGCAAAGATCTCAGTTCTAAGGGAGTCACCCACTCCAATTGGGCCTGAGAGCATGGCAGAAATGACCCCATTTTCATCCCTAAAAACACCCCCAGTCCCCAATTGTCTCGGATTTCCCCTGCTACACCCATCAAAGTTTAATTTCACGAATCCACTAGGTGGAGGGGTCTAAGCCACACTCATTACTGACTTAGTTTGTGTGCAACTTGCAATTTTACCCCACTTCCTCAACATGTTATCCACAGTGTAATCTGTGAAAAGCTCCAAAGATTTCAGCCACTGTACCACCCTAATATGAATGATAGCCCTCAGATCTGCTGCTCCTCTCTGAGCTTCTGAGAATATCCTGAAATTTCTTTTTTCCCAAAGTGTCCAATATACCGCAGCCCTTAGTCATCTTCACATTGTCCTTCCCCTTTTTATCTGCCACTTGAAAAAAGGGGAAAAAAGGCCTTACAAGTCTGATGGGGGGTTCCAACAACAACCAAATAGGGACAAAGCCCATTCTCAAATTGACCTCGCAAAATGGCAAGACACCAGTAGGTAAAAACAGTCTCCCCATCCGCTTTACAAAGAACACACCACTGAGGTGACAAACAAGTATTGGGGAGAAAACTGGTGGTAGGTCATGAATAGCTTTCTCCACCCAGGTTTGTTTCCAAAATTTTATGGAGTTACCGGAATTCAAATTATACCTGATATTAGGGGAGAAAACTGGTAGTAAGTCATGAATGACTTTCCAAGGAGAATTGCTTGTGGTCCTAGCTCTGATTTCAATGTCCCATCCATTATGCTCCAGCCCATGAATACTTGCCACTATTCTAGCTTAAAGATTCTCCTTCTCCAATGTGAATCTCCACAACCACTTTCCCAACAGAGTCATATTCCTTCTCCTAATATTCCCAAGCCCCAAGCCACCACAAGTCTTACTCCTACAAACTATCTCCCAGCTCACTCTATGATCCCTCTTTTCCTCTCCCGGTTCCCACAGGAAATCTTTCATTAACTTCTCCAATCTATTAGCAACATTCATTAACTTCTCACAAGTATTAATCTTTTAAGTACATCATCTCTCAATAAAAAGCTTGGATTTTAGGCTTTTAGGTTGAATTAGTCTTTACCAAATTTCAGAATACTATATTGCTTAAGCAATTGGGGTGTTATGTAATATTCTTTGCATAATTTTAACCCATGTTACATAAGTTTGGATGTGGGTACATGTTAATGAGTCCGTTCCACCTGACCTCCTCAGACTCATATTTATGTTCTAGTGTCCTAGGTGTCAAAATGGGTACTTAAGATAAATACAAGGAATGGGGTAATATGGCTTTTAACCAATTAGGTATTTTTTAGATTTGTATCTTTAGTCTTTGAAAAGACAAGGTTTTAATTGAGGGTAATTTTCTAATGTCTAGATTGATGATATGCTTTTCTATTCTCTTAGTTTCAAAGACCAACTTATCTGTTATGGAACAACCGATATGCTGACTTTAAAAATACCTTTGTCTTTTTCTAACTCAATCCAAAAACAGGTTCAGGCAGCAGATTCGCTTCTTAAGCTGGTATCGGAGCTCAAACAGACAGCCATATTTTCAGGATTTGCATCCCTTAATGAGCATGTTGAGCAACGGATTACTGAGTTTAACCAACAGGCAGAAAAAACAGACCGCTTGTTGGCCCAAATTGGAGAGGAGGCAGCTGCTAGCTTAAAAGAACTTGAATCTCATTACTACACTTCTATCCAGAGAACCGATCAACTAGAACCATGAGTTAGAAAAGAATACCAGTCATCCTTTTTTTTCCCTTTAGATGAAAAATGGAATATGGTTTTTAATGTTTTTGTGTTCTCTTGTAATTCACATGATAGCATTATACATAGCTTGTAGATTTGAACAAAAAGGAAATTATACAAATAGAACCTATTGATAGGGGTGTAAACGGATCGAATTCGAATTGGATCAGGTAATATTCAAATTCGAATAGAAAATCCAATATCCAAATTCGATTTGATATTCGTTCGATATTGAAAATAATATCCATATGGCAATATGATTAAACGTTCGAATATTTGATTAATTAATAATTTTAGATAATAAATATATAATATGAATATTTTATTGATATAAAGTATATAAATTATTTATATAACTTAATTATTATATATGAATTATATAAAATATTTTATATATTTTGTAAAAATTAAATAATCGATCAAATTCAGATATTTATCGAATCGAATCAGGTCATATTAGAATTCGAATTCGATTAATTATTCGGTAGGAATAGGATATCGGAATTTGATTGATTAGATATTCGAATTATCCGAATTTGATTCGATTATGTCGAATATCAAATTCAAAATCGGATTTTCGAATACCGTTGACACCCCTACTTATTGAACTGTTTCATTTGTTTATTTAAACTAGTAAGTGTGCATGTGCTTTACATGTGACAATTTCAGATGATGATAATGATGGTAATAATTTATTAATTTTTTTTGTTTTAATTATTAATCGGATGTAAATTGCAAAATCCAAATTTGATTATATAAGCACCTTATCCAAATATGAGATAATCGGATTGAGTTGTAAAGTTTCAAGTATCATTAATAGGTATACTTGTTTTGCTAGATTCTTTTTTTTTGTAATATTTTATTTTTTTTGTGTATTTTGTTTATTCATTTATTAAAGAAATGTAAGATTTAAATAGAGGGAATTTAATGAGGTAAAAAATAGTAGTTTAATTTACAATTTAAACTTCATAATTACATAGGGACTAAATTAAAAAATGAGTATTACAACCAAAAAGTTTCACAATCATCTTATTCATGTTTTTAATAGTAGTGTAAATATAGAATTATAAATACATTCAATTTTTTATAATTTTTGTATTATGACATGTCACACTTACTTTTTTGTTTAATATGGTAATTATATGATATACATGTGCTTGAATGTTTTTTTTTGGTAAAACTTACATAGTTTTTCATTTTTGTATATTTATATTTTATTAATTGTTGTTATTTATTTATGACATTAAATGTTAACACGTTTGACTTAAAAGTTGAATTATTGACCTTTGCCAAATAGTAAAATAATTTCATTTTTTGTCGGTTTTAAATTATGTATTTTATTTTCATTATCAATAAAAATATTTATTGTTTATTATACTTATTTTTAATTTGATTAATACAAATATCATAAATGTGTATTTTTCTACATTTATTTTTATTTTAAAAAAATTATTACATAACTATGACTTCATAGGTTGATCAATTTGATTTGGATGGTTAAATTGCTTAGCCACTACTTAGATAATTGAGTTAGTTGTAAAATATATGGATTTAAATTGTTAAAAATATTAACGTAGATATAATTAGTAGCATTTATTAGCAATAAATAACTTAAATATAAGATTTAATAAGAGAAATGAGAGTTAATACCTCAAGTGCAAGCATTAATGCGAGGGGATTAAATGAGATGGAAATTAATAGTTGAAGTTACATTTTTAACCCTTACAATTAGAGATGAATTTAATAGATAAATATGAATAGTTTAGTTGCCACTAAGGTTGACATAAAGTTGTAATAAAATAACTTTTATATCATTTCTCAAACAAATAAATATAGGGTAATTTTAGTCCAAAAAACTTTCTCTGCATCTGCACTTTATATATAGTATAGATTTTAAACGAAAAAGGATTTTTAGTCATGTTTGAGAATTTATTTTTGGATTTTGAGGGGGAAAGTTGGTCAATGGGATTTTGGTTCCCATTGACCAAGAAGCCTTTGTTCTTTTTTCAGATTTATGTAAGATCCATGGAAAATTTATTTTCCCTTACCATCTCTCGGGTAAGTAACTTTTCAATTAGGGAAATTGCTAATACTTGGATGTGACAGAGTTGCCTTTTTAATAATGATTTTTATAATTAAAATGTTCATTGTCTTATTTACTTGGGAAATAAAAGAACATGGGTAAGGTAAATACATGGTTCAAAGTATCGATATGCCCTTATGTATCGCCAGGGACATATCAGTGCTTAAAAACACACGCTCAATGTTTTTTTTTTTCAAAATATGATTTACAAAGATGTTTTTAATGTTTTTTTTATTGAAATAAACCAAAGTCCCAAAACACCTGTAAATAGGTGTATCGAGACTAAAAGATACGATTTCATACGCCCAATACAATACGGGATGTATCATATCGATACTTTGAACCTTAATTAAATGCACCTACTTAGGTAAGTGTTTATTGAGAAATACTTATCCGATAAATAATTTACCAAAAAGAGTGGCTGAATTTTGCAAAGTTTTTGAACTAGGCCTCTTCTCCCAACCACCAAGGCTATCAGCATGATGATTTTGCCTTAAATCTTTGACAATACAATAAGGGGGTGTTTGCCAATGTAAATGTTTTTGTTTTCTAAAACGGAAACAACTGCACGTATGCCATTGGTGAACTAAAATGATTGTCGCCCTTTCCAGCAAAAATAAATTGTGTATAATTCCTCCACGTACGCCATTAATTTTTCATATTCTTTTTACGTATTTCCATATCCCTGCGAAGTATTAAAAGGCAATACTTTTGGATGTAGATCTTTGCGAGAGGACAGAGGAGTGATTGGGTCTCATACCATTGGATGGACACTTGAAAAATCAGTGGGTAAAAAATCAGTGTAGGAAGCTTTCAGTTTTACCGCTAACATATGAAGCGTTCAACTTGAAGGGAAAAACTTAATAACCAATCGTTCAAATCTTACTTTTGTTTTTAGCTGTCAATCAAGTATATACTTAAGTAACTAAACTGCCTCTTCCCCCGAAGTGCTGCAGTCAGGATCTCAAATGGGTTTTTGAGCTCTGGGCTTGGGATGTGCACTGCTTTAATAAGAAGGCTCAAACTGGCCAAATGGGCATTAAATGGAAACAATTCACAGTTATTTATTGCAGCATGGAAGGGATAAGTCCGAACATTAGCAAAAGATGGGTCCCTGAAAAAGGTAATGAAGTGATTTTGGTGACTCAAAATCAGTTGCTCTTCCGTACATACTCGGTTCAAAGATAAGAAGGAATTTCCTGCTAATATGCTTTTCTTTCAACAATATCCAGGACCCGGGAAGATTAATTTGGGTTGTGATAAGCATCCGGAAGTGAAGCAATCAATTTGATGGTCCAAACTCCTGACTCCAAAACTACCTGATAGAATAATGTATCAGTTGAACTAGATAAATTAGTGATTTAAGTACCATGTCTCTCTGTACAATTAGTATACTGTGGAAATATCAATTAAGTTTCATGCATCCACAAGCTTTTCAATGCTATCCTCTGTGAAATAAGCTAGCATTTTCTTTGGTTTCTTTCAAGAAAATCTAATCTAGTCTAATTCAAGTTAATGGAAACCCAGAGACCAAGGGCCGAAAAACAAAAATTATGCTGTGAAAAACTAACCAGTACCTCAACTGGAAATACATGAAATCCATCCAGTAAACTTGAGAGTGACAACTGCATAAATTCAACACAGGCAGCAGAATATCCAGATTCCTTGATATATGTCTTCTTAATTGCTTGAATGCTTCAATTCTTTTCCGACTACCTGAAATCTAACCCATGGATCCTTCTAACATAGCAAGCCCCACATAAGCGGTGCAAAAAGAATTTACAATTACCGTTAGTGGGGAGGGTTATGTATATCATTAGTATCAATTATTTAGGCTGCTTTCTCTCCTGGTGCTGCTGATGAAATGCCTATGGATTTCTCTGTACCAAGGATGTTGTGCCGCTGGAAGATCTTTATCCTGTTTTCAGCCCACCATTTCTCTGCTTGTTTCTCACTGAAATGTTTCCGACTGCAGAAAAGTGAAGAGGAATTGAATAAGTACAGATTATTGACACAACATGCATTATCAGTGACTGCAGAGGGGTTACTGATAAAAAAATGACTACATGGATGATTGAAACACCCTTCCAATTGGTTTAGTGAAAGGGCATTTATGTTTGTGCTTTCTATAAGGGCCACTATACCCAACAGAACCAAATGGACCAAACCAATAATGTTGGTTCTGGTTCTGTGGCTTTGTCCCAATTAATAATTGGGTTGAGACTGGTTCGTGCCATTCAAACCAATTCAGACTCGAACTGTTTACATAGTTAATAATATATAAAGGCTTCTTGGTTTTCTTGTAATTTTTGTTATATTTTATGTCCAAAAGGGTAAATTTCATATGTAGTATCTAAGATAATTTTGATTAAAAACTGCTTATTCAAAAAAAAAAAAAAGATTACACACTTTTTTATCAACATATAAACAGTTACTATTTTACCATAATTTTTATTAACATTATATCATAAAAAATAAAGTTTTAAATTGCTATTATCATAGGTTATTATAGATCTCAAATATAATTGGGTCAGATCCGATTGTCCCAATTAATAACTGGGACGGTTGGGTCTATCATATGGGACTGATTAATAATCAGTTTGGGATTGGTACACCCAGTCCCAAATCAGACCCGACCCATTGACAAGTTCTAACTAAAAGATGTACTGGTGATCAACAATATTACTACTATAATTGTCGTATGCATTTCTTACTATGTAATATCAATTTTCTTTTATAGGTATTTCTTGCTGTACAGTTGGGGGTTATTGCTTG
Organism: Nelumbo lutea; assembly: GCF_056320005.1. Taxonomy (NCBI): domain Eukaryota; kingdom Viridiplantae; phylum Streptophyta; class Magnoliopsida; order Proteales; family Nelumbonaceae; genus Nelumbo; species Nelumbo lutea. The sequence continues at coordinate 16,632,948 of NC_142687.1, forward strand.
GTATGAAGGGAAAAAAATCTTGGGCTGACAAGTGTGACGACATGGTTCAAATCTAAGAGCCACCACTTAATGCAAAAGTTGCCAGGGGTTAGGTCTGTATCCAGTCTCTCTCTTCCAAGACCTCTGATAGCTAAGATCATCACTGGGTAAGGCTCTTTTTTTCCCTCTTGCTTTATACCCTCCATAGTCCAGGGCATTGGAACTGAGGCATTTAAGCTTTTAGTTGGTTCACAGGCTTTAGTTCAAAAGAGATGCAGAAAATGCTCGGTATCAAACAAAAACAAAAATCTTCCCAGGAGAGAGCAGTTGAAAAGAGAGGTTGTGAAACCAGAAACAAGCTTCCTATAAGGTGCCTTCAAAATTCAAATAATGGTTGACTGAGATATGAATGCAGTAGATCCTTTATCCAAAGAATGAACATTCATGCATGCATATGTATATATGTAGATAAACAACGTTAGTAAATAAAATTGGAAATACAATGGCAAAGACTGGGATATGCAAGGAAAACCTTCATAGAAATGCCAGACTTTCTGGGTATCAGGGAATTGCATCTTTATTATACAAGGACAATGTGATGGCATGCTTGATGGACTGATGGTTTATACTCTTTTATTTAATATAATATCATAGCACGGATGTAGTCTCAGTTTGATCATTTAGAACCCTAAGAAGAAGAGATGATGGTTTTAACCATCTCATCAAGAGTGAAAAACTTGACTGGCTAAAAATAAGTTACCAAAGCCATTGGCTAGATCTGTGCAATTGGTAATAATTTGTCTTGTACTCTATCTGAGAGCTTGTGCCATTTGGCTCATAAATGATACTTCTAAGGCACACATGGAGATTTTAGTAATGCTTCTTTTGGTAAGAGTGCAAATGCAAATATGTTTGGTTTATGGAAATGCAAACTTGGTTTGGTTTTGCATTGGTAAACTTTGTATTCTTACCAACTTTATTTGGTTGTGGTTGTATAAAGTACAAACATGAATTTCAAGACTGATCTACCTTTTCTACATTGACCAACATTGAGTGCAAAATTTTGTGGAAGCAAACATTGCTCCCATTTTGAATGCAAAAATGTCAAAAAAATTACTTTCATTTTCAACACAAAAATGCATTCTTACCAAATGCATACAAAACTAAACCAAAGTGCAAATTCACTTTGGTTCAGCACTTGTATTCCTACCAAGCACAGCCTAAAAACCAAATATTAGGGCATAAATGAACTAGGTCCAGGTGGATCTGGATTATACTGGATTTGATTTTACTTTGCAGATGTTGCCTGCAACCAATTTTAACGAGCCCAAGTGAAGATTCCTTTTTTTTTTTGTGGAGAACCTGCATCTTATCTGACTTGTAAATCAAATATAGCTCGAATACCAATATGCACTATGAAATAATGTACACTAACAATGTCAAGTATCAAGTAAATGCAGTCTAGCTCTATCTCAGATCATGATCAACCAAAATATGACATCCAATTTAAGGTTCTGATCCCAACCACATATTCAATAAGATAGAGCAGGGCTTAATCCTTTTATACATACATGAATCTCTATTTCAAGGTTTACTCTAGGAAGGATGTAGACTGGGCCAGAACCAAGGTACTGCTTCTCTATTTTATGCCCTTTGCAAATAAGTTGGAATCTGGAAAATTCCTTTTGACCACCAACTAGGAACAAAGTAGATGGTATTGTTCTCATACCTGAAGCGTATGCGTTTGAGGTCATTGCCACCACCTGGCAAGGAGGAAAGAGTTATGTAGACTCCTGGTTCATCTTGTACAACCCAATCTGTTGGTTCAGTTTGTGCCTGGTTTCTATTGCATAAGTATGGATTCGCCTGGATGTCAGTGGAACCTTGTTCAAGAGAAGTAAGGCTGTTCAAGTGGTTCTCAGTAGAAACAAGGCTTAGAGCATTGGATGTTTGTCCAGCAACTGAACCTGATTCGCTGTTGATAGTAAATCCACCAGGCACCCTTTCAGCCATGTCTTTCAACTGGTAGAACATTGACCATATATTAGCACTAGAATGCCAAGTGATGCATGTAGTAGTAACACGTGGGAACTGTAGGAGACAAATGGGAAAACAACTGATTCATGGGATGATGATGATGAGTTCCCAGTCCTTTCATCATTTTCCATGTTGGCACACAAATTTGGATCCCTTCATATTCTCTTTTGATTTTCAATATGGGTAGGTCCTGGGTACATTTTGATGCATAAAAAGAACATACCGTAGGGGTATCATGCAAAACACAGTATTGTTATTATCAAAACAAGAAATGCTTAAGAACTTGGTTAATATAGGATATGCTTGTCAAGGAAAATTTGCTCCCAATAAGCTCAAGAGCACAATGTAAAAATAGAAACAAGTGAGTCTGAGCTAGATAACATTATGAGGTCTTACATATAGTGGCCCAGTTAAATGGCCATAAAATTGAATAAAGATGTCATATTATTCCCAACGAATATAGATAGAATATGGCTATCAACAATATGCAGGTATAATCTTCATTTCATGATATGCAATGTTCTTTCTTTCTTTTTTTTTTTCTAATTTGGATTTGGATTCCATTTCTGCCCTAATGTATTTCAGGTTACACTAGGAGCCTGAGTTCACCAGTTTTTGTCATTCTTGTTATTACTTTAAGTTCTGTTTTTATTACTTGAGTTTGGTCCCACTTCATAAGGGCAAAACTTGCATTTCAGTTGTACTTGAGAGGCTATATAAACATCAGCCACCTGGTGGAGAGATTACTTTTCTTTATTCCACCATTCTTTCAATTCCTCTTGCCCTCTCTATTTTGTCTTCTCTATAATATAACAGTAGTTATAATATGGAATCAGATTTTCTAGTGGCCTGTGATCATCCATAGAAGTCTTTTTTTTTATAATAAAATAAAAATTTATTAAAAGAAAAAGACAAATACAAAGAAGGTGACCAGTAGTCACCCAAGAAAAAAAATTCTGACCCTTCAAACATTTCCAGGGCAAACAACCACCCAACAAAAGAAACACACCAGAAACCCAACACTCCAACAAGAAAAGCCTAAAAAACCACCCCAACCATACAAATACTACCCTTTCACAAGCCTAACATCCAACAAGGGGGGTGGGGAAGAACAAAAGAAAAACTCTCCACTCCTTTGGTAATTTCTTGAATTTCATCACTTTCTTATTTGGTCCAAGCCCTAAAAGACATCTTTTTTTTTTTACTCTTGAACCTTCTAATGCAAGATTAGCCTTCCCGACTTCCAAGATATCCTTAAGCTTATCATTAATCCTTTCCAGTTCCATAACCACCACCACCATCATCATCTACACTAATTCTGTTTTGCCAATCCGTTCTATTTCAAGCCATATTCTTGATTCTTTTTTTTGACTCATGAACCTTTTTAACTGCAAGATTAGCCTTCCTGACCTCCAACATATCCCTAAACTCATCATTAATCCTTTCCAGTTCCAGAACCACCACCATGCCTTATCCCAACTATAGGGGGTCGGCTACATGATCAATCCGTTCTACTTAAATCTATATCCAGTGTGTTTAAATCATTTCTTACTACTTCTACCCACATCCTTTTTGGTCTACCCCTTTCCCTTCTAGCCCCTTTAACTTGTGACAAATCACTTCTTCTAATTGGTGCTGTTGATGGTCTTCTATGCATGTGACCAAACCATCTTAGTCTACTTTCTCATTTTATCACCTACTGGGGCTACTCCTAGGTTCCTATGGATGACTGCATTCTCGATCCTATCCTTTCTAGTTTTTATGCTCATCCATTTTAGAATTCACATTTCTGCCACTCATTTTTTGGACATGTTACTTGACTGCTCAACACTCTGCTCCATACAACATAGCTGGCCTTACAGTTGTTTTATAGAATTTTCCTTTTAGTCTAAGTGGTATTTACCTATCACATAAAACTCCAGATGAACCCATCCGTTTTGCCCATCCTGCTCTAATTCTTTGGGTGACATCCTCCTTAATCTCTCTCTTGTTACGAATTATTGAACCAAGGTATCGGAAATGATCACATTGAGTTATCTCTTGGTCTCCAATCCCAAGTGTATCCCTATGCACTTCTACTAGTACTAAACTTACATGTCATATACTCTTGTTTTGGTCCTTATAAGCTCAATTATCTGATCAGCCACTAAAACTTCACTCTTTTCATTAATAACTCCTACAACCACATCTTCATTCCTTTCATTGATAGCTCCTGCACTTCTAAACTGTGTCTACTGTGACTGTCAACAGAATTTGAAAAGCTTTCTTCTGGATCAGCATCAGTCATCCTCAGATGCAATGGATATTTCTCTTCCGATTCTTTGAATTTCTTCCTAGCATAATCCTCTCCCCTAATGTTGTATTTTTTCCCTTGAATATTTGATCATTTATCTCATTCCCATAAACAGTTCTATCTTGTTATCCTTTATCTAAAAAAACCATTACCCAATGTTGGTCCCAACTATCTGGGGTCTTGGGAGGGGTAAACTGTGTATGATCCTAACATTTGGCATTTTTTTCAGACAAAATGGACTCTCAGACTCGAACCATTTTCTCACACTTGTAGTAGGTCGCCTCCTCTTCCTCTTGGTAAACATGTTGTTAGCTATTGTTGGGTATATGCTATAAAGTCCCTGCTCAACAGGACTATTGAGTGATCAAAGGCTTTGCTGGTAGCAAAAAGGTATACCTAAAAATATGGGATAAATTACTTTTTGACATTCTTTTCCATAGCAAAGGCTTTGCTGGTAGCAAAAAGACATACCTAAAAATATGGGATAAACTACTTTGTGACATTCTTTTCCATAGCTAAGGTTGGGTTTGTTCAAGTCATTAACTCTCCCAACTAATTTCAATTAGGCATTGCTTTAACTCAATATTAAAAATGCTTATCTACATAGAGACTTACAAGAAGAAGTGTTCATGGAACAATCTCATTGGATTTGTTGCTTGGATGGAGGATAAAGTATGTAGGTTACAAAGAGAAATATATCACCTAAAGCAATAGATAATGGCTTGGTTTGAGTGGTTTAGTTAATTTGTGGAGTTTGGTATGAAACAATGCTGGGTTGATCACTTAGTATTCAGCTATGGCAATGTGTATAGGAATATTATATTGGTGGTTTATATTGGTGAAATTTACAGGGAGTGATACTCAAGTGATATATATATATATATATATTTGGAGAAAAGGTAATGCATTATAAGGATTATTACATTGTTATTGGCCTTATTTCTATCAACATCACTATGGATGTAGTAGTGGTAGTAGTAGTAGTAGTAGTTGTTGTTGTTGTTGTTAAAGAACATGAAAGTTTAGCATGTCTTAACCTCACCTGTATGGTTAAACATTTGATTACTTCCTTTGCAGCCTTGCATTTTTCAGCTTCATCCCTTGCTAGAGCAGTGGCTTCCTTTAGTTGCTTTGATGTACTTTCTAACTTAGCTTCCAGTACTTGGGATTTGTAGGTCAGATTTTCCACCTATAGAATCCAGGTAAAATCTTGCTTAGTGATCTTGCAATCAGTTTAAAAAACTAATACACAATCAAGTAGTTATTTTATGGGTCTAGTGATATACAAGGTTTGATAACTAGATACCTGCACATGGCAAGAATACTAATGGCCATAGGGTAAGATATCGGTATAGGTATGTGGAGAAACAGTCCGGTAAATTAGTGTGGTCCCTGCCATATTAGTTACTATTTTTCATTTGCTTGTTAGTAGTCTTTCTGAGCCTTTTTAGCTACTGTTATTGTTGCTGTTATTGTCTGTTAAGTAGTGGTTTGGTTGGCAGGGGCATAGATGTCATTGTAGTTATTTTTATGATAGAAACATATAAATAATAAATCTGGGTGGCAGAAATAGATTAGATCTGCTCCCTTTCTCTTCTCATTCTTCCTCTCTTCTCTTCTCTTCTCTTCCTCTCTTCTTTCTTCTGGTTTTCTCTTTATTTTTTCTTGGTTTTCTTGCTGAAACTGCACCAGAATACTGGCTGACTCTGAACAGCACCAGCCTTCATGGTAGCAGAGCAGGGTTTAGGGCATGATAGGGTTCCCATGTAGGCTTGTTCCAGTTGAGGGAAAGCTGGTGGAGGAAATTACTAGTGGCAAAGTGTGGTACAGACAGGTGATTGGGTAATTGTATCAAACTTCTCTTCAGGGTGTTCATTATGGAAGCAAACTATGGAAGTTTCCAGCTCAGAAGAGTGAAATGCTCAATCTAAGGGTGAGCTGCTCAATCACATTGCTTATCACTGCAATCTGTGCGCTTCCAGCTCAGAAGAGTTCAAAGGATTCAATGTTAATGACCTCAACGGGAATGTGTATTACTTTCTGCACTCCTCCCCCTCTATTCCACACACACCCCATAGTCCCCTCAATAAGAAGGAAAGGAACTTGGACTCTAAGCTTTGATGGAAGTGTCTTGGGTAACCCTGGAGTTGCCGGCATAGGGGGAACCCTAGGAGATGAAAATGGGCTCATCTGCTGGGTATACAGTGGACCGATTGGAATAGCTGACTCTACAAAGGCAGAAGTGTTAGCATCTCAGGGATTCGCCTAGTCGGCAAACAGGGTATTCAGAACTTCTCCATCGAAGGTGACTCAGCAAACACTAGAAAAAGGTTAGGACAACAGGAAGCTGGATTGTGGAGACTTAGTCACTTCTTAACAGAGGCAAGAGATCTATTGGCTCTTACAAATGTTTCTCTGTACTGGATTCCAAGGGAGCTAAACGCCATTGCAGATGGATTAGCAAAATTAGGTGCCACTCTGGAGTCCTTGTATTGTGACAAAACTCCTCCTGTGTAATTCTCAGGGGTCTGACCCCTGTCATGTATTTGTACACCTTGTGTACCCTTCTCTCCTTTTAATGAAAACAATTAACTTCTTTCAAAAAAAAAAAAAAAAAAGAAAAAAAAAACTATGGAAGTTTCTCCACTTCTAAAGAGAGGATTGCCTTTAAGGCTTGGATCTGGTCACAGACTGAGATTCTGGAAGGACATTTAGTGCAATAGCAGGCCTTTAGCCGAGTTATTTCCCCAGTTATACCAGCTTGCAGAGAATCAGGAGGCAATGGTGGCTGACTGCTATGAAGTGAGGGACAACAGCATTTCCTGGAGCCCTTATTTCAGAAGACAGTTCCAAGATTGGGAAATTGACCAAGTGGTTGAGCTGTTTCAGTTTCTGTCCAATCAGTTGGAAGAAGACACTTGGATTTGGAACTGGACAGCAGATGGGCTTTTTTCAGTTAAATCCTTTTCCGGAAACTTAACAACTGGAGATAGAGCTGATGTTCCTGCTGACAAAATCTGGAATCCGACACCCCCCTCTAAAGTAAATGCTTTGGTTTGGGCTGTAGTTTTGGATAGAAGTCTATCTAAAAGGAACCTGATTAGAAGAGGTATACAGATCCAAGATCTGCTGTCTGTGCAGTATGGCCAAGGAGAAGAGGAGAACAACCATATGTTCCTTCATTGCCCTGTTTTTGCAGAAATTTGGGGGCATTTTCTCTCCTCCTTGGGGATTATCTTGGGTTATGCCAAATCCTGTGATGGATCTGCTATGGTGCTGGGAGCTCCAGGGCCTGCAAAAAGTGTGTGGATGCCTGTTCCTGCAGCAGTGATTAGTACCATCTGGGCGGAAAGAAATAGAAGAATTTTCCGAAACAGTTCCAAGGATGTAGATTGCCTAATTTCTTTTGGCAAGTTAGTTTCTTGGACAGCAGCTGCTAAAGGTCTTCAGACCAGGGTGCTTGGAGCCCAGCTGGGGTCTAGAAGTCTGTTTGAGCTGTAATTTAGTTTAGGGTCTTGGACCCAGTCTGTTGCTCCTTCAGTGGGCCCCCTCTGTAATCTCTTGTTCTGTTCTAATAAATTTACCTTACCTTTTTTCAAAAGAAAAAAAAAATGTAGGTTTGTTCCAGCTGGATACATGAGGATATACTAGGGCGGGATATTTCAGCCTGTTTTTCCTGATTCTTGGAGGTTTGTTGGAGAAATTCTTTCTGCCCAAGATCTGCAATTTTGGAGATCACCAATAACCAGGAAGAATCAGAGTTCTTTGGATCAGATTAAGGTTTAGGGGCTAAACCTTTGGAGAGAAGATGGGCCGAATGGCCCATAGGCTGTTTTCTTATTTTGTTTCTTCATGTTCTTTGCTGTAATGGGCCTCAACTTGGGCCTTTTCTCTTATGTTATGTACTTTTTAATTATTTGCCCAACTAAGGGCCTCTCTGTAAATTACTGAAATTAAGTTAATGAAATAGGATTAGGGGTGTAAGAGGAGATTATGTTCAAAAATCTCTCTCTGAACCCTTATTGCCGCCACCTTCTTCTTCCTCTTCTCTCTTCTTGAATCCTGATTTCTGCTATTCTCAATCACTTTTCTGCGTCTTTTTGAACACTCCATTCATTTCAGAAGGTTGTTTTTCTTCTTGGTACCAGAGCGGGCTGTTCTTTTTCTCTTTTCTCCTCTTTCTTCCCATACACAGTGTTTATGGAGAACTGAATTGGATGAATAGTTAAAGAAATATTTTTCAGCCTAGTTGTTAGTGGTTTTTGGAGAGGAGGCTATCTTTGTCGTCCCCTTGACAGTATCAAGTGTGTTGTCCGAAACCCTAATTAACTGGAGAAATCTGCTTGTAGGCCCCATAGGGAGTTTGACCTTGGCGCTCAGTGACTGAAAGACTTCTTGTTCTTCATCTTGAAGATCGATTCAAGTTGCTTGGTGTTCTGTGAAGTCTACAAGGTGCAACTAGTTTTTTCTGTTTCTCCTGGGTTTCGGGTGTGACGCAGTTAATAGGTACGGCTGCATAGAGGTTGATTCACAACACAATATTTTTTCTCTTCATTGATTGTTATTTGAAGTTATTAGAAGTTATTTTTGAAGTGTTTTAGAAGATGGACCCTTCGGAAGTTGAAAACAAGCATGTTGCTGAATCCGGACAGGTTCCAGGAGCCTTTGTTGACTCTCTACTGGCTGTGACCATAGTCAAGCTTGATGGAACTAATTATTTGGCATGGTCACAATCAGTAAAAATTCATATCTGCAGTAGAGGCAAATGGGGTTATATCTCCGGGAGCAAGAAGGCTTCCTCGAAAGATGATCCATCCTATGAAAAATGGATGCAAGAAAATTATACTGTAATAGGATCTAACCCAATGCAACCTCAAATTAGTCAACACTATTTGTGGATGAATTCAGCAAAGGAAATATGGGACAGTGTTGCTAAAATTTAAGGCAAGGGGAGAAACCTTTGGCTGTTTATTTCTCAATACTGAAATCTCTTTGGCAAGAAATTGACTTGATGGAAACTGTAGCCTAAGAAAGCACTAATGATGCTGAAACCTACAAGGAACTAGTTGAGAGAAACATGGTGTTTGAGTTTTTGACGGGATTGAATCCTGAGTATGACATCACAAAGCAGAACATCTTATCCAAGGATAGTGTTTCGTTGTCTCAAGCCTATGCCTTGGTAAGCAGTGAAGAAAGCAAGAGACTAGTCCAGGTTCAAGGGGCTGGTCTAAATGATCACTTTGCTAACATGGGGGTGAAACCTAAGGGAATTACAGGAAATCCAGTTGGCTCAGGGAAGAAAAAAGTTATTTGTGAGTACTATAAGAAACCAAAATACACAAAAGACAATTGTTGGAAACTGCATCCGGAGTTTCTTCCCCTTCGTTTTCAAAAGAAGTCTAATAATATGAAGGCAAGAAGTGCCAATATTGCTGCTGGTCCAGATAGTGACAGATGCCTAACTGAAGAGAGGACTGCTAGTGAACAGTTAGCAGTTATAAAGGCAGAGTATGAGAAGTTTGGAAGGATGATCAGTCACCTAGAGGGTGCGGCCTCTTCTTCCAATCCTCTAGGAAATTCAACCTCTTCTGCATTTGCTCATTCAGGTGTACGGGCTTCTGCCAACCATGCAACTATCTCAGGTAATCGTAGGATCCCTTGGATTATTGATTCTGGTGCTTCTTAGCCGTGATAGAATCACCCTAGCCAATGGCTCTCTTGCTCCTATCTCTAGCAAGGGAACCATCAAAGCTACAGATTCTTTGGTACTTCCTTCTGCTCTTCATGTACCCAAACTAAATATAAATTTGTTATCTGTAAGCAGCTTAACTAATTCTTTGAACTCCTGTATAATCTTTTTTCCTTCCTACTGTGTTTTTCAGGATCTGGAGTCTCAAAAAGTGATTGGGAGTGGCCACGAGGCGAATGGAATATATATGCTGGATACTCTTGGACAGGGCCAAGGATAACCTGGGAAAGCTGCCTTTGGATCTACATCTTCAGAGTTTGTCAGTCGTGTCATGTTATGTCATTTTCATTTGGGTCATCTTTCTTTTACTTCATTGAGTCATTTATTCCCAGAACTATTTAAGGGAATTAGTTTGTCAAGTCTTCATTGTGATTCTTGTGAGTTATCAAAACATTGTAGAAGTAGTTACCCTTTGAGTAATAAAAGATCTTCTTCTCTATTCCATATTGTGCACTCTGATGTGTGAGGGCCTTACCACTTACCCTCTATGGGTGGCTACAAATATTTTATCTTGTTCATTGATGATTTTTCACGATATACTTAGATATTTTTGATGAAGTCCTGTGATGAAGTTCCCAGACTTGTGAGGTAGTTCCATGAATTTGTTCTAACCCAATTTGATACCAGAATCAAAATTTTCGTATCTAACAATGCAAAAGAATATTTTGAGAAAACCCTAACCTGTTATCCCATTGATTTGGGGGTTATTCACCAAAGTTCCTGTGTTAGGACTCTAGAACAGAATGGAGTTGCTGAAAGAAAAAACCTGCATATTGTTGAAGTTACAAGAAGTATCCTGTTTGCCTCACATGTCCCTATAAGATTTTGGGGTGATGCTGTTCTCACTGCAACCTACCTAATCAACCGTATGCCATCCAGGGTGTTGGGGCTTAAGTCTCCTTTCAGTCTTCTTCATTCGAGCAAGGACCTTTTTCTTATTCTACTCCGTGTCTTTGGCTGCACTTGTTATGTACACATTCCAAGTATCCAGAGACATAAATTTGAACTGAAGGCCCACAAGTGCATTTTCCTTGGTTATTCCCCCACACAAAAGGGTTATTGTTGTTTTGATCCAAAGACTGGAACTCGGTGTGTCTCAATGGGTGTCACCTTTGATGAGCTTTCTTCTTTTTATGATCCTTCTCAGGAGAAGCATTGTCCAAAGGGGGAGAATTTGTCATAGTTGTTTGCTCTCCCCCTTCCTATCCTAGTTGAGTCTTATTTTGAGCATCTTCCTCCTTCAAATGAGTCAAGGGAGGATCAGTCATCTCATTCTCATTCCAGTGTTCCTATTCCTCCTCCATTACCTCCTCGTCTTCTTTTTAATCCAAGGCTATACCAACGACGGAGAACTAGAAGTGAGCAGATTGTTTCCTCTACACCACATGAGCCTCTTGCACTCCCAGTCACAGAAGAGACAACAGGTATTGATACAGTCCCTTTGGAGCCATCCTTCCTAGATCTTGATGTCCCTCTTGCTATCCAAAAAGGTAAAAGGAAGTGTACTGCACATTGATACCCAGGTCTGTGTCAGAAGCTCTTACTTTGGCTATCTTTCTTATAGTTTGCTCTCTCCTTCATATTTTGGCTATCTTTCTTCTGTTGCTTCTAACCCAATACCTAGGTCTGTGTCAGAAACTCTTACTATTCTAGAATGGAGGGATGCTATGAGAACAGAAATTGATGCCCTACATAAGAATGACACTTGGGAAGTGGTTGATTTGCCTGAAGGGAAGGAACCAATAGGCTATAAGTGGGTTTTCACCATCAAATATCATGCTAATGGCACCATTGAAAGGTACAAAGTTAGGCTGGTTGCAAAAGGTTATACATAGACATATGGAATTGACTATCTAGAGACCTTTGCTCCTATTGCAAAGATGACTTCTGTGAGGGTTCTGCTATCTCTGGCTGCACATTCAGATTGGCCACTTTACTAGCTGGATGTAAAAAATGCATTTCTGAATGGAGAGTTACATGAGGAGGTCTATGTCTCTTCCTCCAAGGATGTATGACATAGATATGGAAGGGAAAATTTGCAAGCTGAAGAAATCTCTTTATGGACTTAAACAGTCCCCTAGGGTATGGTTTGAAAGGTAGAGGTGTCAATGGACCGGTTTTGGGTTGGACTTTGTTCAAATCAAAATCCATTTGGATGGATTGGACGGACCAATAAGACATATTGAATTTAGACAGACTGGATGGACCAATATGACATATTGGATTGGACTTGGTCCATCCATAATGAATTTATATTGGATTAAGCCAATATTTGGTTCATTGATAGAAGATAAAAACATAAGTGTCAATGGACCAAGTTTGAGTTGAAACCAATCTAAATTAACAGGAATTTGAATAGATTGGACAGTCTTTGGACCGGTCCAAAATGGTCCAAAATATTCATTGTACTAGATTGGACCAGGTCCATTTGTAATGGACTCACACTGGACTGGGCCGGATTGGACCAAATCCAGTTCAATTGACACCTCTATTGAAAGGTTTAGGGCTGCCCTTGTTAACTTTGGCTATGTATAGACTCAGTCTGATCATACCCTCTTTGTGAAGAGGAGAGGCTCTTTGGTAGTATATCTGATTATGTATGTTGATGATATAGTTGTGATTGGAAATGATGTATCAGGGATTAATGATCTTAAATCTTTCCTTCATACAGAGTTTGAGATCAAAGATCTGGGGGAATTGAGATATTTTCTTGGCATAGAAGTTGTTTGATCTAAGGATGGGATCCTTATCTCTCAACGAAAGTATGTACTTGACTTGCTCACTGAAACAAGGAAGATGGGTGCTAGACCAATTGCTACTCCTATTGATATGAGTCATAAACTCTCTGCCTTAGATGGAGTATTGTTGAAAGATAAGGGAGTCTTCCAGAGGTTACTTGGGAAACTGCTCTATCCGTGCATGACTCGACCAGACATTGCATATGCTGTCAGCTGTATTAGTTAGTTCATGCATGCTCCCAGGGACACTCACATGGCAGCAACAGAACAAATTCTGTGTTATTTGAAGGGTTTTCCTGGAAAGGGAATTCTATTTGCTAAGCATGGTCATATGAAACTTGAAGCCTACACAGATGCTGATTGGGCCAGAAATGTTGATGACAGAAGATCTACCTCTGGGTATTGTAGCTGGGTGGTAGGTAATATTATTTCTTGGAGAAGCAAGAAACAATCAGTTGTTGCCAGATCTTCAGCCGAAGCTGAATACAGAGCCATGGCTCATGGAGTTTCTGAGCTACTGTGGCTTCGATCCTTGATGGAGGAACTGGGTATTGAGATGATAAGCCATTGATGTTATACTGTGATAATCAGGCTGCCATGAACATTGCTCATAATCCAGTACAACATGACAGAACCAAACCTATTGAAGTTGACAGACATTTTATTCGAGAAAGAGTGGCTTCTAGAGAAGTTTGTCTACCTTTTATCTCTTTTGAAGGATAGTTAGTTGATTTCCTTACCAAGGGCATCCCCAAGGCTAAACTTCAGCATGATATTGGCAAGCTTGGCATGATTGACATCTATGCTCAGCTTGAGGGGGAGTGTAGAGAAGATGGGCTGAATGGCCCATAGATTGTTTTCTTATTTTGTTTCTTTATGTTCTTTGCTGTAATGGGCCTCAACTTGGGCCTTTTCTCTCATGTTATGTACTTTTTAATTATTTGCCCAACTAAGGGCCTCTTTGTAAGTTATTGAAATTAAGTTAAATAGGATTAGGGGTGTAAGAGGAGATTATGTTCGAAAATCTTTCTCTGAACCCTTATTGTCGCCATCTTCTTCTTCCTCTTCTCTCTTCTTGAGTCCTGATTTCTGCTATTCTCAATCACTTTTCTGCATCTTTTTGAACACTCCAATCATTTCAGAAGGCTGTTTTTCTTCTACCTTCAATTGGTACTGGCACTCAGTGGTTTCTGAGTAGAGAATAGCCTTTTTTGAGATCGACAATTTATAGGAAGTGATTGGGCTCTTCTGGAAGGAGTGGCTGAGTCTTGTTTGGTTTTCTCTATGCTGGTTCTAGGTTTCTTTTTTTTTTTTTTTTCCTGAAAACAGGCCAGTTTTAGGGTTTTGACTTATCCTAATTATTTCCACTACTTTTGATTCCTTTACTGGGTTGTTAAGGGAGTATTTCAGACCTGTAGTTTGTACTGCTGCATAGGGTCTGTTTCAGTCATCTTCTTAAGTATCAGTGAGATCTTGGTGGTGTAATTATCATGGAGACTGTAGAGGAGATGGGCTGAATGGCCCATAGACTGTCATTTCATGTTATGTTATGTTTCTCTTTGTTATGGGCCTTATTCTGGGCCCATACTTTGTAATATTATGTTTTTTGTATTTTTCTGCCCACTCAAGGGCCTCTCTGTAATTTATCAAAGATTAACACCTTAATAAAATGTTTAGAGTGTTAGAGTGAGGTTAAAGTTCGAAACTCTCACTCTCTAACACTCATTGCCGCCAGCTCTCTCTCTTCTCTTCCTCTCTTGTTTGTTTAGTTTCTGTTTTGCATCTAATCTCAAACAGTTCCATACAACAAGTGAATTGTTTTCAACTTGGTATTAGAGCGGGTCATTGCATGGCGTGTCCCTCATGTGGTTCTAGTTCAGCCAACTGCATGAGGAGGTTCTAGGGCTGAATGTTTACAGTCATTCGCCTGGTTCTTGGAGGTCATTGGAGGGTGCCCAAGTTTCTATACACTTGGAGAAGGGTTCGGTGACCAGGAAGAATCAGAGAGCAAGTTTTCCAGCCTGATTTGAAATCAGAAAAAGGGGATTTCGAAGCTAGCTCAGAGAGCAAAGTGTTCAGCCTGGTTTGAAGTTCAAACCAGAGATACTGTAAGTTGTTTTCTCAGTTCTTTGCTGAGTTATTTTGTTATTCGGGAGGACTGTTAAAGCATTCAAAGCACACCTCCATTCGGCCCACTGTTGTTGGACTGATTCTACTCAGAAATTTATGGGTTATTCTGGAAGTGTGGTTCGACTGTTATTGGACTTCCAAAACTGCTGAAAACTAATCTAAACTAAGTAGTACAAGCCTCTACTTTAGTTCAGCTACTTCTTGGACCTAGACGGAGTGTTTTTGAAGTGATTTCTACTGGGTTAACAGTGAAGTGTTGACTGTTGCATACATATTGTTTGTAAAAAGTCCTCTTAGGTACTGTGGACTTCATTTTTTGTTCTCCTTGGGAAATTATTGTTGGGAACCAAGGATACATATTGTTTGGAGGCCTGTTGATTGTTCCTTGAAGGCTGAATCAGGGTTTCTTCTCCTTGAAAGTGCTGCCACTGAACTTGGTTCTCACGGCTGTCAGATCTGAACTGAGTTTGTGTGTTGCTATGTTTGCTATTGTTTCAACCCAATCTGAGTTCTTTGAAATCAGGTCACTTTTGGAAGGCTTACCGAAACCCTAATTGAAGCTGTTACATAATGGACTTCTCAGAAATTGAGAACAAGAGCACTGCTGAATATGGACATAATTCGGGAACTACAACTGATTCCTTGTTGGCTATAACTACAGTTAAACTGGATGGAACCAATTATTTGGCCTGGTCACAATTCGTAAAAATTCATATTTGCAGTAGAGGAAAGTGGGGGTTTATCTTTGGGAGCAAGAAAGCTACCCCAGAGGAGGATCCCTCTTATGAGAAATGGGTGCAGGAGAATTACACAGTGATTGGGTGGCTTGTGAACTCAATGCAGCCACAGATTAGCCAACATTAGCTGTGGATGAACTCGGCCAAAGAAATCTGGGATAGTGTTGCAGAAACTTACTCCCAGAAGTTGAATGTTGCCAGAGCCTACAAATTGAGAAGTGATGTGAAGAATCTAAGGCAGGGGGAGAAGTCACTTGCAATATACTTCTTAACCCTGAAATCTCTATGGCAAGATGTTGATTTGATAGAGGCCGTGACATGGGATACCCTCAAGGATGCTGAAACATACAGGAAATTGGTTGAAAGGAATAGGGTCTTTGAGTTCTTGACAGGGCCGAACTCTGAATATAACATTACAAAGCAAAACATCTTGTCCAAGGAAGGTGTTTCATTGTCACAAGCATATGCTTTGGTCAGCAGTGAAGAAAGTAGGAGGCAAGTGCAGGTTCAAGGAGTCAGTATCAATGATCATTTTTGCAAATATGAGAATTAAACCCAAAGGGGTTACAGGAGCTCACAGTGGCATAGGAAAGAAGGAGGTGGTGTGTGAATATTGTAAGAAGCCGAAACACACAAAGGACAAGTGCTGGAAATTGCATCCCAATCTTGTTCCTATCAGATTCCAGAAGAAGAACGATAGTAGAAAGACAGAAAGTGCACATGCAGCCACAAGCACAGATACAGAGGTTGAGTCTACCAGTGCACAGTTGGCAGCCATGAAAGCTGAATATGAGAAGTTTGGAAAGATGATCAACCAGCTTAAAGGTGTAACTTCATCATCCAACCTTTCTGGAAGTCCAGCCACCACCGCATTTGCTCACTTAGGTATAAGGGCTTCTGCTAACCATGCATCCACCTCAGGTAATCTCAAAACCCCATGGATCATAGACTTAGGTGTTTCTGATCACATCACCAACCTTTCCACTTTGTTTGTTTCATATGATTTACTTCCTGGTCATGACAAAATCACCTTAGCTGATGGTTCTCTTGCCCCTATTTCTAGCAAGGGAACTGTCAAGGCTACAAACTCCTTACTCTTATCTTCCACTCTTCATGTACCTAAATTAAATACCAACTTATTATCTGTAAGTAGTTTGACCAAGTCATTGAATTGTTGTTTAAACTTTTTCCCTTCTCACTGTGTGTTTTAGGACCTGAAATCTCAGAAGGTGATTGGGAGTGGCCATGAAGCGAATGAAATATACTTGCTCGACACCCCTGGCCAATGCTTTGATCAGCCCAAGAATGTTGCTTTTGGTTCTACTTTTCCAGAGTCTATCAGTCAAATTATGTTGAGTCATTGTCGGTTGGGTTATTTACCTTTTTTCTGCTTTAAGTCATTTGTTCCCAAACTGTTTAAGGGAGTCAGTGTGTCAAGTCTCAATTGTGAGTCCTATCAGTTGTCAAAGCATTGTAGAAAAAATTATCCTGTGAGCAATAAAAGATCCTCTTTTCCTTTTCATATTGTGCACTCTAATGTGTGGGGGCCTTACCACTTATCCTCTATGGGGGGTTACAGATATTTTATCTTGTTTATTGATGACTTTTCTAGATTCACTTGGATATACTTAATGAAATCCCGGGATGAAGTCCCAAGACTTGTGAGGCAATTTCATGAGTGTTAGCGTAGGGGAATTTCTGTCTTTATACATTGGTCGATGTTGCTGATCTGTAATGTTGTGTTGAAACATGTGCTCTTAACTTAAGTAAGGGCACATAGGTCTTTTCAGTTATGTTCTAATAATAATATAAATACTTACTGGCCGACTGGGAGAAGTCAAGTTGACTCTTTCAGTTCGAACCAGAATTCTCTCTTTTCTCTTTCTCTCTTTCTCTCTTTTTTTATCACTTTTTCTTCTTCTATATAACTGAACTCAGTCAGGCCGAACTCTAAGGCAGACCTGAATTATAACATGGTATCAGAGCTAGGTTAAATCTGCCTAGATTTCTGCTTGCCTAGGTTTCATTCTCTATGCACCCTATCTAGGGTTTTCCTCTTTTTTTCTGTGTTCAATTGGAGATAAGGGAAAGGGCTGAAAAGGAGTGATCACCCTCTTCCCTTGGGGGTCTCTATGCCTCCAGTCAGGTCATATGTGGTCGGTTGCTGTGATTTTTGAGATCGTCCTCTCCTAGTAGAGGAAGAATAGAGGGCCGAACTGTGTGTGGCTGTTGTGTGTGAAGCGGCTGTTGTGTGTGGACTGCTCTCCTGCTCGCATGGGTGTTACTTCAGCGACAAGGTAAGAGATTCAGTGCATGATATTTGTTATGGATTAAATAGGTGTGTTTCAGACCATTTGCTAGGGTTTCGGCTAGTAAGTGCTAGGGTTTATGCTGGTTTCTTTGTGCATTTTGAAGGAAGAAATATGATCATATAGTGGTGAGATTTCAGGTAGTTGTAGGAGTAGGGTTTGTGGTGTGAGCACATTTTTTAGCAACAAGTGCTGAAATCAGTGTGACGGGTGTGATTTAGGGTTTGTGGTGTAAAGAGCACACATTCCAGCAACAATTAGTGCTGTAATCAGTGTGACAGGTGTGACCTAGTGGTGTGTAGTGTGCAGATCTCAGTGATAATAGAATTCAGCAAGTGTGCAGAATTGGTGATAACATAATGGGAGACAATAATGATTATAAACCTAGTGTGATGGTGCCTAAAGACTACCTGAATGTTCAGATGACCTCCATTAAGTTAAATGGAGAGAATTATGTGCCTTGGGCTAAATCCGTTGAAGTCTTTCTAAAGGCAAAGAAGAAGGTAAAACACATCAGAGAGGAGAAACCCTCCTCTGACTCTCACGAGTATGAAGACTGGGAGCAAGAGGACGCTCAGATCATCACATGGTTGTAGAACAGTATGGAACCCAGGATTAGTGTGAACTTCATGTTCCTTTATACTGCCAAAGATGTGTGGGACCATGCGAAGAAATTGTATTCGGGGCAGGACAATACTACCAGAGTTTATCAGCTTTATCAAGAGTACTTTAATCTGCAACAGGGCAATCAGAGTCTTGAGGAGTACTATGCCAACATGAGGAACATACATAATGAGTTGAATGTCTATCATCCTCACTTCTGATGTCAAGATTCAGCAACAACAGAGAGAGCAACTCGATGTGACTAGATTTTTGGTGGGACTAAAGTCTGAATATGAACCAGTACGGGCTCAGATATTAGGGGGATCAGCTCTTCCGTCCCTAGAAGAGGTATTTGCTCAACTTCGGAGGATTTCTATCGGATCTACTGAGAACTCTAATATCTCAGATAGATCTGCCTTTGCTGCATTGAGAGGCCGTGGTGGTAGAGGTGGAGCTCGGGGAGCTCAGTCTGGCCATGGTGTTGGTAGTGGTTCTGCATATGGCCGAAGTGGCAATGGTGGGTCTACTTATAATCGTGGTGGTGGTCATACTGGGAGCAGAGATTCAGGGGGAGCCTGTGGTAGAGGACGTAGCTCAGGCCCGAGGAAGTGCACTCATTGTGGTATGGATGGACATACCATCAACTATTGTTATGATTTACATGGTCCTCCCTCAACCTGGGCCAATCATGCCGCGACCAGTGACTCAAGTTCCAGCTTTAGACAGGAGAATCATTCATCTGACCAGTTGCCTCCTACATCCACAGATGGTCCCATGAAGGAGATGGTGAGTGTTCCCCGTGATGAATATGAGAGGTTTATCCAATCACAACAGAACACGACGACTTTTGCTCACTCAGGTATGGCTTGTCTGGCATCTACTCCCAATCCCTAGATCATTGACTCTGGAGCCTCCGATCACATGGCTGGAACTCCAGTTGTGTTTTCCTCCTTATCTCATTGCTCAACATCACAATCTGTCACCCTTGCTAATGGTTCCACATCCTCAATTTGTGGTGTTGGTAATGTTGACCTAGATCCTGTATCCCTCTCATCAGTTCTGTATGTTCCTAAATTGCCTTTTAACCTTATGTCTGTTAGTAAGCTGACCAAATCACTTAATTGCTCCATTACCTTTTATCCTTCTATGTGTGTCTTTCAGGATCTCAAGACGGGGATGAATATTGGTGGAGGGCATGAAGCAGGTGGACTGTATTATCTTGACGGTGGTGGTGGTAGAACTTCAACAGCTCTCCAGTCATCTCTTTCTCCTCTCCAGTGGCACTGCCGATTTGTCATCCGTCGCTCAAAGTCTTGAAGTCCTTGGTTCCATCCTTGAGTCAGCTTTCTGTTTTGGATTGTGAGTTGTCAGTTTGGGAAACACCATCGCGTTCCCTTTAGTTCTAGGGTTGATAACCGTGTGTCGAGTCCTTTTTCTTTAATTCATTCAGATGTTTGGGGTCCTTATAAAGTAATGTCATATAATGGATACAAATATTTTGTCATTTTTGTGGATGATTTTTCAAGGATGACGTGGCTCTATTTAATGAAAGAAAGAAGTGAATTGTTTACCATTTTTCAAAAATTTTATGCTGAAATTCGTAACCAATTTGGTACCCACATCAAAGTTTTTCGTTCTGATAATGGCCGCGAATATTTATCCTCATCATTTCAGGAATACCTAGACCAACACGGCATTATACATCAGACCTCGTGTACCTACACCCCACAACAAAACGGGGTGGTTGAGAGAAATAATCGCCATCTCCTTGAAACAACAAGATCCCTAATGCATCACATGCATGTTCCCAAACCTTTTTGGAGTGATGCAGTGCTTACCTCTTGTTTTCTGATTAATCGGATGCCCACGTTCATCCTTGATGGTTAGTCTCCGTTTCAGGTCTTGTTTCTCACTTTGTCTCCGTTCCCTCTTACGCCGAGAGTTTTTGGGTGTGTCTGTTTTGTCTATAATCTGGGTCCCGGGAACGACAAGTTTGATGCCCGTTCTCTCAAGTGCATCTTCCTTGGCTATTCTCGGACCCAGAAAGGGTATAGGTGTTACCATCCCGGTTCTCGACGGTCCTTTGTGTGTGCTGATGTCTGTTTCTTTGAGTCTACTCCGTTCTTTTTGGGGTCTGGTGATGCTTCTTCCTCCTCATCACCTCCTCCTCTTCCACTTCCTGTTGTCGATCCTCCTCCCTTTGTTCTAGTCGTGACCAAATCCTTGCCTCCGGTGCCACCACCTGTTGAACGCCCACCTATCCGTCATGTGTATACACATCGCCCACGTGCACCAGCTACTACTCCTCCGGCTACATCTCCGTCGACGGATCCGACACCAGACCCCCACTTAGCATCTGAGATTGATCTACCCATTGCTTTGCGGAAAGGTAAATGTACTTGCACCCTTCATCCCATTTCTAATTATGTTTCTCTTACTCACCTTTCCGCTTCCCATCACCAGTTTGTTACCTTGTTATCATCAGTTATTGTTCCTAAGGATGTCTAGGAAGCCCTTGCCTCTCCAGGGTGGTGCCATGCCATGGAAGAAGAACTCTCAGCCCTTCATCATAATCATACTTGGGACCTCACTGCTCTTCCTCCTGGGAAGCAAGCTGTTGGTTGTAAGTGGGTTTATACGGTTAAGTATCTGCCTGATGGTAGTGTTGAACGCTTGTGCGATTAGTTGCAAAAGGGTACTCCCAAACCTATGGCATTGACTATACAGAGACCTTCTCACCGGTTGCCAAGATAGGGTCAGTTCGTGTTGTGATCTCTCTTGCAGCCATGTATGAGTGGCCACTATATCAGCTTGATATCAAGAATGCCTTTTTGCATGGTGACTTACTCAAGGAGGTCTACATGGAGCAACCTCCAGGGTTTGTTGCTCAGGGGGAGGATGGTAAGGTGTGCAGACTAAGGAAGGCTATATATGGGCTTAAACAGTCTCCTCGAGCATGGTTTGGTAGGTTCAGTGAGGTGGTAAAGAAGTTTGGCATGAAACAGTGCAAAGTTGACCATTCTGTATTTAGTCATGACTCTTCGGGAGGAAAAATACTGTTGGTGGTGTTGTAGATGATATTGTTATTACTGGGAATGATAATATTGGTATTGACAGGCTGAAGACTTATCTGTAGGATCACTTTCAGACAAAGGATCTGGGTAAACTGAAATACTTCTTGGGGATAGAGGTAGCGAGATCCAAGTATGGGATTAACCTATGCCAGAGGAAGTATGTGCTTGATTTGCTGGAAGAAACATGCTTGTTGGGTGCCAAACCAGCTGAAACACCCATGGACACAAATACCAAGCTAAGCAGTGATATGGGTGAAGTGTTTGAAGACCCTGGCAGATACCGACGAGTTGTGGGCAAACTGAACTACCTAACCATTACCAGACCAGACATCTCATTTGCAGTTAGTGTGGTAAGCCAGTTCATGCAAAAACCTCTGATTTCTCATTGGAATGCGGTTCTGAGAATTGTGAAGTATCTAAAAGGGGCCCCGGGTCGCGGTCTGATATACAAGAGTGGGGGAAAACTTGAAATAGAAGGGTATTCTGATGCTGATTGGGCCGGTTCTATGTCTAATAGGCGGTCTACTACAGACTATTGCACGTTTCTGGGAGGTAACCTGGTGACATGGAAAAGTAAGAAGCAGACGGTTGTGGCAAGAAGCAGTGGAGAAGCAGAATATAGGGCTATGGCGCATACCGCTTGTGAATTAGTGTGGCTAAGGAACGTTGTATAGGAAGTAGGGTACAACATTAACACTTCAATGAAGCTCTATTGTGATAATCAGGCTGCAGTTCATATCTCCTCTAATCCAGTGTTTCATGAAAGAACCAAGCACATTGAGGTTGACTGTCACTTTGTGAGGGAGAAGGTGCTGAATGGAGAGCTAGACACTACACATGTTAATACAGGAAATCGGTGGGCTGACTTATTTACAAAAGGCTTGAGTCGGGGAAGAGTGGGCTACATATGTAACAAGCTAGGAGTATATGATATATACTCACCAGCTTGAGGGGGAGTGTTAGCGTAGGGGTACTTCTGTCTTTATACCTTGATCGATGTTGCTGATCTGTAATGTTGTGTTGAAACATGTGCTCTTAACTTAAGTAAGGGCACATAGGTCTTTTCAGTTATGTTTTAATAATAATATAAATACTTACTGGCCGACTGGGAGAAGTCAAGTTGACTCTTTTAGTTCGAACCAGAATTCTCTCTTTCTCTCTTTCTCTCTTTCTTTATCACTTTTTCTTCTTCTACATAACTGAACTTAATCAGGCCGAACTCTAAGGCAGACCTGAATTATAACAATGAGCTTGTTTTAACTCAATTTGATACCAGAGTAAAGGTTTTCAGATCTGATAATGCAAAAGAGTATTTTGAGAAGAGTTTATCCTTTTATCTCTCTGACATGGGGGTTATTCATCAAAGCTCCTGTGTTAGAACCTCTGAACAAAATGGAGTTGTTGAGAGGAAAAATAGACATATTGTTGAAGTTGCAAGGAGCCTTTTGTTTGCCTCACATGTTCCCACAAGATTTTGGGGTGATGCTGTACTTACTGCTACCTATCTCATAAACCGTATGCCATCCGGGGTTTTAGGGTTTAAATCCCCCTTCTGTCTTCTTCATCTAGACAAGGATCTCTTCCCAATTCCTCTTCGTGTGTTTGGCTGTTCCTGCTATGTTCACATTCCAAGTGTGCAGAGACATAAGTTTGAACCGAAAGCCCACAAATGTATCTTCCTTGGTTACTCCCCCACACAAAAGGGTTATTGTTGTTTTGATCCAAAGGCTGGCACCCGACATGTTTCTATGGATGTTACCTTTGATGAACTTTCTCCTTTTTATGGTTCCTCTCAGGAAAGACATTGTTCACAGGGGGAGAGTCTGTCACAAGTTTTTGCTCTTCCTCTTCCTGTCCCAGTTGGGCCTCTTGACAAACCTGTATCCTCACCAAATGAATCAAAGGAGGATCAATCACTTCATACCTCTTGTCCTAGTGCCCCTATTTCTTTACCTCCTTGTCCTACCCATAATCCCAAAGTGTATCAAAGGCAGAGATCCAGGAATGAGCAAGTAGTTTCCCTTACAACAGATGAGGCTCATACATTCCCAATCACAGATGGGATAACAGGTACTGCTTCAGCTCCTTTGGAGTCGTCCTTCCCAGACCTTGATGTCCTCATTGCTGTTAGGAAAGGGAAGCGGAAGTGTACTGCACACTGCATTTCCAAACACCTTTCTTATGACATGCTTTCTCCTTCATACTTTGCCTACCTCTCTTCTGTTGCTTTTAACCCCATTCCTAGGTCTGTCTCAGAAGCTCTTGGGATTCCAGAATGGAGAGATGCCATGAAGACTGAAATGGATGCTCTACATGCAAATGGTACTTGGGAAGTGGTGGATTTGCCTGAAGGGAAAGATCCAGTTGGGTGCAAGTGGGTCTTTACCATTAAATACAAGGCTGATGGAACTATTGAGAGGTACAAGGCCAGACTTGTTGCAAAAGGCTACACATAGACATATGGGATTGACTACCTGGAGACTTTTGCCCCTGTTGCCAAGATGACATCTGTGAGGGTTCTTTTATCTCTGGCAGTTCACTTTGATTGGCCTCTCTATTAGTTAGATGTAAAGAATGCTTTTTTGAAGGGTGACTTACATGAGGAGGTCTACATGTGTCTTCCTCCAGGAATGTATGGGAAAGATATGCAAAGAAAGGCATGTAAATTGAAGAAATCACTTTATGGTCTCAAACAATCACCTAGAGCCTGGTTTGAGAGATTGAGCTGCATTTGTTAAATTCGGCTATGTTCAGACACAGTCAGATCATACTCTGTTTGTAAAGAAAAGTGGATCTCTAGCAGTGTATCTCATTGTGTATATTGATGACATTATAGTGACTGGTGATGATGCCTCAGACATTCTGGCTCTTGAGTCTTTCCTCCGTACAGAATTTGAGATTAAGGATCTGGGGGAGTTGAGATACTTCCTTGGCATAGAAGTTGCCAGATCCAAGGATGGGATTCTTATTTCCCAAAGGAAATATGTCCTTGATTTGTTGTCTGAAACTGGAAAACTGGGTGCAAGACCAACTGCAACTCCCATTGATATGAGTCACAAACTTTCAGCTTCGGATGGAACTTTGTTGGAAGACAAAGGGGTCTTTCAGAGACTTCTTGGGAAGCTTCTGTATCTGTGCATGACTAGGCCAGATATTGCATATGCTGTCAGTTGCATTAGCCAGTTCATGCATGCTCCTAGAGATACTCATATGGCAGTAGCAGAACGGATTTTGTGCTATCTGAAAGGCTCTCCAAGAAAAGGAATTTCTATTTACCAAGCATGGTCATCTGAAACTTGAAGCCTATACTGATGCTGATTGGGCTGGATATATTGATGAAAGAAGATCTACTTCAGGGTATTGCAGTCTGGTGGCTGGTAATGTTGTCTCTTGGAGGAGTAAGAAACAATCTGTTGTGGCCCGATCCTCCGCAGAAGCAGAGTATAGAGCCATGGCACATGGAGTCTCAGAATTTTTGTGGCTAAGGTCCTTAATGGAAGAACTTGGGATTGATCATGACAAACCCATGATGTTGTACTGTGATAATCAGGCTGCCATCAACATTGCTCACAACCCGATACAACATGATCGAACCAAACATATTGAGGTTGATCGACACTTTATTCGAGAAAGAGTCTCCTCCGGTGAAGTGTGTCTTCCATTCATTACTTTTGAAGGACAATTGGCAGATTTTCTCACCAAGGGCATTTCCAAGGCAAGGCTTCAACATGACACTGGCAAGCTGGGCATGATTAACATCTATGCTCAGCTTGAGGGGGAGTGTAGAGGAGATGGGCCAAATGGCCCATAGACTGTCATTTCATGTTATGTTATGTTTCTCTTTGTTATGGGCCTTATTCTGGGCCCATACTCTGTAATGTTCTGTTTTTTGTATTTTTCTGCCCACTCAAGGGCCTCTCTGTAATTTATCAAAGATTAACACCTTAATAAAATGTTTAGAGTGTTAGAGTGAGGTTAAAGTTCGAAACTCTCACTCTCTAACACTCATTGCCGCCAGCTCTCTCTCTTCTCTTCCTCTCTTGTTTGTTTAGTTTCTGTTTTGCATCTAATCTCAAACAGTTCCATACATCAAGTGAACTATTTTCAACTGAGACAGTTGGAAAGGAACCAAAATCCTTTGGAGAAGGATCTATGGGGTCTGGGAGTATGTAAGATAACACCTTTTAGATTACTACCATTAAATTTGATGGAACAAATTATTTGGAATGGGCCCAATCGGCTATGATGGCTATTGGAGGATGGGAGAAGCTTGGATATGTAATTGGAGACATTAAGCAACCAGCAAAGGAAAACCCAACTTATGCTAAATGGGTTCAGGAAAACTATCTAGTGATGACTTGGCTGTGCAACTCTATGCAGCCACACATCAGTAGAAATTACTTATGGGTGACGACTGCTAAGGAAACCTACTCACAGCCCCTGAATGTTACTAGGGCATATGATCTGAAAAGTGAAGTGAATAACTTTAAACAGGGGGAGAAACCTGTATTGGTTTACTTCTCTACCTCGAAATCTCTCTAGCATGAGATTGATCATTTGGAGACCATTGAATGGGAAAGCCAAAAGGATGCAGCAACATGTAGGAAGTTGGTTGAAAGAAACAGGGTGTTTGAATTTCTTGCTGGACTGAATTCAGATGGAGGTAATCTGGTTTCATGGAAGAGTAATGCTCAGTTTGGGAGTACAAATACAAATTTGTAGAGTGTAAAACCTTGTATTTTGTATTATTTTGTATGTATTTGCACTGTACATATTTGTATTTGTACTACTACCAAACTGAGCTTAAGAAACAATCAGTTGTAGCAAGGTCAAGTGCAAAAGCTGAATACAGAGCTATGGTACATGGCGTTTCAAAGCTCCTCTGGGTCTAGTCCATGTTAAGAGATATCGGAATAAAGGCAGAAGAACCTATGATGATTTACTATGATAATCAAACTGCAATTAGCATTTCCCATAACCCAAGTTTGCATGATAGGACGAAGTGTGCGTACCATATGTTGCATCTGACTTACAGCTAGTTGATGTTCTCACAAAAGGTGTTGCAAGAAACAAGCTTGAGCATGATCTATGCAAGTTTGGAATGTGTGACATCTATTCCAACTTGATTGAGAACTGTTGAGATTGGGCTGATAACACTTATTTCTTGTTCATAATGTTTAGTTAGAGTTATTGGCCCACAGCTCATTAGTTTATGTTTTGTTAAGGGTGTTTTTTATGTGCTTTTAGTCGTAGCCGACTTACTAAGGGTATACTTGTCATTGTATTCCTTTTTTTAGATGAGTATATAAGCTAATGAAAGGGGTGGCCAGATCTGATTTTGGCTTTTCTCACATTCTTTTCTATTTCTCTCTTCTTCTCTTCTCTGCAGATTTTTCTTTTCTCTTACTTTTCTTTCATAGGTTACAAATCAGATTGGAGTTTTGCAGTTTCTACTATGGGATTCATCAACGGACAGGTTAAGGAACTGAAGATGGAAGACCCTACCTATGGGAGTTGGACTGAGAAAAATGCCTTAGTTATGTCATAGCTTCTGTCCTCTATGACTTCAATGATTGCTAGGATAGTTCAGCACTATCCTACAACCCATCAAATTTGGCAGAGGCTATCTAATACTTATGGACAATGAAAGAATAATGGAAGGGTTTATAGGTTGACACAAGACATTGCAGTTTTGAATCAAGGAAATTTATCAGTTGCTACTTACTTTGCTACCCTCAAAAGGCTCTGGGAAGAACTTGATCATCATCTCATCATTGATTGAAAAAATCTGAAGATAGGAAATGTATCAAAAACAAATTGAAGGAAGGGTGTTTAAATTTCTTGTCAGATTAGACTTCAAATGATGGAGACAAGAAAAATTTGAAGTGTTCTCACTATGGTGGGAGAAACACACTGAGGATACATGTTGGACTCTGCACCCCCATCTAAAACCAGCAGCTCTACAGAAGGATAGGAAGCCAAGTGAAGGGCCGAGAGTCCTTGGGCATGTAGCAAGCTCAAATATGATGGATGGAATGCATAAAATTGGAACCACTAGTGTTTCATCTGGTATGGGACAAACCACTACTACTTCAAATAGCTTCCCCGAGTTCATAGATAAGTAGGTAGACAACCTCAATCAAGCTATGGCTCAGTTGAAAAAATCCTCTATTGCTTCCTCCTATTTTGCCAAGACAGATGCCTCTGCACTTGGTGCTATTCAGTCTTGTTCCCTAAACTCATGGGTCATTGACTCATGAACTTCTGAACACGTGGCCAACAATTCTTCTTTATTTTCATCTTATCATCTAATTTTTGAACAAAACAAAGTAAGGGTTGCTGATGTCTCTCTATTGTTCATGGGAAAGGGGATATCCAACTTGGAAAAGCTCTTTCTCTCAACTCTACCTTGCATGTTCCTAATTTTGCTGCCAACTTGCTTTTGGTTTCTAGAATAACAAAAACTTTGGATTGTATTGTCACCTATTCCACTCATTGTGTTTTCCAGGATCAGTTGGCAAAACAAATGATTGGGAGTGGTCGTGAGTTTGGAGGTTTCTACTATCTCAATGAAGAAATAAGTTCAGCTCTCGAGGCATTGTCTACTAATATTAGTGAATGCAAGGAGTCTAGTACTTTGTTCTATCCTTGACATGCCAGATTGAGGTCCTTCATTGTAATTTGTGTCAAATGTCTAAACATTGTAAAACAAACTATTCAAGTTCTAGTAATGTAGTCAATGCTCCTTTTGATTTAATTCATTCAGATGTCTGGGGTCCTTCACTCATTACTTCCATGGATGGATGAGAGGGGGAGAAAAAAATTTGTCTCAAAATGGGTAGTTGAGGGAGTTACTTTAAACCAACATAGTCAGATTGTCATGGATTTTGTGCATTACTTCAAATCAATATTTAGGAGTCCCTTCGCTGAAAGGAATGTGGATAGATGGTTTGGATTGGGCAAACTTTTCGGAGGCTTCCAAAAGTTGGTTGAAAAGAGAGTGATTTGGAAGAAACCAAGGAAGCTGTGTTCTCAATGGTTAGATCCGAAGCACATGGTCCGGTGGTTTTACGATGGCTTTCTATCAGGGTTGTTGGGATTTGCTGAAAGTTTTTTAGTGAATTCTTTGAGAGAGGAGTGATTAACCCGGGGCTCAATTCTACCTTTATAGCTTTAATCCCAAAAAATCTGAAGCCTTTCATCCAAAATATTTTAGGCTGATTAGTTTGATCAAATTTTTGTGTAAAATAATTGCTAAGGTGCTTTCAAGAAGGATCAAAGTTGTTCTCCCTTCCTTAATTTCTCCTTGCCAAGGGGCTTTTGTTGAAGCCTTGAAGGCAAGCAAATTGTTTACCAAATCTTGATTGCCAATGAAGCTAATGAAGATTTGAAGAGATATGGGAGAAAAGGTTTGGTGTGTAAATTGGACTTGGAAAAGACTTATGACTTGGTAGATTGGGTTTTTACGTTGGAGGTTCTAGAAAACTTTGGATTTGGTGATAGATGGTGTAAACGGATACCAAAATGTGTCAGGACTTTTCATTATTTTGGTTAATGGAACTATGGTGGATCATTTCTAGGTATTTAGGGGATTAAGACAAGGGGACTCCCTTCCTTCTTATTCACATTAATAGCAGATGTGCTTAGAAGATTGATTTCTTGTGCTGATTCTAGAAACTTGTTGAAGGGTTGGATGGTAGGTAGAAAGGAGGTTCCAATTACCCACTTGCAATCTGTTGATGATACCATTGTTTTTTGTGATGGTGGTAATCCTAGATGGGTGCAAAATTTGAGGATGGTTGTACTTATCCTTGAAAAGATGTCAAACCTGAAAATTAATTGGAATAAAAGTTTTGTGGGCATCAATATGGAGAGAGAAATTGCAGAAAGGGCCAAAACTTTGGGGTGTAAGGTTGCTCAATGGTTGATGAACTATTTGGGTTTGCCTTTGGGGGATAATCCAAGAGGCAACCATTTCTCACCCTAATCAGTTCCACACTAGCAATTTTGTTGGTGTATCCAAGAGGCAACAATTTCTGGTATTCGGTAATTGAGAGGTTTACTAAAAAATTGGCCACATGGAAAAGAAGTATTTGTCCTTGGGGGGTAGAATCACCCTAATCAAATCCACACTAGCAAATTTGTCAGTGTACTTTCTTTCAGTTTTCAGGATTCCAGTGGGGGTTATTAAGAGGTTAGGAAAAATGATGAAGGATATTTTGTGGGATCCAAGGGAGAAGGAGGACCATAGAGTCAGATGGGATGTAGTAAGAAGCAAAAGGTTTGGAGGGTTAGGTTTGGGGAGTATTCAGGAAAGGAATGTGGCTTTGCTAGCTAAATGGCTTTGGAGGTTGTCAGTTGATAGGGATAAGTTGTGGGTAAAGGTAATTCTAAGTATCCATGGGCTTGCAGCTGATGGTTGGGATGCTAGAGTTTCGGCAAGGGCTATAAGAGCTTCTCCCTGGAAGTCTATCCATGCAATCCTTCCTCTCTTCTTGCCACATATCAGGTATAATCTTTGTTTTGGTAGTCTTGTAAAGTTTTTGGAACATGTTTGGTTGGGCACCTCACTATTAAAAGAACAATTCCCTTCCCTTTATGCAATTTCCAATTGGAAGAATGAATTGCTTCTTTTGTGGCTCCTTCCAATTCTAACTCAGGGCTTGATTGGGGTTTGAGGTTTAGAAGAGGTTTGTGTGATTGCGAATTGGACGACACTTTTTCTTTGATCCAAAGTCTTGAAGGGGTGTTTTAGAACCCTTTAAGATGTGGTTGTTGAAATTGGATTCTTTTCCCGTTGGGTTCATTCACGTGTGCCTCTTTCTTTGTGTCCTTAACCCAACCAAGTGATAGTTTGGGCATATCTTTTCTGGTAAAAGAGGTATGGAGTAAGACAATTAAACTTAGGATTAGAGGCTTTTGCTAGTAAGCGTTTCTGGAAAGAATTAATACTTATTTGCTTTAAAAGAAAAGACCTAATTGGTGCTTATCCCCTCACTAGTATCCCATCTGTAAGGCTAATGGTGAATCTTCCCATCACTCATTGATCGCTTGCCCTCTGTATCATTAATTTGGGAATGCTTTTTCTCCTTGTTTGGGTGTAGGTGGAACTCTCTGCCAAATGTAAAAGCTTTTTTAGTCCAACCTTTGTTAGCTAGAGGACGAAGAGGGGAAAACTTTTGTGGAGATACATGAGAGCAGAAGTCTGTTGGACTATTTGGGAAGAAAGGAAGCTGAGAACAATTGCAGAAGAAAAAAAGAAAGGAGTAGGAATGCCCTTATTGAAGCCATCGCCATTAGAGTGTTACATTGGGTGAAAACCCTAAGATTGTTTGAGGATGTGTCTGTGAAAAACCCTTTGCCACCAGCCTTGCCTTATACCTTTCAATAGACCCATCAACACGATGCTTTACTGTAAACGCCCACTTACAACCAACATAGTTCTTTCCCTTTGGAAGATCAACAAGGTCCCATGTGTGGTTTTTATGGAGGGCATGAATTTCCTCACACATAGCATTTCCCCATTCAGGTAATTGCAAGGCCTATGTAACACACACTTAGGGATAGACACTACAAACAACAGAAATGAAGGCACGGTAATAAAGCAGGCAATAGTATGCTTGATACAAGCCCTCACACTCTTATGAAGGGCAATAGGAAGGTCAACATCACGAGGAGAAGGTTCAAAGATGCCTGAAGGATCACAAAATGAGATTTGCCTCATGAGAGTCTGAAGACAACAGCTGCTAGCTGATTTTACACTTGAATTCAGTGGCTGATCTAATGACAGACCTTTGTAATGCTGCCAAGTATAATGAGAAAAAGTATGACAAGGCGGCGGAGGCATTGGAGACTGCTGTTGACATGGGGAAGGCTGGGATTGGGACTGCAAGGGAGTAGGAGCACGGGAAGGAAAAGAAAGAATGTCTCACCTCACCACCACTCTCCCTTGAGGTGAGGCAACAAAGAAAGGATGCGACTCAAAGAAAGAAACATCCATGGAGATGTATACCTAGTGAGACACAGGGTCAAAGCACTTATATCCCTTGTAAGTAGAAGGGTAACCAAGAAACACGCAAGGAATTGCATGGGGGTCCAACTTACTGGATGAGGGAGAAAGGTTTTGGACAAAACATTAACACCCAAACATGCAGAGGGGATGGAAAACAGAGGAGATGAAGGGGAAAGTAACTGATGTGGAGCCCGCGAGTGTAATAATCTCGACGGCATGCAATTAATTAGGTAAGCCACAGTGACAACTACATCAACCCAAAATCGCTTTGGAACATTCATATGGATTAACAAACCATAAGCCACTTCAAACAAATGCTTGTTCCTTCTTTCAACCACACCATTTTGTTGTGTTTTTTGGCAAGAGCCATGATGTAGTATACCATTATCCAAAACATAGGCATTGATATCCTTATAAAAGTATTCTTTGGCATTGTCTGAGTGAATAATTTGAGTACGAACATGAAACTGAGTATACACCATATGATGAAAATTCTTTATAATGTTAGGAACTTCATCACTAGAACACATTAGCATCAGTAATCATCAATAAAACTGATAAAATACCGACACCCACCTTTAGCTACAATAGAACAAGGGCCCCATACATCAGAATGCACAATATGGAATGGAAAATCAGCTCTTTTATTAATAGGAGGATATGAGCTCCTATAGTGTTTGCTTAACTGACAAGTAGCACATTCTAATGACGACAAAGACACTGACTTGAACAAAGGACAAATGACCCAAATGACAATGCCAGAGATAAATTTGGTCTTTGTTACATTGACTCTTATGCAAGCTAGACTGACTCAAGTCACTCCACAAACTGGTGCTCTTAGAAGAATCAGAGATCGCTAAATCCAAAATGTAGAGCCCATCTGTCATGCAATCTCTACCAATCATTCTCATCAAAGTCAAATCTGGAAATACACAAGAGTTAAGGAAGAAGGTTATAGAGCAATTTAAAGGTTTAGTAATGCAATTAATAGATAAGAGATTAATAGGAATCTTTGGAACATGGTAAACA
The DNA here is from genome assembly GCF_056320005.1 of Nelumbo lutea. NCBI lineage: Eukaryota > Viridiplantae > Streptophyta > Magnoliopsida > Proteales > Nelumbonaceae > Nelumbo > Nelumbo lutea. Next base: position 16,665,638 of record NC_142687.1, read on the forward strand.
TTACAAAGGGTTAGGCCAACTAGAAGAGAGACAACTCCCTGTCCAGTAATAGAATAACAAGAGCCATCAGCAAGTTTAACTTTATCTTTTCCAGACAAAATATGATAAGAAGAGAAAAGTGAAGACTTACCGGTCATATGGTTTGTAGCACCTGAATTAATGATCTGGGAAGACTGAGAAGGAACTGGGCAAACATTGAAAGCATTGGATTGGTTACTTGAATTTGCTGAACACGAGCAGTGTTGCTCTGACTAGACTGTTGACTATCATGGCTAGTTGTGGAAGAAGCAACATTAGCTGCATTAGGTCCTTTGTTCTGCTTCCCTTGAAACTTCTTAGGTTTACCAACCAAATCCCAACAAAACTCCTTTGTGTGTCTAGATCTCTTACAATGAGTACACTAAAACTTGTCTTTGTCACTTCCTCCCTTCTTTTGTACCTCACTCTTCTTGCTGTCCCCCTTAGACAATAAAGCCACTTGCTCCCCTTCAGGAGGATTCATGTCAGCCCTCCTAGTTTCCTCAGATTGTACCAAAGAAAACACTTCCTCAAGTCTTGGAAGCCCCTTACCACCCAAAATCTGAACTCTAATAGGTTCATAAACAAAATTCAGGCCTGCTAAGAAAGCAAACACCTTTTCTTGAGAGATCAATTTCTTGCAAGCAGAAGCATCCTCTTCACTCTTCCAATCTATAGACTTGTAGTGGTCTAGCTCTTTCCAGATGGAAGTGAGGGAAGAATAATAGGCTGCAAGAGATTTCTCTCCTTGTTTCAACGCAACTGACTCCACTTGAAGTTAGTAGATCCGAGTAAAATGCCTTTGTTCAGAGAATGTGGCCTTTGCTTGGTCCCAAATTTCTTTGGCTATTTCAGCCCATATAAAATTCTTTCTAAGTGCAGGCTGAATGGAAGATGTAAGCCAAGGCATAATAAGGTAGTTCTCTTGCTCCCACTTCTCATATTCAGCCCCTTCATTAGTAGGCTTCTTAGTTTTCCTGGTAAGGTACCCTAAATTTCCTTTGGCTCCAACAAACATCTTCATACTTTTGGACCATTCCAAACAATTCAGTCCATCAATAAGGACAATAGATACAAGGAAGCCAACACTGTCCATCCCACTACCAGAACTAACTAGTCCCCCAGAAGGGTTTGAAGTGACAGAACTCTCTAAGGACATAACTGAAACACACTATTTTAGAATCCAAACTCCAAAGACTAGGGTTTTTTCTGGCACACTCAGTCACATGACTGCAGCAGTCCAAGATAACAGCACAAGAACTGATCTAGGAAGGGTAAACTGAAGCCTAGAAACACTTACTCGAGGACTGCAACCACTTGGACATAAAGCTGGTCACCAAAAAATAACTTCCCTTAAACCAAACACACCTTACGGTTAACTACCAGCACCTGTTTTGGACATAACAGCCTTCAACCAACCTTCAAACACAGTCCAAACCAGAAACCCAGCAAAAAAAAAAAAATTCCTTATATAACTTCTGTGGTCCTCTTACATGCTTCGGTCACTTGACGGTCAGCCCAGAAACAAGAAAACACAACTTCGTCCTATGACCAAGGAATGGGGAATGAAAAACTTGATGAGACGATCAGATCACAGGGCAATCATGAACTATATCCTCTTGAGAAATGAACTAATGTGTTGAAGAAGAGAAGGGAAATCTAGAATATTTTGTGACAGATTATTGCTTTGATACCATGTAATCAGTCACAACATATTCTAGGAGAGAAGAGGAAGGGAGAGAGGAAAAAGGAAGAAGACAATGAACAAAATGAGGGAAAAATTGAATGGGTAAGTGGCAGCTCCCACTTCACCCTAATATATTAATAAGATAAATAATTACAAAGTGGTCCTTGGAAGAAAGAAAAATGACAAGAAACCCCCTGTGCCTGAAACATTCATAAAAGCACCCCTTACAACACAGGTTTTCCCCAAATTTATTTACGGAGAACAAATGGATGGTAATAGTGAAGGATATCTATGCATCGAGCTCAAGCACCCCTTAATCCATATTCTCCACCTTTCCCCCAACTCAAACTTCTCCATAATCTCAAGAAGGAAAGATCAGTCCACATAATCATAAGCCTTCTCTGATCAACAATTTGTCTACCCTCAACAAAGACACCTTGAAACTGTGAGGTCAGAGGGTAAAACGTTTTTTGGCCTGCCAGTTAATACTTTTGCACTTAACTATTATTTTGTAAAGGCTTCCCACCAGACTTACAGGCCTGAAGTCCCTTGGGGTTTTCGATTCTTTTTGGGCACTAAGGCAATGAAAATAGCATTTGCTTGTGTATTGAAGTGGCTAGATCAAAAAGTGGCATCAATTTATCTCAAAGGAGGCATGTCCTAAATTTACTTGAAGGTTATGGTTTTTTTGGTAAAAAACTAGAAGAGTCCCCAATGGATCCCAACTTTAAGTTGGGCACTACTAATCAAGGTGAACTATTTGATGATCTGGGGAGGTATACGAGGTTTTTGTTTTTCTTGATAAGTGAAATTTTATTAATGAGTAGTAAACATAGGCAATACAAGCATCCCCGCAGAGAGGCACAAACTGCTACTTCTCACAGATTAAAAACATATTACAAATTGTCAAGCACAGCTGAGCCCAATACAAGTCATCCCTATTTACCCCTTGCTTAGCTAGTACATCCACCATCAGATTAGTTGATCTCCTAACCCAATGCATCCTCACATTCATACTTCTAGTAAGCCATCTAAATTTCTTCATCTCATCCCTAAAGCACCAAATTATAGACTGGTTCCTTCAGCCAGCCTACCACCAATTTTGAACCCCTTTAATCTCCACATTTATCAAACTTAATTCACTTACAATTTGTACCCCTTTCAATGCAGCAATCAATTCCTCCCTAATGGAATCTCCTACCCCTACTGGACCTGAGAACAAAGCAATGACATTTCCTTCTTTGTCTCTCAACACCCCTCCTATGTCTAAGGGGCCTGGGCCCTGGGGTTGCCTTGACTACTCCCATCAAAATTTAGTTTCACAAAATCTTCAGCTAGAAGCTTCCACATTAAATTTGCACTTTCCTTTCTCGATGAGATTCTGGTCACCACCTCCCAACTTCTCCATATGTCAACAAAAGAAAATGGTGATAAGGAGTCCAATGTTCTAATCTAGTGCATCACCCTCACCATAACATGATCTCTTACTGCTTCCTTACTTCTCTCCATCTCTGAGAAGATTCTAGCATTTCTTTCTTCCCAAAGAGTCCAAATTACAGATACTCTTACACTTCTCCACATATCCTTCCCCTTCTCTTAGGCCAAACAAAGGTAGAATAGGTTTATTGGAAAACTACTTGATTATGTGACCAAATATTTCCCTTGCAGTTAGTGTTGTGGGTTAATTTATACAGAATCCTCAAATTCCATATTGGGATGCATAGAACAAAATTGTGCACTAGACTGCTATCTAAAAAGCTCCTCTCAATGGTCATTTAGAAATTAAAGGATATACAAATATTTATTAGGATGGGTCCACGTTTAACAGGGTCTACTACAGAATCCTCAAGTTCCATATTGGGATGCATTGAACAAAATTGTGCACTAGACTTGTATCTAAAAAAGTTCTTCCAAATGGTCATTTAGAAATTAAAGGATATACAAACATTTATTGGGATGGGTCCACATTTGACAGGATCTACTACTTGGGATTTCACATTCCTAGGAGGTAATCTTGTCAAGTGAAGTATAGTTGCCAATAGTAGTGCTAAAGCTGAGAGTATAGGGTTATGGTGAACTAGTCTAGCTACAAAACTTGAAAAGATTAGATACTCTTTGTTGACTCCTATGTTGTGTTATGACAATCAAGTTGGTGTCCACATCACATTAAATCCAATTTCTCATGAAAGGAATAAGCACTTAGAGATTGACTACACTTTATGAGTGAGTGAGAGAGAGGGAGAGAGAGTACTCAATGAAGTTGTCTTTTTCCTATGTGAGATTTGAAAATTAGTGAGCTAATTTGTTTTCAAAGAGTTTGAGTTGAGTTGAGTTAGTTAGGGTTATTTATGTCTTTTTCCTTATATTTTTTTGTTTCTTTAGTGTTGTCTCACGGTATAAGTTCTTTTCTTCCACCAATTTCCTCTTCTCTTTATTTCTCTCTATTTGGTCTTGTTCACTTCTGTGTAAGTCATAACTAGCAATTGCCCTTTTGGATTTTCAGTTGGAGTTCCTATTCTAATATCTTAATGTTGTGAAGCAGATATAAACAATGAAAAATTAATAAAGTAATGGAAGAATGTAATCTGAAAAAAGTTAAAGTCCCATCTCTTTTATTATTTTTGTGTGTGCACATCATCATTATCATAAGCCTTATCCCAACCATATGGGATTGGCTACATGATTCCTGTTTCGCCATTCCATTATGTTTAGTGCCTTATCCATTGTTAAATTATGTGCAATTCAATCATTTCTTACTACGGATAAGTTCGGGAGTGCTTATTTTTAAGTGCTTATCAAATAAGAACTTATTTTGGGCCTGGACCACATCAATGAACACTTTTTTGCATTTGGGAAATAAGCCCAAGAAGCCCAAATTTTGAGCTTATTTTTAAGTGCTTATTCAGTAAGTTCTTATTTCCTTTCTGGTCCATCTTGGCCCACCACATCATTTTGAAAATACCCTATACTACCACTGTTTGAAATAGGTGCTTTTTCACCTATATGCACTTATTTATAAATAAGCACTCTCAAACATGGGTTACTACAACCATGTTTACTGCCATATACATGCATCAGAGAAATAATTACCTGTGCCTTGAATCCAATAATTTCTTGTATGAGGTTGTCATTTGTGCGTTTTGAATCATCAAAACTGACTCGAGAGGTGCGAAAAGGAATATGTGGTGCAGAGATTGCTGAGTGAAGTGGACTTGGCTTTTTTGATGCAGGAGATGTTGAACGAGAACCTGTCCTTGAAGCAGGAACAGAAGCAGAAAACACTTTCTTTGAATTTCCAATCAAGGAGGCAAATGTTTTTGATGAGGAAAAACCTCCCCATGATGAAATTCCCTCCCGAAGAGAAGAGCTAGTGCAGAACCTTTGTTCTACTTTTCTGTTGCCCTTGGGCTGCCTGCTCTCAACCAGCCTCAGTGGTTCAGAGGAGAATCTTGAAAGTTGCCCATGTAATCTAGAATCCAACTGATCTTTTTCTGCTAAGTCACTGGAAACATGACTTATACTTCCACTTTGAGTCCTAGATAATCGAGAAATTAATCCAGAATCCATTGAGTTTTTAATTTTAGTAAAGCAATCATCACACACACGATAAGGCTTGTTGGTGTTTGGAGCCAATGAAGCTTTTAGAGATTTCTTAGTGCTGCATGCTTTGCAAAATACAAGCCCACAATTATAACAATTGTGACGCTTTCTTCTGAAATTAAATGCATTGTGACAACTGGAGCAAATGGAATGATCAGCACCAGTAACCCATTTATGGAGACAGATGACAGCAGTAAAATTTGAACCACACACAACACTCCTAGCTTGTTTATCTTTCAAAGCTTCAACAAGTGTAGGAGCATTTCTGTCATCATTATCTCCATGTCCTAATTGGCCATTTTCCCCCTTTCCCCATGTATAAACCTCGGCTTTTGAAGTCAAAATTGCTACATGATAAGAACCACATGCTATCTCCTGGACAAAGCAGTTGTTGATCTTACCTCCAATGCAAGTGGGAAGCTTTCCATCAGATCTAGGACAACCCAACTGCCCATAAACAGTACTTCCCATTGTATATACTCTTCCTGAGGTTGTAAGAGCAATTGTGATGTCATGCCCACATGCTACTTGGCAAAGATCAGTGTCATTCAAAGCAGTTACACATTCAGGGATTAGTCTAGAATCCCTGTCACCATGCCCAAGTCGGCCTTTATCCCCATCACCCCAGGTGAATAGCTTTCGAGATAAAGAGATATCAGAACCAGAGGCCTCAACCACAATTTCCACCACAGCAGCAGTATGCCAAACACCACAGGCTACTTTCACTGTGTGCAATCCCTTGAGGGATTCTACTTCTCTTGGAATTCTTGTGCTGCTACGATCTCCATGGCCTAGGGCACCAAACGTACCTTCACCAAATGTAAACAATTGGCCTGAAGATGTTATGGCAGCTGTATGCCAAGGTCCACAAGAGATTGATACCACATGTGTACCTTCCATTTGACCACTTAATCTTTTAGGGATCCAGTGGCTAACCTCACTTCCATTCCCAAGAAGACCAGTATTGTGAGTACCATCTCCCCATGTATAAAGATCACCAGATAGTGTAACAGCGCACGTGTGATATTCACCACATGCTGCTAATTCAATATTCATTCCACTGAGAGCATTAATGAGCTTTGGGTGGGAAATATCTTTTTCTATTCCATGACCAAGCCTGCCTCCTGACTCTTCTCCCCAACTAAAAATCTCCCCTTGCCTAGTGACCAACACAGCATGTCGACCACCACAAGCAATATTTTGGACATCAAGCACCACTGTAGAGTCAAGTGCCTTTGGAAGAAGTGCATCCTTCTTGGGGGCAGATGAACTTCCAATTCTGAGCATACCACCACCCAGGACCCCTTCACCAATGCCTTCTCCCCAGATAAAAACATCACCCAGTGCATCAAGATCATCATGACAAGATCCCTGGCTTGATGGGCTTACTGCACTAGATAGACTAACTCGAAAATTATCAACTGTAGAAGCCCGGCCATTTGAATCATCAGCAGTAGAAGATGAGAATGAACCAAGAGAGTTGGCAACTGCTTCTGATTGAGTAGAACCCTTGGCAACTGCAGTATATGATATCACATCAGAGAATGCCTTTCTCAGACCACTACGTGGAGAACTCTCATGAGGAATCTGAATTTGTTCGGTAACTCCAGGATCCTGTAAGTTGGGAACAAAATTGACATGAAAATTGAATTGAAAAGGTATTCAATAAATAAATAGAGTTACATGATCATCATAGCAAGAAAACCTTATGAAAGGTATCACTACTGCCACAGGTAAAAAAATTGTGGGAGTTTCTTTGAGTACTGCCACGTGGACTATCTGATGAAATTCTATCAATCCTTGATTCATTTCTCCAGTTGGGGTAGCTACCGCGTGAAATCAATGCCTTCAGACCAACAAACCATACCTCAGCTTCGTCTTTATCCTTACATATCTGTCATAGTTCATAATGTTTTAAACCAAGACAGTTAAATGAGTAGGATGGTACAATTGTATATTAACCTTCCAAGCTTAGTCTGAAGAACTAATTATTTTAAGGAAATTTCTATGGTACTGTACCTAAAGCACTTTAACCAATTACACGTGAATTTAAATGAAAATACCAATTGATTGGTTATGGATCTGTTGGGTACCATACTTCACTGCCATAGCACAATTTTTATTTTAAATCTCTTTGTATTTTTTAATGCAGCAATGTTTGTATGCAGGCAAGAGCAACAAAGCAGAAACACTCACCAAATCCAATGATCTGTCACTGTATATAAGAGAAAATGATTGATATTCTTTCTCGGGGCGTGGATAGCGCTTAAATATTGCCTGAAATACAATGAAATAAATTGTATTCTCTATCATAAAGTGAAAAATAGATATAATCAACATAAAAAGATTTAAGTAATGGGAAATAGAAGTTTATAATTGTTCTACCTAAAAATTTATACACAAGCTAGTATGATAGTCATTAGAAGTCAACTAATCAGGGGTTTTTCAGTCATTTCATCATGTTCTAATTCTATGTAAATGAACAGTCATGTTCTAACTTAAGTTACGCAGTTCATACTTAATCAGGGGTGTAAGTGTCATTTTACTTATCTTTAGAAATCTATAAATAACAGTTGACTGGTGAGATGGGCTACCTTGTTCTGTTCAGCCCTCCAGTCTTCTTTTATCTTTCTCTCTTACTCTCTTTTCTATCTCCCTTCTCTTTTTTTCCTACCGACTCCGGTAGGGTTTATTTGAAAGCTCAGATATTATATCATAGTATCAGAGCTCTGAAAACACATCAGAAGGCTGTGAAGGCAGAACTGGTAGGGAGTTTTCATGCACCTACTTTTTCTTTCCTTTCTTGGTGTCATCCTGTGTGACAGGATTGGTGGTTGTGTAGTAGTGTAGATTGACCCTCTATTTGGTTGTTACCAAGAGGGCAGTATGCTGTGTGATATTATTGGTTAGTTCTCTGCTGCTTCTCATGCTGTGCAGTTGAGAAATACACCTGTAGTAATTCAGAAAATATAGGAAAAGGAAGAAAGAAGGGAAGAGAAAGGAGAAGTGGTTTCAGTAGTAGGTTGTGGAAGAAGAAGAGAAGGGAAGAGGGAAAAGAAGAGTTTGAACCTCTCTCTCAAGCCCCTTTGATCTCTTTTATTAACTTAATTCTAAAATTAAGTACAATTATTACCAGGATGCCCTTAATGGGGCAGCCGGCACTAGAGAAATAATTAAAGAAACAAAAAAAAAAACCCATAACTAAGGCCCATAACCAACAAACATAACCTTAAATACTACTTAAAAGAAATAAAAAGCACTAAGGCCCATTCAGCCCATTCTCACTACACTCCCCCAAGCTTGCTTACATAGTGTTGAAGCTTTTGGCTTTGGAACTCCCTTAGTTAGAAAATCTGCTAGTTGCTCTTCTGATGCAATGAAAGGAAGGCACACCTCTCCTAAAGCCACTCTCTCCCATATAAAGTGTCAATCTACCTCAATGTGCTTAGTTCTATCATGCTGAACCGGATTGTGAGCAATGTTAATAGTAGACTGGTTATTACAATACAACATCTGTGGCTCGTCACATGAAACATCCATCTCATCAAGGAGAGATCTAAGCAATAACTCAGAAACCCCATGGGCCATAGCCCTATATTCTGCCTCAGCTGAAGATCTAGCAACCATTGACTGCTTTTTACTTCTCTAGGAAACAATATTTCCCGCTATCATAGCACAATAACCTAATATGGATCTCTTGCCATCCACATTTCCTGCCCAATCAGCATTAATATATGCTTCTACCTTCATGTGTCTATGTTTAGCAAACAATATACCCTTCCTGGGGGTTCCCATTGTTAGATAGTGTATGCCCTTAGCTCCAACTAGATTGATGTATAGATACATTTATTTAAATGAATAAAAAGTACATTATTGTTTTATGTTGATATTGGTATGCATCTGTGAAATAACCCCTTAAATTGGATACTTATGAGACTCGTGTTAGTTTAGAATGTTCTCAGTCGTTGGATAGACTTGGGGAGTTTATCCTGCCAATGCTGACATTGATGTGCTGCCAAAGAAGTTGGGATAGCTTGTCTCAGCTGCTAGGGTTAGACCCAAAGCACATGCATTGTGTGTTTGGATGACACATTGAACCCGGACCATTTTCCAATTATGCCCTAGACCTTGGTGATTGATGGGCAAAACTAGAAAGTTACACATAACCCCTAGACTTGGTTATGGTACTGCACTAGGAGTTGGATTGGGCTATCTTTGACATGCCAATCAGTGAGATCAATTGAGGGTCAAAACATGGGTATGCTGGGGTAGTCGGAGAATTCATTTACGTGGATGATCATAGTGATAGGACCGGCCCCTTTGTTGGACAAAGTGAATGATAGGGCTTACACTCTCTCTGATGGAAACCTAAACTTCCGGCAATGGATTTCAACTGTATTTGAGATTTGGTTTTGCAAAATATATTTATATGATATATATATATTAATGTTTTATGAAAAATGTTTGCAAAAGGTTTTAATTCCCGGGATCCATTCGGGCAGAGAGTGTGACACTGTACCTTGTAGCCAGGGGAGAGGTCCTTCCCTGTTAGGCATTGTTGTGATCATTATGGGCTGAGAGGTTAAGTGTAAGAGACCATTAAGGGTTGATTACCTGATGAGCTTTATCTTACTTAAGTCCATTATTCTTGGGTCTTCATAGGATGGCTGAATTCAAGGGTCATTTAAGTGTAAATGTTGGGCCCATATTGAGCCCATAGTGATGTGCTCAGGGGTTCACTGTGTTTAGTAGTGAATTCGACCAAGCCTTTTCACAGAGGCTGGGCCGAACCCATGTAGACTTATGTGAGGTCATTGTGGGGTTCCACGCCATACAAATCAGGCCTAAGTTGGCCATGCAACATCTTGGGTCATGAGACTTTGAAGCAAATGGGCCTAAGGCCCATAATTAATAAGATTAAGTAAGCTGTCATGTCATGTGCTCTGGGTCGAATCTGGGTTTGGAAATGGGTATGGAGAACCCATCCTTTAAGAGGATAAGGTTTATCTCTTAATAGAGTCCAGATCCAAATTAGATTTGGATAATCTCCTAATTTGATTAGGAGAAGTGCTCCATAAAGAGATGAAAGAAGAAGAGGGCGAACCAGACTAGAACACCACTCTTTCTTGTTTTCTCTTCTTCTCTTTTGTCTTCCAAGAAACCCTATCACAACCTAGGCTTTCAAGGACTGATAAAGATCGATTTTCTTTTGATTTTTGCAAGAAAAATTCAGAGAAACTTCAGGCTCACCTTCCCCAGTTCGATCCAAGCAGTTGGGTTGCAGTTTTTTTCTGAAAATTGCTGAATCAACTTCACCTACACACTACGCCACCTTCAGTGGAGGCTGGTTTTAGGACTAATTTGGGCATGAACTTCCCACCTTGGGATCGACATTTGTGGTATCTGTATCAGGTATAAATCTCCCTCTTTGATTGGTTTCAAATCTGGTCCGGTCCAATGCAAGACCGACCCTGAAAAATGTTGTTTTTCAAAACATAGGGAATTTGATTCCCAGAAGGATTAGGAAGTTTTTGAAAATATGCCCAGCATGGTTCGGCCATTCATATGATGGATCCTTCCAACAATGGTATCAGAGCACTAGGTTCAGCCCTTGGACTGAACTAAACTGGATTTGAACCAAAACTCAAATTGGCAAGAACTAGTCTAGCTAATTTGAGCAGTTAGAAGAAATCTCTGAGAATTTGGTTCTCAGAGTGGGTCATGATCTGAAATTTTTATTGATATATTCTGATATATTATAGAATTGTTCTATTATGGATTCTTGAAATCTTGGGCAGAAAATGTGATGGAGATCAAACTCTTGATGGTGGCAAGATTTATGCACACTGAATTTATTAATTTGGTTATTTGGTCTGTAATTAATTATTTTTCTTTTTTAGAAAGAATGTATTAGGTTTTTCTGATGTGAGCAATAGAAGATAGGGTTTTTCTTTTTTTTTTTTTACACATCGGAGACATCGTTGAAGCTTGCAGAGAAGACAGAGATTGCATATGGAGATCGATCTGCAGATGGCAGCTTCACAGGGATGTTTTTGTCCGGATTGGATTCAAACCATCACACTATCAGCCCTAGCCATTTATTTCTAACTATTTGCTAATATGATTGTGAATCATAACTGAGAATTTCAGATCATTACCTATGTGAATTGATGCATGTTTTGGACACCAAACCCTAGGCCGATATGACCTAGTTTTGGTCCAATCTTGTTGGGCTGAACCTATGGTTCTTTGGGGTTTGATCACAACCCCTTGGATCACGGTTTAAGTGACCGAAAATTATTTTAGGCTAAGGGTTTGATGGCCCATTTCATGGACTAATTTGGCCCATACTTGAAAAACCCTTTTATGTTAGATTAAACCAAGACTATCCCATTTCAGCATGGAATGCTATACGGGCTGAATTGCTATTTGCAATTTAGCCCATATACCAAGATAAAATTTTAGATAATTTGGTCCATTGATGGGTTGATCATGTGTTAATCTAAATGGATATGGGTTTTACAAGTTTTAAATTGATATGGATAAATTATGTATGTGTATGTGATGTGCTAAATGGATGTGATTTGTTTCATGGGCCATAAGTGCTTGGCCCATGTATTGACTTATGTGCTCTCTACGAACATCATGGTTGAATGCACATCATTGCCATGATGCCCATGGATCATTACATGATCTCATTTTTCTAATGGGCCCCCTCAATAGCTTGTTCCCCAAGAGGAACCTCGCAGGAACCCTAACCCATTAAGGGTCCATTTGAATTTGACTTTATGAAAGTCAGTGGGGTCATAAACTAGTGGGAGGGGCCTATCCTAAAATGGAAGCCTCTTCCATAGTACCTTGGGGCTCCCGATATGACGGGTCTGCACTTACCAGACATAAAGGTTTAATCTAAAATAGCAATGAACCTTGTTTGATGGAGGCTAAAGGGAAAACTCATTGGATGGGTGGATATGTGATCCTTCACAGAAAGTGATGGGGTTATGCAACTTAAATAGTTGGCCCCATGCACCTATGTGATTTCCCACATTTCCAAGGACATGAACTGTGTCCTCATCACTAAGATAGGAGGGAAATATCAGAGATGAACAAATGGAGATGGAACATAGATAAAAGTCCATTTTATGAAATATAACATGAAACAATATTATGGTCGTGAACTAATTAATCGTGCCTTTTATCATAAATGGCACATGGACAGTTCGCTAAATTGTTAGATGACAACAAATTGAAAGGACCCAACTATGCAGACTGGTTTCGTAACCTAAACTTAGTGCTTATGCTAGATAAATTGGACAAGGTTGCCAAAAACCCAACACCAGAACGTCCAGGTGATAGGGCTTCTGAGGCAAGGAGGCAATATCAGGAATGGGAAGAAAAAAAAATTCTCTTGCCCGGTATTATATCATAGCCTCCTTGGATAATTCTATCCAGATACAATTTGACAAAATCAATATATGCAAAGATATCTTGGATAGTCTAAAAACCATGTATGAAGAGCAGAATCGTTCTGCAAGACAAAAGGTCCTCAAAATGTTGATGACCACGAGGATGACCGAAAGCCAACTAGTTCATGACCATGTCATGCGGATGATAGGTTATATAAAAGAATTAGAGGCTCTTGGCTCCTAACTTGACGACGACACTAAGACTGATGTCCTGAATTCTCTACCCTCATCCTTCAATCAGTTTGTCATGAACTACAACATGAACAAGCTAAAAGTTAGCTTGCAGGAGCTCAACAATATGTTGCAAAGAGCTGAATAATTGATTAAGAAGGACAAGCTAACAGTCGTGCTTGTTGAAGGTGGCAAATCTGGAAGGAAGAAAGGGAAGGGTAAGAAGAGGCCTTAGAAAAAGGGAGGCAAATCGAAAAGGCAGAAGAGAGATAAGTCATTTGATGAATGTCACTTCTACAAGCAGATTGGGCACTGGAAGAGCAATTGTCCTCAGTATCTGGAGTCCTGCAAGCACAAAGATGGTAATTTCGAATCTCGTCATAGAGACCAATATGTTGGTCACTTCTGTATCTTGGTGTATTAATTCATGCATGTAATACATTGTAGAGGTTCAAGGAAAGTAGAAGGCTAAATGATGACGTGGTTGTGCTTTACTTGGGGACGACTGCAACTATTGCAGCTACTGCTATATGAATAGTAGATTTAATTTTTAGAGAAGGAATTGCTACATTAAAAGATTGTCATTATGTACTTTTATTTAAAAGAAATATGATTTCAATTTCTAAGTTGTGTAATGATGGTTATCCTATTTTGTTTAGTAATAAGATTACAATTAAATTGAATAACAAATTCCTTATTCACGGAGAACATGAGAATGGTCTTTATGTTCTCCATCCTTCTCTAGGAACAAATGTGACTGAAATTGTATCGGAACACATCCCCAAGAAAAGAATATGTGATACAGTTAATCCCACGTGTCTATGGCATTACCGATTTGGCCATATTAATATAAAACGCATCACAAGATTGGTGATGATGGTCCTCTAGATTTTCTCATTGTAGAAGATTTACCAACTTGTGAGACTTGCCTCCAAGGCAAGATGGAAAAAAAGGTCATTTACAGGTAAGCCTCAATGAAGTACGGGCACACTTGACCTTATACATACTAATGTATGTGGTTTCATGAATATTAGGACACGGAACCAACACTGTTACTTCATAACTTTCACCGATTATTCTCGGTATGGTTACGTGTACCTAATGAGACATAAGTTTGAATCCTTTGAAAGGTTCAAGGAGTTTAGACAAAAAGTCGAGAAAAAGTTAGGGAGACAGATCAAAACCCTTCAATCAGATCGAGGAGGTGAATATTTGTTTGACGAATTAATTGACTGCTTAAAGGACAATGGGATTATATCACAATTATCTCCTCCTGCTATAGCACAATTAAACGGTGTGTCAGGAGGTGAATATTTCAGAGTTACTTGTATCCTTTTGGAGGCATGCATTGGAGACTGTAATTTACATGTTGAACCGGGTTCCAACTAAGTCGGTTCTTAAGACTCCTTCTGAGCTATGGACCAGCAAGAAACCAAGTGTAAGACATTTGAAAATATGGGGTTGTCCAACACATGTCAAAAAGACAAGTGTAGACAAATTGGAGTCCAAAATCAATCGCTGCCTATTTGTAGGTTGCCCTAAGGACTTCGTAGGGTATCTTTTCTATGATCCACGAGAACAAAAGTGTTTGTTAATCCAAATGCCTACTTCTTGGAGGAGGACTACATCCTGAACAATCATCATTAGGAAGTTGTTCTTGATGAAGAGAGCTCAGGAGTAGTAGGAAATAACCTATAGATTCCAAATGGTAATATCCAACTTAGAAGATCTGCCCAGGTTTCTAGACCTCCAATTCTTTACGACTATGATCAAGAAAGTTACTTGATGGAAGCTACGAATAGTGAGGAAGATCCCATGACTTATGCAGAGGTTATGTTAAACATAGACTCCTTGAAGTGGGTAGGTGCCATGAAAGTCAAGACAGACTCGATAAGAAATAAAGATACCTTCCTTGGACCTAGCAACCTCAATGCCAAGAAAATACCACAACTCCCCTAAGTCTTTGATCTCAAATTCAGAACTGAGAAACTTCTTGAGAGCACTAATTTCTTTTGTATCACTGCCAGTAACCACAATATAATCTACATAAACAATAAGGAATGTCACCAAGATGCTTCTTCCCTTAACAATGAGGGTTTGATCTGATTGAGTCTGAGTGTAGCTGAATTGAACAAGAGCAACCCTAAACCTATCAAACCAAGCATGTGGAAATTGTTTTAGGCCATAAAGTGATTTCTTCAATTTGCACACCTTACCTTACATCTCCTTTCCATATATACTAGGAGGACGGGACATATATGCCTCTTCAGTGAGATCACCATTCAAGAATGCATTCTTAACATCAAACTGATACAGAGGCCAATCATAGCTCACTACTAAGGATAAAAGAACTTTCACTGAAGTCATTTTAGCAACTGGAGAAAAAGTCTCAATGCAATCTATCCAATATACCTGGATATATTCCTTAGCAACAAGATGAGCCTAATACCTCTCAATTGACCCATTTGCACAATACTTGATAGTGAAAACCCACTTGCACCCAACAGGTTCCTTCTCAGCTAGCAAGTCAACAATATCCTAGGCATTGTTTTTATGAAGGCCTTCTATTTTAGTCCTCATAGCATCCCTCCATTCTAGTGTGGCTAAGGCTTCTAAAAACAGACTTTGGGATGGGTTGAGAGGAAATGGAGGCTAGAAAGGCATAGTAGGATGGGGACAACAAGTCGTAGGAAAGGTGTTTGGAAATACAATGAGTTGTACATCCTCTTACCTTTTCTCAAAGCAATGGGTAGGTTAAGGTTTGGAAACAAGGGTGCTGGTGGAGGGGGTGATGGACATTTCCTTTCTTCAGTAATTGGAAGTGCCTGAGGCTTAATTGGAGGTGTGGGATCAACTTGTGTTTGCCTTAGCCTTTGCTGCTGGTACCACCTAAGAGAATAGGTTGAGTGGTAAAAATTGAAGGACTAGCAGGAGGAAGGGGAGGAGCAGGAATGGAAGACCTTGATAAAGTTTTGATTTGCACTAGAATCGTGTTAGAATTAGTATTAGAGAGAGTTACAAGAGAGAATAGGAGAAGAAGAAAAGAAGAGAAAAGAGAAGGAAAAGGCTAGAGAGAAAAATCACTCTCTCTAGTCGGCCATGTTATATTTATATGTTTCTATTCAATAAAGCAAAAGACTACTATGTCCCTACTTAAGTATGGGACACATTACTTAACATAAACATTACACATCAGCTTGAACATAAAATAGAAGGACTAAACTACCCCTATATAGTCGACACTAACAGTCCCCCTCAAGCTAGTGAGTATATATCATATAGTTCCAACTTATTACATATGTAGTGCACTCTTCCCCAACTCAACCCTTTGGTGAACAAGTCTGCCCATTGACTTCTTGTGTTAACATATACAATATCTATTACTCCACTAAGCACCCTCTCTCTCACAAAGTGGCAGTCAACTTCCATATGCTTTGTTTTCTCATGAAACATTGGATTAGAAGAGATGTGGATTGCAACTTGGTTGTCACAATAAAGCTTCATTGGAGTGTCAATTGAATATCCCATCTCCTATAGAAGATTTTTCAACCACACTAATTCACAAGTGGTATGTGCCATGGCTCTATATTCAGCTTCTGCACTGCTTCTTGCCACAACTGTCTGCTTCTTACTTTTCCATGTCACCAAATTACACCTAAGGAAAGTATAATAACTTGTAGTGGACCTTCTATCAGATACAGAACTAGCCCAATCAGCATCGGTGTATCCCTCTATTTCAAGATTTCCTCCACTCTTGTATATCTAGCCACGACCAGGAGCTCCCTTTAAATAACTTACAATCCTTAAAACTACATCCCAATGTGGAACCCGAGGTTTCTGCATAAACTGGCTCACCACACTAACTACAAATGAAATATTTGGCTGAGTAATGGTTAGGTAATTTATCTTACCCACCAACCGCTTGTTCCTTCCAGGATCTTCTGTAATCTGAAGAGCTATACTCGAAGTAGTAAGAAGGAGAAGAGAACCACAGAACTGAAGAGAATGTCGAACTGTTCTATCCAGTCGACCAGTCCTTTATTTATAGATGAATATGGTACAAGGTACAAGAAATTACTGGGATGCCCCTGATTAGTGATGGGACACCCAGATGACTTAAATCATTAAACAGGATTAGGCCCAGGCCCATTAACACAAGCCTAGTTACAAGATAAGGTAAACATAAGAATGGGCTAATAAGAACTCTTATCAGCCGAACATCACTCTAACATTCTAACATTCCCCCTCAAGCTAAGCATGAATATCAATCATGTTTAGTTTGCCAAGTATGTCCCTGAACTTCGTTGATGCCAGCCCTTTAGTTAATACATCTGCAATCTGCATCTCTGATGGAGTATAAGGCACACAAAGTTCTCTTGAAATAATTCTCTCTCTGACAAAGTGTCGATCAATTTCAATATGTTTTGTCCTGTCATGCTGCACAGGATTGTTGGCAATGTTGATAGCAGCTTTATTATCACAATACAACTTGAGAGGACCCTCAGTCTTGATACCAAGCTCATTAAGGAGAGTCATGAGCCATAAGAGTTCAGCAACCCCGTGTGCCATAGCCCGGTATTCTGCTTCTGCACTTGATCTAGCCACAACATTCTGCTTCTTACTACGCCATGTGACTAGGTTTCCTCCCAAGAATGTACAGTAACCTGAGGTTGATTTTCTGTCTCCAACGGACCCAGCCCAATCAACATCAATGTAGGCTTCAATTTCAAGTCTGCTGTTTTTTCTGAATAGAATTTCTTTCCCTGGGCAAGTTTTCAAGTATCTGAGGATTCTTTCCACTACTCTCATATGAGGGGTCTTTGGTGAGTGCATGAATTGACTGACAACATGCACTGCATAGGCAATATCTGGCCGAGTAAGGGATAAGTATATCAGTTTTCCTACCAACTTTTGGTACCTTTCCTTATCACAGTATTCCTCACCCATTGATTCTTGTAATCCATGGCTTGGTTCTATTGGAGTGTCTGCTGGCCTGCACCCCATCATGCCTGTTTCTTCTAGGAGATCTAGCACATACTTTCTTTGACATATGTAGATTCCTTCTCTTGATCTAGCAACTTCATCCAAGAAAGTATCTCAGATTTCCCAGGTCTTTGATCTCAAATTCTGAAGCTAAGAACTCCTTCAGCCTCTTCATCTCTTTCACATCATTTCCAGTAATCACCATATCATCCACATACACAATGAGTGCTGTAAGTTTGTCATCCTGTCTCCTTGTAAACAATGTATGATCTGCACTGCTCTGAGTGTACCCTACTTTCTTCATGGCCAAACAAAGTTTCTCAAACCATGCCCGGGGAGATTGCTTCAAACCATATAATGCTTTCCTTAGTTTACATACCTTCTTTCCAACATCATATCCAGGTGGGGGTTCCATGAATACCTCTTCATGAAGATCACCATTTAGGAAGGCATTCTTCACATCCAGCTGATGAAGTTCCCAAGAGAATTTTGCTGCTAGTGACAGTAGAACCCTGATTGTGTTGAGCTTTGCTACTGGGGCAAAGGTTTCCTTGTAGTCAATTCCTTCCTTTTGTGTAAATCCCTTTGCCACAAGTCTAACCTTGTACCTCTCAATTGACCCATCTTCCCTGTGCTTTACTGTGAATACCCACTTGCACCCAACAGTGCCTTTCCCTTCTGGCAGGTCCACCAATTCCCATGTCCTTGCTTTCATTAGGGCTTTCATCTCCTCATTCATGGCTTCTTTCCACCTTGGATCAGATGCCGCCTCTGAATACCTGGAAGGGACACATACAGAGGAAAGAGCAGACACAAAGGAATGATAGGCAGGGGATAAGTGTGAGTAAGAAACATAATCGACTATGGGATGCCGAGTGGTACAAGAACGAACAGGCTTACGGAGAGCAATAGGAAGATCCAAATCTGAATTGAGTGAATCAGAATTACCTTGGATTGCAGAGACAGATTGATCTGAGTTCAACTGGTTGCAATCATGAGGTTGAGGGGCCTTCTTCCTTCTACTGTATGTAAGTATCTCTTTTTCTTGTTTACTGGAACCTTCAGGAGCATCAGCCGAATCTGGAGAAGCAACTGGCACAGTGGAAGTCTCACTAGGTTGACCCGGAATGTTACAGCTAGTAGTAGTGGAAGGTGATGAAATGGGAACAAAAAAGAAGGGAAAATGAGAATCCTCTTCCAACACACTACTCTCCCCCTGAAGAGGATTCAGAGAAGACTGGAAATAGGGTTGAGACTCAAAAAAGACTACATCCCTAGTGACATTTTTTCTTGGAGACAGGATCATAACACTTATACCCCTTCTGCGTAGGAGAGTACCCCAAAAATATTCCCTTTGTAGCCTTAGGATCCAGCTTGGTCTTCTTTGGATCTTTCACATGTATGAAGCATGTACAACCAAAAACCCGCAGGGGAGGAGGAAATTCTGGAAGAGTGGGACACAAAACAGAGAAAGGGGTCTTCATACCCAGTACCTTAGATGGCATCCGATTTATCAGGTAAGATGCAGTAAGAACAGCTTGAGACCAATATTGCTTGGGCACATTGTGCTGGAAAAGAAGGGCTCGAGCTGTCTCCAATAGATGCTTGTTCTTGCGCTCAGCAACCCCATTTTGCTGAGGGGTGTAAGCACATGATGATTGATGTAACATGCCTGCATCTTCCATGAATGAGTTCAGGAATCTTTCAAAGTATTCAGCTGCATTGTCTGAACGGAATTGCTTGATCTTTTTATCAAATTGTGTTTCAACCATCTTGCAAAACATCATAGTTATCCGGGGAACTTCTTCACGTCCTTTCAACAGATAAATCCAAGTGCACCGAGAATAATGGTCAATAAAACTGATAAAGTAACGGAAGCCATCAATGGAAACAATGGGTGAAGGACCCCAAACATCAGAATGAACCAAATCAAAAGGGGCTTGAATTTCATTACTAGAAATTGGATACATTGATCTACATTGTTTTGACATTTGACACACATCACAAATTAAACTTTGACTCGGAATGCCCTTACATAATTCGGGAAACAACATTGCTAAGGAAGAAAAAGGCAAATGACCTAGCCTAGCATGCCACAAGTGCAGCCTAGCTATTGACTCCACACTTTCCGGACTAGTAGTAGAAATTTGCAAGGCTGAGCTGACATCTTCATCAAAATAGTAGAGGCCCCCATACTCATGACCACTCCCAATCGTTCTCCTCGTCAAGTTGTCCTGGAAGACACAATGAGAAGGAAAGAAAGTTATACTGCAGTTCAAGTTTTTTGTAAGCTTTGAAACAGACAACAGATTTGAGGTAAGACTAGGAACATGTAGGACTGATTTAAGAGAGAGATCCTTGCTTAGGTCAACCACCCCCTTTCCAGAGATGGTGGAGAGGGACCCATCAGCTACTCTCATCTTATCCTGGCCAGACAACAGATGATATGTGGAGAATAAGGACATATGTGTCATATGGTCAGTGGCTCCGGAATCAATCACCCAAGAGGTAGAATTAATGGAACTAGATGCACTAAATGCAGAGGTTGTACCTGATTTGGCAAGAGAGGTGGAAGCTAAAGAATTGTTCTTCAGACGGGCTAATGCCCGACTGAGAACCTCTACCTCACTAGCTGTAAAGCCCAAAGTACTTGGTCCAGAGGAGTTGGTAGCCTGCCTTGCGGTGGAAGATGACACTGTCTGAATACTCTGTGAGTTGTCACTACTGTTGTTGGTGGCAAGATTCCCACTTGCTGTGTGGCCCTTATGTTGCCTTTTGTCCTTTCTCAGAGCAGTTGGCTTCAGATGAGGGTACAGGACCCAACATTTCTTCTTTGTGTGTTTCTCACCACCACAATGTGTACACTTGAGGGACTTCTTGTCTGAAAATCTATTCCCCTTAGTGGAGACTAAGGCTGAATGTTCTCCAGGTAGTTCTGTTGACTGTGTCTGAAAGTCAACTTGCATCTCCTTTCTCCTTACTTCTTCATTCCTCACCAGGTAGTAGACATGGTGAAGCTCAGGTAATTCATCTCTCCCTAGAATCTATGACCTTATACCTTCATATACAGGGTCAAGACCCGCCAGAAACTTGAAGGCTCTGCCCTCCTCAATCTGCTTATCATGCCTCCCCTTATCATTAGCATTTTCCCAATCCAAAAGCAAATGGTGGTCAAGCTCTTCCCAAAGGCCTTCCAGTGTTGCAAAGTAGGTTGCCACGGACATGTCTCCTTGCCTTAGGGCTGCAATGTCTTGGTTCAGCTTGTAGATTCTAGCATTGTTCTTTTTCTGGCCATATGTCTTAGATACTTTCTCCCAAATTTTAGCAGTTGTGGGGAAGTGATGAACAGTTCTGGCCACCCTAGGAGTCATAGAGGCCAACAACCAAGACATGACTGTGGCATTTTCCTTGCGCCACACGGTGTATTCAGGACTGCCAATTTCTGGTTGTTTCTTGTCTCCATCCAAATAGCCTGTGAGGTCACGAGAGGTAATGAACAGCATTGCTGAGACAGACCACTCTTTGAAGTTATACTCATCTAGCAGCACACTTGTAATCTGCAAGCTGTGCAGATTAGGGTTTTCCAGGTTTGAGGACCTTGTAACAGGTCTGTTATCTCTAGAGGAAACTTCACCGGATAGTGAGGACATCCTGACTTCAGTCCAAGAGTTGTTCACAGTGCTGTAGGTGGTTCTATTTAGGCCTGGCCGAAGTGGTCACAGTGTTCACAGTGCTGGTAGAAGTGTTCATAGTTCGGGTACTGTGCAGTGCTGTTTAGGACTGGTCGAAGTAACTGAACCAGTTCACAGTGCTAGTAACCGAAGTTACTTCAGTTAGGGCTTGTTCTGCAACCTGAAGTAACTGTGCAGTGCAGTAACTGAAGTTTACAAGTAGGACTGATAACTGACCTGAAGAGAATCTGTAACTGAAGTTACCACAGTTCTGCCCAAGTCTTGCTGGGGCACGAAGCTGCAACTGTAGAGAAGGCTAAGTCTTTACCACTTGTTCTGCGCAAGTCTTGCTGGAGTACGACGCAACAACTGTAGAGGAAGCTCTCCCCCTTTCGGCTAGTGCTAGGACTGCTGAAATCAGTCCTCAACTAGGTCTGTCCTATACAGACCTCTCTTAGTAGCCCAATAGCTACTATTTGCTGGAGATAATCTAGTAGGACATCTACTTCTGGGTCTTACTTCCCTTGAGTCCTACAACCAAGAGAAACCCTAGGTTCGAACTTGCTTTACTCTCTTACACTCCTAGGTCTTGACTGCAGCAACCCAGAAAAGGAAGAGAGAAGATGAAAAGACAGCAAGAGAAAAGAGTGCGCTTGCTGAAACCAGGAAGGAGCTAATGCTCTGATACCATGTAATCTGAAGAGCTATACTCGAAGTAGTAAGAAGGAGAAGAGAACCACAGAACTGAAGAGAATGTCGAACTGTTCTATCCAGTCGACCAGTCCTTTATTTATAGATGAATATGGTACAAGGTACAAGAAATTACTGGGATGCCCTTGATTAGTGATGGGACACCCAGATGACTTAAATCATTAAACAGGATTAGGCCCATGCCCATTAACACAAGCCCAGTTACAAGATAAGGTAAACATAAGAATGGGCTAATAAGAACTCTTATCAGCCGAACATCACTCTAACATTCTAACATCTTCAAACTCCTCACCCATGTCACTACTCAGCTTGGTATTTGGTTCCATAGGTGTTTCAGCCAGTTTGGCACCTAACAATCCTGTTTCCTCCAACAAATCAAGAACAAACTCCCTCTGGAACAAATTAATACCATGCTTAGACCTTGCTACTTCTATCCCCAAGAAGTATTTTAATTTACCAAGGTCCTTTGTTTGAAAATGCTATTGTAGAAAGGTTTTCAGCCTATCAATCCCCAATTTATTATTGCCGGTAATGACAAAATCATCTACATATACCACCAGTAAGATCTTCCCAACATGCGAATCATAGCTGAATACTGAGTGATCAACTTGACATTATTTCATACCAGACTTCTTTATCACTTCACTGAATCTACCAAACCACGCATGGGGGGACTGTTTAAGTCCATAAATGGCCTTCTTTAGTTTGCACACCTTACCATCCTCCCCCTAAGCAACAAACTCCGGTGGTTGCTCCATATAGACCTCCTCAAGGAGATCACCAAGTAAAAAGGTAATCTTGATGTCAAGCTGAAATAGAGGTCAATCATGCATAGCAGCCAGAGATATCATAACACAAACTGAACCAATCTTAGCAACAGGAGAGAAGGTCTCCATGTAGTCAATACCATATGTAGGAACACCCTTTGGCAACCAGTCAAGCTTTCAACCACTCTACACTACCATCAGGTAAATACTTAACAGTGTATACCCACTTACAACCAACAACATGCTTACTAGGAGGGAGCGTGGTGAGATCCCACGTATGATTATGAGCTAAAGTAGAGAGTTCTTCCATTGCATGGCGCCACCTTGGAGAGGCAAGGGCTTCCTGGACATCCGTAGGGACAGAAATAGAAGACAACAGAGAAACAAATTGGTGATGAAAAGCAGAAAGGTGAGTGACAGAAACATAATTAGAAATAGGATGAAGTGTGTAACTGCGTTTACCTTTCCACAAGGCGATAGGAAGATCAAGGTCAGAAACTGGGGGTGTGGCTGGTGTGGGAACAACTGCAAGATTTGTTGATGGTGACGAAGTTGGAAAAGGAGCTGGTACATGTTGTCAATGCACATACACTTGACGAATGGGTGGCCATTCAACAGGAAGTTGCATCGGAGGCAAAGACTTAGCCACAACTAGAACAAGTGGAATGGGGTCCTCAACAGGAATTGGAAGAGAAAGAGGGTGTGAGGAAGAAGAAGGGACACCACCTGACTCAAAGAAAAAACTGAGTAGACTCAAAGAAAGTAACATCAGGACACACAAAGGAACATCGGGAACTAGGGTTATAACACTTATACCCTTTATGGGTCCGGGAATAGCCAAGGAAGATACACTTAGTGGATCGTGCATCTAATTTGTCCTTTCCCGGTCCAAGATTATGAACAAAACATACACACCCGAAAACCCTAGGAGTAAGAGAAAATGGAAACAAGGTATGAAACAAAGTAGTGAAAGGATAATGACCTTCGAGGATGGACATGGGCATCCGGTTTATTAGGAAGTAAGATGTAAGCACAACATCACTCCAAAAATGTTTGGGTACATTCATATGGTGCATAAGGGACCAAGTAGTTTCCAAAAGATGACGGTTCTTTCTCTCAGCTACCCCATTTTGTTGTGTGGTGTAGGTACATGAAGTCTAATGGATAATGACATGTTCCAAATACTCCTAAAACGATGTATAAAAGTATTCTCGGCCATTATTTGAAGAATCTTAATGTGTACACCAAATTGGTTGCAAATTTCAGCACAAAATTTTTGAAAAATGGAAAACAATTCACTCATTTCTTTCATTAGGTAAACCCACGTCATCCTTGAATAATCATCAACAAAAATAACAAAGTATTTGTAACCATTGTATGACACTATTTTATTTGGACCCCAAACATCTGAATGAAGTAAAGAAAAAGGATTCGACATACGATTATCAACCCTAGGACTAAAGGGAACATTATGATGTTTCCCCAACTAACACAACTCACAATCCAAAACAGAAAGATGACTCAATGACGAACCTAGAGACTTCAATGCTTTAAGCGATGGATGACCAAGTCTACAGTGACACTAAAGAGGAGAAAGAGATGTTTGAAGAGCCGTTGACGAACTACCACCACCATTAAGATAATATAATCCACTAGCTTCATGCCCTCCACCAATCTTCATCCCCGTCTTGAGATCTTGAAAAATACAAGAAGAAGGGTAAAAATTGATAGAGCAATTAATAGACTTAGTTAGTTTACTAACAGACATAAGATTAAAGGGAAATTTGGGAACATACAAAATTGAGGACAGGGATAATGGGTCTATGTCAACATTACCAACACTACAAATGGAAGATGTGGAACCATTAGCAAGAGTAACAAAGTGTGGTGTGGGGCATTGAGAAAGGGAGGAAAACACATTTGGAGTTCTAGTCATGTGATCGGAGGCTCCAGAGTCAATAACCCAGGGGTTGAGTTTGGATGCCAGACAAGCCATACCTGAGTGTGCAAGAGTAGTTGTATTCTGTTGAGACGTCTAAATAAACCACTCATACTCATCACGTGGGACACTCATCATCTCCTTCCTGGAAACATCCGTAGATATAGAAGGCATCTAATCAGCTTGTTGACCCTCTTGTTTGGAACCACTATCACTGGCCACTGCATGATTTGCCCAAGTTGAAGGTGGGCCATGCAAATCATAACAAAAGTTGATGGTATGCCCTTCCATACCAGTGTGCACCTCCTTGGACCATTACTACGTGCTCTACCACGAACTCCCCCTAAATCTCGACCTACAATACGTTTGCCACCACGACTATACATAGGTCCACTACCACTAGTACGGCCGGATTGAACTCCCCGAGCTCCACTTCTAACACCACGGCCTCCCCCTCTTGTCACTGCAAAGGAAGACCTGTTAGAGATATTAGAATTCTCTGTAGGCCCAACAAAAATCCTCCGAAGATGGGCAAATACCTTTTCTAGAGATGGAAGAGCTAACCCTCCTAATATTTATACTCTCGCTGGTTCATATTTAGATTTCAGCCCGACTAAAAATCTGGTCACATCTAGTTGTTCTCTCTGTTGTTGTTGAATCTTAACATTAGAAGTGAGGGGATGGTACACATTCAACTACCTATCCTGGAGGAACAAGAGGAAGATAAGGATGAACCCTCTTCATTGGAACCCGATCCAAGAGGGCAAAATCATTCTACCTATCCTGGATTCCTTTGATTGAGTTTCAAGACATATCCTGATTTCGAGCTTGAGGACAAGCTCTTAGTCCAGGAGGGGAGTAATGATGTGGACACGTTTATTGGGAAGAAGTATAGCCGCCGGCAGCAGCAGTAATTGGGTGTTCTCAGTTCCCATCTTATCTAATTCCAACTAGATACAGTTCTATCTTATCTATTCAACATTCTTATCTTATTTGTTTTCAGTAGTAGGATTAGTAGGGTGTTTTATCTGTTCAATGTTCTTATCTTATCTTATCTGTTTTTAGTAGTAGGATTAGTAGGGAGTCTTATCTATTTAGTGTTCTTATCTTATTTGTTCAGTAGTATAGATTAGTAGGGAGTCTTCCTAAAAGTAGGACTCTTATCTCTTGTAATCTCCTATTTAAGGAGATAATAATATTCAATAAAGGCATCGAAAATTTCAGTCAAGAAAGAGAGCAAGGAGAGTTGGTGATCTCTTGAACAAATCACCATTAAGGCGCTGAGATAGGCTCCTTAAGAAAATGGAGGAACAAGGGAAAACAGGAGGTTTTCCCCGTGGACTGACCCGTGACGAGATCCTATTCGCGGGCCCATAACAAGCTATCCCTATTCGGAACTGTGGTGTTGGGCACAAGTCAACACAAATATTTGAGAGGAGCCAACACAACTCAGAGTAATTCAAATGGAAAAATGATAATCCATACTATACCATAAGTGAGTACACAAAATAAGGATTTGTGAGAAAACCCTTTATAAGTTAATTTGAGAGGAAGATCAGAATGAGGTTTGCTTGTTTGTTTCTGTGCTGCCAGTGCTGCATTGCTAGCTACTAGTTCTTTTTGCCAAGCAGCCTTTTCTGGGTGTTGTGTGCCCAGTATCAGAAGGAAAAGGTCTCTAATAAGAAAAAGTAATAGAAAAAGTCTCTTTCTATAATTATAGTGATTGTAGTCTTGTAGAGGGCCTTTGGTTTTGGTTTGTTGTTCATATTTTGGCCTGGTTTTTGTAAAAGTATTTCCTGTGTTTATCTTGTGTAAGAAAGATATTGTGTGGAATTGTGGTTGACACCATCTCCCAATGCAGTATGTATGACACAATTGAGTTTTTCATACGGCCAATCTAATCTCATTGTCATAATATTACCTTATGCTCTCTCTCTCTCTCTCTCCAAAGTCAGTCCTTGAAACTAGCAATCATACCTCCTTCATATTGAGGTCTGTGAGGTTCTGCTAGACACTGAAAATTTGGATAAAAGATGAAAGAAAACATTAATTGTTTGCAAAGCAAAATGCCTACTAATTCCTGTTACAGAAAGCATGCCTCAATATAACTACTGCTCTGTAAATCTTGATATTTTAACTACTTATAAAATATATATTTTTTCTTTAAGGTTAGTCTTGAATCTTGATGTCTGGAGATAATTCGAATTCTCTACCAGTACTAGCTAGCCAAAGTGCTATCTCGTCTCTTGCTTCAACCCCAAATGAAGATGATGCAACTACAATAGCTCCTCCATCTTCAAGCTCTGGGAATGATGTTGGCAAAAGAAGTTCAAGTACCACAACTTTAGAGCCACTATCTAAAAAGAGAGTTATTTCTATTGTATGGGAACATTTTAAAAAAGTAATTATTGATGGACGAGTCAAGGCAGTTTGTAACTATTGTAATAAGAGGTTTGGTAGGGAATCAAAAAATGGAACTAAACATTTGCACGAGCATTTGCATAGGTGCCCAAGGCGTAATCAACAGGATATAAGGCAACAATTTTTAGGGGCAAGTCAAAATAAGGATGGAAAGTTTAAAATCACATACAACACCTTTGATCCAGAAAACTCAAGGAGAGAACTTGTTAATATGATTATTCTACATGAGTATCCTCTCTCCATGGTCAATCACATTGGATTTAGGAGATACTCATAGTCTAGAACCTACATTTACAGTGGTTTCGAGAAATACAATTAAAAAAGATATTCTAAAGATTTTTGAGCAAGAAAAGAAGAAGACAATTAAGTTGTTTGGAGAAGAACGAGAGTAGAGTAGCCATTACAACTGACATGTGAACTGCTAATAATCAGAAGAAAGGGTTCATGGCCGTCACAACACATTTCATTGATGCTGATTGGATTTTACAAAGTCGAATTATAAGGTATGCCTTTTTAATATAATAATTCATTAATAGTATTTAGTATTCTTAAGTAAGTTTTGGCATTTTTTATATTTATTTTTTGTTGATTAGCTTTGTTATGTGTTTTATTTATTGTTATAGGTTTGTTTATGCGCCTTGTCCACACACAAAATAAGTTTTTGCAGATATGTTAGTGGAGTGTTTTTTAGATTGGAATATTGATAAAAAGTTATCTACAATTACCGTTGATAATTGCACTACAAATGATGCCATTTTCAATGATATTGTAGATAAGCTTTCTATGAATTCACTTATATTGGATAGAAGATTCTTGCATATGTGTTGTTATGCACATATACTTAACTTGATTATATAAGATGGATTAGTTGTGATTGGAGATGCCATTGAAAAAATTCATGACAGTATTGTGTATTGGAAAGCAACCCCTAAAAGAGAACAAAAGTTTGAAGAGACATCCCAACAGTTGCAAATTCAAAGGAGTAAGAAGTTGTCTCTTGATTGTAAAACCAGATGGAATTCAACATATGAGATGCTTCATATTGCTTTGATTTATAAGGATGTTTTCTCTCGCTTAAGGCAACGTGAATCACAATATAAATGTTTGCCAAGTGATGAAGAATGGGAGTTGGCAAAGGAAATTTGTGGGAGGTTAAAGTTGTTTTATAATATGACTGAGTTATTCTCAGGAACCAAGTATCCCACAACAAATTTATATTTTCCCAAAGTTTGTGAGATCAGAATAGCATTATCTCAGTGGCTTAGATGTTCATGTGAGGTTGTAAGGAAGAGGGCATTGAAAATGGTGGAGAAATTTAACAAGTATTGGTGTGCGATTAATGGCATTTTGGGTGTGGCAGCAGTATTGGATCCAAGATATAAGATGAAGTTGGTGGAGTATTGTTTTCCTATGATATATGCAGATGGTGCATTAGATGAGATTGAGAGGATTCACCAATTGGGTTATGACTTGCTTCATGAGTATCAATCCAAATCAAATATAAAGAAGTTGGATATGATAGTGAAATTTTAGTTAGTCCGGTTTATACATCTGAAAACATTGATATGGAAGAACAAGATCCGTTTTCCAATTATGACTTGTTTGTTAATAGGAGTTCAAGTAGTTTGATTGTGAAGTCAGAATTGGACTATTATTTGGAAGAAAATGTGCTGCCTAGAAATTAGAACTTTGATATTTTAGCTTGGTGGAAGTCAAATGGACTCAAGTATCCTACCTTACAAATAATTGCCAGGGATGTGCTAACTATTCCTATTTCCATAGTTGCTTCAAAGTCTGCCGTTAGCACTGGGGGAAGGCTAGTAAGTCCACATCGTAGTAGACTTCATACCAACACATTAGAGGCATTGATGTGTTCTCAAAATTGGTTGGCGCATGAAATTCAAGGTAATGTTATTTAAATTGAATATTTATATATTGAAAAAAAAATGAATGTTCATCATTTCACCTTTATAATTAACTTTCTTCTTTTATGTAGATGCTCCTGTTGGTGAGGATCCTTGCACTTATAACGCCATCAATAGTGATGATTTAGATATAGATGATTAAGTATTTAAATAGTGATGATTCTGATATAGTTTTAACTTAAACTCCATATACTAACTCTTGGTTTTTTTTATTGTTTTAGGAAAGTGGGGCTGTGGATTGAAGTAGAAAGTTGATTGAGTGAGATGGAGATGCATTTGTGTACTTTGGGTTTTCTTCTAAAATTTTCTCTCTTCTTCTCTCTTCTCTAAAATTAAACTAGCAAACAATTTATTTTCCTTTAGTTCTAGAGAGACAAGTAAATTATTAAAAAAAAAAACTAATATCATCTCATATGTGAAGTCAATTAGAAAATGCTTCAATATGGCTTGTACAGCAATACCTACTAAAGTGCAGCAATATGCTCACTGGAATTCCTACAGCAAAACTGCCAAGGTAGTATAATAGTTGTTTTGTAAATTGTTCTTGATCTTTATCTTGCAAGATTGAAAAACAGAATATAATTTAATTGGTGAAAACACACTTAACCTTCTAAATGTTTCTATCATAAAGCTTTTATGTGTGGATTGTGATAATACTGAATGAAAAGGGCTAACAAAGAGAAGTAAACCCAACACACCATTAAACCATCTCTCTCTCTCTCTCTCTCTCTCTCTCTCTCTTCCATTACATTGGCATTTGATATTATAACCCTATAGTTGATGCCTACTACCCCAAGTAATTTTCTGGCTATTTATTTTGTAAATAAGAGATCAAGCACCATCAACTGTATGACCCAGCTCCAAGCCAAAAGGTTGTTTTGTGAGATATTTGATAGTTTTCTTCTTTGTTCGAACTGTGATAGTTTCCTCTTGTTTGCAGATCACCGCGTGGACGCCATTCAAGGAGTCCTAGGCTAAGGTACTGAGCCTAGGCTAAGGTGTAGCTCGTGTAGGGCCATTTGGTTTGTGGTTGTGGGATTGGAATTTAGAACCGTGATGAAAGATTTCGGTTGATACTTGTGAGCACTTGGTTGTGGCATTTTTTTTTTATTTTTAATGCGGGACTAGCTTGTAGTTTTTAACTCATTCTTATTTTTTCTTTGTATTCCTCTTCTTTAAAACATATGGTGTTTGAGTTAAATTAAATACTTAGAATTTGTTACAGATACTGGTAAGTTGCCTAGATTCATCACAGACTTGTCCACTATGGGACTTGCTTTATTTTTGATGGATGCTTGGTGTTTATACATTATAGGTTCTACTCTCATGCTAATGAGCTACTGGTTAGGCCTTCAAACTGGTCAAATTGATTAGTGCAATGCGATCATTTTTATAGATTAACGAAATGATGCAGGAGCTTAAGAAAGAATGATAATCGATTTTGGAAAGGAACTTTAGTAGACTGTGAATAAGCAGCTGCTAAATCTAAGGCTGCTAAGCACAACATTATGGGTGTAGCAGTAATGTCAATGTGACCATTTGGAATTGGATACAATCATCGGGGCGGGGCGGGTACACGTCAGGGATTACCCGTCCCCAGAACTTTAGTTGCGGGGCAGGTACATGTCGGGGATTCCCTGTCCCCGACAGGGCCGGGGATGGGGGTTGATTCTTCACCCCGATACCGGGGACAGGTGCGGGGATTTTAGCTGTGGGGTGGGGACGGGGAGTGCCTTCCCTGCCCCATACCCGCCACATTGCCATCCCTACCCTTCATTAGATTATATACTCATAAATAAAAGAGAGTACAAAGACAAATATGCCCTTAGTAAGTTGACTACTTGTGAGAACTTAAAAACACTCTTAACTTAAAACATAAACTAATGGGCCTAAGGCCCAATAACTCCCTAGCTATGCTATGTAAATAAAAAAAATGTTATATCAGCCCAAAACTCAACACTCCCCCTCAAGTTGGGAATAAATGTCACACATTCCAAACTTATGTAGATCATGCTCCAACTTGTTTCTTGCAACTCCTTTTGTAAGAACATCAGCAAGCTGCAGGTCAGATGCAAAATATGGCAATCAAACTTCTTCATATGCCACCATTTCCCTTATAAAGTGTCTATCCACTTCTATATGCTTCATCCTATCATGCTGAACTAGGTTGTGGACAATGTTAATTGCTGCTTGATTGTCGCAATATAGCATCATAGGTTCTTTGGCCTCAACTCCAATCTCCCCTAACAAGAAACGGATCTAGAGCTCGAAAACACCATATGCCATGGCTTTGTATTCAGCTTCTGCACTTGACCTTGCCATAACTATTTGTTTCTTACTCTTCCATGAAACTAAATTATCTCCAACAAGAGTACAAACTCCTGATGTAGATCTCCTGTCATCTAGGCACCCTTCCTAATCAACATTTGTGTAAGTCTCCAACTTCAATTGTCCATGGTTAGCAAACAATGTGCTTCTACCTGGGTGTCCCTTCAAATAGGAAAGTATCCTGTCAACAGCCTCCCAATGTTGAACTCATGGGGCATGCATGTATTGACTCACCACACTCACTACATAAGAGATGTTGGGTCGTGTCATACATAAGTATAGCAACCACCCAACTAACCTCTGATAACTTCCAACATCCTTCACTAGTTCACACTCTGAAGCATTTATCCAGTGGTTCTGATCAATAGGTGTATCAGCTGCCTTTGCCCTAAGCTTTCTTGTCTCCTATAGTAGATCTAGAACATACTTCCTCTCTGAGATGAAGATCCCATGCTTGGACATTGCCCTTCCTCGTGGTTAACTTACATGAGGTAAAATGTGAAGGCATACCAGTCATGGTTTCAAATGCCACCAAATGTCGCTAATGTCGCCCGACATATGTTGATGTCGAGGCTCACCGACATGAAAGTGGATGGTAATATAAAAATTACATTATGTCGGTTGACATTTCCTATACTTCGGAAATGTCGACCAAACCAGTCCAAATAACCAAAAAAAATACAATTTTTCCTATTATGTTGACTAATGTACATTAAAAATATAATATATTAGTATATTATATTAATATAGTACAGTATATTAATATAGATTATTCCATTAATAATTTCTATTTAATATTTCAAATAAAATATTTATAAAAGAATTTACACAATATAAAAATAAAAGAATGAATTAATTACTTTATAATATAAAACATAAAATGTATTTATTATAAATTTAGTGTTAAATTTTATAATAAACCATATTCTAAATTTAATATAAAAAATCAGAATAAATTTAATAAATTTTATACTAAAATCATAATTTATTATAAATTTAGTGTTAAAAACCATAATAAATTCATTAAGTTTTATAAGAAATCAGAATTTATCATGATCTTAATACTACAAAAAGGAGAACCAATTTATTAAATTTATAATAAAACATAATGTATTATAACTTTAATATTTAAAAAATCAGAATAAATGTATTTCTATTTACTAGTGTGAAATAAATATATTATAATTTATAACAAATCAGAATTAAAAATAAGAAAAGAAAATATCAGATAACCTTGTAAAAACATCAAAATGCATAATGAATCAGTAAATCATCATTTACTAATTTGTTATTGATCTTAGTTTCTTAGCTTTATATAATGGTTGGGAATAAGATAATAGTCTAGAAATATGTATTAATGCTTCTTTTATCATTTTACAAAATATCTTTGCATATTTCCACATATTTCATAATATTTCCACAATGTCTCTAATTTTTACAATATTTCCCCTCGACATTTCTGACATTTCCGACAAATGTCCTATATCTTGGTAAGCGACATTTCCATCGACATCGACATTTTAAACCTCGATACCAATCATATGAGCACTGGCCCCATAGTCTACAATCCATCGGCTAAAGGAGGTGGAACAAGCAAGTGTAGTACCTGTTTTGGCATATGAACTAGATAGATTACTAAATCCAGAACCAGATGACGATGTGCCACCCTTCTCTAGTTGCAACAATATATTCCTGAGTTTGTCCATCACATCAGAGGAGTCGAGCACATCTGAGGGTTGACCATCATTAGTAACTGAGCATTGCCCTTCTTCCCAGTTTTGTATTTCTCCGGTTTTAGATGAGAATTGAGCTTCCAACACCTTTTGTTAGTGTGTCTTGGCTTCTTGTAGTACTCACAAATAACATCCTCGACCTTCTTTGCAATGGGATGTTTGCTAGTATTTTGCTTGGGTCGAGATGACATAAAGGCAGAATGATCACTCAGAGGATTGCATCATGGCAGTTCTTCAGCTTTCTTCCCCTTGTACAAGAGAGTAAGCAGTAGCAAGAGAGACAACGCCTGCACTAAGAATGTGTTGCCAGGTGAAATCAAACTCTGGGTTTAAGCCTGCCAAAAAATCAAAGACTATTCTCCTCCATGTAATTCCAATATTGCTCACCATCTTCAGGGTCTTTCCAAACTAGAGCTTTCAAGTGATCCATTTCTTCCCAGATAGACAGTAGAGAAGAGACATACATAGCAACAGATCTCTCCCCTTGACGCTTACTGCAAGCTTCCCTCAAAAGCTGATACACTCTAGTAGCATTGTTAACTTGGGAATAAGTAGCAACTACCATATCCCAGATATCCTTGGCAGATGGAAGAAACATGTAATTTCGGGCAATATGAGGTTGCAGTGAGCAAATCAGCCATGACATAACAAGGGAGTTGTCTTGTTCTCACCTTGCAAATTTTAGGTCTTCAGGACTCAGCTTCACTTTCGTTCCTGTGATAAATCCCAGTTTACCCCTCCTAGTAATGGTAAGTTTAGTAGACTGACACCACTCTAAAAAATTAGTTCCATCTAGTTTAACAGTAGTTATCATACCACTAGAAATATCTCCAGTTCCTAGGAACACACTGGGAACCATCTGAAGATCCTTACATGATTCCATATGCTAACAAGACACTTTTTCACCAACCAAAAAAATGACCCCCAACACTTTAACTGAGGTTCCAAACCCAAAAACTAGGTTACCACACGGTTAAGAACCAAAGGAAGACCCAAAAAACTAGGTTGGCCGCAAAATAGAGGCAGAAAAAAATCTCCCAAAAATACATAGTGCTCATAAAATTACGAGACCACTTCCCGTCAATCACAAATTGAAAAACGACCTGAATGGTCTAGGTTTTACAGCAAAAAAATATCATTAAACCTGTTGTACATGGCTCAACATCAAATATGGAATTTCTGCGATTTTTCCTTGAAAAATCCACCAAAAATCATAGAAGCTTCATATGATGACGAGTCATACCAAAATTTTTCTAAAATCAGGGTGAATCAAATAGTGCTGGTTTCATAGACTACCACCAACACCCGTACGAACTGCTGACATCATCCAACAGCGGTCTGACATCAGTAGTTCGCCTCTGGGTAGGAGATCAGCAAAGAACCAACTCCCAAATGTTTCTACCTGCTCTGATACCAAGTTGCAGAAACTAGGTTTTCAAGAGAGAGGAGGAAGAGAAGAGAAGAGAAGAAGAAGAAGAGAGCAAGTGTTGATGGGTGTGTTATTCACTATTCACACCCTCAAAAGATTACTTAATTTGAGAAAATAATAATTACAAGAAGGCCCTTATCTGGGTAACCAAATACTGAGAAAGTATAAGAAAGGAGAAAAAGACCAAAAACACCCCTGTCTAACCATTCTCAACAGGGCCCACATGTACCCCTGCTAGAAGTGGGTTCCTAGGGAGGCCTAGTTAGCTATTCAACATTGCTTCTTATTTTCTTGAGTTATGAAACTTTATATGGATTTATAGTTGCTTGTTAGTGTCCTAGTCTTTCTTTAAGTTGAGTCATGTGACTATCATGTGAGTCACTTAAGTGGGGGTAAATCCATTAGGAAAAGAAATGAGAAAAACAACAAACTTGGGATGTTAAATTAGAATATTAAGAAAAAAGTCCACTTGATTTATCCAAGAGAAACTAATAACTTGATTGGCCTTTTTTTTTGCATTGAATTCTCTTCAGCTAAAATACTAAGAGAAACTAATAGAACTTGATTTGCCCTATTGGTTTTTTATTTTTACTCTTTTTATTTGGCCCATAATTATTAAAGTGCTTTTTCTATATATTTTGAACTATAAAAAATGCATAAAAATATGTATTTTTTGCATGAAACCACCATAGTTGTCAAGGCGCCTAGGCGATGGAATTTAAAAGTATAAAATATATATCCCTACTCCTCTTAAGCTATGTTATTGGTTTTTTATACTAACAAACATACCAGTATGCTAGCTATTAGCAATAAAATCATTTGAATAAAACATAAAATTCCATAGCTAGCATCTAAGCCAAAAAAAATGGGGGATTGCAGATAAGAAAAGAGTGAAAAATAAGGGGGCGGAGCCCCTGTTTCGTTCACAACGTAAGTTGTCCATGAGGACGATGTGGACTGTGTTCAAGGGGGTGGAGACCCTGTTTCAGGCTAAAAAAAATGGAGGAGGATTGTTAAGAAGAAGAAGGAGAAGGAGGAGGAGGAGGAGGCGGAGCCCCTGTTTCATCCCAAAAGAAGAAGAAGAACATACCAGGAAGTCTTCCTGTCATCGTTTTCTCTTCTCAGCTCTCGTTTACTATTCTCTTTTATTAAAGTAAAAGAGAATTACTTCAATAAAAAAGATAATATACAACAGGGTGTATTGTAACAAGATAAAACAAACCAATAAAAATGATATAATATATATGTACATTCAAAAAAACAGTAGAGCATATATATGTGTGAGTGCCTGCCTTGACAACTATGGAAACCACTAAATAATGTTATTATTTGTGGCTTATGCCTTTTTACGCCTCATGCCTTGAGGCTTGAGGCTTATGCCTCATTCTGACAAAGGCTTAAGCCTCAAACTAAAGTTGTGAGGCTTAAGCCTTGAGGCAAAATCTGAGCACCTCGCCTCAGGGCTTAAGCCTTTTAAAACAATAGGTAACCGTGGAGTGAGAGGAGGCCATGGTAGTGGTAGAGATGGGAGCATTAGAGGTCTTGGTGTTAGTGTTGGTGGTAGGAGTATGGTTAGGGAGTGTAGTCATTGTAGACGGGAAGGACATACTGTGAACTTCTGTTATGATTTACGTGGCCCGCCATCTACATGGGCCAATCATGCTGCTCTAGGAAAGAATGGTGGTGCTATAGGTGATGAGTCTATTGCTTTAGGCACTGGAAAGAGAAGGAAATGTCTCTATAACCCGAGAAGAGTACGAAAAGCTTCATCTATCTTCCCCTTCCCTTGGTAATACTCAACCCTTGCAAAATTAGGTGCAACCTGCCTTGTTTCCTCTTTTAAGCCATGGACTATCGACTCTAGGTCCTTAGATCACATACTGGGTCCTCAGACTTGTTTGTGTCTTTATCCCCTCCCTCCACTGCCCAGTCGGTTACACTTGCTGATGGTACTGACTCTGTTTTTCTTGGTACCGGTGATGTAACTTTACATTCTGATTTGATTTTGCCTTTTGTGCTATATGTTCCTATATTTCCTTTTAGTCTTATGTTTGTTAGCAAGTTGACGAAATCTTTGAATTTTTCCCATCCTATTGTATTTTTTAGAATCTTAAGATGGGGAAGGCGATTGGTGGCAGGCATGGAGCTAGAGGATTGTACTATCTAGATGGTGGTGGTTCGCAAAAATCTCTTCATTTTTCCATTACACCATTGCAGTGGTATTGTTGATTGGGTCAACCATCTCTTTTGGCTCTCAGGAGTCTTGTTCCAGATGTCGTGTCTGTTCGTGAGTTGTAGTGTGAAATCTGTCAACTTAGTAAACATCACCGTGTTTCTTTTGCTCCAAGAGAGATAAAGTCTCGAATCTTTTTGAACTTGTTCATTCAGATGTTTGGGGACCGTGTTCCGATTGAGTCTTTTAATGGTTTTTAAGTATTTTGTTTCCTTTGTTGATGATTTTTCAAGAATGACTTAGATTTATTTAATGAAATCTCGTACCAAAGTTTTTGATATTTTTCTCTCCTTTTTTTTTGAAGAGTAACGAAGAAAATTTATTAAATTAAAAAGAAAGATACAACTTTAGTAGGTGACAAGGTAGCACCTGAACAACTGAAGCAATGAAAACATGTTTACATTGCAAGTTGGAATATCAAGAACACCCCAGAGATTTTCTTCTAGGTCTGCACTATTAAATTGCTCAAATTCTAGTAGAATAAAGACCCAGCTTGAAACAAGCTTTCCTACCGAGGCCACCACAGCTTCAATCCTTTTGGACTTGTCTTCGAACAACCATTTGTTTCTTTCCTTCCATAAAGTCCAGCACACTGCAAAAGGGATGCAACTCCACAATATTTTTGCTTTATTGCTTCCTTTAAACCTTGGCCAGGCTGAGAATATCTCTACAGGTGAGCAAGGCTAGAACATTGACATGTTGAAAAGGAAGGAATAGAATTTCCAGATGAAATTTGCCACTTCACAAGAGAAGAACAAGTGCCATAATGATTTCTCCTCTATTCTGCACAGGTAGCAGTAATTGTCTATAGAGAAACCCCTTCTCTTCAGATGTTCTGTTGTTAGTATACTGTCTAGTGCTACCAGCCAAGCAAAGGCTTCCACTTTTGGTGGGACAGGGTTCCCCCATACTCCATCTACTTAATTCGCAATTAATTCCTCCTTGATCAGAGATAGAAGGATTTCACCAAAAACCTCCCATCCTGCATTCCTTCCACCACAACCCATCATAGAAGACAGAGATAGCTTGGACTGTTCTAACTTATCCAACAACAACATGCACTCCTCCACTTCTTGATCCAGCAAAGGTGAGGTTGGGACACCACACCAACTGATCACCTCTCATCTCGTAACGTTGTGCAATCACCACCTGATGTTCTGCTAGTCTGTAGAGTCTTGGACAGATATCACACAGCTTCCCAACCCCACCCCAATCATCCTCCTAAGTCCCAAAACCTCACCCTAGCCCCCACTCCCACCCTAACGCTCACTAAACTCCTGAATTCCTGGTTAAATCACATAATGCCCTTCCATACACACTCCATAAGAACTTGATACCTCTCTTGGCTCCCAACCCAACCTTGCCACTCCATATTTCCCTACTACCACCCACCTCCAAAGAGAACCCCTTTCCCTTTCTAACCCAAACCTCCATATTTCCCTACTCCACACACACTCCACAATGTCCTAATCTGACAGCCCAAGGCTGCTGCAAACCTATCCAAATCTGATTGACCTAAATTTCCAACTCCAATTATATGGCTCTTTTCCAAATTCACTTTCAGCCCTAAAAACAGCTCAAAGTTGGCTAATATAGCTCTTAAGTTCAACACCTACTCCACATCACCATCAAGAAATATCAGTGTGTCATCTGTGTATTGTAAATGGGAAATGCATGGGCCTTCCCTCCCCACCTTCAAACCTTCAAACCAACCTTGTTGAACCCCTTTCAGTAGCAGCAAGTTCAGCACCTCCATAACCAGCACAAACAGGAGAGGGGAAATCGGATCCCCTTGTCTCAGCCCCCTAGAGGCTTGGAAAAATTCCAAGGACACTCCATTTAGCAGTAGTGAAAAAGAGACAGTTGATATACACCCAAACATCCACCCATCAAATTCTGAATTCCTTCCAAGAAACCCCACTCCACATGGTCATAGGCCTTCTCTATATCAAGCTTGCACACTAGACCAG
This sequence comes from Nelumbo lutea, assembly GCF_056320005.1. Lineage (NCBI taxonomy): Eukaryota > Viridiplantae > Streptophyta > Magnoliopsida > Proteales > Nelumbonaceae > Nelumbo > Nelumbo lutea. Next base: position 16,704,690 of record NC_142687.1, read on the forward strand.
GTTTCCCACTTCTTAACCTTGAATCAGTGCACTCACTAGCCACCATAACTCCATCCAGTATTTTCCTACCTTCTACAAAGGCTATCTGAGAATCTCCCACCACTTCATGAAGCACTTTTTTCAACCTCAGGACAAGACTTGGGCTAATAATTTATAAGGACATCTTATTAGACTGATTGGCCTCAAATCTCTGATATTCACAGCTCCACTTTTCTTCTAAATTAAAGAAATGAATGTTACATTAGCTCTTCTTTTCAGACACTTGTTCTCACAGAAATCCTTGATCATCACATGAAGTTTTCCTCCAAGAAATGCCAACATTGTTTTATAAAATTAAAATTAAAGCCATCAGGTCCCAGAGCTTTATCTCCACTAATCCTTTTTAATGCCTCCTTCACCTCGGCTACCTCAATCTCCCTCTCTAATAGAGGTGTCAACGGTATTCAAAAATCCAATTTCGAATTTGATATTTGACATAATCAAATCGAATTCGGATAATTCGAATATCTAATCGGTCAAATTCAGATATCCTATTCTTACCGAATAGTTAATCGGATTCGAATTTGGATATGACCTGATTTGATTCGATAAATATCCGAATTCGACCAATTATTTAATTCTTATATATAATATATAAAATATTTTATATAATATATATAATAATTAAGTTATATAAATAATTTATAAATTTATATACTTTATATCAATAAAATATTTATTTTATATATATTAATTATCTAAAATAATTAATTAATCGAATTTGAATCGAATCGAATATTCGAATATTTAATCGGATTCGAATTTGGATATTAATTTTCAATATCCGTCGGATATCGGATTTTCTAATCGAATTCGAATTCGGATATTGCCTTATTCGATTCGAATTCGGTCCATTTACACCCCTACTCTCCAACCAACCTACTGAAATATCACTAAGCTTTTTAGGCACAATTTCTCCCAAAGAAATCCAACACAAAGTTCTTCATGATGCTCTCCTCTCACCGGAATGGAAGAGGGCGATGGATGATGAATTTCATGCTCTTCGATCTAACCACACTTGGGACCTTACCTCTCTTCCTTCTAGGAAGAAAGCAGTTGGTTGTCGGTGGGTTTATACAATTAAGCATCATGTTGATGGTAGTGTGGAAAAATATAAAGCACGCTTGGTAGCCAAAGGGTATACACGAACCTATGGAGTTGATTATACTAATACTTTTTCACCCATAGCTAAAATGGGTTCTGTCCGTGTGCTTATTTCCCTGGCTGCACACTTTGATTGGCCGTCGTTTTAGGTGGATATCAAATATGTTTTTTTTTCTCTCCATGGTGACCTAGAAGAGGTGTATATGGAGCAACCTCCAGGGTATGTTGCTCAAGGGGAGGAAGGAAAGGTGTGTCGATTAAATAAAGCAATATATGGATTGAAACAATCTCCGATGGCCTGATTTGGGAGATTTAGTACTATGGTACATCAGTTTAGGATGACACAATGTAGGGATGATCACTCGATGTTTAGTAGAGATACTACTTCTGGGAAAATTGTGTTGGCAGTCTATGTTGACGACATTATTATCACAAGGAGTGATGGGCATGGCATTGAAGAACTCAAACAGTGCCTACAAAGCCGGTTCTAGACTAAGGACTTGGGGCACTTGAAATATTTTATGGGCATAGAGGTAGCAAGGTCAAAGTGGGGAATTTCCCTCTCATAAAGAAAGTATATGCTTGACTTGAAGAAACAGGTCAATTAGGGGCAAAACCAGTGGATACACCTATAGATCCAAATGTGAAGATGACCGATAGTGAGGGGGAGCCCCTAGTTGATCTTGGACGATATTGGAGATTAGTTGGGAAGCTGATTTATCTAACCATCACAAGTCCAAATATCAAGGTATAGTGCTCCATCTTCATCTTGGAGCACAATTTAGGATTGAATTTTGGGTGTGAACAACCACTTTGGGAGCTGCAATTTGTGGTCTCCATATCAGGTGCAAACCTATTCACTTTTGGAAATCAAATTGGGTCATCTAAGGGGAGATCAATCCTAGGAGAAATTGGAATTTCCAATGAGAATTCCGGTTCTCTATTTCTTGGTCTGTTAAAAGTATTGAATTTCACCATAGAAACCCTAGCAAGATTTGACCTTTTGGGTAATCTATAGTCCTTTCAACACTTTGAACCATTAATCTTGGATTGGTCCAATTCAATGTCTTATTGGACTGCCCAACCCGTTCAAATTGGTTTTGATTCGGATGTGGTCCAACCTAAACCAGGTCCATTGACACCCCTGGTTGAGTGCCTTTTTTATGGAAATAAAAACAAATTTTCAATACTAAAATGAGGGTTCATTTCTTCTAAAAAATGGTAGCCACTCTTTGTTTTGAGTTGGCCATGAGCTTCTTGGAGCTCACACACCTATTGTGGTTTAGATTGTCATTCAATTAATTACCATTATGGCTTACATGGCCCACTATCCACTTAGGCCAATCATGTTGTGACTAGTAATGAGGAGATAGGTGGCTCTCATCAATGGGTAGCTAGTAATCTAACTCCCTCAACTTCAGAAATTGTTAGCAAAAGGTATAATTTGTGTCTCACAAGATGAATATGAAAGATAGGTGGCTCTCATCAATAGGTGGAGAAAGGCACAAAAGGAGATGGAGAGAATGAATCCTCTTCCACCCTACTAGTTTCCCCTTGAAAAGGATACCTAGGAGTTTGAAAGGACAGAAACTCAAAGAAAACCACATCCTTGGTGACATACTTTTTCTTGGTAACTAGATCATAACACTTATAGCCCTTTTGTGTAGGAGAATACCCTAGGAAAACACCCCGAATAGCCTTTAGATCTAACTTTGTTTTCTTCAGATCCTTGACATGAATGAAACATACACAACTAAAAACTCGAGGAAGAGGGAAATCATCATGGGTAGGACATAGAACGGATAAGGGAGTTCTCATGCCCGACACCCTAGGTGGCATCCCATTCATCAGATATAAAGTTGTAAGAACTGCCTGAGACCAATAATTCTTGGGCAACCTGTGTTGAAATTGTAAGGTATGAGTTGTTTCTATTAAGTCTTTGTTTTTGCACTCAATAACTCCATTTTCTTGAGGAGTACTAGCACAAGATGATTGATGCAAAACACCTGAATCCTCCAGGAACACATTCAAAGAGCTTTCAAAATACTCAATTGCATTATTAGAATAAAGTTGCTTAATCTTCTTGTCGAACTATGTCTCAACCATTTTGTAAAAAATAATAGTAATTCATGCTACTTCGTCATGACCTTTTAATAAGAAAATCCAAGTGCATCTAGAATAATGATCTATAAAGCAAATAAAATGTTATAAGCCATCTATAGAAACAAGAGGTGAAGGGCCCCAAACATCAGAATAGACTAGATCAAAAGGAACTAGAATTTCATTACTTGAAATTGGATAAATGTTTCTACATTGCTTTGGCGTCTAACACACTTAACAAACCAAACTTTGACTCAACTGTAATTTTGAATTGATGTCTTCATCAAAATAATAAAGGCCTCCAGACTCATGACCGCTCCCAATCATTCTCCTTGTTAATTTGTCCTAGAAAACACAATGAGTAGGAGAAAAAGTTATACAACAGTTTAAATTCTTAGTAAGTTTGGACACAACTATCAAATTTGAAGCAAAACTAGGAACATGAAGAACATTGTTGAGGTTTACCCCCCCCAAAAAAAAATAGTGGAGAGGGAACCACCTGCTACTCTCGCCTTATCTTGACTAGACATCAGATGATAGGGGGTAAAGAGCAAGGACATATGTGTCATATGGTCAATGGCTCCGAAATCGATGATCTAAGAGCTAGGGTTAATATCGCTAGTAACACTATGAACAGAGACAGTACTTGACTTAGCGAGAGAGGAGGATGCAAGGAGATTATTCCTCAACCGAGCCATAGCTCACCTAAGGATTTCGACCTCATCAGCTGTGAAATCTAGAAAAAATGGTGGGCTAAAGGAACTAGTGGTCTGTCTTATTAGTGAAAAAGCAACTGCAGATATCATCTTTTGACCTTCTGCACTGTTACACATGGCAACATTCCCACTTGGTGTTTGACCCTTTTGTGGCTTCTTATCCTTCCTTAAGGCTGCTGGATTCAAATGAGGATATAAAATCCAACACATTTCCTTGGTGTGCCTCTCACCCCCACAATGAGTACATTTGAGATTCTTCTTGTCAAAACCCTTTCCTCTCTTTCGGCCAGAAGAAACAAGGGCTGAATGTTCAACAGATGGCTGCAGCTATGTATCAATTTGCATCTCCTTTCTTCTTACCTCCTCATTCCTCACAAGGTAAAAAGAATTCTGTAAATCTAGAAGTTCATCCCTTCCCAATATCTTGAACCTTATACCTTCATATATGGGGTCCAACCCAGCTAGGAATTTAAATGTCCTTCCTTCAGTTTATTTGTCATGTTTCTCGTTGTCCTTTGTGCTGTCCCAGTCAATTATCAGGTGATGATCCAATTCTTTCCACAACCCTTCCAATGTATGTAGCTACAAACATGTCTCCTTGCTTTAGGGAAGCAATATCTTGTGTTAATCTGTATATTCTAGCATTGTTCTTTCGCTGTCCATAGGTCTTAGAGACCTTCTCCCAAATCTTGAAGGCGGTAGGGATGTGCTGGACAGTCCTTGCAACTCTTGCAGTCATGAAAGCAAGGAACCAAAACATAACAGTCGCATTTTCTCTGCACCAGGTTGAGTATTCAGCATCTTCCTCCTTAGGTTCCTTTTTCTTTCCATTAACATACTCCATGAGATTTTGGGAAGTAATAAACAACCTGGCTGAGACTGACCATTCCCTGAAATTGTACTCATCTAGCAACACAAATTTGGATTATCAAGGTTGGAAGTTCTCCCAGCAAGTTGGTTGTCCTTATAAGACACTTCACCTGAAATCAATGACATTTTTCCCACTTATCAGCTCACAAAGAGCAACCCCAACACAAACAACAACCTGTATACTACTGAGACACAGGTATGAGATCCACAAGAGCACTCCCAGTCACAAAAACTAGCTATAGTACTCAGACCACCTGAACTGTTATACTTCAATTGGCTACACCAACACTTTGGTTCCAACACAAAAGTAGGACGGTCTACTCAGTCCTAGATCTGTTCAAAAAACAGATCTCTCTAGTAACCGAATGGCTATGGGTTTGGTACAAAGGCGACTTGTAAAATCAAGAATGCATAACGTTTAACATCACATTAGCTATTTGGAGTAATGCAATGGGGGGAAAATAAAGAGATTGAGAGTTTCACATGTTTGAATGTGTTTTTTATGTTATGCATGCTCTTATTTTTAAATTTTCATTTTAAACATGTTTTACAAGTTAAGTTTATGTATTTTAATTCGAGATAATAAGTTTTTTAAAACTAAAGTTTATATTTTTAATTAATATTATGCTTAGTACTTTTAATTTTTCGAATTGTTGTTTTTTGAAAATTTTGGCTTTTTTTTTTTAATTTGTGTGCCTTGCTTTGAAAAGGCATGCACCTCATGCCTCGAGCTCAAAATGCCCCTTGCTAGGACTGTACACAGGTTGGTTCTGTTTGGTTTTATGTACTTGGACCAACTGAACCGATCCTATCAGGTTATTTATTTAATTAACTGAAACCCACTGAGTAATTTGTAAAACTGTTCAACCGAATTTAAATGTTTGTTGTCGGTTCGGTCAGTTTAATCAGTGAAACAAATGTATGTTCAACAATCAATGTTGTTGCTGTATCAGAACTTAATAGCCAGTGGGACCCATAATAGTAGCATGCCAATGCATAGGGAGATAGGACAGCTTGATTAGTCAAGTGAAACTGTCAAAGTTCTTTTCTTATAAAGGTTTGGTGGGACCTAGTGGGACCCAATGTCATAATTAACATTGGAAAACCTATACCAATCCATAGAGGGGATTGAGTGATAATAGGGTCCAGTGGGACCCAGTGTAATACTGTGAGAAATGAAATAATGTGATGATGTCATCCCACTAAGATGCATTTAAATTTCGGTTCGGTTTTGATTTACAACATAATAAACCACAACCAAGCCAAAGAATCAGATTTTGCATTTTTGAAACCGAGAATGGCCAATTTTTCTTGAAAATCGACCATCTCGGGTCGAGTTGGTCCAGTTTGGTCAGTTTATAATATTTTTTGAACAGCCCTACCCCTTGCGCTCTTTTTGCACCTCCCCTCACATTTGCATCATTTGCTATGGTAGTGACAAGACGGTTCCACACTTGCTAATCTCCTGGCTTTTTGGTTCTTTTATTTGGGAATGGTTTTCCTCTCTTTAGTTGCAGGTGGAACCCTCCCTCTGATGTGGCAGGCTTTTTTTATGCTAGCTTCTTTAAACAACTGAAGAAGAGAGGAAAGATAATGTGGAGAGCAACAAGAGAAGCAATGTTGTGGTCAGTATGGGGGGAAAGAAATAACAGATTTTTTTATCAACAAGAATAATTTCATTAATAAGAAAATGAGTAGAATGGAGCACCACGGAGAGAGATAAACTCTCGTAATTCTCTCTGGGATGACAGCTGATTACACAATTACAACAGACTAGAAAAGTTGATCCCTTCCCACCCCTTGCTTTGCCAAGGTATCAGCAAAAGAATTGGCACATCTTTTTTACCCACTGTAGCTTAACTTCTATGCTTTGTGTTACCCACTTGAATTTCCTTCTTTCAATCATATAGGTCCACCAACCAACCTCCTCCTTTTGTAGCCGGCTCACTACTAGCTTTGAATCTCCTTTAATGATCAATCTTCTGATGTTCAACTCCTTTGCTTTTTGAATTACTTCCATCCCTGACATGATTTCAGCCCTCAATGAATTACCCATACCTATTGGACCTGAGTAGAGAGCAATAACTCTTCCCTCCTCATTCCAAAAACACCTCCTATGCCTGAAGGACTCAGGTTCCCTTCACTACTACCATCAAAATTCAGCTTGATAAATCCAGAAGTGGGAGAGGACCATGTCGGCCTGATGACAGCTTTAGATAGAGAAGAATTAACCACACCCTTCCACTTTCTAAACAGGTCATCAATAGAAATCCCTTCAAAACTGTCTAGCAAACAGCTGCTCTTGTACACCTCACAAGATCCCCCCCCTTCTCTTTCTCCAATTGACAAAGGTAGAATCAAACAAGCCTTGTACATTTGGCGGAGGGTTCCAAATCATACCCAAATATCATAAACAAAAGAAGAAGAGATTAATAAGTGATAACAAATCTCAGCATTGGCCTTAGAAAGGGAGTTCACATCTGCCCCCCACAGAACACGCCCCCAAAACGCCCCACATGCACATCTCAGCATGCATTGAGAACATCTCCCATACCCAATACACAGTTGGGATGTGTTGTGGGACGTTTTTGGGGCGCTTTCTGTGGGGGGCAAATGTGAATTCTTAGAAAGGATACACCAATTAGGAGAAAGGCATCTCTTGTCTTTTTCTTTGAATGAGATCAGAAGTATTGATTCTTTCTAAGAAAGCTTCCCAACAAAAAGCACTAACCCTAGGAGGAATAGGCTTTTTCTAGACCTCCTTAACAAGAAAAGGCACCATGGAGGTGTTTGGGGGTTGGGTCAAGGCCAAGGAGTAGGGGTGTAAATTGGATCAGGCAATATCCGAATTTGAATCCGATTAAATATTCGAATATTCGATTTGAATTCTAATTTGACTAACTAAATATTCGGATAAAATAAATATTTTATTTATATAAAGTATAGAAATATATAAATCATTATATATAAATTATATAAGACATTTAAATATTCTATATATTATATATAAGAATTAAATAATCGGTCGAATTCAGATATTTATCGAATCGAATCAGGCCATATCTGAATTCGAATCTGATTAGCTATCGGTATGAATAGGATATCCAAATTCGACCGATCAAATATTCGAATTATCTGAATTCAATTCGGTTACACTGAATCTCGAATTTGAAATCAGATTTTCGAATACCGTTGACACCCCTACTGAGGAGGCACGGGAGAAAAAAAATAGAGGATGCAAGACACAAAACCATTTGACTCTAAGGGGTTCAAGAACACCCCTTCCAAACAATGAAGTAATTTCAAGACATTATTTACTTCTACAACACTAAGCCCCCTCCTAAACCCCAAATTCCAGGCAAAGCCAGAAGTACGGGTGCAATCAAATCGAGCTCTAATTGAATAATTTAGGCTTAAGTTTAATTAGGCATAGCTCGAGTTCGATTCTAATCAAATTTGAATTGAGCTCGAATCTCAAGGTAAGCTTAATTAGTTATTCGAACCCGAGATTGACCAATAAAAGGTTCGGCTCGAAAAACTTATGAGCCTAGCTCAATTAATACACATACACAAATATTTATATATCTATATATATATATATATATATATATATTTTATAATATACATTATGAAAAAATATTTTTATATTTTATATGTAATATAAGAATATACTATATTATTTAGTCAAACTCAAACTCAAGCTCGAACCTAATAGAATTTTAGTCAAGCCAAGCCAAGACATGTCAAAGTTCGACTCAACTTGGTTCGATTGCATCCCTAGATAGAAGGCATCAAGAAAGAAGACACAAGCTCATCCTTAAGGTCAAACATATTATAAAGATATGGAAAATTGTTCCCTTAGTGGTGAATCACTAATCCATACATGCTCCCAAAATTTAACCAGTTTTCTAGAGCACAAGTTATATCTGATAAAAGGAAAGAAAGCAGGTAGAACATCATGGATAGATTTCTAGGGTGAAGCTCTTGTTTCTCTAGTCCAAAGTCTAGCATCCCATCCATCAACCACAAACACATGAATGCTTATTAACACCTTTGCCCACAATCTATCATTTTCTGTTGGTAATCTCCATAACCACTCATCCAATAAAGTTGTATTCCTTTTTTGGATATTCCTTACATCCAGTCCATCGAATTCCTTGCTTCTACTCACCATCTACCAACAAACTCTATGATCCCTCTTCTCTCCTAGTTCCCATAAAAAATCCTTTATCAATTTTTCTAGTCTTCTACTCACTCCTAGAATTCTGAACACTGACAAATAGTACACAGGTAAGTTGGTCAATGTTGACCTAATCAATGTAATCCTCCCCCCCCCCTCCCCAATGACAAGTTGCTTTTCTTCTAGGAGGCCAACATTTTAGTGAATCTCTCAACCAGTGGGTTCCAAAATCTAGTATTTCTTGGGTTATCACCCAAACCCAAAGGTAGCTCCAAAAATGTCATAGGCCATTGAGACACTACACAAGGGCTAGGTCTAAGTAAGTACTGGTCGATAGTATCCCTATCAAGGTAGTATATTGGTTGAAGACTCTTAATTTGTTCAAGGAATTCTCAATGGATAATATACTTAGAGGTTGGAATGTTGGTTGGTTATCTAAGGTCAAGGTCTGTGGTTCTGGAAGAGTGGTCCACATTGGCACAACAGAAGATTAAACTAAATTTTGAGGGAAATTTAATTAGTAATCTAGGTCTGTCAGGCATAGGAGGAGCTCCTAGAGATGGAGAAGGAAGAGTATTGGTTCTTTACTTGGGACCAATAGGGGTAGGAAATTCCTTAGGCTCAATTTGTAATGGACATTCAATCTCTGGAGTCATCCTCTTTTTTTTCATCTAACGAACCACTGGTGCCAAGACCAAGGAAGAGGAGGTAGAGGAGGAGGCACAATAGGAGTATTACTACCACTACAAGGGGGAAGAGGAGAAGGAGAAGGATCAACTATACTAGTTACTGTTCGAGCAAGAATCAACATACAAAAAGAGTCCAATCTTCACTAGCAATCTCCCCCTGAGGAGAAGGACGAGAACAAGAAAAGAAGGGAGTAGACTCAAAGAATGTAACATCTTTGAACACATACCTTTTTCTAGAGTGAGGGTCATAACAACGGTACCTTTTTTGGACTGAAGAGTATCCCAAGAAGACACGCTTAATAGACTTTGGATCAAATTTCAAACTAGAAGGACTCATGTCATGGACGAAACAAATGGACCTAAAGACCTTAGGAGGAAGATGGAAGGTATCCTCATCGGGAAAAAGAAGTTGATGAGGAGACTGGAGATGAAGGGTCCGCGAAGGAAGTCTGTTAATAGGATATACAACTGTTTGTACAGCATCCCCCCAAAACCGAGTTGGGACATGCGCCTGGAATAACAATCCCCTTGCAACTTCGACCACATGTCTGTTTTTCCTCTCTGATGCCCCATTTTGTTGAGGGGTATGAGGACATGAAATTTGGTGAACTGTTCCTCTCTCTTCAAGGAAAGTTTGTAAGTGCTTCTCAAAGTATTCCTTGGCATTGTCAGATCTAATAATCTTAATCTTCTTTTCAAATTGTGTCTCCACCATATTAAAAAAGCATTTTATAATTGAAGGAACTTCATCTCGGCTCTTCATCAAATACAGCCAGGTATATCACGAGTAGTCATCAACAAAGAGAATAAAATATTTATAACCACCCATACATGGAATAGAATAAGGTCCCCAAGCATCAGTATGTATTAAATGGAAAGCAACATTACTTCTCTTGTTACTTGCAAAATATGTGGTTTTACATTGCTTTGATAGTTGACAGACTTCATATTGTAGACCAGAACTAGACAAGGACTCAAACAGACAAGGAAATAAAAACTTCAATGAACCAAAAGACACATGCCCAAGACGATGATGTCACAATTTCAATTGACTTAGTTTTTCATCATGACAGGACTCGGACTGACACATTAACCCAAACTTTGGACACTAATCAATAAGATAAACTCCATCGGCTTCATGTCCACTGCCAATCGTCTTCCCCATACTCAGATCCCGGAAGACACAATAAGATGGAAAGAATGTTACAGAACAATTATGAGACTTTGTAAGAGAGCTAACAGATAAGAGATTTCTATGTAGTTGTGGGACATGGAGAACTAATTTTAGAGAAAGGTTGTTGGTAAGTTTAACTTCACCCAAACCCGAGACTGGGGTCTAAGATACATCAGCAACAGTAATCTTACCTTTTCCTAAAAAAAATTATACGTGGTAAAGTAGGAAGGCATACCAGTCATATGATCGCTGGCTCCTGTGTCAATTATCTAAGAGCCAGAGGATGAAGCATGACACGCAAGTGCAATACTTGATTTTGCAAAGGCACTGGAAGGTGTATGTGAACCAGCAGATGTAGGCAACCCACTCTTTTCAAGATGGAGCAAGACGCCTCTCAATTTTTCAATCACATCAGAGGTGTCATGAGTAGATGCCTGAGTAGAAGAATTTCCCTCGAGCATGTGAGTCTGAGAATCATGACTAGCTGTAGCAACATGAACATTTACCTTCTTTCCGATTTTAAACCTCTCAGGCTTTAGGTGGGGGTTTAGTTTCCAACACCTATCCTTGTTGTGCCTTGGCTTCCTGCAAAATTCACAAATTATATCTTCAGGTTTACTAGAACTCCGTTTGGGTTTTGTAGACACAAGAGCTATGTGCTCACTGACAGGAACTTGCATCATGGCAATCCTCCTACTCTCTTCATTCTGCACCAAAGAATATGTCGTGGAGAGTGGGAGAGTGACAAAATATCAGCACTAAAGATGTGTTGCCTAGTGAAATCATAATCGGCATTTAGTCCAACAAGAAAATCAAAGACTCGGTTTTTCTCAATGCACTTCCTGTATTGTTTAGCATCAATAGGATCCTTCCACTCCAAAGCTTCTAAATGGCCCATTTCTTCCCAAACTATTTGTAAGAAAGAGAAATACATGGCCACTGATTTCTCCCCCTATCGCATATTACATGCTTCTCTTCGTGACTGATAGATTCTAGCCATGTTCTTCGCTTGAGAATAAGTTGAAGTTAACCTATCCCAAATGTCCTTAGCTGTTGGAAGGAACATATAGTTGTGGGCAATGTGAGGCTGCATAGAGCATACTAGCCATGATATAACCAGCAAATTATCCTGGTCCCATTTGGAATAATTTGGATTTTCAAGCTTCAGCTTAGCTTCCTTGGCGGTAATAAACCCAAGCTTACCTCTTCCTCCGATTGTGAGCTTAGCTGATTGAGACCATTCAAGAAAATTTATACCATCAAGTTTTACAGTAGTAATTTGCCCTCCAGCACTGTCATTACTTCCCGGGAGGACATAGGTAGTTACGTACACATCCTTGTGTGAATCCATTGATCACCACCCCTCTAAAAACACTTTTCTCACCAACACCACAATCTCCCAACACTAGCTGAACACCCAAACACCTTTCCTTGAAGGTTAAACACGGGCGACAACAATAAACAGAGGAAACGAAGGTGCTGGCGGCAAAATAGGGGAAGAAAATATTCCCAAAAATAATTTTAAGGCTCCAAAAAATCTGAGACTACTTCTTGTAGTCTCAAAAAATCACCACACTTCAAACGCAAGTGGGTTTAACTACAACCAGCCCACCATGCGAGCATGCAAACCCTAAACTCCAAATCTGTAATTTTCGCCAATTTCATCTAAAAATAAAATGTAAAACAGCTTCAAACCTCCATGATATGTATATCAAAATTCCTCTAAAAATGAGGCGCATCAAGGGGTGTCAAAACAGAAAATGAACGTCGCCAACTGTACGGATTGCTGACGTCAATTGACGGCGTGCTAACACCAGCAGGTTCATCTATTAGTCATGACCAACGGCGGATGCTCTCCTTGATCTTCCTGTTGAAGATTAATTAGTTTTATGATGTTTTTCTGAGTAGATGTTTTATGTTAGTTGTTAGATAGGAGGTGGGGACCATAGTAGTTAAGTGAGTCCAAATTTTATTATGTTTTTTGAGTGTTATATATGTTGTTTTATGTTTTTCCACCCTATAAGGGCATAGTTGTCTTTGTACTATTCTATTATTTTAGTATAAATAATAAGTGAAGGGGGCGGCCAGATTATCGCTCTCTTTTCTTTCAACTTCTCTTCTTCTCCTCTCTTCAAGAAACTACTTTCTTTCATATTTTTTAATTCAACAGATTTCTACTTGGTATCAGAGCGAGGTTAGGGTTTCTTGAAGCATTCTTATGCAACCCTAGATCAGCCAACTACATGAAGTATGTAGAGAACACTGATGTGGGCCCCACATCTATGGTCCCACTGTGTTTTTGGGTAGAATGTGTTCTAGTCATCCTAGGGTTAGCTGGTGGTTAATCGGTTATTTCAGTTTTACTTTGTTCTATTTGTTATGTAAATACTAAGGGCAGATCTGTCCTTTCCATGTAATGAGCATAACCTATAAATACTAAATAGAGTGGCGGCGCAGAACATTTAGATTCTGTCCCTCCTTTCAACCCTTTGTGTTTTACAGTTCTCTCTTCTCTTCCTCTTCTCTTCTCTACTTTTCCTTCTATTTTCGAACCTGAAATCTATTAGGGTTCAAGGCTGATAGCAGTCTTGAACTTCTACATGGTATCAGAGCAAGGTTAGGGTTTCTCATGTGATTCTAGTCCAACCGACCACATGAGAACCATCTAGGGCTGGAAGCTGATAAAGTAGAGTTCGTTGACTGATTCTTGGAGATCACCAGAGGGTTTAGCAGTTGTTGAAGACTTTCCATGGTTGCAAAGTGTTGGTGTTGGTGATCAGGAAGAATCAGAGAAGACTAGGGTTCGGGTAACCTTGGAAGGCAGCGAACAGCATTCTCTTGTAAGTTATTTTATTTTCAAAGAGAAGTACTATCAGAGAAGATAGGTTGGACCTATCTAGAAAGGGCAGCCAAACCATTCTAGGGTTTTCTTCTTTCTATTCTCTAGGGTTTGGTCTTAACCCTACAGCAAACCCTACCAATCTTGCTGCAAACCCTGCTACTGGGTCGGGCCTTGTGATCTACTTGTGAAGCTCTTCTTAAGTTTTTTTCAGCATTGATCAGTTTTAGGGTTTCATATTAACCCTACTACAAGTCTTATCTGTATGGTACTGCTTGGAATGTGCGGCTGAGAATTTTTTTTGACTGATTAAAACCCTAATTCTGCTTCAGCACATCAGATCATTCTCCAAACTGTATTCAGATCTTTTTAGGGTTTCAAACTCTTTTAAGGAGTGAAAACTGTATAGACTGTTGCTGTTGTGTTTGCTAATTGGTTTCAGATCAGACTTATACTGGTTTCATGCACATATACCGTGAATATAGATTAGTTCTATACTGATTTTTGATTGTGATTGATAGTCCAAGTGCTGTTCTTCGACTATAGTAACCCTAATTTTCAGACTACTGGTTCTTGAACGAAATGGAATTTAAAAATCAGGCAGAAGGCAGTTCTAGGAATAGCAGTTATGGTAGTGTTTTTGAGATAGGTTTTCAGATTACAACTGAAAGATTTGATGGATCAAACTATTTGGAATGGACCCAATCAGCCATGATGGCTATTGGGGGAAAGGGTAAATTAGGCTATCTCTTGGGAGATGTGAAAGAACCTTCCAAGGGAGACCCCATGTATACCAAGTGGGTCCAAGAAAACTACTTGGTTATGACATGGCTGTGTAATTCTATGCAGCCTCATATCAACCGAAATTACTTGTGGGCAAAGACAGCCAAGGAGATATGGGATGTTATGAAAGAAACTTATTCCCAACCCCTTAATGTTGCCAGAGCTTATGAATTGAAATGTGAAGTGAACACTCTTAAACAAGGAGAGAAACCGGTTTCGGTCTACTTCTCTACCTTGAAGTCCCTGTGGCATGAGATTGATCACTTTGAGACTCTTGAGTGGGAGAGTCCCAAAGATGCACAGACCCATAGAAAGCAAGTCGAGACAAACAGGGTGTTTGAGTTTTTGGCAGGTCTGAATTCAGAGTATGATATTGTGCGACAACAGATATTGACCAGAGATAGTGTGACTCTCTCCCAGGCATACTCCTTAGTGCATAGTGAAGAGACTAGGAGGAAAGTCAAGATGCAACCTCAGCCTCTTACACCACCCCTTGTAGTTGTTAAACCCAAATTAGGAGGTGATTCAGAAAGGGACAGGAAAAGGAAGATAAAAGAGATGTGGTATGTGAGCATTGTAAGAAACCCAAACACAAAAGAAACATGTTGGAAACCACATCCTCATTTGGTCCCGACAATGTTGAGAAGCAAGAAGGGTAATGCTCATGTGGCCGTGAACACTACTTCAGCATCCTCGTCTGGCACAAGAGGCACACCTTTAGAGAACTTAGCTACAGTTTGAGCTGCTTTAATAAAGTTGGAAAAGGAAGTTGGGAACTCAGCTTAGCCACCGCAGTCACCATCAGCCCTTGCCACATCTGCTTTTGCACATTCAGGTACTCGAACCTCAGCCTACCATGCCTCAACTCCAGGTACTACTGAACCCTGTTAGGTAATAGATTCAGGTGCATCCGACCATATGACTAGCTTGCCTTCATTGTTTACCACTTATCATTTGTCTTCTGGTAGGGATAAAGTATCTATTGCTAATGGTTCTCTTGTCCCCATTTCTGGCAAAGGTGACATCAAGCTATCGGATACTATCTCCTTGTCTTCTGTCTTGCATGTTCCTAAGCTTGATACTAACATTCTTTCAGTTAGTAGTATTACCAAACATATGAACTGCTCAGTAACTTTCTTCCCTGACCGATGTGTTTTTCAGGACTTGGAGACGAAGGAGGTGATTGGGACTGGCCGTGAGACGAATGGGATCTATTTGCTCAGGGAGAGTTCTCGTCGGGAACAGTCATTGGATAAGAAGTCACTTGTTTCTCAGATTGTGAGTCCGGTTATGCCAAGCATAACCGATTGGGTCATTTGTCTTTTCGATCCTTAAAGAGTCTGTTTCCTACTTTGTTTTGAGTCTGTTGAGTTGTCACAGTTGAAATGTAAAAGTTGTGAGTTTGCTAAACATTGTAGAAAATCCTAATCATTGAGTAATAAAAGGAGTAATAGTTCTTTTGATATTGTGCATACTGATGTTTGGGGGCCATATCACATCCCTTTTATGGGTGGGTACAGATATTTTTTGTTATTTGTTGATGACCATACTTGGTTTTCTTGGGTTTATCTTATACGTTCACGAGATGAGGTTCTCGCCCTGACCCAAAACTTCCACCAAATGATCCTAATCCAGTTTGATGCCAAGATCAAAGTTCTTAGATCTGATAATGCAAAGGAATACTTTGCTAAGCCATTGGCATCTTACCTTCTTAATCATTGGGTTATCCACCAGAGCACTTGCCCTCATACACCTCAGCAGAATGGGGTTGTAGAAAGGAAGAATAGGCACATCTTGGAGGTGGCTAGAAGTATTATGTTTACCTCCAATGTCCCTATTCACTTCTGGGGTGATGCTATCCTCACGGTGGTATATCTTATTAATCGGGTTCCTTCCCGGGTTCTTGATATGAAATCTCCTTGTTCCCTTCTATACCCAAATGGGGAGTTGTTTACTGTTCCCCTTAAAACATTTGGTTGTACCTATTTTGTTCAGCTTCTCGGACCCCATCACTCCAAATTTGAACCAAAGGCCTCCAAATGCATCTTTCTTGGTTATGCACAAACTCAAAAGGGTTATTGCTACTATGGTCCTGTCTCAGGGAAGAAGTTTGTCTCCATGGATGTCACTTTCTTTGAGGAGACACCCTATTATTCTCGGGTTTCTCTTCAGGGGGAGAGCAATGAGAGTGGGGATTTGGGTCCTTTTCTTCAGGGGGAGAGCAGTGAGAGTGGGGATTTGAGTCCTTTTCTTCAGGGGGAGCACAGTGAGGGTAGGGTTAATACTTTTGAGGCTGTTCCCTTACCTATTCCATTGGGTGATGAGGGCTGCAATAGTGAGGGTGGTCAGAGGGATCAGGAGTTGAGAGTCTATCACAGGCGGTGCAGGCAGGCTGATCCCGGTCATCAGCAGTCTAGGCCAGCTCCAACCTCTTCTGCGGCTCCAAGTCCAGGTATTACAGTCCCAGGGCCCACAAAGACTCCTTCCACTATTGCCACTTCACCTCCTGCAGACGACCTTGACCTTCCCATTGTCGTCCGTAAAGGGAAACGGCATTGTACCACATCTACAGCCCACTGCATTTCCCAATTTTTATCCTATGGTCGCCTATCTCCCTCCTACAGGTCCTATCTTACTTTCGTTGCCAAAGTCCCTATTCCAAGAACAATGCAAGAAGCCCTATCAGTCCCGGAGTGGAAAGATGCAATGCAAGTTGAAATGGATGTCCTGTTGAAAAATAATACATGGGAGCTAGTTGATCTACCCAAAGGAAAGAAACCAGTTGGATGCAGATGGGTATTTACTGTGAAGCACAATGTGGATGGCTCCATTGAGAGGTACAAAGCTTGGCTAGTTGCAAAAGGGTTCACCCAGACTTATGGTATAGATTACTTGCAGACCTTTGCCCCGGTAGCCAAGATGACCACCATTCGAGTTCTATTATCTCTTGCAGCAAGCCACACTTGGCCTTTGTACCAAATGGACGTTAAAAATGCTTTTCTGAATGGAGACCACAAGAAGAGGTTTACATGCGGTTGCCTCCTGGATTCTATGATACAGAGACAGGTAAGAAAGTCTGCCGGCTCAACAAGGCATTGTATGGTTTGAAGCAGTCACCTAGAGCTTAGTTTGATAGATTTAGACAAGACCTTGGGAAGTTCGGTAATGTACAGGCCCAATCAGATTATACACTGTTCATCAAGAGGGTGGAGTCCTCTCTGACACTACTTGTAGTATATGTTGATGATATTGTGGTGATAGGAAATGATAGCCATGAGATTGAGTCCCTCAAACAGCTCCATCAAGAGTTTGAGGTGAAAGATCTTGGTGCTTTACTGTATTTTTTGGGTATTGAGGTTGCTAGATCTAAACAGGGGATCTTTGTCTCTCATAGGAAATATGTTCTAGATCTGTTGGCGGAAACTGGAAAGTTAGGTGTCAAGCCTGCGGATACACCCATTGAACAGAACCACTGGATTAGTGTAGAGAGTGGGGAGCCTCTTGAAGACAAAGTTATGCTCCAACGATTAGTGGGAAAGCTCCTATATCTCTGCCTCACTCGGCCAGATATCAGTTATGCAGTTAGTGTTGTCAGCCAGTACATGCATTCTCCTAGAACCACGCATCTTCTTGCAGCAGAAAGAATATTAGCATACTTGAAGAGATGCCCGGGTAGAGGTATACTGTTCAAGATCAATGACCACATGAAGGTGGAGGTCTATACGGATGCCGATTGGGCTGGGGGTGTTGATGACAGAAGGTCTACCTCTAGATATTCTGCCCTTTTGGGAGGTAACCTTGTCTTTTGGAGGAGTAAAAAACAGAGTGTTGTCTCCCGATCTAGTGTTGAAGCTGAATACAGGTCAATGGCTAATGGAGTGGCTGAAATTCTATGGCTTGGATCACTACTTGAGGAGTTGGGTATTGAGTATGAGAAGCCCTTGATGTTGTATTGTGATAATCAAGCGGCTATTAATATAGCGCACAATCTGGTGCAGCATGACAGAACTAAACATATTGAAGTTGATCGACATTTTGTACGAGAGAGGGTCTCATCACAAGAAGTGTGTCTCTCGTACCTCACATCCAATATGCAGCTAGTAGATATCCTCACCAAAGTGGCCCCACAGCTATGGTCCCACTGTGTTCGTAGGGTAGAATGTGTTCTAGTCATCCTAGGGTTAGCTGGTGGTCAGTCGGTTATTTCAGTTGTTCTTTATTTCAGTTTTATTTTGTTCTATTTGTTATGTAAATACTAAGGGCAGATCTGCCCTTTCCATGTAATGAGCATAACCTATAAATACTAAATAGAAGTGGCAGCGGCAGAACATTCAGATTTTGTCCCTCCTTTCAACCCTTTGTGTTCTACAGTTCTCTCTTCTCTTCCTCTTCTCTTCTCTACATTTTCCTTCTATTTTCGAACCTGAAATCTATTAGGGTTCAAGGCTGATAGCAGTTTTGAACTTCTACAAAGTACTAAACGGCTTATCGATCTGCTATAGATTGCCCAGTTCTTGGGGTTTTTGGTGGGATCTAGACATCAGGAAGGTGATCTACTGTTTGGCATCAAAATCAGGAAGAACTGGAGTACGGAGAAGAGTCCCAGAAAAGTTGGACTCTTTGTTTTTTATCTGATCTTGGGCGCCCAGGTATTGTTAGTTTTCTTTTGATTTTCTGAAGAGGGCGGTTTGGTTTCTGAAATTTTCTAGGCCTCCCGGAGTGATCGATTCACTTTTCTCTCTATTGGGAGGCATGGGGAGGAGAGAGATTTCCCTCCAGCTAGGGTTTTCTTCTTCCGGAAGGGTTGGTTTCTATGTGTATGGTACTAAATTATTTTTTGAAGGTCTTCAATCAATTTTTTCTTATTGTTGAACTGTTTGAAGTAAAATGGAGAGTTGGAATACCGAGATGAAATCTACTGGTACTGTGGGACTAGGTGTTGGAGATATTTTTGGGTCTGGGATCATTACTACAATAAAACTTAATAGTACAAATTATTTGGAGTGGGCACAATCAGCTAAGATGGCTATTGGTGCCCGTGGAAAATTAGGGTATCTCACTAGGGAGAAGAAACCTGATACAGACTCTTCCCGATGGGTGCAAGAGATACATGGTAATGTCTTGGCTATGTAATTCTATGTTACCTCATATTGCAAAAAAAGTCCTATGGGCTAATACTGCTAAGGAGATTTGGGATGGAGTGACTGAAACCTACTCTCATAAGCAAAATGAAGTCTAGGCCTATTAGTTAAGAAATCAGGTGATAAGTACGAAACAGGGAGAAAAACCTCTTGTTGTGTATTTCTCCATGCTGAAAACCCTATGGTAGGAAATAGATCACTTAGAAACTGTGGTATGGGAAAGTGTAAATGATGCAGCAACTTATCACAAACTGGTAGAGAGGAATAGGGTTTTTGAGTTCTTGGCAGGGCTGAACCCTGAATTTGACATTTCTAGGCAGCATATTCTTTCTAGGGAGGGTGTAACACTCTCTTAGGCCTATGCTTTTGTCTCTGGAGAGGAGAGTAGGAGGAATGTAATGCTAAGACAGCCTGGGATTGACCAATCGGCTATGGTTGGTGCAACAAAACCTAAGCCAAATGGAGACAAGGGGAGTAGTGAGACTAGAAGGGAAGATGAGAAGGACTTGGTGTGTGATCATTGCAAGAAGCCTAAGCATGCCAGGGACACTTGCTGGAAGCTTCATTCAAATCTTATGCCTACTCTGATAAGAAACAAGAAGGGAAATGCAAATGTAGCCACTACAGGAGACTCTTCAGCCCCTCTCTCCCAAACTGATTGGGAATCCATTGCAGTAACAGTAGTGAGAACAGAATTGGAGAGGTTTGGGCAGCTTATGAGTAAGAAAGATTCACCTAGCTCTAGCCTTCTAGATGGACAGTAGAATGCAGGAGCCAACTACACCACTTCCTTTGCACATACAAGTAGTTCATATGCAACTGCGAATCTTGCATCCACTTCAGGTGAGGAGGGACCTCCCTAGATTATAGACTCAGAAGCATTTGAGCATATGACTAATGCCCCTACCATTTTCAGTTCCTATCAGTTGTGCTCTGGTAGAGGTAGAGTCTCTACAGCAGATGGTTCACATATACCCATTGTTGGGAAGGGGACAGCTAGAGTGACCAATGATATAACTATGTCATCTGTTTTACATGTCCCTAGACTTCATACCAACCTACTGCCTGTTAGTTCTTTGACAAAAATTTTTGAATTGCTCTGTGACCTTTCTTCCTGGTAATTGTGTTTTGCAGGATCTGGAGTCAAAGAAAATGATTGGGAGTGGTCGTGAGGTGAATGGAGTCTACCTTCTGGATGAGATTCCGAGACATCAGGGCCATCATGTTAGCAGCAGTAGTAGTAGTGGGTCAGAGTCAGTAAACCAGATTATACTTTGGCACAATCGCTTGGGACATCTTTCTTTTAGTTCTTTGAAATGTTTTTTTCCCAAAGTTGTTTGAGTCTGTTCAATTATCTACTTTGGAGTGTGAGAGTTGTCAGTTAGGAAAGCATTGTAGACAGTCTTTTAAACCAAGTAATAAAAGAAGTACTTCTGCTTTTAATATCATTCACACTGATGTATAGGGGCCATATCAAATCCCTTGCATGGGAAGATTCTGTTACTTTCTCTTGTTTGTGGATGATTAAACACAATATTCTTGGATATATTTGATAATATCACGTGATGAGGTTCCTAACTTAGTACAACAATTCCACCAGATGGTTCTCACACAATTTGGAGTGAGAACTAAGGCTTTTAGATCAGATAATGCCAGAGAGTACTTTGAGAAGGAACTAACCACGTATCTCTTAGAACATGGCGTAGTTCATCAGAGTAGTTGTGCATATACACCGCAACAGAATGGAGTTGTTGAGAGGAAAAACAAACACATTGTGAAGGTGGCAAGGAGTCTTATGGTGTGTGCTTCAGTTCCTGTGCAATTCTAGGGAGATGCAGTTCTTACAGCCGTACATGTGATTAACCATGTTCCTTCACGGACTTTGGGGTTTAAGGTGCCATTTAGCCTCATTTTTCCAGATGGAGAGATATTTCATATACCTCTGAGGGTTTTTGGTTGTGTTTCTTTGTTCACATTCTTGGTCCTCATCGCAAGAAATTGGATCCTAAGGCCAAGAAATGTGTTTTTCTTGGGTATGCACAGAACCAAAACGGGTATTGTTGTTATGACCTAGTGTCAAGGAGCAGATTTGTCACTATGGATGTTACCTTTTTTGAATCCACATTCTTCTTCTCGAGTGGTTCTCCTCAGGGGGAGAGTTTTGGGGAGAACTCACAATCTGCTCCTCTTCCCGTTTCTATGGTGCCTCCATCAGTTCAGCCACCACCTGCACCTTCAGTTCAGCCAGCATCGGTTCAGCCAGCACCTGCACCTCTAGTTTCATTACCTGAGCCACTACGGTCAGCCTCACAGCAATATCAGCACCGACAGATGATGGTTGACTCCACATATCCTCGACCCACACCACTCTCTGTCAGTCCTTCTGAAACTCCAGATTCAACAGATATAGTTCCAGGTATTCCTCTTGAGCCTGAGTCTGTTATGTTTTCTTATGATAATGTTTTTGTCCCTAACATCATTGTTGCAGCTGATCCCACTGACCTTGATCTTCCCATTGCACTTCGTAAGGGGAAGAGAAAGTGTACAGCCCACTGCATTTCACACCATCTTTCCTACAGTGCCTTATCACCATCCTACCGTGCTTTTCTTTCTTCCCTGGATTTTGTGTCTATACCCAGAAATGTTACTGAGTCTCTCTCCAAACCTGAGTGGAAAACAACTATGCAAGATGAGATGGATGCTTTAGTCAAAAACCAAACTTGGGAAATAGTTGATCTCCCCCCAAACAAGGAGACAGTCGGATGCCAATGGGTATTCACAGTGAAGTATAAGGCCGATGGCAAGATAGAGAGGTACAAGGCAAGGTTGGTAGCAAAAGGGTATACTCACACCTATGGTGTTGATTATCTAGAAACCTTTGCACCAATAGCTAAGATGAGTTCAGTTCGTATCCTTTTATCTCTGGCAGCCACCTATTCATGGCCCTAGTTCCAGCTTGATGTAAAAAATGCTTTCCTCAATGGTAACTTACAGGAGGAGGTATATATGAACATTCCAGCAGGCTTTTATGAAAATGTTGGTAAAGGAAAGATGTGCAGACTCAGAAAATCTTTGTATGGACTGAAACAGTCACCCAGGGCTTGGTTTGACAGGTTCAGAGGGGCACTCATCCGTTTTGGATACATATAGACACAGTCTGATCACACCCTCTTTGTGAAGAGGAGAGATGCTTTGGTGTCAATTCTGATTGTGTGTGGATGATATAGTGGTGACAGGAAATGATCTGGAGGAGATTGATGATCTCAAGAAATCATTGCAGCAAGAATTTGAGATCAAAGATCTTGGTGAGGTCAAATACTTCTTAGGGATTGAAGTTGCAAGATCCAAGCATGGGATCTTCATTTCGTAGAGAAAGTATGTACTTGACCTACTGCGAGAGACTGGGAAGCTGGGGACCAAACCAACAGACACTCCTATTGATCCAAATCACAGAATTAATGGTGTGGATGGTGAACTGGTAAAAGATGTGGGGAGATATCAAAGAATGGTGGGCCGACTGCTATATTTGTGTATGACACGACCAGATATTTCCTATGTTGTCAGTGTTGTGAGTCAGTACATGCATGCACCTCGGGTTCAACACTGGGAAGCTATTGAGAGAATACTTGCATATCTGAAAAAGCACCCTGGCAGAGGTATTCTTTTCTCAAATCATGAGAATCCGAAGCTAGAATCCTATATAGATGCAGACTGGGCAGGATGCTTAGATGACAAGAGGTCTACATAAGGAGTGTGTACCTTTGTAGGTGGAAACTTGATCTCCTAGAAGAGTAAGAAGCAAGCGGTTGTGGCAAGGTCAAGTGCAGAGGCTGAGTACAAATCCATGGCTCATGGTGTCCCAGAACTTCTTTGGGTTAGATCTCTTTTGAGTGAGATTGGGGTGAAAGCAGAGGAACCTATGATGTTATACTGTGACAATCAGACTGCAATCAATATTTCCCACAATCCAATTCAGCATGATAGGACAAAATACATTGAAGTTTGTGAATAAACCCTAGTTGATTCTAGGTCAAAGTAGAGAAGAAGGAAGAAGAAAGAAAAGAGAAAGAAGGAGAAGAATATTCAGCCAGACTAGAAGAGAGAATCTGAAAAAATCACTCTCCTAGCCGACCCACTTGGATTTTATTCATAAAACTTGGAGTTACAAGAAAGACAGTTTTGTCCCTCATATAAGACGGGACACATAACTTAAACTCAGATACAATAGACCTTTCACTTCCAAGAAGATAAACTAGAATGACCAAAATACCACTGACTCGAGCACTCTAACACTCCCCCTCAAGCTGGAGAGTATATATCATATAGTCCCAGCTTGTTACAAATGTAATCTATTCTTCCCCGAGACAATCCCTTTGTGAAGAGATCTGCCTACTGATTTCCTGAGCTTACATGAGATGTAGTAATTACCCCACTTATCACTTTCTCTCTCACAAAGTGACAATCCACCTCAATATGTTTAGTTCTTTCATGGAAGACGGGATTGGATGAGATGTGAATAGCAGCTTGGTTATCACAGTATAGTTTCATGGGTTTGTCAATTGAGAACCCCATCTCCTGTGGTAAGTTCTTCAGCCATACTAGTTCACATGTGGTATGGGCCATAGCCCTGTACTCTGCTTCTGCACTACTTCTTGCCACCACTGCTTGCTTCTTGCTCTTCTAAGTTACAAGATTGCCACCCAGGAAGGTACAATACCCTATGGTTGACCTCCTGTCTGATATAGAGCCAGCCCAGTCAGCATCTATGTATCCTACTATCTCAAGAGTTCCCCCCTTTTGGTATAACAAACCACGACCTGGAGCACCCTTTAGGTACCTAACAATTTTCAGAACAACTTCCTAGTGAGGAACCCGAGGGTGTTGCATAAACTGACTCACCACACTCACAACAAATGATATATCTGGTCGGGTTATGGTCAAATAGTTCAACTTTCCCACCAACCTTCTGTATCTTCCAGGATCATCAAATTCTTCACCGGCATCCACACTTAACTTGGCATTGAGTTCCATAGAAGTCTCTGTTGGTTTAGCACCTAATAACCCTGTTTCTTCAAGTAGATCAAGAACATATTTTCTCTGACATAGGTTGATCCCCTGTTTTGACATCGCAACCTCAATCCCTAGGAAATACTTTAGCTTCCCCAGATCTTTCGTATTGAACTGGTCCTGTAAGAATTTTTTTAGCTTGTCAATGCCATTGTTGTCACTTGCAGTTATGACAATATCATTTGCATACACGACTAGCAAGATTGTCCCATCCTTGGAGTTATAGCTGAACACAAAATGATCAACTTGACACTGTTTCATCCCAAAGGCCTTCACCACTTCACTGAACCTGCCAAACCATGCACGTGGAGATTGTTTCAGTCCATAGATTGCCTTTTTGAGCCTGCACACCTTACCAGCCTTCCCCTGAGCAACAAACCCTGGTGGTTGCTCCATATACACCTCTTCAACAAGATCACCATGTAGGAAGGCATTTTTGATGTCAAGTTGCACAAGAGGCCAATCATACATAGCAAATAATGAGATTAACACCCTAACTGAACCAATTTTAGCCATAGGAGAGAATGTCTCCATATAATCCACACCATATAACTGAGAATAGCCCTTGGCCACTAACCGTGCCTTCAATCGTTCCACACTGCCATCAGGGTGGTGAGTTCCCACGTGTAATTATGTTGTAGAGCAGAGAGTTCTTCTTCCATGGCTTGCCTCCACCCTAGGGAGGTAAGGGCTTCCTGTACAGTCTTGGGAATGGGAACCGATGAGAGTAAGGATATAAACTTGCAATGAGAAGCAGAAAGGTGAGCAATGGAAACATAGTCTGAAATGAGATGAGAAGTACAAGTACATTTACCTTTCCGTAAAGCAAAAGGAAGATCAAGATCTGAGGGAGAATGAGCAGTAGCAGGATCTGTCGACAGGTGCTGAAGTGGAGGAGGGGCCGAAGCACTTCTGCGGGTATACACTTGAGTAATTGGCGGCCTCTCTGTAGTAACAGGCATATGATGTGCATCTGCAGTAGGAATGGGAGCTACGGGGAAAGGGTCCATAACCGGTACAGGAAGAGGAACCACAGAGGGAGAAGAAGAGACATCGACATCTGAGAAAAAATGAACTGATTCAAAGAAGGTGACATCAGAGCACACAAACGATTTATGAAATTTTGGGTTATAACACTTATACCCTTTCTGAGTCCTCGAGTAGCCAAGAAAAATACACTTCATAGCTCGAGCATCTAGCTTGTCTACTCCAGGCCCCAAGTGTTGAACAAAACAAACACAACCAAAGACTCTTGGGGTGAGGAAATGGAGACAAAGTGGGAAACAACACGGAGAAAGGGGATTGACTTCCAAGGATTGACATGGGCATCCGGTTTATCAAAAAACAGGATGTAAGAGCAGCATCGCTCCAAAAATGTTTTGGGACATGCATATTGATCATCAAGGACTGAGCAGTTTCAAGAAGATGTCTATTTTTCCGTTCAGCTACACTGTTTTGTTGCGGGGTGTAGGCACAAGAAGTTTGATGAATTATTCCATGATGTTCTAGGTAATGCTGAAATGGTGAGGAGATGTATTCTTTGGCATTATCAGAGCGAAGTATTTTCATATGAGCACCAAATTGAGTGCGTATTTCAGCATGAAATTTCTGAAAAATAGAGAACAATTCACTACGGTCTTTCATAAGGTAGATCCATGTCATCCTTGAAAAGTCATGAACAAAGATTATAAAGTACTTAAACCCATTGTATGACACAACTTTAACTGGACCCCATACATCAGAATGAACTAAAGCAAAAGGACTAGAGACACGACTATCAATTCTTGGACTAAATGAGACTCGATGATGTTTTCCTAACTGACATGACTCACAATCTAACGATGAAAGATGACTCAAAGAAGGAACTAGCAGCTTCAAAGCCTTGAGAGAGGGATGACCGAGTCTGCAGTGCCATTGGAGAGGAGTAAGAGACAACTAAAAAGCCACTGGGGGGCCACCACCATCAAGGTAATACAAACCACCTGCTTCATGCCCTCCACCAATCTTCTTCCCCGTCTTGAGATCCTGAAACACACAAGAAGAAGAATAGAAGGTTACAGAACAATTAAGAGACTTTGTTAATCTGCTAACAGACATAAGATTAAACGGGAACTTAGGAAAATATAAAACAGATGCTAAAGACAAGGAGAAATCAACATCACCAACACCACAAATAGGAGATGTAGAACCATTAGCAAGAGTAACTGACTGAGATGTGGAGGAGCGAGAAAGGGAAGAAAATACATCAAGAGTCCCAGACATATGGTCTGAGGCTCCGGAATCAATGATCCAGGGTGAGGCTTTGAAAGCTAAGCAAGCCATACCTGAATGGGCAAGTGTAGTTGTGTTCTGCTGAGATGTTTGAAGGAACTGCTCATATACTGCCCGTGGTACACTCACCATTTCCTGCCCGGAAGCACAAGTGGGTGTGGAGGGGGTTGGGGCAGTTTGCTGGCTTTCAGTAATTGTGCTACTACTCTTAGATGTAGCATGATTAGCCCAAGTGTTGGGTGGACCACGCAAATCATAGCAGAAATTAACTGTGTGCCCCTCTAAGCCACAATGTGTACATTTTCTCTGAGCATTACTCCTTCCTCTTCCACGGCCTCCCCCTGACTCTCGGCCTCCAGTCCGGCCACTAGACCGGTTAAACATGTGTTCACCACGGTTGCTTGGAGGGCCATTGCTGCCACCACTACTTTTACTTCCACAGTCACTCCCTTTAGTCACTAACAAACCAGATCTATCAGAGAAGGAAGAATGTTCCACCGGCTCAATGGATGTCCTTTTAAGACGAGCAAAAACTTCTTCAAGTGAAAGGAGAGCTGATCCCCCCCAATATCTGTGCTCTGACAGGTCATACTCAGCCTTCAAGCCCACAAGAAACCTAGTCGCATCAAGCTGTTCACGTTGCTTTTGTTGGATCTGGACATCTAATGTTAGAGGGTGATACACATTTAGCTCATTGCGGATGTTCCTCAAACTTGCATAATACTCCTCTAAGCTTTGACTTCCTTGCTTCAAATTGAAGTACTCTTGGTATAACTGATACACCCTAGTTGTGTTGTCTTGTCCAGAGTACAACTTTTTTGCATGATCCCAGATCTCTTTGGTTGTATCTAGGAACATGAAGTTCACACTAACCTTTGGTTCCATGCTGTTCCAAAGCCATGTCATTATCTGTGCATCATCTTGTTCCCAATCACTAAACCCAGGAGAATTAGAGGAAGGTTTCTCCTCCCTCACATGTTTTACTTTCCTCTTGGCCTTCAAGAACACCTCCACAGATTTTGCCCACTGTACATAGTTCTCACCATTCAACTTGATGGATGTCATTTGAACACTTATATAATCTGAAGAAAGCATGATGCTGGTTTTGTTGTCATTCCCATCTACGAAAGAAGCCATCTCCATTATTTCACCTTCAAGTATACAACACAACCACACACTCTTTCACACGGCTTATCTCACTTATAGCACCACCAACCCCAGCTTTAAATACACATTACACACCACACACTAAGGCTGAAATCACTCAGTCTTCACATCAAACACCTGGGCTACACACTGCAAAACCATTCACCACCACACACTAAGACTGAAATCACTCAGTCTTCACATCAAACACTTGGGCTGCACACTGCAGAACTGATTACACACAAGGTCTAGCACACAACCACCATCACCACCAATCACCACGACACAATCACCACCAATCTATTGCTGCTGTGAACTTCAGCAGTCGACAACTCTTCTTTCAGCATACATATGAAGAGAAATGCAGAGAAATACGACTGAAATGCATATCAGTCACACCAAGCATCACCACAACCAACTTTTGAAGCAACAAGAAAACATTCGCAGTCCTTTACTTGGACAAACAACAGTAGTGTTCATACCTGTCCACATTCAGCCCTCTTCGATACTGAATAGAGGGTTTAGTAAACCACTTCAACGACCACCACAGCAACGACTGGAGGCATTCTCACCTCCAGAACCACAAAACAACAGCTCCTTTTCAGCCCCTTATCGAACCTCCACTCATGTCAATCGAAAAAGAAGAAGACGACTGTGAAAGCTGGCGGCAAACCCAAAAAGAGAACAGCAACAAGAAAGAAATAAGGATACAACCTTACAGCTCTTATACCATGTGAATAAACCCTAGTTGATTCTAGGTCAAAGTAGAGAAGAAGGAAGAAGAAAGAAAAGAGAAAGAAGGAGAAGAATATTCGGCCAGACTAGAAGAGAGAATCTGAAAAAATCACTCTCCTAGCCGACCCACTTGGATTTTATTCAAAAAACTTGGAGTTACAAGAAAGACAGTTTTGTCCCTCATATAAGATGGGACACATATCTTAAACTCAGATACAATAGACCTTTCACTTCCAAGAAGATAAACCAGAATGACCAAAATACCCCTGACTCGAGCACTCTAACAAAGTTGATAGACACTTTATAAGAGAAAGGGTAACAACTGGAGAAGTTTGTTTGCCTTATGTCTCTTCAAAGTTGCAACTGGCCGATGTTCTCACTAAAGGGGTGGCAAGGAACAAGCTTGAACATGATCCACGCAAGTTGGGAATGTGTGACATTTACTCCCAACTTGAGGGGGAGTGTTGAAGATTAATTAGTTTTATGATGTTTTTCTGAGTAGATGTTTTATGTTAGTTGTTAGATGAGAGGTGGGGACCACAGTGGTTATGTGAGTCCAAATTTTATTATGTTTTTTGAGTGTTATATATGTTGTTTTATGTTTTGTCGCCCTATAAGGGCATAGTTGTCTTTGAACTGTTCTATTATTTTAGTATAAATAATAAGTGAAGGGGGCGGCCAGATTATCGCTCTCTTTTCTTTCAACTTCTCTTCTTCTCTTATTCTCCTTCTCTCTTCAAGAAACTACTTTCTTTCATATTTTTTAATTCAGCAGATTTCTACTCTTCCGATGCTTTGATACCAAGTTAAAGTACTTGAGATCTGAGAATAAGAAGAGGAGGAGGAGAAGAAGAGGAGTTTGTCGAAGAAAACTGATGTATTACTGTTCACTCCTGAAGAGCCTTCTTAACATTTTTAAGAAAATTACAAATGGGCCCTTGAATAGGTGCCCAAATACAAAAAAGGACGAAAAGACATAAATGCCCTTACATTCTCAACAACATTCATCTATTCCTTTGTGTCAATCATCTCGTATTTCTCGTCCACCTGATCGCTATGGCTTCTTTTCAAGTCATAGCCTCCATAATTGGTAGTCGATGGGTTTAGACCATAAAACTCAAATCTGATGGTACTCTGGACAGATACAAGGCCCGTTTGATTGCTCAAGGCTACAAGCAAAAGTATGGGATTGATTATAATGAAACTTTTGCACCTGTGGCCAAAATGACAACAATTTGTTTGCTACTAGCCATTACCGCTCTCGAACAGTGGACAGTTCACCATATGGATGTCAAGAATGCCTTCCTCCATGGAGAGTTACAAGAGGCAGTTTATATGAAACCACCTCCCAGCTACTGTGACAATACTCAGTTGGTGTGTAAACTGAAGAAATCTCTATATGGCCTTACAAGCTCCATGGACTTGATCTGATCGCTTCTGTACAATAGTGTTGGAGGCTGGTTTTCAGCAGAGTGATTCAGACTACTCTCTCTTCACTCTCAAGCGGGCTCAGGGATTGACTCTTCTTCTGGTCTATGTTGATGACATCCTTATTACTGGAGATGATGTGGATGGTATTAACAAACTCAAACTTCTACTTAGTAACTCCTTCAAAATGAATCTTGGGCCAGTAACATACTTTCTTGGACTCAAAATTCAAAGATGTCATCGGGGTTACTTTGTCAACCAACAGAAATATGTTTCTGATTTGGTGTCTCTTGCTCGCTTGACTAACTCTAAACATGTTGATACACCTTTGGAGCTTAATTGTAAGTTAAGTAAAGATGACAATGGTCTTCTTCCTAATGCTACCCTGTATCGACAACTTGTAGGTAGTCTTATATACCTAACCATGACTAGACTTAACATTTCCTATGAAGTTCAGATTGTGAATCAGTTTGTTTCTGTTCCACATCAACCTTACTATTCTACAATTCTCCGAATTATTCGTTATGTACAGGGTACACTATCACATGGCTTATTTTTCTCATCCTCTTCATCCACACAACTCCGAGCTTATGTAGATGCTGACTGGGCAGGTTGTCTTGACACTCGTCACTCTACTACTAGTTGGTGTATATTCCTTGGTGATTCTCTGATTTCTTGGAAATGCAAGAAACAACAAACGGTTTCCAAATCATCTACTGAAGCCAAGTACAGAGCCATGTCTTCAGTATGCAGTGAGATCATCTGACTTAAGGCACTTCTTCATGACATGAATATTGATCACTCATCTGCTATTCCTTTGTTTGCTAACAACATGAGTGCAATCAAGATTGCAACCAATCCTGTATTTCATAAGTGCACTAAACATATTGAGGTGGATTGTCACTTCATTTGTGACCTTCTTCATGCGGGTCACATCTCTCTCCCACATGTTTCATCAGGTCTAAAGGTTGTGGATCTCTTCACCAAAGCCATGACCAAGCCCAACATAATTTCCTTGTTGACAAACTGATGCTTATACCCCAGCAACAGTTTGAGGGGGAGTGTAGAAGAACTACTGAAGGGTAGTTTTGTAATTCTACTATACTTTATCTTTCTTTCTTGTACTGTAATAGGCGTGTACTTTAGTGTACAGTTCTTTTATTCTCTTTGTAAGGACAATCTTGTCCATTTACATAAAATTAATATAAATATTTCTTTTCTGGGTTGGTTCAATCAGATTGATCAACCCTAACAGATCTGAGCCTCTGTCACTTTCCTTGATCTTTCATTTTCTCATGAACTGACACTCCAGAGTTCTCTCTTCCTCTCTTTTCTTCCTATCAATTCCACTAGGGTTTACTTGAAAGCTTAGATATTGTAGGGAAGAAAGATATTTTAGACTGTAATTTTTTATTGGGAAAGCAAAAAAGGGAAGACAAGGTTATGGTATTTCTCAAAAACAAGATATCATGAATGCAAGGAAATTGGTCATATAGTGTTTCACTGCAAGAAGAAGAAACAACATCAGGTTCCAGTAATCACCCCTCCATTAAGCCTTCCATGTAGAACATTCTAAATTTTAAAAAAGAGCACTATTATGCAAACTTACAGTACGCTGTCCAGGTATTATTCTTGAAACATGACTTAGTTTAAGATGCTTCTCCTCTTTTCCAGAGTACCATATCAATAAAGACTCGTCCTGAAAAGTGAACACATGAAACCAAGAAAATGGAAGATGTCAAAAAAATCATCCTACTCAAATAACAAAAATTGTTGAAACAATTGAGAGAGCTGAAACCAACCACAGAAAGCTAACTCATAACCTGGAGTCTTGCCACTAGAGTTTTAGCTTCACTCATAGTTCAAGGACAAACTACACTGCACCATGAACACTTTGCTCAAAGCAGCATGTCTCTCTTTTTTCTTTTTTTGATAATTGAAGCTTTCTGTATTTACGATACTTAAATTTTACTCGCAAATCTATGTAAGCTTTACATTCTAAGTGCATGTTTGTTCAATTACACCCAAAGGTGATGATATTCAAGATGTGGGTTCATCTTATTCCATGTTTTCCCACCATTTAATTTTATATGAGAAACAGGTCCACAACAGTTTTTAACTCTGCTAACAACTTATTGAGGAAATTCCAATTAGTGCATTGGGAAAGTAAAATGCCACTTGTTAGGTCATCCAACATGCCATTAAAATGTACATTGTCACAAAATCTCATTTTCCCAAAATATGTACATCATTACTTCCAGGAAATCAGATGCTTAGGTCTTGAAATTCAAGAATTGAAGCAGGCTTAATTAATATTCCCCTATTGGAAATTTTCTATATAGGTTACAAGACAAGAATGTTGTGAAGGGAAGCAAATGGCTGTTTATATTTCCTTCTCCTTTCATGAAGACAACCAAAGGTGCAGTAGCCAACAAAACAAATCTGGTTTCTGTATTACATGATATGGAATACATAACTGTAGAGAAGATGGGCCGAATGGCCCATAGGCTGTTACTGTATATTATCTTTATGTTCTTCTCTGTAATGGGCCTTATTCTGGGCCCATACTCTTTTATGTTCCTCTTTTGTAATTTCTTGTCCAACTAAGGACCTCTCTTGTAATTACTAAAAGGTTAACTTAATAAAAGTGTATTAGAGAGTTAGAGGGAGGTAATGTTCGAACTCCTCATCCTCTAACCCTTATTGCCGCAGCTCTCTCTTCTTCTCTAATCCTCTCTTGCTAGTTTTCTTTGTTTCAAACACAGTCCCTACTTCTAGGACTGTTTTTCAACTATAACAAGCACTGTTAACAGTTGAAAACTGCAATTTAGAAACCATGAGTCACTACCACAATGCTGAGGAAAACATCATGAGATAGGAAACACAACAGTTAATCATATGTTAGCAATTAGAAACTTACATTAGCAAGCCGAAAAGGACAGAACTTTGGTTTCCCTCTCCTTCCATATTTTAGGAGATATGCTCCTTTCTTAAGGGCTGTAATAGCCTGCACTCATAAAGGGGAAAGAGAAAAAGGGAAATCTATAACATGAAATAGATGCATATAAAAAGGAACATTTGGTGCACACTCTATATAGGAAAGCAAATATGAACTTATAAAATTATTTAGTAACATGTCTTACTCTCACAAAAACTTTTGGATAAAAAGGGAACAACTTTTTGTCCTTCAAGAGAAATATGTTTCTAAAGGGGCATCATTGCCTACTTGTAGAATATGTTGTAGAAATGCATAATTATCCAAAAATAATACAAAAACAGAAAGGAACCTCAAAAGAATGAAGGCAAGATAAATTGTTGGTGCTATAATCAATCAAATTATTCATAGTGGTAAAAGATAGAACTTGGATGACTGCCAACTATCCAGAAGAAGATTTAGGTCAATCAAGACCTCAAGGAACTAGATTATGGAACAAGCATACAATGAATTTCAGCTTAATAGCATCACCAAAAGGATACAAAGAGGACAAAGGAGTTGAGAGGAAGAGGCATCAGCCACCACCAACACTCAAAACTCTTAATGACTATGTCACAAGGTTTTAAAAGGCTAAAGGCAGGGGCGAGGTGGTTGGGTGGAAAAGAGGTGAGGCTTAAGCCTCGAAGCGGTTTGAGGCATAAGTGTCAAAGTATAAATACAATTTTCTTTTATTTTTATGTATATAAGTACAATGTATGTACATATATGTATATAGACACACAATTCATTTCATTTTATAGCCAACTTACATATTTTCTTTTGATTACATATATTCTTTCTAATATGAGCAGGCTAGTTGGTACCTTCGAATAGACTTTTTTTCTTTACTATCAAAAAATTCCTTAACTTTGTTACAATTACTTCTTGATCCTTGTAGCTTCAACAATTGTATCATCCAATTGTGGTCAAACTGTCCAAGAATGAATTCATTTTGATCTGCATTCTGCTGCACTGATAACTGATCATAGGAATGGAAATTATCCTTGATACCCCTTCTTTTGGCTTAAAAAAAAATCCCTTCTGTTGTATAGTGTATACTTACTTTCTTAAATTTTTTGAGGGTAACAGCTCTAAATATTCTGCACTTTAGTCTAGAGAAGACTTTGATAATATGAACTAGCTGATGATTCTTATTCCCCTTTATCCTTCTGGCAATACTAAAACTTTTAGCCTT
This sequence comes from Nelumbo lutea, assembly GCF_056320005.1. Lineage (NCBI taxonomy): Eukaryota > Viridiplantae > Streptophyta > Magnoliopsida > Proteales > Nelumbonaceae > Nelumbo > Nelumbo lutea. Next base: position 16,739,141 of record NC_142687.1, read on the forward strand.
CTCCATTGGTTCTTCAATGGATGATATATCCAAAACATATTCTCTTTGTAGCTTGGCTCCTTCTAAGATTTGACATGGCTCGGTAGCTATTATGGTTTTACAGTTTTAGTTGGCATAGCATCATCCTGATTATTAGATGTCTGACAATTGACATATTGATTGCAAAATGAAACATATAAATTACATGGCTCTCCACACACATAATTATTGCATCAATACTTCCTAGCACTTCAGTACACGATAGAAAAGGAAATAGTTATTAATAGGTCACCTGCGTAGCTTCTAAAAGTGAAAAATATTTGATCAGAAGTAGAAGAGCAGTGAGAGAAATCAGATTTGAAGTGTTCCCACTAGAGGGAGTTAAAGATAGGAATGTTAATTTTAGAGGATGTGCAATTTGTATCAACAAAAATACACTCCAAGAAGAGTTGGTTGACAGTTACACATCTAGGAGTACTGGAGTACCTACCCAATATCATTCTTCTATATTCTATTGTGTTGAGATTCAGCAGTGTTTTTTATGTTTTTTTCTCATTCATAATCAGTAGTGAGTGTTGTTGGGTCATTAGCTAGTGTTATTGGGCCCAAGGCCCATTAGTTTATATTGTCTTTTGGGACCGTTTATGCTATAAGCAGTAGCCGCCTATTAAGGGCATATTAGTCTTTGTAATCAATTATATTTTATGAGTATATAAGACATTGAGTGGGGCAGCCATATCATTATTGGCTTCTCCCCTCTCTTCTTCTCTTTCTCCTCTTCTCTTCTCACGAAGAACTCTCTCTTTCTTTCTCCTTTTTCACTGTTATCAAATTAGGTTGCTATTTTCTCTTCTTCTATTTGGTATCAAAGCAACTTTTGTTTTTTTTTTTTTTGAGTTCACCATCATGCAGCCCTAGATCAGTCAACTGCATGGTGCCCAGTTCTTGGATTTTTTGGTGAACCTAGAATCCATTCTCGAAATCAGGAAGAACTGGAGGAGGAAAAGTCCTAATTGCAGGACTCTTTATTTTTTACCTAGGAAGGGGTGATCAGGATTTTGTAGACTTCTTGGTGTTTTCTGAAGGGAGTGGTTCAAATTCTGCAGTTTTCTAAGGTCTTTGGAGGGAGCGACAGCCTTTACTCCTGTTTCTACCAGCTCCCACGGAGATAAGAATCTTTGTGGGTGGAGGTTTCTGGGTACTAGAAGGTTGGTTGATGCCTCTAAAGGGGATAAATCTATTTTTTCTCATCTGCAGCTGATTTTCTAAACTATTATGGGAATTATGGAGGGCAGTGGAGTTGAGTACAAGTCTACCAACGAAATGGGACTAGGTAGAGGAGGTGCTAGTGACCCGTTTGGGGCAGGGGCCGTCACTACAGCTAAGCTTGATGGTACAAAATATTTGGAGTGAACACAATCAGCCAAAATGGCTATCAGTGCTTGTGGAAAATTGGGGTATGTCACCGGTGAAGAGAAGAAACCTGAGATTAACTCTTCTTAGTGGGTACATGAAAATTACATGGTGATGACCTGGCTGTGTATTTCTATGTTACCCCATGTAAGCAAGAACATTTTATGGGCTAACATAGCTAAGGAGATTTGGGATGGAGCTGCAGAGACTTACTCATAGAGTGAGAATGCTGCTAGGGCCTACCAATTGCTACTAGGCAGGGAGATAAATCTGTTGCAACTTATTTTTCAGCCTCCAAAACCTTATGACAGGAGATAGATCATTTGGAGGTTGTGGTTTGGGAGAGTAATAAAGATGCAACTATTTAACAAAAGTTGGTAGAGAAGATAGTATACCTAGGGTTTGAGCTTCTAGTAGGACTCAACCTAGAGTTTGATCATGATAACATGTTCATTCCCGTGATAGTATACCTCTCTCTCAGACATATGCCTTTGTGTCTGGAGAAGATAGTAATAAGGATGAAACCTAAGCTATTTGCTAAGAATGTGACGATAAGGAACTTAAACCTTGAGCTATTTGCTATGGTTAGCACAATGAAACCTAAGACCGGTGGTGATAAGGGTGGTAATGAGAGTAAGAAGAAGGACAAAAAGGATTTGATCTGTGACTACTGCAATAAGCCTAAGCATACCAAAGATACATGTTAGAAGCTTCATCCACATCTTATACCAAGCCGGCTTAGAAACAAGAAAGAGAGTGCTAATATGGCAGTGACTAGTGACTTATTTGGACCACCTACCACAACTTCTTTAGAGTTAGTTGCAATAGCTGCAATTAGGGATGAGTTAGAGAGATATGGGCAGTTTCTAAGTTTGAGAGATACAACTAGTTCCAGTTCTTCACTGAGTGGACAAAAAGGTGCAAGTGGCTCATGAGCTAGTCATTCTAATTCATTTGTACATATAGGTAGTTCATATGCCATCGCAAATCATGCCTTCACTACAGGTAGGGGGGACCTCTCTAGATTATAGATTCAGGAGCCTTAGAACATATGACCAATATTTTTTTTTTATAGGAAACGGTAACTTTCATTAGATAATTAAAAAGATTATAGACTTACCACCCACAAAAATGATGGAAAAAGAAAATCAAAAACTTACAAACAGGCACAAAACAAAGCCTTCCTAGTAACTCCTTGTTTAGCTAAAGTGTCAGCCATTCCATTTTCTGACCTTCTTACCCAATTAAAGTGCACCCCAATCTCCCTTGCTAAGCTAATAATCTTTCTTAGAGGCTGTCTAAGAGACCACACTCCCAGGTTTCCAGTTTGCATCCACCCTATTACCAGCTTGGAGTCTCCTTCCACTTCTAATTGATGCATGCCCCATTGTTTTGCCAATTTCAAACCTTGAAGTAAGGCCATTACTTCTGCCCTTAATGAATCTCCCACCCCAATTGGACCCGAGTAAAGGGCCAAGACTTTTCCTTCCTCGTTTCTGTACACACCCCCAACTCCCAACGGACCTAGATTACCCAAGGAGCTTCCATCAAAGTTTAGCTTCACCTTGAATTGAGGCGGTGGTACCCAAAGTAGAAATCTGCTAAATTCAAAAATATGAACAAAAAAAGTAGTTTCTTGAAGAGAGAAGGAAGAGACAAAGAGAAGAAGAGAAGAAGAGATCTTGAAAAGAAAAGAGAGCAATCATCTGGCCGCCCCCCCTTCACTTATTATTTATACTAAAAATATAAGAGTAGTACAAAGACAACTATGCCCTTATAGGGTAGCATAACATAAAACAGCATATATAAGGCTCAAAAACATAATAAAATTTGGACTCACATAACTATTGTGGTCCCCACCACCTATCTAACAACTAACATAAAGCATCTACTCATAAAACAACACAAAACTGATTAATCTTCAACACTCCCCCTCAAGTTGGGAGTAAATGTCACACATTCCCAACTTGCGTAGATCATGTTCAAGCTTGTTCTTTGCCACCCCTTTAGTGAGGACATCAGCTAACTGCAACTCTGAACAGACATAAGGCAAGAAAACTTCTCCGGTTGTTACCCTTTCTCTTATGAAGTGTTTGTCAACTTCAATGTGTTTTGTCCTGTCATGCTGAATTGGATTGTGGGCAATATTGATTGCAGCCTGATTGTCACAGTACAGCATCATACGTTCCTCTGCTTTCACCCCAATCTCACTCAAAAGAGATCTAACCCAAAGAAGTTCTAAGACACCATGAGCCATGGATCTATACTCAGCCTCTGCACTTGACCTTGCCACAACCGCTTGCTTCTTACTCTTCCAGGAGATCAAGTTTCGACCTACAAAGGTACACACCCCCTGATGTAGACCTCTTGTCATTTAAGCACCCTACCCAATCTGCATCTATATAGGATTCTAGCTTCAGATTTTCATGATTTGATAAAAGAATCCCTCTGCCAGGGTGCTTTTTTTAGATATGCAAGTATTCTCTCAATAGCTTCCCAGTGTTGAACCCGAGGTGCATGCATGTACTGACTCACGACACTGACAGCATAGGAAATATTTGGTCGTGTAATACACAAATATAGCAGTCGGCCCACCATTCTTTGATATCTCCCCACATCTTTTACTAGCTCACCATCCACACCATTAATTCTATGATTTGGATCAATAGGAGTGTCTGTTGGTTTGGTCCCCAGCTTCCCAATCTCCCACAGTAGGTCAAGTACATACTTTCTATGAGAGATGAAGATCCCATGCTTGGATCTTGCAACTTCAATCCCCGGGAAGTACTTCAGCTCACCAAGATCTTTGATCTCAAATTCTTGCTGCAATGATTTTTTGAGATCATCAATCTCCTCCAGATCATTTCCTGCAACCACTATATCATCCACATACACGATCATAATTGACACCCGAGCACCTCTCCTCTTTACAAAGAGGGTGTGATCAGACTGGGTTTGAGTGTACCCAAAACGGATAAGTGCCCCTCCAAACCTGTCAAACCAAGCCCTAGGCGACTGTTTCAGGCCATACAATGATTTTCTGAGTTCACACACCTTTCCTTTACCAACATTTTCACAAAAACCTGCTGGAATGTTCATATATACCTCCTATAAATCACCATTGTGGAAAGCATTTTTAACATCAAGCTGAAACAAGGGCCATGAATAGGTGGCTGCTAAAGATAAAAGAATACGAATTGAACTCATCTTAGCTACCGGTACAAAGATTTCCAAATAATCAACACCATAGGTCAAAGTATACCCTTTTGCTACCAACCTTGCCTTGTACCTCTCTATCTTGCCATCGGCCCTGTACTTTACAATGAATACCCATCTACATCCGACTGTCTCCTTGTTTGAAGGGACACCAACTATTTCCCAAGTTTGGTTTTTAACCAAGGCTTCCATCTCTTCTTGCATGGTTGTTTTCCACTCAGGTTTGGAGAAAGCCCCAATAACATTCCTGGGTATAGACACAGAATCTAGGGAAGAAAGGAAAGCTCGGTAGGAGGGTGATAAGGCACTATAGGAAAGATGGTGTGAAATGCAATGGGTTGTACACTTTCTCTTCCCTAGGGTCGACACCAACATCCCACCCATTAGCTGCCATCCCATGAATAATTTCCACCACCAAGTGCCACAAACTATCCTACTCCAAAGGAAATCTCCACAACCACTTTCCTAACAAAGCTACATTTCTTAATCTAATATTGCCAATGCCTAGACCTCCCACTTCCTTTTTCCTAGAAACTACTTCCCACTTCACTAAATGGTCCTTTTTTGAGTCACCCGGTTCCCACAGAAAATCTCTCATGAGCTTTTCTAACTTATTGGCAACCTTGGCAGGAAGCTTAAAGGTAGATAGAAAATACACCAGAATGTTGGCCAAAGTGGGCTTGATTAAAGTGATTCTACCCCCTAGTGAGATATAATTTCTCTTACACCCTGCTAGCTTCTTAGTGAATCTTTCTAAAACAGGGTACCAAAAATTTTCTGTTCTAGGATTTCCCCCCAGGAGCAGACCCAAATATACCAGAGGCCAACAACTTACCTCACAACCTAAAGCCCTAGCCACCAATCGCACTTCATCATCCCGTAAATTCACCCCCGCTACACAACTCTTGTTCCAATTGATTTTCAAATTAGAGACTCTCAAAATGCATCACCACCAATCTCAAATTATCCATCTCCTCAATTTCAGTAGATTTCTTGAATCAGCCCTAGAAATCAAGACACTTAGGACATCCACTACTAAGGTGAATAAGAAAGGTGACAAAAGGTCTCCTTGTCTAAGGCCCCTCTTTGCAAGAAAGAAGTCCCTAGCTACTCCATTCACTAAGATTGAGAAGTAACAAGAGGTAATACAACCCTTCATCCACTTACACCATCTCTCCCCAAAACCTCTATTCCTCAACACTTCTAGCAAGAAATCCCAATCCACCAAATCATAAGCCTTTCCTAAGTCAAGTTTACAGATCAGACCCTTTCCTCCTTTTCTTTTTTTGTAATCCACACATTCATTGGCTATTAAAATTTGATCATCAATTTGTCTCCCTTTCACAAAGGCCCCTTGATTCGGTGAGATTAAGGAAGGAAGGACTTTCTTAAGTCTTAGTGCAAGAACTTTAGAAATGATCTTATACAGACTCCTCAGACTGATTGGTCTAAAGTCCTTGGGCTGATATGCAGGCACCTTCTTAGGGATCAAAGCTATGAAAGTAGAATTTGCACCCGCATTTATTTTTCCTCTTGCAAAGAATTCCAAGAAGACCTCCACTAGGTCATCACCTAAGATATCCCAACAGTCTTGATAAAAATCCATAGTGAATCCATCCGAGCCTGGGGCTTTTGGTCTTTCCATAGACAAAACTGCCTCCTTTATTTCTTGAACCTCAAAAAGTTTTTCCAGGGGTTCCAACGGTTCCCTTTCTCCAACATGCCACTCAAAGTCGGTTAGAGTCTATCTTGCTCTACTGGGGCTGTCATAAATGGATTTAAAACGCTCCACAAAAGCTTTTGCAATCTCTTCCTCTCTTGTCAGCATTGCCCCATTGCATCCCAAACTTTCCACTATGTTCTTCCTCTTTCTTCCACTTGCCAAGCTATAGAAAAATCTTGTATTACCATCTCCTTCCTTCTAAGAATTTCCTCTTTCTTCCACAAAAGCCAACCACTTGCATCTTGATTTTTGTCTCCAACTTATCTCTTCTTTTCTAAGAATTTCCTCCAACTCTTGTTTCAACTTCCATCTCTCTTCCCTTTCTTCATGCCTCAGTCCTCTCTCTGCCTCAGCAACATCAAGTTCTTGAATCCTTTTACTAATAGCATCCTTTCTATCTTCAATTCTACCAAACCCTTCTTTGTTCCAAGCTTTGATCCTGGTTTTTAGTTTTTGTAGCTTCTTATAAAACCTATATCCTTTCCACCAAAACTCCACTTGATCCTCTTCCCACCATTCTTTCACTTTCTTTTGAAAGTCTGGATGTAACAACCACATGTTTTCAAATCTTAAGGGGCAAGGTCCTCCTCCTAGTCTTTCTTGAGATAGTCTAACTGGACAATGATCCAACGTAGGTCTAGGTAGTGCCCCCATCACTAAACCACCCCATACTTCCTCCCAGTTTGAAGAGAATAAAAATCTGTTTAATTTACAACAAAGTGGTTCTTCCTGAAAATTAGACCAGGTAAAATCAGCTTGCACCAACGGTAGCTCCCTCAATTCAAAAGAATCCATAAAACAGTTGAACTTCCTCATGAGGTGATCCTATGGTTGGGGTTATTTGTTTCAGTTATAAACCTGATGACATTAAAATCCCCTCACAAGCACTAAGGGCCCTCCCACAATCGCCTTATATCTGCTAATTCCTCCCAAAACTCCTCCCTTTCTCTATATGAATTTGGCCCATAAACATTTGTTAAAGCCCATTCCAATCCATCAATTATTCTTCTGAATTTCATTATAACCGTATAGTTACCAATTAATTCTTCTGTACAGTACAAATCCTCGATTTTCCAAATTGTCATAATACCCCCTAAGGCCCCCCAAGACTGTGCAAAAGCCCAACTCAGTCCTCTAGCCGACCAAATACTTCTCACCCATCTCCTATCCACCTTTGACAGTTTTGATTCCTGAATCAACACAATATCTGGCTTTTCTTTTCTGAGCATTTCCTTTATCACTCTTCTCTTCCCTGGAACTCCCCAATCCCCTTATTACATTCCAACTAATAAACTTCATTGAGAACCTAACTTATGAGCAACCCTAAAAACCACCTTTTTCTAACCTGACTACCTTCCTTTTCTCCTAGAACACCGCTTGTCATAGTCCACTTCACACCCCAATCTCTCCACTTCACTCAATTTCTTCTTCCTCCTTTTAGGTGTCCCACCTCCAAGCTTTTTCTTCAAAATATCTTGTTCTTTCACTCTTTTCTTTTTTTTGACTTTTCTTCCCAATTCTTCTCTTTGTTGTTTTTTGGCCCAATTTTACCCTTTCTCCCTCTCTTCCCCTTACTTGGGAACTAGGAACTGGAGTGTCACCCTCTTGTTCCTTTTCAAAATTCTCCCCTAATTCCTCCTCTACCAAGAGTCTAAAGGTCTGCAAAATTAATCCCCAAATCCTTTCCTCTTCATCCACAATATCCTTCAAAGCCTCCACATCCTCTAACATCTCTGTTACTTCAATCGAATCACTAGGACAGTCAACTTTTGGAAGAGTGTCACTAGGATAGGCAGCCTTTGAATGACTGTCAACTTCACCTATGGGCTGAGATAAAACAACAACTGGGGAAGGGGGCAGATTAGTATCAAAAACTCAAGGAATACAAGAATCAAGACAAAAACTAGAAACAACAAAACCTAACATGTCACCAGTTCTGCCTAGGTTCTGAGGGAGTTTGCTAGGAGAGGGCTCCTCAAGATCAACCTGTGTTGCACTAACAAGGGAGCAGGGATTGCCTATTTCTTTGTCATTTGACTTGGGAGAGAACAAACTCGAACTATTGACACCTTGACCTTGATCTGGATGCGGAACAGGTTCTTCTCTGAATTTGGCCAAGATGTTCACCTCCCTCGAGGTACCTCCTCCCATTCCCAAGCTCTTCATAGCTCCAAAGAGTTCGCAGGCTCAAGGGTAAAATCTTCTCCAAACAGAAGTTTCCACACCTTGGAACGACATATAACCAATGTTTTAACCATTTTCTCCTCATACCACCTCTACTCCAGTAAAGATAAAGTTTCCACAACTAATGGCTTCCATGTTTCCATTGTTGGGAAGGGGTTGTTAAAATAATTGATACCATTACCCTGTCTTCTGTACTACATGTTCCTAGATTGAGTACTAATCTTTTATCTGTGAACAGTTTGACAAAAAATTTGAATTGTTCAGTAATTTTTTTCTCATGGTCATTGTGTTTGCAGGATCCGGAGTCAAAGAGGACAATTGGAAGTGGTCGTAAGGTGAATGGAGTCTACCTTCTCGATGTGCTTCCCAGTCATCATGTCAACAGTAGGAATAATGACTCAAAGTCAATGGATCAAGTTATGCTTTGGCATAATCGATTAGGGCATTTGTCTTTTGGTTTTTTGTGTTTTTTGTTTCCAAAACTGTTTAAGTATGTTAAGTTGTCCAATTTGGAGTGTGAAGGTTGTCAACATAGAAAACATTGTAGACATTCTTTTAAGGCAAGTAATAAAAGATGTTCTCTAGCTTTTGGTATTGTTCATATTGATGTTTAGGGACCATATCATGTCCCTTCTCTAGGTGGCTACCATTATTTTCTTCTACTTGTGGATGATTATTCACGGTATTCTTGGGTATATTTGATGAGATCTTGTTACAGGTGCTCACGGTTCGGTTAATCGAACCGTGGGCTTATTTTTGAAACTGAACCAGGGTTACCGGTAACCGAAACCAAATTGAAGCCAATCAGTTAACCTATTGACCGGTTTGGTTCATCGGTTTTCTATTATTTACAATACATATTATATTTATATATAATAAAACACTAGAAATATATATTATTATATTTTAAATAATAAATAGTATATTATATATATATATATATATTTATTTAATGCATATTTATTAATTTATAATGTATAGAAATATAAAATATATATAATATATATAAATATATGTATACCGGTCGGTTCGGTTAACTACCGGTTTTCTATTTTTGTTAACCGAAACCAAACCAACCGGTTTGGTTAACTGAACTTTCAGTTCGGTTTCAGTCGGTTCAATTTTTCGGTTTTTCTTGCTCACCCCTAGATCTCGTGATGAGGTGCTTTCCTTGGTACAATAGTTTCATCAGATGATGTTTTTTGATAAATGAATATAATTTATTAATTCAGAAAAGGCAGTACAGGGAACTCAAAAGAGGCACGAGCTGTTACCTCTTCAAGGCAGTATTACATCAAATAAAAAACAGAATTAGTCATAAATACAATTACAAAGCAACCCAAAATAAATGTTCCCTAGTAGCCCCCTGCTTAGCTAATCTATCCGCTAAGGTGTTTGCTGATCTTCCCTCCCAACAAAAGGTAACTGTCATATTTCTTGTAAACCAGTTGACTTTCCTTAATAAATCTTTGTGTCGCCACATGGCTGAAGTTGGATCTGTCAGCCATCCCACAACAATTTGAGAGTCTCCTTCAACTACCAAATGCTGAACTCCTAATTGTTCTGCAATCTGAATACCTTGTACCGCCGCCAAAATCTCAGCTCTATTAGTCTCCTAATCCCATAGGACCTGAAAACAAGGCTAATATATTGCTCTTCGTATCTCTTAGCACCCCTCCTATTCCCAATGGGCCTGGGTTTCCTTGGCTGCTGCCATCAAAATTTAGCTTTACCCATCCTTCAGGCGGAGGGGTCCACACTGCAGAATCCCTGTCCTTGTATGGCTGCTAGCCACCACTAACCAATTTCTCCAAAAATCATCAAAGGAAAAAGTATGAAACAGGTCCATAGTAATCAGCCAATGAATGGCCCTAGTTAAGAGGCAAACCCTGTCCTTGAATATTCTTGCATTCCTTTCCGTTTCATCATATGATGTTGATGCGGTTTAAAGTATGAGTTAAGGTGTTCAGATTGGAAAATGCTAGGGAATATTTTGAGAAAAACCTAGCACCATATTTATTAAAACATGGTGTAGTCCATCAGAGTAGTTGTACATATACTCCACAATAGAATGACGTAGCAGAAAGGATGAAAAAATATATTGTGGAAGTGCCAAGAAGTATTATGGTGAGCTCTACAGTTCCAATTCAGTTTTGGGGTGATGTAGTTCTCACAGCAGTCATATTGATTAATCAGGTGCCTTTTTGTGTTCTTGGATGCATTGTTCCGTTTAGTCTTCTTTTTCCTGAGGCCGAGAAATTCCATATTCCATTGAGGGTGTTTAGATGTGTATGCTTTGTCCATGTCCTTGGTCCTCATTTCTCTAAGTTGGATCCTAAGGCAAAGAAGTGTGTATTCCTCAAGTATGCAGGGAATCAAAAGTGGTATAGTAATTATGATCCTGTGCTAGGGAGGTAGTATATTACTATGAATGTCACTAATGAGTCTACACCCTTCTTTTCTAGGAATCTTTCTTAAAGGGAGTGTTTTGGGGGAGGAAATGAGGAGCCTACACCACTTCCTGTTCTAGCTCCTTTACCTACAACAACGCAAAGAGGTTGATTCCACACCAAAAGAACCCATGTCACTTCTATCAATTCAGCTAACACAGACCTAGGTATGCCTTTTGCTCCCTCTAATGTTTCAGTTCCTATTGATACACCCATTGACCAGAATCACAAAACTAATGCTTCAGATGGTGAACTAGTAAAGGATGTTGGGAGGTATCAGAGATTGGTGGACTAGTTGTTATACTTGTGCATGACACAACCAGATAATAAGAGATCTAAATCAGGAGTGTGCACTCTTATTGGAGGCAATCTAATTTCATAGAAGAGTAATAAGCAATCAGTTGTAACCAAGTCAAGTGATGGAGCTGAATATAGAGCTATGGCACATGGTGTTTCAGAGCTTCTCTAGGTTTGGTTCTTATTAGGAAATATTTGAGTTAATACAGAAGAACCCATGATGTTGTATTGTGATAATCAAGCAACAACTAACATTGCTCATAACCCAATTTAGCATGACAAAACAAACCATATAGAGGTCGACAGGACATTTTATGAGAGAAAGGATGATATTTGGAAAAGTGTGTCTACCATATATTGCATCTAACTTATAGCTAGCTGATGTCCTCACAAAAGGAGTTGCAAGAAACAAGCCTGAACATGATCTACATATGTAGAGAATGTGTGACATCTACTCCCAACTTGAGGGGGAGTGTTGAGTGTTGAGATTCAATGGTGTTTTTGCTTTTTTTTCTTGTTCATAATCAGTAGTTAGTGTTGTTAGGTCATTAGTTAGTTTTATTGGGCCCAAGGCCCATTAGTTTATATTGTCCTTTGGGACTGTTTTTGTGTTATTAGCAGTAGCCGCCCTATGAAGGGCATAAGTGGGGCGGCTAGACCATTATTGGCTTCTCCCCATCTCTTCTTCTCTTTCTCCTCTTCTCTTCTCATCACGAACTCTTTCTTTCTCTTTTCTTTTTTCACAGTTATCAAATCAGATTGCTATTTTCTCTTCTTCTACTTATTGCATGTAAAACTCTTAAGAGTATTGTAGACACTATTTGATGAGAACAAGCTAATATACTATTACCATTAAATTACAATGCGGTCCTAGACATTAATCAAGTTGTATCCATCTATTACCATTAAATTACAATTGCATCCCCTAGATGCCTAGAGTATACCTACTAGAAACCCCAATTCTGATTCATTTTATGCAGTTTCGCTTGAATTTCTTTATGTTTTGTCCCCATTAAATTGCAGGGACCACACACTCCTTTTCATTATCCTACATCACAATCTCTATAGGACTTTGTTCTCTACCAAAAGGTTAGAAAGCAAAAACCCAAAAATCATGGTTTCACCATCCATGCTTAAGAATGAATACAAATTTGATTGCAGGCAAGATAATCAGCAGAATACATTTTCATTTCAGTAGTATAAATGTAGATATAGGAAAAGCTTACTACAAATTTAAGTATCAATAACTCAATTCAGTTATTGAATAACCATGATAGTAATCTACAACTAATAGTTTTCTACATTGACTTACCAGCTCTGACTTTAAAGAATTGACTTTGGAATTTCCAATAAAAACATAGCCAAGAGGTCCAGGCCCTGACTAGCACATGATAAAACTAAGATTCTTCTCAGCAACCTTTATTTGTCATAGAGGAAATATGCAACTCAGATGTTGGGTTTTCTACTTAAAATTGAAGTGTTGAATACCAATGTGGCTCCTCCTTTGAAATGTCCTTTATGAGATGGTTAGCATGAATTTTTTATGTCGTTAGGATAAGAAAAAGGTTGAATCTGGAAGTCCCAACCAAATCAGAAGTTCCAGCTGCTGGACCAGCAAAAAATTCTGGTGTTTCTATTTATGAGTTTTAGAACAGAGTGAGAGACATATACCCTACAGATATAAATTTTAACACTAAAACAAGCTGTCTGTTATGAACATTTAAAAAATCATTCATTGATATTGTCTATTTTATTATTGAAAAAAAAAAAAGAAAAGTGCCAAAGCAAACTATGCTTTTTAACAAAGTTCAGACGGCAGAGCATATAACAAAAAATTGGAGTACATATAATCCGTACTGTTTTTGGAATTCGCAATATTTTCCAGTCTTGATCAGTGTGACAATCAAATGCACTGTCGTATTCTTTAAAAATTTCATGACTTCCCAACATTAAGCTTACTTAAAAGAAAAAAAATAAAAAATAGTCTCATAAAATCGTAAGTTCCAAGAAAAGAAGAATAAAGGGAGCTAAACGAGCAATTAAGAAACACATCACCTGCTCGACATCCCTCCCAGCAGCGAAACCCCTCTGGAAATCAGCCATTCACGTTGCAATCTCAGAAAAAGTTCCCTCGCACAATAGAACCCATTTGAAGAGCAATCTGGAAGGTAAAAAGACAACAGTGTGCAAATCCGCCCCATAAAAGAACCTCCCGAGCGCTTTTGTGCTTAAAATTTGAAAACCGAGCTCTTCATTTATTCCATAACAACAATGAATCATTAGTTTCGTCAATAATCTCAGCGCGTACAAACATCCGATAGAATACCTCTAGCAGTGACATTTCGCGCTCATCCGAGTGGCGCCAATAGATTTGCTTGAGAGCCAGCAACTAGGTAGAATATATGAAATTATTCAAAACACAAATATTTGCATTCTAATCTCAAGTGTACATCAAATGGAGAAATGGAACGGAAAGAGGATCACTTCATCATCGCCTTTATCAACCTCCTTCAATTCTTCAGAAATTTATATGTAAATACACTTCTTAGCTCTAAAATAGCTTGAATCCCTTCGATCGAACCCTGACATCTTATGCATTTCGTCTAAAACCTGCTGGGATTCCTTCAAGTCTCGCAATTTAAACTTGAAATGTTCATTTGAAACCTTAAAAACTGAAAATTGTGGCAATGCGGAAGATTTATACCTTCAATGCCAAAAAAGAAGAAAAAAAGGATTGAGATATCCACCATAGTCAGCCATATTTTACGAATCTGAAATCGTTTAGCTCCCCAATCAGAAAGAACAATGGAAAGGAGAACTACCAATTTCGTTTCAGATAAGTTAAGACATTACATAATCTGAATAGTCTCTACTTATCAATCAAAGCTTCGAAAAACGAAGAAAATCGAAGGTTTACGAGGACTAATCCCTCGCGCCTTAACGTGCACCGCGCTCCCTCCGGTTGCCCCATATTTTAACTGTTTTTTCTTTTCGATTCCATTTCTCCCGTTTTCCGCCACGTCAGCAGATGAATACTTTTGCACTTTTGCTCCAGTGATCGATTTAAAATTGACGCAATGGCTGATTTGTCCTTTTCGATTCAAGGAAATGACAAACATGTTACCCACCCGAAAAGCGAATAACGAACACTCCGGATCTCCTGGGACCTGGTACGACCGGCTTCCATCAGAGCAAATCTGTGCCCACCCCCATTCTACCAGACGTGGAAATGGAATTGAAATTTAGAAACACCGAATAAGAAATAAACACGTCAGTTGAAAGTACATTTGTCAATTTGGACAATAGATACGGATCATTGACGTGTTTTATATAATTTATAGTATCCAAAGTCAGTCCATTTAATTTCAACAATGAATACTATTTTCTATATATATATATATATATATATATATTTAACTTATTAATTTTTATTTTTTCTTATTAAATTTTATATTTAAGTTATTTTTTACTAATAAATATTAATAATTAAATCTATATTAATAATTTTAACAATATAAATTTATATATTTTAAAATTGACTCAAAAACAAAATCATTCTTTATCCTCAAGTGGTGGTTAAGCAATTCAACCATCCAGATAAAATTGATTAACCAATGAAATCATGGTTAGGTAACAAAATTTTTAAAATATAAATAAATTAAAATTTACAAAAATATAGAAAAAATTAGACACACTTGTGATATTTTTTAAAACAAATTAAAAAAATAAGTGTAATAAATAATTATTATTTTTATTGATAATGAAAATGAAATATATAATTTAGAACTGACCAAAAAGGAAAATATTTTACTCTTTGGCAAAGATCAATAATTCAATTGAGTCAAATGTGTTAATATTTAATATCATAAATAAACAATAAAAAATAACAAAACATAAAAATAAAAAATACATAAATTTTGCAAAAAAAAACATTTAGGCATATGTATAATATTATATAATTATCATATTAAACAAAAAGTAAGTGTGGCATATCATATTCATTTTTACACACAAAAATACAACAAAAATTATAGAAAAAAATTGAATACATCTATAATTCAATATTTATACTATCATAAAAAATATGAATAATATTATTGAACTTTCTTTTGACTAAAATAATCATTTTTTTAATTTAATTCTTATTTAATTGTGAGGTTTAAATTGCAAATTGAACTACTACTTTTCATCTCATTTAATTCCTTCTATTTAGATATTACATTTCTTTGATAAATGAACAAAAAAAGGATACACCAAAAGATAAAAAACATTACAAAAAAAGAATGAATCTAGCCGAGCAGGTAGGCCTGTCAATGATATTTGAAACTTCAAAACTCGATTCGATTATCACATATTTGAATGAGGTGTTTATGTAATTAGGTTTGCTTTTTGCAATTTGCATCTGAATATGCAACAAAAAATTGTATCTGATTAATAATAAAAAACAAAAAATAAAAAATATATATTTATATAAAATTTTTGATACATTATTCTATCATTATCATCATCTAGAATTGCCAAGTGCAAAACACAAGCATGATTACTATTTAAATTAAGAGTATGAATGGAATGAGAGTGGAAATTTTGTTTCACTAAAATACCTACAATTTTGAATTTGGTTCCTATCTAATTGTGAGGATAGAAATGTAATTTGAATAATCACTTTTCTCTTAATTCAAATCCTCTCGTTAAGCATTATTTTAAGGTATTAACTTCCACTAACATTCATTGGATCCTATATTAATTAATCATATTAAAGAAAAATAAGTGTAACAAACAATAATCATTTGTAATAATGATAAAAATAAAATACATATGTAAAACCAATAAAAAAATAGTTGTTTTCCTATTTGGTAGCAAGTCAACAATTCAATCTTTTTGGTCAAATACATGAACCCTTGATATAATAATAATAATAATAATAATAATAATAATAATAATAATAAAATATTTATCTTTAATGATAATAGAATAATACAAATTTAAAACCAAAAAAAAATATAGAGTTATTTTCCTATTTGGTGGTGAATCAACAATTCGACCCTTTTGGGTTCAAATGTGTGAATCATTGATGTCATAATTAAATAATAATAATAATAATTAAAAAGATAAAGCACACAAAAGTATAAAAAATCTATACTATATAAAAAGTGTGAATGCAATATGAAATTTTTTTGGACTAAAACTGCCCTCTACTTTTTTGCTTAAGAAAGGGTATAAGTCATTTTATTACAGCTTCAATGCCTACTTTAATGGCTACTAAAATGCCCATAATTGTGTATTTAGTCCATCTCTAATGGTAAGGTTGAAAATGTAATTTCAATTATTATTTCCCACCTCATTTAATCCTCTCTCATTAAGTCTTATATTATTAACTCCCATTTTCTCTTATTAAATTATATATGTATCAATATTTTTAACAACATAAACTCATATATTTTAAAACTAACTCAAAAACAAAATCATTTTTAATCTAAGGGGTGGCTTAGTAATTCAACCATCCAAATCAAATTGATCAACCTACAAATTCATAGTTAGGTAATAA
Source organism: Nelumbo lutea (assembly GCF_056320005.1). Lineage (NCBI taxonomy): Eukaryota > Viridiplantae > Streptophyta > Magnoliopsida > Proteales > Nelumbonaceae > Nelumbo > Nelumbo lutea. Next base: position 16,755,948 of record NC_142687.1, read on the forward strand.
ATTTTTTTAAAATAGAAATAAATATAGAAACTTAAAAAAATGTAGAAAAAATTAGACACATCTATGATATTTATATTAATCAAATTAAAAAAGTGTAATAAACATGAATTATTTTTATTGGTAATGAAAATGAAATACATAATTTAGAATTGACCAAAAATGAAATTATTTTACTATTTTGCAAAGATCAATTCATCAATAGTTCAAATTTTGGGTCAAACATGTTAACATTTAATGTCACAAATAATAAAAGTTAATGAAATATAAAAATGCATAAATTTTGCAAAAAAAAACATTTATACACATGTTTAATATCATATATTTATCAGATTAAACAAAAAGTAAGTGTGGCATATTAGAATTATATTTACACACAAAAATACAAAAAAGTTATAGAAAAAAATGTAGAAAATTTTGAAAACTATCATCATCACCATCATCAAAAATTTCCACAGCAAAGTGCATGCACTTTTACTAGTGTATTTGATGAAAGCGGAATTGGCAAAGAGGCTCATCCTACCCATTGTATGAACAAGAAGATGAATGAATCTCTTATATGCTTATTTTTTCAAAGCAGAGCAATTCAACTAGTCTAGCTTTGGCATGGGTTTTTTGTATGTGTATACAGAAATTCTATACACATTGTGAAAGCATGGGATCATTCCACCATATATTAGGAATATTCTCTCTAAGCAAAAAATCTATACATATTGTAAAAGCATGGGATCCCATCGTATATTAGGAATATATTCCCATGAATTTAACATAAATATTTGGAATATATTTTCAATGTGTGATAGGACACTATGTGAGCAGGATTTTTGCTCGCAAGAGATCTAGGCTCAACAAAGTGATTATTTTATTTTGGTATATTTGGAAGGAGTGCAATAGAGTGGTTTTTGGCTACAACGAGTTCAACCCATAGAGAGTTATCACACTTAATGTTCAAAGAACCAAATGCATAAAATAGGAAAAGAGAGAAACTTATGGGTCAAAAGTTCAATCGGGATCAAATTAGAGGTCAAACCATGATGATGTGGCATATATACATATGTACTATTTTTTTGGTGAACATATATGTATATATACTATGACAAGTTCCTTAATTTTTAAAGCAAATGATCATTGGTTCAAGTAATAAAGTAATAAAGTAATGATAATTAACATGATTAAAAAAGTAATGTATACAATAGAGAGTCATTAATTAACATGATTAAAAAGATAAACTAATTAATAATAATTAAATAATAGATAAAAATAAGGATAAATTTCTTAAATTATCATTATGGTTTAGTTAATTTACTAAGTGTACAGTTATTGTCTAAAAATTGACTAACACTACCCACACTGTTTATACAATTGACTAATACTTTCCTTACGTCGGCGCCCGTTAATAGAAAGATGAAAAAATGATTTTACCCTTTATTCTTTTTCAAATTTTAAAATAAAAGAAGGAAAAGGAAAAAGAATAACATCGCTTAGAGACTTGAAAGACTTGGGCAGGAACGGTTTCTGCGGCTAAACACTAAGTGTTCTGAACTTATGAACACCGCTACCGCTTCTGCCGGCGAGAGGAAAGAGTCTGTCGATGGCGGTCTAACCCATATTTACACAGATACATAAATTTACTAAATAATGTAGTTCAGAAATGATACAGGCGGAGGAAGAAGAATCAGACATTCAGACCAGAACCAGATAGATAGGATAGGGTGATGATGGAGAACTCAGCCACCGCTTTGGCTCCTTTTCTTCTTCGGAATTTGGTAACCTCTATTGGGCATTTTTCTTTGGAGCTAAAAGATTACAGATCGATCGGATATCTAGAAATGGTGAGAAAGACACTGAACATTTGAGACCTACCTTCTCCATGCCTATAAATATGGAATACATTCTCTACTAAATTCATTGTCAATTACCATCTCAAAAGCTTTCTCATCAATATTCCAATCTTGGTTTCATATTCTATAATCAGCATCCAAGTTTCTGTTAAGTCCAACATTTCTAAGCTAAAGACAACAACACCAAAGAAGAATGTTGCTCATTCCTAGAATCTTCGGCAAACAATGAAGCAACATCTTTGACCCATTTTCTCTGGATATTTGGGACCCCTTCGAGGGCTTCCCTTTCAGCACAACCCTCAGCTCTGTGCCCAATTTGGCTTGAGAAACCTTTGCCTTCGTCAATGCCCGCATCAATTGGAAGGAAACCCAGAAGCACACATATTCAAGGCTGATCTTCCAGGGCTGAAGAAGGAAGAAGTGAAGGTGGAAGTAGAGGAGGGAAGGGCCTTGCAGATTAGTGGAGAGAGGAGTAGGGAGCATGAAGAAAACGACAAATGGCACCGGGTGGAGAGGAGCAGCGACAAGTTTTTTAGGCAATTCAGATTGCTGGAAAACGCAAAGGTGGAAATCTCAGATTTGTTGATCTAGGGCTTTTGGAAATCTCAGATTCTCAAAAAATAAAAATAAAAAGATTTCTCAAAAATTTTCATCATCCGACTTGAAGAGGAATGCAAAACGGGGTATTGCCTTCATCATCGTTTTCTAAATAATCTTCATCAGTCTTGCCGCTGCAACCCATGGAGGGTTTGCATGACACAGGTCCTCCTTTGTTCTTGAAGAAGACCTATGATATGGTCAAGGACCTAGCAACCGACTCAATTGTCTTCTGGAGCAAAGCTCGTAATAGCTTCATTTTTTTGTGATTCCCACAAATTCTCGAGCAATCTCCTTCCCAAATATTATGCGGCTGAACGCTAGAAGTTTTCTAAGCTTAGGAATACCACTACCCTGCAACAAGGTTTCTGACGGCGAGAGGAAAGAGGTTGTCGGTGGCTATCTAACTAGACAAGCGAACAGTAGAGAAAGAGGGAGGGAGAGGACTGACCCAACAGGAAAAAGAAGGGGAGAGATATTAGAGGGGGAGGGAGGTGGAGGGTAAAATTATGTTTTAAAAATATATATCACGTGCAGTTTTGATGGAATATTAAGGATGTTAACTTGTAAGGGTTGAGTTAATCAATTGTCAGAAATAATAGAAATAGTGTTAATTAATTTTCAAATAATAAGAATACATTTAGTCAATTAGTCAAACTATAAGCGTAGTTAAAAAATTTACCCTAAAAATAAAAGGTTATGGGTTAAATTCTTGTCACATGCGTTTTCAAATTTCAATTATTTAATGATCCAGGAAATTTCACGAAACTGGGATCAGTCCACCAGTTTTATAATTAAACCAGTTAGTCAACTGGTTTTCACCAAAATTTTAACAATTCTAGTTTTGAGTATTAGAGATGTTCATAACAAGACCCAAACCGATCAAATTGACTAGCCTAGTACGATCCAACTTGAATTGGCCTGTTTTTCTTCAGCACTGATTAGTCTTGGGTTACAAAAAACATAAATCGATGGTTCGGTTTGGTTTCAGTTTTCATGTGTGAAAAACGAAACCAAACCAACCCGAACCAACTTAGATATATCAGCTTTATTTCAGAAATATACATATTATATATAAAATTTCTGATATATAAAAAATCAGTTTTAATCCATTAAATCATTTTTAATTTCCAGGCATCCAACCTTTGCTTTCTTAGAGTTGAATCCTTTACCGTTCACACCGAGAGAATCATTCACAAAATCGAGTCAAACCGATTCAAATCGACTAGGTTGGTTTTATTTAGTACTGGATCAGTTTCGGTTTCATTTCTAAGTAAACCGACCAGGTCGGGTCGATTGGAAAAACACTAGCAAGCCGATCCAACCCGACCCATGAACAACCCTACTTGGGATGTGACCAAATCAGCCAGTCTGGTCTGATTTCCTACACTAGTCACACTCCCAACTACACAATGCAATGAAATACAAAGAGCTACAATGTTGGAGTCATCTACACGACCAAACTCAGAGGTAGCTTTGCAAGCCATTCGGGTATTGGCATTGGCACGAGATCATCAAATGTTGGATCTATTAACCAGGTAGAGTCATTTCTCGTTTGAGAAGGCCTGGAGGCTACGTGGTTAGTAGCTGAGAGCAAGTGACTAGCTACTGTTAAGGGTGTCGACCGGTTTTGGACTGGATCCCATCCAATCCAAAATCAATTTGGACGGATTGAACAGACCAACAAGACATATTGGATTGGACCAATCCAGTCCAAAAAAAATTATTAGATTGGATTAGACCTGAAGGGTTCATAATAAATTTATATTGAATTGGATTGGACTAAACCAATATCTAATCCATTAATATAAAATAAGAATATAGGTGTCAATGAATCGGGTTTGGATTGAAATCAATCTAAATTAAAACAAATTTGAACAGATTGAAAAATCTATACATTGATTTGGATGAATCCAAAATGGTCCAAAATATTCATTGGATTGAATTAGACCTGGTCCATTTGTAATGGTCTCATATTGGACTTTAGACTGGATTGAATTGGACCAAATCCAATCCAATTGACACCCTACCTACTGCTTTCAATGTTCGTTCTTGGCAAAATATACCATGTTATTGCAATCAAGCAGTTGGCTAACAGGCTAAGTATGGTATTTCTCATCCAGCTTGCTTTACGTGGCCTTCTATTCCTTCCTTTCTCATGTAACTTAATTGGAGCAATGTAATATTGCCACAATGCAGCAATTTTACTGTAGCATACTAGCATTGGCCAAATTACAAAGTTAGAGTTGTTTCTAATTTATGCTTTTATTTTTAAATATTATCAATATTGTGCTATGTTCATAATAATTTGTCATAAATTCAAATGTATATACATCATTAGTAATTTGTCATAAATTCAAATACATATACATCATTAGGCATCGCATTGGAGAATCAAGATTCAAAGTGTTAATATTCTTGATAGGGTTTTATTCGGTCAAAACTCTTCCTTAAAAAATGTTCTAATACTTTGTCAATAAATGTATCTTATCATTTAATAACATTTAAAACAAACAGAATAAATTAACCCTTAGTACCCGTGAGCCTAAAATACAAATATGTATCATATGATACATGTATCCATACTTATAAATACCTTGAACCCCAACTGCAATAAATGGAACCCCTCTCAAATACAAATATAAACAATTTTATCACACTTTTCCAACACTCCCATGTAACCCAATGCAACTCAGTGTTTTCAATTCATTATTAATCCAACGGGTCAAACTGCTGGGTTCATCAAAACCTGTCAGATCAGTGACCCATTTTAACCATTCATGGGTGACTTTTTTCATACAAATAAATATATATAAGAAAAGGAAATTGAAGAAGGTCCATGCGACCATTGAGGAGAGAAAGACTCTTGCCTCCCTTTTTATTACCAAAAAAGTATGATAACTAAAAAATTGATAATCAGCCAATATCATAGAATAGCTAACAAATACTATGGGTATTTGTCAAAATTCACAAAGAGGTTCGGATTGGTCATTGATATAGCCAAATTTGCCCAACTAAACTGCTCCAGACACGTTACACCTTGGGAACCTCATCATCACTTCACAAGCCCCAAGGTTGCAATGCCTGGAATACCCCCGAGGCTTGTAAAGTGACAAGAATGCACCCCAAGGTGCGACACGTGTCTATAATTGATTGGTTGGACTTTGGCTATATGATATATCCCCTACTTCCGAGGTTGAGGCTGAAGTGGAGGTTGACAGTATCACTCAGGTTCGACGTCAAGTGATGGAAGTAGCTGAGGTCTAATTGAGTGGGCCCCATTGCTTTGGCGTGAGCCAAGTCCTCAGGACCTGTTTGTTTTCTCTTAATTCTTATTTTTTAAGAGGAATCTTTAAACTTTAAGAGAAAATTGATTGTTTGCTTCCTCTTATCTCTTAAAGTGTAATCATACAATTTTTTTGTTTTTCAATGATATCTCAAAAGGACAAACAAAAACTCTAATATATGGGTTCAAAATAGATATTTGATAATTTTTAGAATTTAGAATTTAGAATTCAGAGTTCAGAACAATATTCTTTGTATTCATAGTTTAGAGGAAAAAAAAGTTCACCAATACCAATATACATCTTATTAAAATTATTGCACTTTCAAATGTCAAACTTCAGAGCAAATGAATAGGCAAGAGTTCAACTCAAATCCATAAGAGGAATTTGGATTCATTCATTTGATAGGATCCTTTGAAGTCTGAACTCGATGAATTGTATCCCCCTCTATGTAATGGACCTTAGTGATGTTAATGAAGTTCCCATTTTTTAGTTAGAAAAAGAACAAGGAAAATATTTAATTTGCTTGAGGAAATTCAAAATTGGACACTAACTAACTCGACCAGTTCAACCAAGACTCGACTAGTTCAATCCATCGTTGACCCGGTTGGTTGAATCGTCCGAACTATCACCTGACCAAGATTCTAGGTTTAGTTTAATCAAGACCCGTCAAATGATCAAAAACCGTTGACTTGGTCAAGAACAATTCGACCATTGACCCGCTTGACGTGGTGATAAAGTTGTAGGTTGCACACTCAATGCATGCAAAACTTCCAGAGGCCATAACTTTGCACTTCGATGTCTAATAGGGGTGTATTTTTTTTTTGGATAACTTTTTGAGATCTATGCGTCCTAAGGCGCAATAAGCACCTTGCCCTGCTAATTTCGCTAAAAAACCTCTTTTTTGGCCTCAAATTGCAATTTTTAATATTTTTATAAATAAAGAATTAAAAAGTGAATTAAAAATATAAATTAAATATAAAAATACATATAACATATCTAAAACATATTTATGGCATGGTATAAACCATTTGATCCGACTGGTCAAATTGATGACTTGCAATCTAGAGGCAAAAATGGTTTAACCTTCGGTCCAGTTTTTTAAAACTTTGGCCATGTGGCCAAATCAAGAATTTTCATGTTAGCTAGCTATTCTAAATTGTTTGGTTTATTTTGAGAAGACTGCAAATACAAAAACAGATGTTACCCCACTAAATTATGCATTTGTCTTTTTGATTGAAAGAATATTGATCCCAACATGATTGGTTTCTGCACATCTCATCATAAGTTTGAGACACACCATGTATGAGATGTGCAGACATAGATTATTGAGGGACTCATACTCTTGAAATTACTCTTTTATCACACACCCATACTACCGTGTTATACAACAAAGCTTCAAAATAGTACTGACTGTTTTTTTTTTTTTTTTTCTTTTTTTTTTCAAACAGCCAAGCTTATCCCCATCTTATGATAATGCCACTAAATGGAAGGAACTTGGGAACTCAAATACTGAGGGATGGAACAACACATAGGTGGATGGTTTGATCTGATATCCCTATGGATTGATACATAGGTATATCTCAATCCTTATTGTTTCGTATCAACAAGTCTTAAGTTTTTGGAAAATTTTCATATTAGTACCCTATAATTTGGGCCTAGCATCACTTTGGTCCTCAAATTTTAAAATGTGTCAAGCCAATATCTAAACTTTCAAAAGATGTCAATTTAGTTTCTACGGTTAGTCATACGTTAAATGGCATGTGAAAGAACACAAATGCCCTTTGGGTGTCATCTAATTTTCTTTATCAACTATAAGCTAAAATCTCTTAGAAGAGAGTCAGAACCGGAGAAGAGGGAGGCAATGGTTGTTCCATTTTACCCAGTTACAGGCTATCAGTACCAACCACCATGCAGCATTTACTATTATCCTCCACCTCCTATGCTACCACGACTTGCACTACATTTTCCCACTTAAACTATACCATTGCTGCAGAGAGCCAGATTAAGTATTGATAAGGATTCTATCTTGGTCTAATCCTTTTGAGTATATAATGCATGGGTGCCATTGTTGTTCTCGGAATTCCAGAGTAAATTTTAATAAATACTCTTATTTTCCATTTTTGGTCTTGGACCAGAGTTGAGAAAGCATGCTGGTTTCTGGGAAGGAAAGAAAGTGGAAATCCGGGCATTGATTCTCGGGGTGGAAGCTTAATTAATGGAAATTAAGTGGGAAAGAGGAAGATTTTTGTGAATATAATCATAAGAAATCTTGTTGGGAAGCGGGGATTCGGTAATAAACAAAGAGAACATGGAATTAAAATTTTTGAAAGGATTAGATTTAACCATTTAATAAAGAAATGAGAATTAAATTTTAATATTACTCAGATGAAGCAATGGGAGAAGAGGAAGGAAGCCATGCTTGCATGAGAAGAAATGGAAGAAAGCAACAGACAACGAGGTTGTTGTCCCCTGGTTTGGATACCCACCTTTGTCCTTGTTGGTTTGAAGGAAGTGATGATGGTTATATGGGTTGTGAGGAAAAGAAACATCTCTCTGTTATAATGGAAGAGAGATTGAGAGCTCTCAGACCCACCTCCCTGAAAACTGATCCACCTACATTGGTGGTTTTCAACCCCAAAGGGCTCTCAAACCAAGGTGGAAGTTTGAGTGGAGAATTCTCAACCCTTAAGGTGTTCGAGAAAAGCAGAGAATCACAGAGGAAAAAAAAAACATCTTTGTTTCTATGGATCCTCTTCTAAATCTGGAACTTGAGGAGTCTGTTTAGATCAAACTGTGTTGCTGCAGTCTTGAAGTGTGCTGGCCAATTTTTAATTTTTATTTTAATTTAAAATTCTCCCGGACGTGACGTTGGTCCCATGAAAACAAAATCACTTGCATGTTGTTCGGGCTAGAGACTTCAGATTGATGCATTTTTGCCCAAACCATGATGTTGGGCATTGGAAGGATCCTGATATGAGGAATTTTAAATTAAAATAGAAATTAAAATCACTTGCATGTTGTTCGGGCTAGAGACTTCAGATTGACTGCATTTTTGCCGAAACCATGATGTTGGGCATTGGAAGGATCAGGTCCTGATATCTGCTTCTGTTTAAGTATTGGATTCAGATTCAGACAACCCCGAGGCTACTACTAACGGGATCGTTTTGAGGAAGCAATTGCAGCTCATGATGAGCAGGATGCAACACACATGAACAGTGTCATGTTTCCATGAAAGTAGCTGATAAATAGTGTTTTGAAGTGTAATTTTTTCATTTTCAAAATATTTAATTTGTACATATCATCACATGATATACATAATTAACAGTCTACTAGCAAATACTAGATTATCACATTTTAAAAGTTAAGGTATTGAATTAACACATTTTAAAGGCCAGAGACCAAAATGACACTAAACTCAAAGTATAGGGTACTAATCTAAAATTTTCCATAGGTTTTTTTAAATTACATTTGTACATTAATTACACCATTGATTATGCCATCAATAGAAGTCATAGTTCAAAGTACCAATACTTGATATGCAAATTCGTGTATTTTAAAATTTATAAACAACTATTTTTTTTTTCTTTTTGGCCCACCTTTTGATAGGGTTTTGTGACATCGTTTTTTAGGTTGTATTTGGTTGCAATGCAACTTTATTTGCACTAGTACAAATGCTTGGGAATGCAAATGAAAATAATGCAAATTCTGGTTTAATTTTGTTTTAGGTTTTACCTTATTCTGTTTGAGGTCTTATTTTACTTCATTTGTATTATAATTAAACAAAACAGGATAAATTTTAAAATAAAAATAAATCATGATTCGCATTGAAATCATTTGCACTACCATAACTTTGCATCAGTGCAAATAAAATTGCATTGCAACCAAACATAACCTTAACGTTTTATAACATCTAAATCCTCTAACCGGTTAACATATATGTCGTATTGGTGACCAAATGGTATGGTACTGTGTGTGTATGTTGTTTTACATGACAAAACAGGATTCTTGTAGCTGACTTCATGTAGTTGGGACAAGGCTTAGATGATGATGATGATCTATCAAAATACTAAACCATAAAAACTATTTTTAGTACTAGAACCAAATTTTATTAATTAAAATTTATGAATTTGCATATGATATGTATCTTAAAAATTCTAATGGATGTATTAATTAATATTATAATTTCCAATGAATAACAACATATTATTTATAAAAATAAAAGTATTTTCAAAATATTTACAATTTAAGATTAAGTTGACTTATTTCTGTTAATATATGGCAATAAAAATAATAAAGTAAAAAAAATGATTTAGTAATCAAAATATAATAGTTACACATGATTTATGTCTTGGATCTTTTACATTCTTGTGAATCCAAATATTTTCTAGATTAATTACACATTTATGTAACTATTAATTAATAGTTTAACTTAAATAAATAATATTGTTCAACTATGATACCGAAAAAAAAAAACTTACAATCAATCAACCAGCTTCATAAAAGAAGTGACCAATCAGGTGCTATTCATCAAACTCATGGGGTTGCTTTAATTAATCAAATCTCTTCTTGTAACATAGATTTTCCCTAAACAATAACATATTAATGACTTCATGCATGTAATAATTTGTAAAAAACTATAGTATTTGTTTAAGATCATTGATTGATGATGCATTATTAGTTATATTATCTGTGTCTTGCTATATCAATGCTATACAAAATTGGATATTTGTCTTGAGTTCCATGCAGGCCATAAAATTTAAATCCGAACACCACATGATGTGGCTAATACTTGCACACTACCATGCAGGTCATAAAATTTAAATCCAAATACCATACGTCATGTGGTTAATACTGGTACACCTGCACATCATAACATGTGCCCTTGCACCAGATGATATTAATTTATTTCTTCGTATAAACCATTAAAGGATGCATTTTTTATGTGTATGCCTTATTTATAATTATTTCAAACTTTGACTTAGTGCCATTAATGTATTATGGGATTTGTAAAAGTTTACTTAATGTATCTTAAGGGTATCCATATCTTTCCATCGCACCTATGTGTATCTAAAGCATATCCTAAGACGTCCAAACTTACCAAGATACCAATACTTTGGAGATGTTATGAATAACATTTTAAAGAATCCCATCGTCATCAAAATAAAAAGAAAATAAAAATTAATCTTCATCTATGAAAGGTAAAGAGTAGCAAACCACATAATTACATGTGTATCATATAAACAGGAGTTATCTTTCAATATAAACAATATTGAACAACGATGGCCATCGACCAGAGACGCAACTCAGCTAGAGACTAGAGGTGTATTTTGTCTCACCTTTAGTTACTCTTCATGAAGACAGTGTATACGAAATTACAATGCTCAATACCTGTTGTCATCGTCAAAGATCATGTAATTGCCATTCCTTCTTGATGTTGTTTCTCTGTCAGCCTGCAATATCAAATTAATAAATTGGATTATATAACCAAAACGGATAGGGTCCACTGAACATTCATGAAACCGGTATAATTTTATTTTTTGTTTCATACAAGGTTCAGGGCCTTTTTTTTTTTTGTGAACCTGATCCCATGAAGCACTCCATGTACGGGTGTATCGGGAGACTTCTGATACGATACATATTGGTTGATACAGTCCGATACGATACGAAATTTTGATCCTTGGTTTCATAGTGAGTTTAGAACTGCCATTAAATGCTCGAATTACTCATCATCAAGGTTCAAAGTATTGATGGATATCATACAGTATGATACATACAGGTTTTCAGGGTCACTACAAGTTATGCCCTTTCAATAGGTTTAAACACTAATATTCGTCTTAATATATCCATATTTGAATTATCAAAGTGAAAAAAAAAACTAAAAGAAATGCCTTGTGTATCCGGAGTATCAATATTTTGAGCCATCAATTGGATTATTCTCTTGGGTGCGCAACTGTGATAGTATGGGTGCATTCACACCACCACTAGTGCTAGGATACTTGTTGGCATTTAACCCATACTACAAGGGCAGATTCCCTCGGAAGTGCTGAAGTTGAATCTCCTATTATTAAAGAAGACAACTAACTATTTTAACTTATAGGAAATTATACCAAACCATGATTTTGTATCCTCTCTTCACCCTAAAGTCTATAATAATTAAACCCCGATGAATTGTCCCCTCCCCCACCAACACACACACACAGCACTCATTTCATGCAAGTGTTTCATATTTTCCAGCAAAATAACAACATAAAAGATAAAATAATGAGGGGAAATGTCCAGACTCGGTTATCAACATGTTAAAAGTGTCGTAGAAATTCATACAAGTTTTAAAAGGTTACATAGGGTTCAGTTCTATTGACCAGACTCAAATAAAAAGAATAAAAAATACGGTGTGGCACCCGACCACGGTTTGTAAGTTTGAACAATAGACAGGCCCATGTTACCTAGACACAGCTGGATATGGTATCGAATACAAAATTTACACTACAAATTGAAGTATCAGAGACTATACAGAACCCCTGTACAAGCATACATGTATACATAGTTCAAGACCTAAAAATAACAATTGCATAGTTCTTCCAATCAGGCCAGGCTTCAAATTCAGCGATGACACATCTTGTGGTATAGTAAGGGGAGGGGTCAATTGCTCTAAAGGAATGACACCTAAAGGGCTGACAGGTATCTTTTCTTTCTGGTTTCTGAAATACGGCTCTTTGATTTATCAATAAAAAAAGGCTCTTTGATGCGGATGGTGTTTTCTTGTTGGTGCTTGAGTTGCAAAGCCTATACACTTCTATACCTTCCCCTAATTTTCTTCTTTTTAATATTTACTATTGATGACTATTGATGAGGGCGGATTTGGCCCCCCAATGATATTCTGACACATGGCACCTCGGAACAACTAGGTGACACCCGGAGAGAACAACTTGCCTTAGCCAAGTTGATGGTGTCCCACCTGGCGGCTTAGCCCTGGCGCGACTTGGCCCAGGTGCCGACCTGGCGGCCTAAACCAAGCGCAAACTGGCAGCCTGGCACAGGCGCCAACTTGGCGACCTGCGAGACATGCTCGCCAACAAATTCAACATGCATATCCAAACACTCCCACGATCCTTGGAAATGGCCCACGTGCCGAACGATCTGGAGGGTGGTCAACGTGCATGGCGGCTACCTTAGGGAATCTCGGACCACTTAGACGATTTCTCAAAAATCTCGGATGCGGTGCGTGAAGCCCGCACCAAACAATGCCTATATAAAGGCACCAACCCCAATGACATGAGGGGGGCAAGTAAGCAAATTCTAGCTCTCATACTTTGTGATTTTTAGCTTGCAGTCTACTATGAGAGTACTGACTTAAGCATCGAAGCAACCTCGTCGGGTTAGCCACCCCGGGTCCTCTGACATTGATTCCTTGCAGGTCTCTAAAGAACTACGAAGCTCAATAATCAATCCAGCTTGCCACCAGGCTTTTCAGCACTCTGGGCAGCTCGACAACTAATAGGCAGCTCGGCCCTCTGGCTAACTCGACAACTAATAGGCAACTTGGCCCTCTGGTCAGCTCGACACTCTGGTCAGCTCATCACCTAACCTGCCTAGCTCGGCCCAGTCAATTCGTCACCTAACCTGCCTAGCTCGACCCAGTTAGTTCAACACCTAACCTACCCAGATCGGCCCATTTAACTTGGCACCTAATCTGCCCCCAACTTGGCCTAGTCAGCTCGACATCTAGGTCCTCATTCAGCAAAAGTTCACTTTGGCCTCCAAGTCATCGGCCACTTGGAAGCAGACCAAATGATGAGGTACTTAGCACAAAAAATTGATACATCACCAAAAATTGATCCATCAATTGGCGTCGTTTGTGGGAATCGCTACAAAAAGCTAAGTTCTCATCCTCCAAAAGGCTGTGCCCTCTTCTTCCAGAAAGCTGAGTTCTCACCTTTTAGAAACTAAAAGCTCTCACTTTCTAGTTTCCATTTTTTATGAACTCAAAGACTATGCAGGAAGTTGATGGCCAACAGACTAAGTAGCTCTACCAACTTTATTTCAACTCGGATAAAGCCTCATCAGTCCTCTTTGCGAAGTACCCTCTACAAAGATGAGCTCTCTGTGGCTTTCGCGGGAGTAGGCAACCAACGGACTACATGGATGCCCCTGCCGGTCGAGCCTTCCAAGGCTCCCGTGCGAGCTGGTGACCTAAAGTCAATAGTGCTGCCCCCGTAGGTCGAGCTCCTAATAGATTCTTGTAGGAGTGGGTAACCGACGCCACTAACAAGGCTGATGCAGCGCAGCCATAGCTCTAAGGTGTCGAGCTGATAAAAGACCTCGGCACCACATAAGACCCAGTCGCCTCTTTGGCATGACCAAAATCAAAGATCAAGGAGAGTGGACTACGAGTCACTCCCAGAGCCTAAGGCCTAAAGTGCTGAACTGGCAAAGACTTCGGCACCACATAAGACCCAATCGCCTCTTCGACATGGGCAAAATCAAGGGTAAGGAGAGTGGACTGCGAGTTGCTCCTAGAGCCTAAGAAATTGAATCGACACTTACAAGCTCATCGAATTAGTCATTTCAGGCCAAAAGGAGCAATCTACTCCCTTCGCCGAATTACTTTCAACTCGAGAGTGGGGGGCAAATGATGAGGGCGGATTTGGCCCTCCAATGATATTGTGATACATGGCACCTCGGAACAACTAGGTGACACCCAGAACCACTTAGGCAACAACTTGCCTTAGCCAAGTTGATGGTGTCCCACCTAGCGGCCTAGCACAGGCGCCAACCTGGCGACCTGCGAGACGTGCTCGCCGAAAAATTCGGCATGCATATCCAAACACTCCCACGATCCTTGAAAGTTGGCCCACGTGCCGAACGATCCTAAGGGTGGTCAACGTGCATGGCGATTACCTTAGGGAATCTCGGACCACTTAGATGACTTCTCAGAAATCTCGGATGCGATGCGTAAAGCCCACGCCAAACAATGCCTATATAAAGGCACCAACCCCAATGACATGAGGGGGGCAAGTAAGCAAATTCTAGCTCTTATACTTTGTGATTTTTAGCTCACAGTCTACTATAAGAGTACTGACTTAAGCATTGGAGCGACCTTGCCGGGTTGGCCACCCCGGGTCCTCTGACATTGATTCCTTGCAGGTCTCTAAAAAACTACGAAGCTCAACACTCAATCTAGCTTGTCACCAGGTAGCTCGACACTCCGGGCAGCTCAGCAACTAATAGGCAGCTCGACCCTCTGGTTAGCTTGGCAACTAATAGGCAGCTCGGCCCTCTGGTCAACTCGACACTTTGGTCAACTCGTCACCTAACCTGCCTAGGTCGGCCCAGTCAACTCGTCACCTAACTTGCCTAGCTCGACCCAGTCAGTTCAACACCTAATTTTCCCCCAGCTTGGCCTGGTCAGCTCGACATCCAGATCCTCATAAGGAAAAGTTCACTTCGGCCTCTGAGTCATCGACCACTTGGAAGCAAACCAAATGACGAGGTACTTAGCACAAAAAATTGATACATCACCAAAAATTGATTCATCAACTATCAAAAAAAGATATTGAGAAACAACTTGTTCAAAAAATGAGTGCAACAAAAATGTGAATGCTTAGATGGATGAGTAGCTCCAACAGGTGATAAAATGAGAGAAAGTAGATTGAGATGGTTTGGTGATGTGCATAAAAGACCATCGACAACACCTATTAGAAAAAAAATGATCTGTTACAAGTAGAAGAGCCTAGAAGCAATGTTCTGAAAATTTTAATTGTATCGTAAATCACAGAGAAAGTTGAATCAAATCGAATTGTGAATTGTATCATAAATCGTAAGATCATTTCTATTTTTTACAAGCTTGTCAAAATAAATATAGATATATTAAAAGGCTAAAATATATATAGGAAAGTGGCTTTACCCTATTTTTAATCTATATATAGCATATATGTACCTAAAAAAATATAATTTAGCACTTATACAATAAAAGTCTAAGATGATATAACCAAGTTTGACTTGAAAGTCAAAGAAATCCACATACAATGCTTCTTTGACCTACATATGATGACAAATAAACTCAATTTCTAGTCTTAGATAACATAAATAAATCATTTTCTAGTAAGGGCTTTAAATGTCTCCCCTAGCAAAACTAAATATAAACAAAAAAATAATAATAACAAAGTAGAGAACTAATTCTTAATTGAATTTATTTGAATCATATAAATCATATAAATCGTATGATTTATGAATAAAATTGTAGGATTCAAACAAAACTATAAGATTTTTGCAGAAAAGGATTCAGACATAAGATTCAAATCGAAACCCTTGGGATTCATGATTCAAATCATGAGTTTTATCGCAAATCATAAGATTTTGACAACATTGTCTAGAAGAGCTAGGGACAGACCAAAAAGGACTTGGGTGAAAGCAATAAGAAATTACTTAAGCACCCATAGTTTGACATGGACATGACACTGAACAGATCGGACTGGTTAAACAGGATTCATGTAGCTGACCCCATATAGTTGGGACAAGGCTTAGATGATGATGATCAATAAAAATAAAAATAAAGGTATTGGAATTGAACCCTCATTTCTCAAAAATTCAATCAGTTAATTCTCTCTCATACTAACCAACAAAATTAGAGCTTACAAGTTGCTGGATCATTTCTTACATTGTTATCCAACTAGTGGACCTCTATTTAACTAGCACATGTATTAATTTTCTGCATAAAAGAATGTGGTATTTGGGGTTGATTTGCGCAGACTTGGGTAACTAGGATTGTAATTGATTTATGATATGCACACCCACCCACCCGGAGCCAACTCCAAATGCATTATCGAAGTTAGTGAATAAATCCTGTGATTACATAAGAGATGATATTATCATTTCAAGGCAGTACACCACCTACTTGAATTCCTAATTAAAAGATATTCCAACAAGTTCTAGTATCACAAGAAAAAAGAATTAAATTGCTGCATCAAAATTAGTAACTGTGATATTCATCTTTTTTTTTTCTATTCATCTTCCATACCCATGACTTTGTTTTCATTTTTCAAAAAAAAAAAAAGAAAAAGAGTTTCATTAGTCTTTCCCATTTAATGGAAAGGTAAAAATTGGTTATTGAGTGCACTGTGATTACCACTGAACAGGAGATAAAACTATTTCCGAAATAATCACTTAAAAGTCATTATACATACCCTGTGAATTAACTTCTCAAATTCTTCTGGTCCATTCTCTGCAATGTATTTCTCTGCAGCAGTAAGAATGTCATCTGGCTTACTGAAGACATCCTTCTTCCTTGGGATATACCAGATGTTAACTGTCTGCCGGTTTACAAAGAAAGGCCTAACAAAATGCTCATAAACATAAGCAGCCCCACTGAAGTATGGCAAGACCAACCAGCAGGTGACAATCAGTTTTGCATAAGGCCAAAAGGGGAGCCTGCCATAGGATAAGGAAGTTCAAGTGAAGGATTGTAGTTTCTGAAGTTACATTTTTTTTTGCTAAGATAGTTTCTGAAGTTACATTCTCAAAAACAAAAATAATAATAATGATATAAAACAAAGAAATGAAAAACAGCCATGCGGAATTTGATCAAGCCAGGAGTTGTTTATATGCAGTAATATTCTTATGGGTGATCGAAATACCTATTTCTAGCATGTCTCATGGGAATGGGAAGAACATAAAAATTAAGGAAGGAGGTCTACCAGCATCTTTTCCTCGGTTTTTCTACCCAACCGTTGTGTTTATTTAAATGTAGAGGGGGCAGATAGCAAGGCTTTCACCATAAAAGGTGCAGTTTCAGTTGACATTGTTTTTTACCCCATTTGCATCATCAAAGGGGACGGAGCAAAAGTATCTTACAATGTTGCATATTCATCTCTTCAATATTCAAGATGTTGAGAAGTATCAGATATTACAAATTATATGAAAGAGGGGGTGTGGTTTTAATTTTCCTCTAAAACTACAAACATCCCCCTTCCTTAATTTTTGACAGCAATGATGGGGACCTTTTAGGCTATGTTTGGTTTAAAGGAAAATGCAGGGAAAGGAAGGGAAAGGATTAGAGAAGAAAACCAAACATAGCCTTAGAGAAGAAAACCCATGAGAGAAATATCAAAAAGCATTTATACCCAAGGGCACAAATCCCACCTATATCCGAGTTTTTAACCATTAATTTCTGACGATACTAGTACTGCCAATCCAAATTAAAGCAAAAGAACAGGATCTGAACGACCGCCAAAATCGCGAGCATATTATACAGAATAGTTAATTGGGGGTAAAGTTACCATTCTATGACCTTTGCGAAGGTAAGCTCAAAGAGAGTAATCATAGAATAAAGAATCCAATAAGTGAGCCACTGCTGATCATCGAGACGGGACTTGGATTCTATTGCTCTAATTGAGGCGTATCTGTAAAAAAAACACTCAAAAATGGGTTTTCACTCAAAATCAAAATTGCCAATTTTAATTTTCTGAGAAGAAAATTAATAGAAACCCCACTTACAGAGGATACACCAGAGTAATCAGAGGTCTGCAACCGAATCACAAAATTAAGAAAAGAAATCAAACCGAAGCAAAGAAAGAGAGAAACGAATGCACTACGATAACATAAAAGAAGAAGAAAAAAAAACATGACTTCTGCAAAAAAATGTTGAAAATAAACAAACTTCATAACGATGAGTTAAGCTGAAAAACAGTCATATAACATGCATTTTGTCGCCTCTCTTTTCTTCACAGATTCTAAACAGAGAATACGTACCCGGCAAGAACGTCGAAGTTCTTGGCCACCACCTTGAGAAAACTCCCAGATCCCATCTTAAATTTGTGATTTTTTTCCGAAGTTATTTTCTCCTCTGGCTAGTTTCAAAATCTGGGTAACAGCAGGAGATTCTTTGTAAGTTGATGGGAAGGTAACGCTAGGCCTGAAGTGTGCAAGGGTGTTTGAAAAGCAGCGTTACAGAGCTTCGGTGAACCACCGCACCCAACCGCAGAGAATTAAGGTCTCTTTATTAATTTTTTCTCTGTCGGAAAAAAAATACCCTTGGTGATCCACGGAATTACCATATTCTAGCAGGTTCTTAAGTCAAACAAACGACTCCTTTTTTTCCTGAAGTGGTCTGCTTTTAGGCTTTTAGGTGGTGTTCGGTAAAAATGAAGTTTTAAGTCTCAAAGGCAAAAAAAATTTCGAAAAATATTCAATGAAAAATTTACTTTTGTGATTTTGCAGATATTTGAAATTTTGAATACAGTAGACTTGTTCGGTTATCTAAATATTGTGATATAAAAAGTTTTATTTTACAAATTTATCTACTATATTGTTATTTAAATAATAATAAACCAAAATAATTGAAATTTTATAATATTATATAAAATAATATTGATATAAAATATTAATTGAACAATTATTATAATATTTTATAAAATATTATAAAATGATATTAATGAAATAAACCTCTCCACACTTTTAAATTGAAACAGAGGTGCTTAGATATTGATGTTAAGGTTGTCTTTAATCAAGACGACGAATTTGGTCATCGATTGCAAATTATAAAACTCATTCAATCGACGAACAGTGAAACAAAATAAGAAATCATATCCAAAAGGTCATACTTGTTTGGATTCTACTCTATGTTCTAGCCATTGTTGTTGAATGCTTGTGTTGTGCTTTTTTTTTTTTTTTATCAGCTCTTTGAATTCACTGGTCTCTCTGAATCTTGAGGCCAATAGTGATGGGTCCAGAACCACTATGTGATTTTTATAACCCCCATCTATAGGTGACCAAGACTAACAATTCTTATCGCTGATTGAGATTAGTTCCCCATCAAACTAATCTCAATCCAGTCCTATCACACTTAAAACCCCACTCCAAATAGGAGTCTATCTCCAACTTACAAAACACTCTCATAGACCTATATGTATCAAGTGTCAACCCAATAAGTAAATATATATATGAAATTGACAAATACTAACACCGATCAGGTGCTAGTAGGGGTTTTTAGACAAGGTATGCTAAAGTTGGTGGTAGAGAGGTTGAAACAAAGGAGATACCCATTGTCTATGATTTTTGTTGTTAGTCACTGGTCATCAATCATCAGAAGCCCATCGTCATTAGTCTATTTGGTTGCTAGTTGTCGGTCGTCGATCATCGGAAGCCCATTATCTTTAATCTAATCTACATTTTTGGTTGCTAGTTGTCGGTCCAGTCATTAGAAGCCCATCGTCTTCAATCAAATATGTATTTTTGGTTGCCAATTACCGGTTGCTAGTCACCAGAAGATCATTGTTTTCAACCTGGTCTATGATTTTGGTTGCCAGTTGCTAGTCGCCAGTCACCGGAAGCCCGTCATCTTTAGTCTAGTAATCTATGATTTTTGCTGCTAGTCGTCAGTCACCAATAATTAGAAGCCCATCGTCATCAGTCTAATAATCTATGGTTTTGGTTGCCAGTCATGGAAGCCCATCTTCTTTGTTCCAATCTACGTTTTTCTTGTTGCTAGTTGTCAGTTGTCAATCACTAGAAGCTCATTGTTTTCAATTTGATCTATGATTTTGATTGCTAGTCTCCAATCTTCGATCACAGTTCATATACCTCCAATTTTTTTTTAATGGTTTGAAAACGAAGAAGATGAATATTTGGATATTTTTATCAAAGGGCATGGGTTGAAAACCATTTTCGTTTGCTGCCTTCGAATGCACTTAGAGGTAGCTCAACGTTTGAATAATTCAGAGGAAATTTCAGTGTTCGGATGATCAGTTCAAAGGTTCTCAAAGTAGTATCGAATTTGAATATATTCTGATTCATATATTCAAATCCGATCCGACACTGTTCATGTCAGCTTGATTCAATCCGAAGATCCGATTGAATCTGATAGGACTGATTTGAATTCGAATCCTATCATTAAGTCGGATTTTTTGATCTGACTTGATCCAACTTGTTTTCTTTAAAAATTAATAAATTATTAAAAGAAAAATAAAATATACTAATTTAAATAAAGTAAAAAATAGAAATATTTTTTAATTATTTTTATTATATAAATACATGTTTTTTATAAAAAAATAATATAAGAAATTTATAAAAATATAATATAAAAAATATATTTATAAATAAATAAATAACATATATATATATATATTATGTATATTTATATTTTTAAATATATAATATATATCGTATCAAATAGGGGGTGATTCGAATCCGATCTGATTTTTTATCAGATCCTATCATCCGATTTTATTTGAAGATCCGATCAAAGGTGATTTGAATTTGATCAAATAGGATTGGACCTCGAATCATCATCCAATCCATTTGCACCCCTACCCTGAAGCATTAAAAAGCAAAAAATTCAACGTTCGTAGCTCCATTCAGTGCTATGGAACGCCACCTTAGATTAAAGAGTTGATAACTAATTTCTAGCCCAACCCTGTTGAACCATCCAACCATCGGTTTATAATTCACCCAAATCCATCAATTTAAGATGTGGAGGAAAATGGATTGAGTGTTCTCTGTAAAATCAGCTTATTACTTGGCTTTGCTTGAAAACTCGAATGAAAATTTCCAAGATTCTACCTTCCTTGCTCCAACGTAGAAGAGGGTTTGGTCTATCAAAGTTCAACCAAAAATCCAATTCTTCATCTAGCGGTGCCTCAAAGATATAGTTCCTACTATTGCTAAGTTAAAAGAGAGACACCTAGTGGAAGAAGATGTATGTCAAAGATGTGGAGAGAATGCTGAAACTTTAAATCACATGTTGCTTCATTGCCCATTTGCTAGGGCCATCTGGTTTGGTCTTAATATCTTCGTGTCATCCTCTTCTACAGTAGAAGTTGCTTTTCATCAATGGATCTCATCTCATCTGACTGATACTTCAAGTAATAGTGAGGAGAAGAGTAGAGTGATTTCCATAAGTTGTTGGCTTATTTGAAAGTTGATGAATAATTTAGTCTTTCAAGGGGATAATGATCATTCGACTTTAGTAATAGAAAAAGCTAGAGCTTTAATTTCTGAGCAAATAGAAGAAGAGTCTTTCGGTGGTGCTCAAAGACAACCAATTAAAAACAGTTTCAGTTCATTGGGAAAAGCCTCCGCCTGGTTATATCAAACTAAATACAGACACTTCTAGGAAGTTAAATCGCTCTCAAGTAGCCATAGGTTTTGTTTTGAGATCTGCTTCAGGCTCCTTGATTTCAGCAGGAGGTAGATGTACTCACCCAGCTCCAGTGTTAACTTTAAAGGCCTTGGCTTTGAGAAAAGGTCTTGTAAAAGCGGTGAGTGCAGGGTTTTCTTGTTTAATATAGCAGAATCAGATTGTCAATCTCAAGAGCGAGAAAGTTTTCAAAGTGAAGTGGGTCCAATCCTGAAAGATATTCAAGACTTAGCTCGTCGGTTCCAAGCTTTTTATTTCGTATGAATTAGCAGGAGTGCTAATCGGATAGCTCACAAAGTGGCAGCAGTTTGTTTTCGCACAGTTAGCTGGTATGGCTGTGCCGCAAGAGGCCGTCATTGGTTGGAGACTTAGTTCTGATCTTATTTTGGTTTTTTTTTATTTATTTACCAAAAAAAATCCATTGGTCATTGGGCCAATTATCCACAGATTAGGTTGGATTATGATTATCCATTTGGATCAGCAAAAGAAGTATTTTGATAGGTAATTTCATGGAATAAGTTGGTTTGTAAATCTTTTCAATAAAAAAAAATCTCAACAGTAATCATTATCATCTTTTAAACCTTGTATCAAGTACATGGGATCGGTATATATATTTCTCAAATATATTTTTAAAATATATTTACGTGGGCTTAAATATTCAAATGGATCGAGTTAGGTGCCGCGCACATTTTAAAAATATAGATAAAACTTTGAAATGTAGGTTACGTCATGTAGGTGATGGGTAAACCCTCGTTCAGCACAACCCAATCCACTCATTTGCCCCCCATAAGTTGATTCCAATCTGACAAACCTTACATTATTTCATCCTTTTTCAAGGGACGAAGCCATTGATCCAAACCATTCAGTATATGGGCCACTTCACACAAACATTTTTAATTTCTTTGGCCTCCAAGCATTATACACCGATTCCCTCTTTTTTTTTTATTTAATTTGATAGAAATTAAATGAGAAATGCTTTCAGGTTCATTATATTGATTTGTTTTAGAGTGTTTTCTCGATGATCAGGCAAATCCATTAATTTGACACCCTACAAGGTAATACTATAGGGGTTTGGTACTTGGTAGACTCATAAGGGTTTGGAATGCATTTTGTTAGTAAGAGACCTAGACTCTTTTATATAAATGATGAATATTCAATTGGAATTTGAATATAAATGAATCATGATCAATTTATATCCATATGCTAGCCGTTAGATATGCAAATAATGACCCCACCATTGATGAACAAAACAACAGTAGGCAAAAGGCCAATTGTCTTCATTCACACATGAAGTGAATACATAAACTCTAAAATCTCAGTTTATATTTTATCCATTCCCCCTACTTGACGGTATGATGGAGGAAGCAAAAATGGCATCTCTCTTATCCTACACACCTTTCTCTTCAAAATGAAGAAAACAATATAAATTACAAAGAAATACACAAAAAATATAGAAAATCACAAATTTTCTATACCATATTTATTTTATGTTAAAAAAATTAGAATGTTGCAATTGGTTTGGTGAAAATATCATAATTCTACTTTCTAACTTTACCCTCAACTTTCTATTTTTTTTCCCATTGTATATATTGTCATTGAAAAGTAATTATGAAAAACATAAATAAAGAAAATAATATAGAAAATCATAGAAATTTCTATACCTTACTAAAAAAAATGAGAACATTGCAACTGACTTGGTTGAAACACCTTGGTTTTACTTTCTAATTTTACCCTCAACCTTCTATTTTTTCTCATTTTATATATGCCATTGCAAAATAATTATGAAAAAACACATAAAATGAAGAAAATAATATAAATTACAAAAAAAGAAATATATAGAAAATTTAAATATATATATATATATATAATCATAAAAATTCAAGAAAATAACATAAATTATAAATCTGTACCATATTGAAAAATAAGAATGTTGCAATTGGTTCGGTCAAAAGACTCCGATTTTACTTTCCAACTTTACCTTCAACTTTCTGTTTTTTTTTCCATTGTTATATTGTCATTGCAAAACAATTGTGGAAAAAACACATAAAATGAAGAAAATTATATAAATTACAGAAAAACAAAGAAAAACAGAGAAAATTTACAAAAAAGATAGAAAATCATAAAAATTGAAGAAAAACATAAATTACAATAAAAATAAATAAAAAACCATAAATTATAGAAAAATGAACAAAAATCGTAGAATAAAATAAAAAATATATATTTACTACCATATATAAAAAATGAGAATGATTCAGTTAGTATGGTCAAAAGACCTCGATTTTTCATACTAATTCTACCTCTTAGTTTTATTTGTTATTCCAACGTATCCCAATTTTATATGAGGGTGCATGATAGTTGTTGGAAAAAATAAAAAAAAAACTTTGCCTTTTCTAAAAAATCCATTTGTTTTCTAAAAAATGAATCAATATAATGAACATGAAAACATTTCCCGATCAAATACAACTTATTATATTAACGGAGACAATCGAAATAGAGGGGAAATGGGAAAAATACCTTAAAAAAATAGGGAGAAAACAAAAAAAAAAAACTTAATTTAATCATCTAATTAATTGTTCACTAATGAAAACAGAAAGGTAAAAAAATTCATTCCTCCCTTCAATTTGATTTCGTGGTTTGGGAAGACCATCCGATACTTGACACGTGTTGGCTCTAATCAATGTAGAGGTTCATCAGGTAGGTAATTCAAAAGAAGATCAGATAAGGTCTAAGGGGAGAGAGGAGTAGGTTCCACAGCAAATTTATTATTATTTTATTTGCTTCATCCAATTACAAGTGTTTAACTGTTAATTAAATAAAATTTGAAAAAAAACATAAAGAATTAAAAGGGAAAGTAAAAACCAGGCTTTTCGACGAAACATTATCACCATCCTCATTTTTATAAATGGTACATATATAATTATCTTAGGACTTGAACGGTATATAAACTTTCATCTATGTCCCAGATATAAAAGCATAAAAACATTATTATCAAAATCAAATACCTAGTGGATCACATAGGCCATTCCACTAATTATGAAAAGAAAACGGTTTCAAAAGATTGCATGATC
This sequence comes from Nelumbo lutea, assembly GCF_056320005.1. Taxonomy (NCBI): domain Eukaryota; kingdom Viridiplantae; phylum Streptophyta; class Magnoliopsida; order Proteales; family Nelumbonaceae; genus Nelumbo; species Nelumbo lutea. The sequence continues at coordinate 16,780,870 of NC_142687.1, forward strand.
TCGAGCAAATTCGTGGAGGTAGAGTAACTATGTTTAAATCGACCCAGAAGCCCAGCCTAGGCCCATAATACGTATTAACAAAAGAGACCGGAGAAAAACGACAGGCTAGCTTCCTGAAATCGGCCATATGGCCTCTTAGTGAACCTCCATCGGATTCCTTGTTTAGTCTGATTGCTAAGGTCTCTAAGACTCTCTAGTCTCTACCATGTGAGCCGAGCCACACCAGACCTGAGCAGCAAAACCATCCACAATCTACCCATTATGTGCGTCCCAACAATAGAAGCAATCCCGGAGGCACCGGATTGATGATCGAAGGACCACATGTCTACTGAAAAGCGAATCAGACTGCAGACTGATTAGCCCAAAAGTTCAAGTTATTAGGGTAAGTTGTTTAAATTTTAATCTTCAGGATCTCCCTGTCCCCCTTGAATACATTTGTAGTGGTGAGTTTTGGAGACGTGCTACCCCGTCTTTTATAGTTCCTTTTGTTTTTATAAAAAAAAAAAAAAAAAAAAAAAAAAAGAGAGAAGGATGGAAGGCTTTATCGGCAAGCTAGGCTGGGGTCCAGGTGAGTGATGCAGCGATTACACTTTGCGATCACCTACATTGACCTTATTTCAACTTGGCAAAGACTATCTCAGTTCGCGCCTTCCATGATGCAGCTCTCAAACCATAAAAACAGAGATGTAGGAGGGGGTCATCAGTCCATGCTAGATCTCTTTATCCACAAAATTTTCCCACATCCCCATGTCTCTACTCGCAAAATACTACCGTCTTTGTATCGAAAATATCTATCACGAATGACAGGGAGAGATATTCCCAATGTTCAAATATAATGTTTCCTCCATAGGGTTATAGGGATGTGGGAAAAGTTTGTGGCTAAGAATACAAGCTCCCATCAGTCCGGTTCTTCTGACACTTTGACGCCTTGTGGTTACTGGTTACTGATACCTAATGTTTTAAAAATTGATTTGGAATTGAAACTGTTTTGGCCATCGGTTTTTAGATTGATGATTCGAATGAATATCCTATTCTAATAAAAATTTAAAAAAATAAAAAATAAATAAAATAAAATCACTAAAAATCATTGAATAAATCGATAGTTTAATCACCCGAGTCTTTCAACAATTTTTTACTAGAAACTGAATTTAAGATAAAACAAAACCAATTGTCAATGATTCCCGAGCTGAACAACGGCAGTTTGAAAACATTGGTGACACCTCAATATGTTATATGTAGAAAACCAGGAATCGTTGGCCAATATATATGTATGGGTTTTTTTTAACAAACTACCACATCAGAACATTGTGTAAACTGTTCTGTTGGAATATTTTCCACCAATTATGAACTTTTGCAAAAACTCTAATTGAGCCAAAAACCGATTTGATTGGCGAGGCATTTTTTGTAAAGCTATAAAATTCTATTGTAGAAATTGCTTCTTGTTTTTAGGATGGTGATTGGAGCACATCCAATTTTAACAAAGGGGAAATAATATATTTTCGTTCTGTTTGCAATACAATCTCATTTGCACCAGTAACAAATTAGAAGAGTGTATTTTGGTTTGCTATTACTTTGGGTTGCACTTACTTTTATTTTCATCTATACTGCAAACAAACAAAACAAATAAAATTTGAAATAAAAGAGATTGTATTGCAAACCACAAACCACAAACACTCATGAAATTTAATTTCTTAAATTACAATACCTCCTCATCATAAACCACAAAAGGTAATTTCTTACAAACACTCATGAGTAATTAATGAGATTAAATTACAAAAGAGGTGTTTTCATAAATTACAATAATCAATCAAACATTTCATTCTAAAGAAGGCCCATGTCTTTCATGGATCCAAATGTTATGATGAATAAATCAGATATGCATTAGAAGATAATATTATTCTAAAAAAAATACCAAACACAATATGCATTGGTAATGTAATTTTTTTATTTATAATAATAAAATTACCCTTCATATAAAGTATAACAAAAATTACACTAAATCATAAGACTTTTATATATTATTAGACTCCAGCAAATACAAATATGTTCAATCCAAATATAAAAATCAAATATCATTGTATTATCATATATTTGTATTTGTACTAAACCTATTTATATTTACACTTTTTCCAAACATAGCCTTAAATATATAATTGGTTTGAAACAGAAAGAAATGTCTTTGACCCAATTATAACTGAGACACAAAATTCAAAACTAGAATCAGTATAATCAGTTCCATCAGGTGGACCCGACTGATTGACAGCTCTAGGTTTGGAACATGAACCTGCTATGTTGGCTCAATTGTGGATGTAATTCACATTGATCGGTCCAAGTCAAAGGTGTTTGTGTCTTTTAAGATGGAAAGGAAATTCTAATCCTTATAAAAAGGAGAGAATGCTCCTTTAAACGTGGATAACAAAGCCTCATCCATGTTATAAAGAGAAATTCAAAAAGGAGCAAAAGTGCGCTCTTTAGAATAGGAGCGTCTGCCATAAAAAAAAAAAAAAAAAAAAAAAAAAAAGAATGGCAGCGTCTTAGCAATCACACCATCTTACATGGACACAAGAATTGATTTCTAATTCTAACAACTAGCACTAGTATCCTTATTTCATGACTAAACTAATTACTCCATTTTCATGGTAGTGAACAAATTCATCAAAAGGCAAGCTTGTTTTCTAATTTTGATGTTCATGTTTTAGTAGCATTTGACAAGGAACTATCATTTCAATTCTAAAGAATTGAAGCATGAATGGAACCGAATCCAAATCTAGTCCGGGGATTCATAGATGAATTGAAGCAGTTCGCCACCAGGTGGACCAGGCAGTTCGCCACTAGGTAGCTCACCATAAGACAGCTCACCACTAGGGAGCTCCACTCTAGCTTTTACAGGCCACTTGGGAGCAAATGTCACTAACGAGGTACTTAACCAAAAAATTGATACGTGACCAGAAATGGTTACATCAGTATGCATGTTAGGTAAATACAATGAACTAACACTTAATAGCTATGGAGGTAACAGACCAGTTGAATAATTGGGTTAATTGGTCAGGAATATGGCCAATGTATTTTCATGGTGCCAATCAATTGGTTGATATGGTAGTCATAGCGGAGACTCAGGATCGAATCCTACTTGCACCTAGGTTATGAGGTAATGGGTTAGGGGATGGGCTAAGGCCATTGTATAGTCCTTCAAAAGAATTAATATATATATAATGCAAGAAATATGAAACTATATGCAAATCTTTGGAAAGAATAAAACTAGTAATAGTAGGGATGAACAAACAAGGCTTCTTGGAAATGCAAGATACGTAACTGTCTATCATATGTGTGGATATTTTAGACCTGGAGTAAATGACCTAAAATTACAACTTCTAAACAGCCAATACTTGATTAGGGGAATGCCATAAATGCAATATGAGTTTTAAAGTTGACGTAAAAATTCTTGGAAAGAATAAGATAAACAAACAAGACTTATTGGAATTGTAAGATGCGCAACCGTCTATGTATCGATATTTTAAACCTTGAGTAAATGACCCTACAAATTATAAGTTGTAAACAGCCAATAGTATTTGATAGGAAAGCCATATTAATACAATATGAGTTTTAAATTTGACGTGAATTCCAATATTGAGTAATTGGTCAATGTAGGAGAACCTTCATGGCTTCATGTGAAGGATGATTAAATTTATTGCATCATTCTTATGTGGTTGTCCTCTTCTCCATCATCTTATTAACAGCAAGTTATTATTAACTATGAATCTATATAGAAAAAGCTTGGACCTCCTGAAAGCAAAAAGGCCATGCGAATATGGCATCCAGCCATACACGGGGAGTATCTCCCATAAATGTATGTGAAAACCCATTTGCTCATTACAAAGCTCACTTATGTTTAAGGGTGATCCATGTCCACCCTTACCTGTATCATATTTAGGCGATTAGCTCGTCACACCAAAATACAGAAGGTATTTATACTTTTTTGATATCTTTCGAAGGGGTCATACAACTTCCCCCAACTCAGGTACAGATGGAATTCTATCCCTGGTACTACCAGCAGCAGAAAACCTTATCAACCAGAGTTGGTTGGCACCTTATTATACATAAGGTATTTATGATTGGCTGGAATTCTCGAACTTAAGTGGACCTACCCTACCATTGGGCTATAGCGCATGAATTGGATTATTATTATTATTTTGAATGAAGTGTTATCTGAATGTTTGGGTTAAATGGTCAGGGTCATGAGTGGGGACAGCAGGGTGCATGTGAGTTATAGGGAGCCTGCAGTGCAAGGGTTTGATCCTGTTTCTTCACTACGAGAGTGATGTGAGATTGCGAGGAACCCTCTCAACGATCAGGTCTTTCACCTTATCGAGGTTTTAAAAACCGACCCTAAATTAGAATCATTATATCCACTGATTTTTTTGTTAATGGTTCGACCATCTGATTCAAATAGATGATTCATTCTAACTTAAAAATAAAAAAAAAAATAAATTAAAAAAGACTAAAAACCATTGAACGGGTCAAAGGGTTTGACGGTTCAATCACCGATGTCAGCAGGTCACTGACCAAATGGTCCAACCATCAGGGTCAGCGATAGTTCGAAAACATTGCCATAAATTGTATTGTATTACACATGGTTTTCGAACCGCCATTGACCCAAATGGTTGGACCGTTCGACCCAGGAACCGTCTAGGCAATCAGTTCCATTTTACCCCAAACCTAATCTTTGGCCAAAAACACAGATCACTATCCACAAATATATATATATTTCATGCCAAAGCCCCTACAGTTAGACATGTGGCTCATTTACATTCAAACACCTGTCATTCCAAAGATTTAAACAAAATGGACACATGTCAAATTTTGATTAGTGGTAGTTCAAGAAAAGAACCCACTAACATGGAGAGTGGAGCCTACCACCATGCAGAGTTGTGAGAAGTGGGAAGCTCCCACTTTCAATCATTTACTAAAAAAAGGAAAATATGTTATTAATTAATGTTAACTACTAAATTAATTAATTAATTCCAGTTATTGATTACTAATAATAATTACTATTAACTACTTTCAATTAATTAATTACAACTATTAATTACTAATTAATTACTGTTAACTACTTCTAATTAATTAATTTCGGCAATTAATTACTAATAATAGTTACTCACTGATAATAATTAATTACTCAAATTTATTAATTATAATAGTTACTGTTAATACTTAATTACTGATAATTTATTACTCACAATATTGCTCATTAATAATTCGAAATGATGATTAATTAATGATAATTAATAAATATTTTCATAATGGTAATTAATAATTCAGAAATAATCATTTTATATTTATATTAACTCATATTAATTATTTTGAAAAATAAATATTTATTTATATTATAATTATTATCAGAACTTATAATTCATACATTTATATGAAATAATTCATTATATTATTATAAGTAATTATAAGTGATAATATTATATTAGTTAATATAATTATATTATTACTATTATTATTATTATTATCAATAATTACAATTTATTATTACTAATACGAATGAAGATAATTATTACTTCTGAATGTTAATTAACAAGTATTTAATAATGTTAATTATTAATTGAGATATAATCATTTTATATTAATATTAATTCATATTAATTATTTTATAAATATATAATTAGTGTTACTTATTTACATTATCATTATTACAAGTAATTATAATTAATACTATTATTATAATTAATTCTATTATTATTCTTCAATAAATAATTCATTTAGTGAAAGTTAAATTATAAAACTTTCCATTATTCAATATTGTTAAACTAAAAGAATTATAAAAGCAAATAATAATTTCTTTTGCAAAAATCCAAATAATAATGATTTCTAATAAGATTTAATTACTGATTAAAATTACTTACTGATAATTAATTCCTTAATTATAACAATGATAATTATTACTTCGGAATGTTAATTAATTAATGATAATTAATAAGTATTTTAATAATATCAATTATTAATCGGGATAAAATCATTTTGTATTTATATTATTCATATTAATTATTTTATAAATATATATTTAGTGTTACTTATTTACATTATTATCATTATAAGTAATTATAATTAATACTGTTATTATTCTCCAATAAATATTTCATTTGGTTAAAGTTAAATTATAAACTTTCAATTATCCATTATTGTTAAACTAAAAGAAATATAAAGAAATTATTATTTCAGAAATTAACTAAAAATCATAATTATAACAAATTAATTAATAATAATAATTTAATATTACTGATTTCAAAATTATTAATATATTATTAATCCATATTACTCAATAAAGACATGGAATAAAAAAAATATTCAAATTGCTACTAAATGAATGAACTAAAAATCTACGAGTATTCTAATTGACTTGAATTTGGCACATCAACATGCCCAAAATTATAATTTCAACCTACATTTCCTATTTCCATCTCCCAATTCCCATAGTTCAAACATACTCATACTCATACTCATTATCATCATCATCATCATCAAAATCATCATCATCATGATTTTGTTGTTGTTGTTATTATTACTACTACTACTACTACTACAACTACTACTACAACTACTACTAATGATGATAATTATTACTTCGGAATGTTAATTAATTGATGATAGTTAATAAGTATTTTAATAATGCTATTTATTAATTGGGATATAATCATTTTATATTAATATTAATTCATATTAATTATTTTATAAATATATAATTAGTGTTACTTATTTACATTATTATTATTACAAGTAATTATAATTAATAATATTATTATAATTAATTCTATTACTATTCTCCAATAAATACTTCATTTAGTGAAATTTAAAGTATAAAACTTTCTATTATTCAATATTGTTAAACTTGAAGAATTATAAAAGCAAACATTATTTTATGAATTAACTAAAAATCGTATTTATAACAAATTAATTACTTAATAAAATAAAAATAAAATAATAATAATAATAGTAGTAATAATAATGATACTTTAATATTTCTGATTTCAAAATCAATACACACATAATAAGAATATATTATTAGTTAATAATAATAATAATAATAATAATAATAATAATAATATACTTATTATTATTACTGATTTCATAATTATTAATATATCACTAATCCTTTAATAATATTGATTATTGCTAAAAAATGTTAATAGCAAAATTTCATTACTTAAATTATTTTCTGAAATTACCCATTTTAATTCGGATAGCTAATTAATTAATAATTTTAATTTCTCAAAATTATTATTTACTGAATAATTTTAAATACTCTTTGATTAATGACCTTATTTTTGAATAATTGGTTTTTTATGTTATAATTTTTTTTTGCAATAATCCAAATAATTTTTCATTTGCAATGCTAACCATTTTATTTTTTCTCTCATTCAGTTTTTCAAAAGATAAAAAAATAAATTAATGATATTTACCTACTTTTATCAAATTATGTATTTATCAAGTTGTTGCCATTGATGATGACGATGACGATTAGTCAACTTTTTGAAAGAGAGGAGTACTAATAATAATTAAATAATTACCGTTAATATTTCTCATTATTAATTTGGAATGATAATTAATAACAATTTTTATAATGGTAATTAATAATTCGAAATATTCATTTTATATTTATATTAACTCATATTAATTATATTGAAAATAAATATTTAATGTTAATTTATTATATTAGAATTATTCTAAAAAATTATAATTCATACATTTATATGAAATAATTAATTATATTATTATTATCAGTAATTATAATTAATACTTATATTAATTAATACAATTATATATTTATATTATTATTATTATCAATAATTATAATTAATTATTACTAATAATAATAATTTCTGATAAAATTTAATAACTGATTAAAATTACATACTGATAATTAATTCCTTAATTATAGCAATGATAATTAATAAGTATTTTAATAATGCCAATTATTAATCAGGATAAAATCATTTTATATTTATATTAATTCATATTAATTATTTTATAAATATGTAATTAGTGTTACTTATTTACATTATTATTATTATAAGTAATTATGATTAATACTATTAATATTCTGCAATAAATATTTCATTTGGTGAAAGTTAAATTGTAAACTTTCAATTATTCATTATTTTTAAACTAAAAGAAATATAAAATCAATTATTATTTAAAAAATTAAATAAAAATCATAATTATAACAAATTAATTATTTCATAATAATAATAATAATAATAATAATAATTTAATATTACTAATTTCAAAATCAATACACACATAATAAGAATATATTATTAGTAAATAATAGTAATAATAATATGCTTATTATTATTACTGATTTCATAATTATTAATATATTATTAATCTATATTACTCAATAAAGACATGGAATAAAAAAATATTCAAATTGCTACTAAATGAATGAACTAAAAATCTATGAGTATTTTAATTGACTTGAATTTGACACATCAACATGCCCAAATTTATAATTCCAACCTACATTTCCTATTTCTATCTCCCAATTCCCATAATTCAAACATACCATTATGTTATGTACATGTTTTCCTACATTTTTCCTAAAGATAAATTCTAGCCAGTCTACATGCACTGTGGAGAGTTTAGACTTAAAATATGTAACCATGATCAACCAAAAGAAGCATTGCCACCTAACTTGGAGGTGACTTCCATATTTAGGGTAGTCCCATTATTTTCCTTTCTTTCATGTTTTCTCTATTGGATGGGTTTTGGATTCCTAATTAAATTATCAATTGATTATAGTAATACATGATGATTTGATTATAGTCATATATTTTTCATCTCTTATTTCAGAGGACAGATGCATCTGCAAATGTTGTTTGGCATGGATCGTTTTTCTTAGCAGCTCTTTGAATGATTTTCCTTCCTTGCCTCTTTGAATGGATATCATTTAAATGCTTTTTATCCATTCATATGTCCCTAAATATTAAGCAATATTGGTGATATTGTTGTAAACACCCATCTAATTTTACTATTTTATAAATAAATTAATGATTTCAAAGTTATTGATACTTTTTTGGGAGTGGATTGCTCAACAGGACATTGATTTTTTATTGTTAAATAGTAAATTTCAAATTAAATGATACTATAGTTGCCCCTTACTTAGTATGGGGTCATTGTCTAGATAAAACATGGTAAGTCTATTAAAACAAATAAATAGACTAGCCTAAATGCCTATTATAAATAATTAAAAAAATGAAATAATTCAAATTAAATCAAATAATTACTTGCTGAAAATTACTGAATTAAGTAAATAATAATAACAATCAATTATTATAAAAATAATTAATAATAATAATCATCAAGTCCTTAATTAAGTAAATAATAAAAAATGAAATAACAATCATCAATTATCATTAATGTTTATTCAAAGCATGCCCCATAATAATTACCAAATACAGTAATTAAACCTTAAATAAGAATCAATGTTTATTAACAGTCATTGAAATTGTGAAGCCAAATCATTAATATTTATTCTTAAATGCAAAATATGAATTAAAAAATCTATTATATAATAATTATAGTCGATTGGAAAAAAATATTTTAAGTAAATATTTGAATAATTACAAATTTAGTTAATATTATTACTATATCAAAAATTTTAAATTAAATACTAAAATAAATTAATAATAAGAAGAAGAATGGTTAAATTAAAGTAATAAATGGTTCAAGTTGAATTTAGTGACCCGTATACTTTTATGGGTTTAACATATAAGGGTCAATTTATGTGGACCTGTAGACTGTATGAGTGTCTTAAAAAATGGCAGTTTATAAACAATAATAAAAAATGACAATACATATATATATATATATATATATATATATATATATATATATATATATATATATATATATTAACTTCTCCGTACTTAGTACGGGGTCATTCACTAGTTTGTAATTAATTCAGATTTTCAGGCAAGTACAGCCATTTGTTAGAGCAACCACTTGCTATTGTAAGAAATTCAGCCAAGTAATATTTAAATTTGTACTTCATAGAAAAAATGTTAATTTGAATTTATCACCAGATAACACTAGAGATTGTAAGACTATTAACCTCCACACGTACCAAACTCTTGATCCAACCATTGTCATTCGTCAATGGTGCATCATCATCTTTGTCGTCATTGTGTATTGTACACAATTACACATGCTAAACTTAAAACCCAGCACTAACCCATATGCATCTGAGAAGCCTATAGTTAAATTGAGGATTAAACATTTATATAATTTTCGATGCTCTCTGAGCACATCTAAAAATATGATCCAACTAGAACTTGATAAGCTTATACCCTGCCTGCAACTTGTTCTCCCCCTCTGACGACTGTGGTATTTTTACTACTAAGCAAGCCTTCTTTTGCTGCATATGATTGCTCCGCAAGCAATTGTGCAGGCCACGAGTCTGAAGGGGTGGGATATCGAGCATGTGGTCTGCTCACTTGTGAGGGAGGTTTACAAGTTTGTGCAGTTTCAGGCTCTGGATACACTTGAAGGTCACAATGGACAGGAAAGACGAATACTGGTGCAACAACAGGGGCTGGCTGCAAAGTGGAGTCTAAAACAGGCAATGTGAGATGATGATCCTCAGGCAGATGTGATCCTGAACTCTTGTTCTGCAATGGGGCTGAAGCTGCAGCCCATGCAGGTTTGCACTGAACCCTTTCCTGTAGTTCACTCTGTAGCTTCTCAATTTCAGCTTCTAGGGCAGAATTCTCCTCTCTCAGCTCACTCTTCTCAATGGTCACCTGCCATCGGCCATCCAAAAGGGAAAAGGCTTAAAACAAGTCTTATCAAAAATATTCTGGGAGGAACACATAAACATATTGAATTATATGACCACATGTGGGAGGACAAGTTTATTGTTCTCACAGGATAAGTTACACCACATGGAAAAGGTGAGAAATAAGAGGCAATCAACTCCCTAACATTAAGAAGCATGTGTCGTGGGGGAGGCCCTACTGAGCATGCATTAAGTGATTGTTACTTAGCAGTAAGAATAAAATATAATTGGTGGTTCGAAAGTAATTGGTTGGATCAAGTTGAGATGGGCTCAATCATATTGGAACCCTAACCAGCTTTGGATTAGCGAACACCAAACAAGGAGAAACCAATTCTTCTCTCAGGATTCCTTTGTCAAAAAAATATGTTTAGAAATGTTTAATCATGATTGAACTGGGTATAAAAGGCTATGGAATACATTGGTCCCAGCTATCCAGGATTTTGGGAGGGGCGGACTGGATACAGACCAGATAACCAGATATGACTTTATTGCATGCAGTCAGCTTGATTATATTATATACCCTGTAAGGTTTCAAACTTCACTTATTTGTGATAAATGCACTTCTGAAACCAAATTATTCAAGCTGATGGCATTAAATTAGCTATTAATCTATACCTTTTGTTCCCCATAACTTTTCTTTACTTTCGTATATGTTTATTCATAGGTAACAGTAATACTGTTTATGTTTTTACAATCCATTTTATTAGTAATTGTAGGAATTTATGTATTGAACAATAAACAATTTCATTATCTCCATTACAAATAAAATTTTATGATTTCGGACTGATAACCAGTCTTAAGTTCTGCAATCTAGTTTGGTTTTCAGAACAGTATCAAACATTCATGGTGGTTTAGTCTAGCCAATGTCAAAAGTCCCAACCACCAAGAATAAAGAGGGTTGATTGAGAGAAACAGAAATTGGTTGAAATGAGTTAGGTTGAAACAACAATATAAAGCAAGAAGAAAGCAGTGTGGATTTCAAATGCTTACATAGTGTGATTCAGATAACAGAGCTGCATTTTGCCTTTTGAGACATTCAACCTGAGCTAGCAGATCCTGCAATATTCGAGTGGCATCACCTAAAACAGTGGCCTTTCCATTGTTCTGCCTAGCTGGTTCTGTAATTAAATACCACTTTCAAATGAATTTATCAAGTTTGCAATTTCAAAGCAAAACCAATCAAGTTAAACAATGAGGAGAGAAAGAGCTAGCTAATCCCCAATGGTCCTCTGGGGAAAACAGGCACATCAATACTAGTTCAAGAAGGCTTCAAATTAATAAAAAAATCATGAAAAAAATAAAAGAAACAATAAATGGGAGGAAATTTACCAAGAGCATTTCCTAGCTCAAGAAATAGCTCATTCAAATGGTCACGTTTCAGTTTCTCCCTCTCAGCTTTGTGAATTTTCTTTGGAATTTTCCCATGGCTTTTTTTGTTCGGCAACGAGCTGCACAAAAAAAAAAGGCTTTAAGACACTAAAGCAAGATGACATAAGAGCAAAAGGCATATATAGATCTATTATTTTTTCTTATCTGAGTATGTATTAATGGATGCCAAAAGGTGCATACTTAACATATTCTCATGTACATTTCTGCAGCATCAAATAGAATACCCTATTCTACCTGATTTAGGTTTGTACCTAACACCATATGAACTATATACAATCATAAATTATTACAGAAACCATATTTAATTACACACAGACTGCAGATCATACACACAAGGGTACAAAAATATAACCTATTTACCAAACTGATGCTTTCGACATTTATTTAAGGCTTCCTTCTCCCACGAATATGATCTACATGGTAGTTTCTGCAGCTTGTCCAAGATGAATTATTTTGGTTTGGTTTGCCTAATAAGTATTTAGTTATTCACTTTTGTGGCTTTTTTCACCATTTATAAGAGCATGAGTCTCCACTATTACATTCTATCAATATCATGGGGATGGATAAATATTTACTTATCCACTTTTGTATCCTTTTTCCCTTTTAATGATTTTTATTTTCCTTTGAAAAAATTAGGTAACACACTACCGTAAAGCCTTCTATTGCATGTAGAATAGAAGAATTGCCTTTGCAGTATATGTCTAACCCTGGTATTTCGTGTTTTTCTTGTTTATAGGACTAATTACAGAGGAAGCGATGGCTAGACAGAAAGGTAAATATATCAATATAGAAACCAAGTACAAAAGCATTTTTACAGCTTTTTCTCCAAAAGATGAAAAGATATTAAAATGGAAAAGAAATTAAAATGGCACTTTCATTGTTCAAAAACTTAAACTTTCACACTTCAACCACTGACCTGAAAACTGGTTTCTCCGCCACTGGATTTACCTCCTTCTCCATCAAAGCAGATGCCTATGAGCCGATTTTATATCAAGTCACCAACTTCACAATAGATGCACCAACAGGGATATTCTTAAAACCTGGTATAACACAAAATATGAAGTGAAAAGACTTCAGAAGGTGCAATAAACAGATCAAATAGGGAAAAAATAACCATTTCAACCAATGCAATTCAAGTGCATCGGTATCTGAACCCCGTATGACAAAGAATACTGTAACAGCAAAATGATTCTATTGTGCACACACATTCCATCCTATACACGCCATAAATACCAAAAATATAAATTTTCGATACCTAGATCTTTACCTATAGAGTTCTTAAGGTCCAAGAGAATCGAATTTTAGCCAAAATTAACAGAAAAAATAGAAGAGGAAAAACATAGGAAATAGAGAAGAAAACAAAAGCAGGTTGCAATCAAAAAGCACCAAAGCAAGATAAATGAAAACAATACCCAAATTTCTTACAATCAATAGATGAATTTCTAAGACAACCCACAGGACCAAATTAAAACCTTACAAAAAAAATCAAAGCCCAACCAACTACCGAGACAAATCTTTCCACTTAATCAATTTGGTAAGATAATCACAACTCTCAGAAAAATTCAACAGATGGATACTATAAGATTAAAAAATAAATAAATAAAAGATTGACATGGAAAAAAAATTGGGGAAAACGCACCTGCAAAATCGATCTCGACCCCGAAGGCCCGAAAATAAAACTAAAATCTAACAGGAATAGCAAGAACAAGAAAAGGAGATTAATTACTAAGTAAAGAAATACGGAAGTAATCCCAGGAGAAGAAAAGGAGCAGGAAGAAGAAGAAAAAATGGCAACAATGGTGAGAAACTATGACAAATAGATTAATTAAAATTAAAAATTGGGGATGTCTAGATCGACGAGGTTGGGAGAGACACTGTGGCTGGAATAACCTTTCCACGCGATGCGTGTGCTTAGCACTCGCCCTTTACAGGCATTGAATCAAAAATCGCGAGCTATCGCATGGTACATACTTTATATTGACAAAATTGTCCCTACAGCTAAATGACAACAGTGCCCTTCGGTTCATTGGTCAATTGTCGAGCTCTATCATTTCCATTCCATCTTGGTACTTCCACTGCCACCTAAGCTCGACGAAACAAGGAGGAAACAACACAATTACAACCACCCCACGTTCCTTGTCAGAAATCTCTGTCTCTCTCTCGTTCTTCTACTTTACAGTTGTTTATTCTAGTATTTTAGACGTGTGGTGGCATTTGGACATCCGAAAGGGTAACCCCTCTGAAACGTCACTATAAATACAAATATATAAAAATGGTAAAAGGTCGTTGTAAGGGTATATAGACATTAAAATAATGATAGAATAAATAAGGAATATTTGGTGGTTGTGAGGGTAAATTAGCCAAATGGAAAGCTTTTGACAAACCATGCCTGGAGAAAGTGTTTGTTTTGTTCGGGCTATAATTATGATCGTTGTATTTGGATTCGAGGGATGAGGGCCTAAACTAAGAATCATCCAGAGGCCCAAGCTGCAAATGGATCTGATTAATTTTGTTTCAAACAAAGAAAATCAAATTAATTTGAAGCTCAAAATCTGCAAAAAGGTTCATCTAAATTCAAAAATCAAATGTAAAATCAGATACTATGTATTAATAAATAAACAAAAATACGCTTATCTAAATCCAAAATCCACTCTGAACTCTAAATAACTCCTACCTTTTCTTTCAAACCAAACACGGTTTTAAAGAGGAATCGAGATGGACCTGCATCTAATTTCTAACAGAGTATCAACTAATATCCGAGTTTGATGGATCACACTGTCAAACCTGATTCAGTCCAATTATTGTGTGAGCTAATGCCTAAATCCAACATAAATGAAATTTGGATTCGAATCCCATTAAATTCAACTCATTTGCAGCCCTTGGGACACTACAACTCAACCAAGTATTAGTATGAGGACCGTTTTGGGCTTTGAACTTTCATCAGCACAACTACATGAGACCCCGGCTCGGTGAGTCCTTTCTTCCGTGATGAACTGTTGGCACCAATCCTACATTTTGTCTCTGTGAACCGAGGAGAAAGGGGGCTTAGCGGGAAGAAGATTATACCATGAGAGAAGCAAGGAGGTCAACATATTTCAAATATACAACAGTGATTCTGGCAATGCAATGTAGTTGGACCCTCATGTCGATCCGAATAAATCAGCCTTTCCACGGAGGTAAATCTTTGCACGCTAGGCAAGAGAATAACAAGTTACAAATTCTGTCTCAATAGGACATGTATTTCCATTACTATGAAATACATGTACCAGAAGGAAGGGACTGAACGGTGTGTTGTGTGGTATCCACGCGCAGACAGACACGGATTGTTGTTTTGGGGACCTTGAGAACATAAGACACGTGCAAACTGTAATTTCGCGTCGTCAAGAGAGCCAATGCGAACCCACCCCACGTTATCTAAATATCTACCACAACACATCCATTCTTAGGAAGAAAGCAACGGGCAACCGGCAACGGAAGAGTTGATGGGTAGGCTGACGGCACAGGAAATTGACTGAAGCGTGGTGACCGCATGGCAGATACGCTTCACTCCCTCGCCCGTCAAGCCCCCCCCTCCAATTCTGCTGCTGCGGCTTATCTTCTTCTTGGCTCTCACTTTTCCAATCCCAACCTAGTTGAAATTCCATTGATATCAGAACTCAGACACATGGTTTATGGGTTGATCCGGATCGTGCATCTCCAATATAGAACAACCCAGTTTTTTTTTCATAACTAATAGTAAAATATTTATTCCACCTTCTCAGTTTCCCAATGAAATGTTCAAACTTTGGAGTCTGAGTTGTGTCTGGCTTAGGTTGGGTCACCCCAAGCTACCTGCCGGAAGCCCCGTCAACCAATCCATTAAAATATCAAACATACCAAGCCTCTAGGATTCTTTTTTTTTTTTTTTCTGGTAACAAGAGAAAGCAAATGGAGGTAGCATCCAGCTTCTACTTTCAAATTTCTGTATGTCAGATGGGTAAAGCGGAAGATAAAAACTCAGCCTATCCCATCAATCCATATTCGGATATTCCCCAAGGATGACTACCTTGGCTGTGCTAGTGCATGTGATAGAGGGAGGATCTTGTTTCAAATGACTGGAGCTGCAGTGAATCCATTAATGGCATCTTTGATAATATGCAAGCGAGAGAATAACCAAATTTTAATGGTCCCCAGTTCTTCTCAAATAAAAACCAAACTGCTGAATAACCGCGTTCACTCGCTTCCGGTGAATTTTTCTGCAATCAACGAATGAAGAACAATAAGCAGAGGAAATGCAACATCTAACAGCACCATCGGTGTACATCACAGAGGCCTTTGGTTCCAATCCCAGCGGCCATGGCCCCCAATTCTTGTCCCATTCCATTTGGCGCCGGCTGTGGTTTAGTTTTCTTCACAAGCACTCTTATAAGAAAAATCTACATCGGGACAAAACAATTTTGACTACATTAGAATTAGATGATCCTCGTGATAAAAATTCATACAGGACAAAAAGAAATATAAAGTCCACAATCCAAAAGAATTCTGTTTGTCGGATGACTTTCAGTTAGGAATGTCAATGGGCGGACCTGTTATGGTGGTTCACAGGTCCCAACCCCTCCTCGCATGCTGAATAAGTAATAGGATATACTTCTATTACAAGTTCTTGAGTAGACAAGATGATAACGGCGTTCCATAAATCTACCATTCAAGGGAAGCGTCAATGCATCGAACCCCTCCACATACCAGAGCTCAGAAACAACAGGCTGCATGAATTTCCACAAAATTCTCCCAGCTTATAAGCTAAATATAAACTGTCTGGTTTTTCTTGTATTTTCCTTTTCCTTCGGACCGTATAGCATATTTTTCTGACCATCTGGAAAGATGCAATACATGGAAAGGTTGATCAGCTGATTCAGTCAAAGTATATATGGGTTATCCAACTAGTGAGATCTCAAACCACCTCCATTCACTCATCCACATACAGCACTGGAGAGCATAACCTCTTCAACCTCCCACATCTTGGTTCTAGCACATATTAGAATATCAAATCCGAATATTACCTCAAATCCATTAACTTTAGTGTTTAGACAAGTGACCAGCTCATGAAAGAATTGGAGTTGATCAGGATGCCTCTGTTGCTCCTACCCGCCAACAAATCAAACCATAAAACAGAAGTAACTAAAATACTAAAAAAAAAAAAAACAGGCAAATGCATTGATAGACAAATAAAAATATATTCCTTTCATCATGCTCTTTATAGCTGGACAAATAACTAAGCAAAAACATGCCTATTTCAGTAGCTGTTTTTGGTGTGCCCCAGAAGATGTACAAATAAAGCATGATAGCAAGCAACCTAAGAAAATAGGGGAAAAACAACTTTTCTAATCAGGTCAATTAGGGAATCTCCCTAGACGTCCCTAGACGTCCCACCTATAGGGGAAAAACAACATGATTACCCTATCCAATAATAGACAGTTTAACAATCTAGAATTCTCTTGTACAGCAAAAAATGCAGAAATACTACAGAAAATTGTGAACAATTCTCTCAGGTCAGGTCATCTTAGAGCAAAGTTTGGTTTGAGTCCAAAAAGTCCAGAGGTTACATATGTCATATCTGTATATCCAGATAGTTGACGTGCTTCGTGCTCTTTAAGGCTTACAATGAGATTAAAAAGTTTGTTCTCTTATAAGTTGCTTCTCAGGTGCACATAGGAGAAGATTTCAGTTATATGTGAATGGCTACACGGTCTGTCCCAGAGATCACTTAAACATGCAAACAAGTATAATTATCATAATGAACGGAGAAAAGAAAAGGAGAATAATTATTACCATGGATTTGATAAGCCAAGATTACTCAAGCTGATGAATTGTACATTATATTATGTAATAACTACAGTTCATAGTGATTAGCGAAAAAATATAAAATCTAAGGAGCAGTTTGATCAGATGCTTGTAACCAAATCATCTAAGGAACTGTAACAGTTCATTAACATATCCAACAGCTAGGGAAAAGATGAAAGATAAGTTAATAGATCCTAAAGGAGGTCAAACCACATAAATAAGCAAGCCAATCTGTAACTCCAAGAGGAAGGACAAAAAACACACTAATTAGGTCAGCCTAACAACTAGATAATAACAAAGCTATAAAATTTAATGAACTAGTGCTTGTTTCCCAGTAAAGCACATTTTATATATTGATCTTCCATGTGTATTCAAGATTCCAAAATGATCTTATATGAAATAAGGAAACAAAAATAAAGGACAAAGATATGATTTGAAACAATAGGCAGGAACTTTAATGAAAATTACAAAGACAAGGTGGGTCACAAGCTTTTAATAATAAATGCCATCTCTTCTGGGTTTAGTGAGAAAAATCTTTAAGAGAAAAGCAAGGAGACCAGTAGCTTCAGTGATATAAATGCCATATACCACCTTAAAATTTGGTCTCATACACAATAACAGCATTTTGAAGAAAGCAAACACTCAAAAGAAAGAGATTAATGTAAGTAGGAGATACCAGCCAGGACCCTAGAAGCACACCCATTGAACAAAATCACTCTATCTAGGATGTTATCAGTAGGCAAAGATCCTCTGCTACAGCTTTAACTACTGCATTTGCCTCATCTTCAATCTTGCAAAATATGGTGTAGGTTTCAATGCAGTGAAGAAGAAAATGCATAAGCAAAGCAAACACAGATACAAAATGCCTCAGAAAACCCAAATACCACATATTTTGTGGCAGGAACAGGTAGAAAATGATATGAAGCACGAAACATGCCAAAGAGTGATATAAAATAGAGTTCAATAGATAGAAGGAGGAAAAGAAGAACGAAGAAATTAAAGTATCTCTCACTTTGGTCCCCTCCTGCTCCTGACCTCATTATGATGAATTTTGACTGATATAGCCTGGGCAACCATGGTCTAATCATGCCCATTTTCTCTAGACCCATGGGACATGGTGATTCTACAAGGAATGAATTGTTAGCAATACTGTTGAGATTGGGTAAATCCCTCAACTACAAAAACTTGGTGGAAGGGGACTCTAAGATGGTGGTATATTTAAAAACAACAGCGTAGGTGCTTGGAGATACAGACATACTATGAGGGAGGCCAAACATTTTGCTAAGGAACTAAGAGTAAATTCAGAGATCAGCCAACAGTATAGCCAATGCCTTGGCAAGAAAAGGGGTGAACAGAAACCATTTGTAATGGGAGATTGTCTCCCAGAGGAGCTGATTGTAAAATACGAATTAGATGAATGGTATAAGCGAATAAAGTAGCAGGGGATAACCTATCAAAAGGGGTGCTTGGCACAATTTCTGTGTTTGTATCTCATTCTTTATTTTATAAATCAAACTGACAAAAAATACAAACAATAGATGTCCAAGTAGTTACCAGAATACTCACCTGCAACACAATCTAAGCCAGTGTTGTACTTAAATGGTAATAATTGAATCTTCTATACCTTAAAAAGCCTCAAAATACAACACCGAAGTTAACTTAAAAGATTGACCAAACGGAAAGAAATGTTAAATTTGTCAAAGTAGGGAAGAAATATATCTCTTGTAGCCTGCCTGCAAGCAAGCCAAGCATGCAAGTATGACTTTATTGGGATTCACGTGAGTAGTGTATGGAATGAAGACTCCCGCATGGAAAGGAATGAGAAGTGCAAGGGACTTATATACAAGGATTGGCCCACAACCTAATGGCTTAAGCTTTTGGGTTAAAGGTGATATCTAACTCTTGTGTGTAAGTCTATGTTCAAATACGAGCTCTCCAGTTTTGTCAACTCTCCTCAATGCACAAAAGCGCAGGCAACATTCAACATTGGTAGATTAAAGAGAAAAGGGAAACAAATAGAAGAAACAGAAAACAATCAAATTGAATTCTATTCTTACATAGTAAATCCAAGAAGGTGAAAAAAAAACATTAAACTGGACCCTTATTGGTGCATTTAGAATACTAGTAAACGTGTACGTGCACTTGCACGTGACAGTATCTCCAAGGCAAAACTATTTACAATTCATGGACAGTTTTTGAACAGTTATAAGCAGACAGTTTCTTAATTGTTATAAGTGGGCAATTTTTGGAGCGAGAGTAAAGGACATATATGCCTTCTTTATTCCCATTGTATGTTGCTTAGATAAGGGGTAGAAAATGTCCAATGAAAATTACAGAAAAAAAAAATAGGCATTTGCTCTTCTTTATAGGTAGTATGGATTTTTCCATCTAGACATACTGTCAGATTTTTTCTTATGCTTAAAGCCAATTGACTTAAGTTTATAAATTTCAAATAAGGTCTTTCTTTAACAGTCACCAGAAACGGAACTTCCCTATGACAATTTCCATTATTTTGAGTGGCATGCCAATATTTGAGAGATCTGAATTTATTAAACTTGTTTTTATGTCCTAGAGTGTCAATCATGAAATTGTTGTTCAGCCACGGTTGTTGCATGACAATAATGAGACCTAATCTTATTTTCTGAAGGTATAATATTAAGAAGTATAATTCCCCTTGTTGATGGCTTGAAATTGAAACTGCAATCTTGAGAATGTAGGGAGGAGGATTTTTCTGAAAATGCCTCACATGTCTATGCTTTCATTTTAGCAGTACTTTTTGGCCCTGCACCATTGTAATATTCCAGATTGAGGATATGAGGCACTGTATTCACCTTCAGGCTTCAAGAAAACCATGGCTTTAATATTGAGAAAAATGAATTCTTCCACAACAGGCAGTTTGTATGATATTAGAAGCTATATATGTAATATTGGATTAGAAAGCGGCGATGATTATAAAATAATAGATAAGTAGGTAGAAGAAGTATTATGATAATAATAGAAGATGGAGAAAAATCAATGAGCCAATTACAACGGAAGGAATAGGAAAATTATAATACAAAAAGGGCAGAAAACAGCGCTTGCTTGAGAAATAAATAAATAACAGTTTCTACCTCCATCCAAAGTAACAGAGAATAACTAAACAGTTCGTGTCATCTCATCTGGTTTACTCATTTTTGTTGTTGGTGGTATTGACCTCTTAGATTGTGATGGGGCCGTACCCTGGCCTGGTTGACCTGCCACCTCGGATTTGATGGGGCAGGTAATCAACAGCCGCCCAGACGACGAGGGGCACGTGGCAGAGGATTGGCCCTCCGCAATTCCCCACGATAGAGAACACAGAACCACCCTGAAACCTTGGACGGAGGGCACCTCTGTGAACGCCTCGTGGTCCGACAAGCGAGGAGTGCCGTTGCACTCCCCCCAAAACACTACAATTCTCTTGCTTCTTCTTGCTCTTCAACACTGTTTGGCTAAGACCAACTAGTCTTAAACAGTTTGGCATAGTCAAAGTCAACCTCCTCTCCGCCCTTACTGACTTGAGCATTGGAGCGCCCCACCTCGGGGCCTTTAACTTCACTCTCTTGCAAGTCATCAAGCTCTTTTTTCACCTCGTCCTGCTCACTTCATCCACCACAGATCATCCTACACAACTCGCCCGTTGCTGCACATCCAGCTCAACTCGTCCAGTTCAGAAGGACCCTTTTCTGCTGTTCATCCACCTCAACGCAGACAGCAATAATGTAGGGCCTTGATCTTCAGCACGCTTACCACATTCTGACCACATTCCATACCTCTGTGGTCAATGTCTCCAACATCTCCCACTCGCTTCCCATCAAGCTGAGTCACAACAACTATTTACCTTGGAGGGCGTAGATGATTCCAGTCCTCAAAACTCACAAATTGTTTGGTCTCATAGAAGGAACCATACAAGCTCCTCCAACTCACATGGATGGTTCTGATGGACAGAGAGTGATGAACACATAATATGATGACCGGGTGCAGTTGGATCAACTTGTTCTTGGGTGGATCATTTCTTTTCTCACTAAGAGTGTGGTGACAAAAGTGATCGGTTTGACCATATCAGCTGAAGTCTGGAAGGCCCTATCTGCAACCTACTCCGCCATCTCAAGGTCGAGAGCTCTTCATCTAAAGCGACAATTGCAGAGCATCAAGAAAGGGTTAGAATCGATAATCGAGTATGTCAAGAGAGCCAAGGTAATTGCCGACAGCTTAGCAGCTATTTCTGAACCGGTAGGCAAAGAAAATCTTATTTTCTGCATTCTTTCTGGACTGGGGACCGAGTATGAGTCCATAGTCACTGTGATCACCAATAAGACTGATTTTGATTTTCTTACTATTAATGATATACTGGGACTTCTCTTAAATCATGAGGCATGGTTGGAACAACACAATCCGCCCCCCTTCTGCAAATTTTGCCGCACATGGTCAAAATAAAAATAATTGAAACTCCAAAAATACAAACCGAGGGGGTGGTTCTACTCCCGGCAATGGCAGAGGTCGCGGTAGTGGTCGAAACCGTGGAGGTTATCCTAATCAGCATAATGGCAACATAAAAAATGGTGGTGGCCATGGGAAAGGAAATTTTTCCCAAATCATCTACCAGGTCTGCAACAAACTAGGCCATGATGCTCTTATCTACAGGAGGCGCTATGACTTATCATATCAGGGAGAACAACAGACTCCTTCAAACACTATTGTGTATCACACAAGTGTTGGGAATGAGGTTGATCCCACGTGGTATCTAGATTCAGGCGCCACTCATCATCTAACTCCAGATGTAGACAATCTGCAGAATTGGTCCAAGTACATGGGTTCGGATCAGGTTACTGTTGGTAATGGACCATGTTTGCAAATTTTACATTCCGGATCTTCATCATTGGCACATAATAATCATACATTTGCTCTCAACTCCACTTATCATGTTCCTCATATCATGCAAAAAAAAACTCCTAAACCGTGAAGGCTGTGGGACTCCAACAACCAAAATTTCCCACCTTCCCTCCATCCTTGCCTCACTAGCTATATGCAACCACAAATTTTCAATTGGAATAGGAAAAAAAAGGGGAACAAGAAAAAATAAATCCTTCAAGAATAAGAGAGAGATGTTCCATGAAAATATTAACATACCAATTGAGATATCCATGCATCTATCATGTTATCTTTTATGATTTTTCTCGTTCATCCTAATGCTTCAACATCTCATATACGGGTTTTCTTCTTCAAATTCTCATTCTTCTTCTCACCCTCCCTCTCGATACCATACTAGCTCAATGCCACAGTGACGCCTCCCTGACTGGCTGCCTCCTCTACTTCACCGAGAATCAAACTAAGCTCCTTAGCTGCCTTCTTGCCAACTCATTCCAAATGTTTTTGGATGGTAGTTTCCTTTGTTATGACACTTGCAATTTTTACAACCAGATTCTTTTCGATTTACACCTTAGCGCAATGTTGGAAGATGTTGAGCAAAAACAGATGTACGCATTGTTTACAAAAGGCGGGGAATGTGATTCACAAAAGGAGAGGTCGAGGCATTCGACAAGTTTGAGGTTTTTTTTTTCGAGTTTTAAAAAGGATAATTTACAAAAGGGTATAATTGGTATTTGAAAATCAATTTAATGTTTTCTGTTTGGAAGGGAGGTTTTTTAAAAGTTTAGGGGAGGTGTTTGTTAAAATAAAACTAAAGGAGAGGTTTTTATGATTGTCAAAAACTTTAGGGGAGGTTTTTGTATTTTACCCTTTTATATATTATTTAATGGGCTAAACAAAAAGGATAGCCCATCTCTCGTACCCATAATACTTGAACCTGAGCGAAGGTGGGAACCGATCCCATCTCTGCCGCACTACAACCAAAGAAAGACCTTACCAATATAGCTAGCCAATTGCAGTGTTTAATTAGATTCCCACTTGTTCTTGGTAACATTGATAAAATACACCTTTGTTGATAAGCTTGATTAGAGTTGAAATATTAAAACCCTGAATGTCCTTAAATTAAAATAAAATCAAACCATAGATTAGTGACCTCAATGGGGTAAATTTTCATTTTCCAACACAATGTGGGAATCTTATGTGTGGATTAGGAGAGTGAATGGCCAACCAATCAGAGGTTCCACCTTTAAATCAGCTACATGGCACTAAAACAAAGTAAAAGTAACTTGTGCAAGGAATCTTCTTTTGTGCTTTTTCAGTTAATACAGTAAATAAATATACTTTATTATTCCCATAAGTCTTATACTAGTGCATAGCTTATGACATGACTATACCCGGTTAGTAATATTATAAAATTATAACATTGGAATGGCACATTCCATGTCATCAATTTGGAATTATATAAATATATATTATATATTTAGGGAAGCAAATGCAATTTGGACAGGCTCAGTGGGGGAATTTGTTGAAATTTGAATGTACCTAGTCTGAAAGCACGTGGTCAGTGTAAATTCTTCAAATCGGATATTTTTAATTTCCTTGTATAGGAATAATTTGGCAAATCCCTAACTTTTCCCTAGCTTAATACTCTTGAGACTAGTCATTTCCATTTCTATCTCAACCAAGTTGAAATCAGCCCCCCACAAGATAGTTTCCCACAATATCCTCATAGAGGGGTGGCCACGAGCAGAGCTTTCTACAAGCTATTTGAGCTCGGTTCGGCTTGGTTTTAATCGGGCTTCGAACCCAATTTACAGGCTTGTTTATTAATCAAGCCAAGCTCGAGCCTAATAAAGCTTAGCTTGTAAGGCTTACAAGCCGACTCGAATATCTACATATATACATACATACATACAATAATAATAATAATAATAATAAAACTATAGAAAATAATATATATAATAAAAATATTATATATAATATTTTTATTTTTATATATAATAATCATTAATTATTATAATTTTTAATTTATTGAATATCAAATAATTTTTTTAATATATAATTTTTTTAATTTTTATAAAACATTTTTCTCAAGTTGAATACAAACTTATGAACTTTTGACTCGAATCAAGCTTGAGCTCAAGCCTAATACTACCTTGGCGAGCCGAGCTTGAATAGCTATTTGGCTCGGCTCAGTTCGAATCCACCCCTAGTCCCACATCACATCCCTGTGTATATTAGGAACATCTCCCAATGATATCTCATCATTTTTTGTACTTATCATCAGTAAATGTTTCTAATACACGACAGGGATGTGCTATGGACGTTGTGAAAAACTATCTTCATGGGGCTGATTTGAGCTCATCTCAACCATGGTCCAAAGCAAGTTTTAAAGTGTCGATTTATTTGATAAATTGATAGGTTTTTTCATGTGGCCTCTTTTATTGGTTAAGGTCAATGAAATAGCCTATTTCATTGGCCTTAACCAATAAAAGAGGTCACATGAAAAAACCCGTCAATTTACCAAATAAAAGAGATAAACCTATCAATCCTTTGAGATGCGTTATTTATCGGTGCATATATATATATATATATATATTATTGATATGTTTTAATATTTTGAAGCTTGGTTCAAACATCGGCACATGTAATATTTGTGTTAAGTATTTCAAAAGTAAATGCATTAGGAGGAATTCTAATGTTTAAATTAAGGTTATGTTTGTTTTGAAAGAAAAGTTACGAAAATAAATGATCAATGCATAGTTTTCCTTTAAAAGCACTGTTGGTCCCACCTTTGTCTGAAGCGTGCTCGCGAGGCAGCTCGGCTGCAATGATGCTTGATAGAAGTACCTATCGAAAGGAAACGTGGCACGTATCAAACTCGTGAAATAAACTTTACCGAGTCATTTGGTCAACAGATCCGACGGTAGGCAGCATTCCTTGCTAGAGACGCGTCTCCAAATTCTTTGCTTCCCAAGCCATGTGTCCTCAAATTCCACGTATCTGTATTCTGTAACCGCCATCAGCATCAGCAGATTTTACAGCACTCAAATTACAAACTGGTAATTTACCGTTGTAGGCATCATTAATTATTTACCGTTGGATTAATGATAGAAGAGTTCGTAAGTTCGTAAGTAGTATGATATCGTCACACGTTGGAAACACCTTAAAATTAAATTATCCTCGGCGAGACGCGAGAGGGAAAGGGAAGGAGAGGGTTTTGTCATGTCTGTTGTTGGTATAAAAGGACGGCACTCGTGTTCGTCACCTGCGTTATCTAGAGGTCCTGAAATCCTCTGAGAGACGGAAGAAACTCATCTACACTATCGCTCTGGAAACCCTAACTCCATATCCTACCTAGGCCTCCATTTTCTCTCGGAAAAAAACTCATCTACACTATCGCTCTTAGAGACGGCCTCTGAATCTCTAGCTTTCTTTACCGGCTTTGGTAGCTCCGGGGAGAACTCTAATTTTCTCTCGGTTTCTTTTGATTCATTTGTTTCGAAACCCTAATTTCTTCATCAGAACTCTGGTATTTTTTTCTTTTTTTTGGCGACACCGAGTGTGGTGAGGTTACAAGGTTACCGAGTCCTTCTTAGGTGTTTTTTGCCCCAGTTTGTTGAGCCCTATTTATTTTCTGTAGGAAAATCTAATTGGTTTAGACGTTTCTCTGTAACCCTAGTCTTGAATCCTTAATTTGCAAGGCTAGAGATTTGTTATCTTAGTTTTAATCTGGCAATTAGAACTGCTGCTTCTAGTCTTCGGAGGCCTTTGCTCCAATACACAATAACACAACTGTGGCTTGTTTGAGATCGGGCTAGAAATGGTTGGAGGTGGGAGCAGGATGGGCGATGGGCCCTTGGGGATAAGCAATGCGAACGTTTTCTCTGCTCTCGAAAGCCTTAGGAGAAAGAAGAAATCTGACAAGGAGCATGGGTCGTCGAAGAGCAAGGGATCTTCCAAAAATCAGGCCAAGGAACCTGAACCCCAGGTTTACTGGACGCCGGCGCCTCTGACGGTGAAATCTAGGGCCGATGTTGATGATGATGACGACGATTACTATGCAACAACAGCTCCGCCTAGTGCTTGGGGTTCGACACAACCGCAACAAAGGATAGTTCAGCTCCCGTTGAGGTGTGTAGTTCGATCAACTCTACCTTTCTGTTTCTTTCCAGAGATATGCTTTTTGGGCGATGTTTAATTCAGTATTACTGTTGTGATGGGGGTACATTATTGATTCATTTTCTGTTCAAACAGTCACTCTTTGATCTCAAAAGCCTTATGTCAAGATTTTTCTTCAGCCTTATCTCCAAATTCCTGTCTGTTTACAATATGCAATGCTAATATCTGATTTGGATATGTATGTTTTAATGCAAATAATTATCCCGTATCTATGTGGTGGTTTTTCATGCTGTTAACGGACGTTCATTTGTTTATTCTTATATAAATGTTGTTCCTAGAAATGATTTTGATATCCAATACTGATTTGAATTCAATATTGATATTTCTGATATGAATGGAAAAAATTGATGTCTGTGATCATTATATCTCTGAAGAAGGCTGTTTTCTTGTTTGCATACGTCAGTTGTAAGTGCTGGATGAACCCACTTCTAATGAATACATATCTTTAACGCATTTCACTATTTCCTACTCTGATCCGATATGCATAGTGTGATTTAAGTGTATCAAAATACTAAGACTCTAAACCACAAGAGACTGAATGTGTTTAGAGTCAGAATCCAACGCTTGTCCAAGAGTCTGGCTTGGCAAGATGAGAAAACATAGACTCACGAAAATAGTTCATATATGATATATCATCAAAGTAGTTCACTTCTTTACTAATCAAGCAGAAGAAAATAGTTTTTTTTTTTTTTTTTTTTTTTCTGAATTCTGACATTGTATGCCTGGAAATAATGTTGACTTTGTTACTAAGCAACATTTGTATAAAAAATTATAGTAATCTTGAACATTATCTGTTCATTTATGTCAAATAAAAATGGAATGTTACGTTGAAGCGTCATTGAGAAAGGATTATTGGACTCTGATGCATGTCTGTCATGGGTATGCCATCTATTTAGGAAAATCCATGCAACAATGGTGCAATCGTGCATATTTGTTTTTTCCTACATTTGTGGGATGATATTTGTGTTCCTGTGCTTATTTGGCATGTAATCCTAGCAAATGCAGTCTTGATGCAATGCATATACATAATAGTTGTTTTACTGTTCAATGAGGTTAATGAATCATAAATGAGGGGAACTTATTGATAAAAAATAAATGAGGGGAATTAATAAGTTTTGCAAGTTGTCTAATTTATTAAGGGTAAAGTCTGTAATTATACTTTGTTAATAATAAAAAGTACAGAATTATATTGAAAATATTCCCAACCGCAATGTAAAAGTTGCACAACCATAAGCTCACAAGTTGTCCACTGTTATGGAGTTCTACATGGAGATTAACCTCTTTTATTTGCATTACTAAATTCCTTGAAGGTAGATGACACAGACACTAGGGAGTACTAGTTTTTCTTACCACTTAACTAAGTAAAAAAAATGCTGTGTATCTTTATTTGGTGCCAAAACACTCTTAGACACCTATATAAGAAAATAAAATAGTGAATTATTTAACAGCTTTCTAAAATTGGTTAGCTCTCATAAAGGTGAGTGGTTTTTCACCCTTTTTAATGGATATCAATCCAAGCAGTCTATGATGTGCATTTCACTTTGATGACATTAGAGTAGTAAATTTTAGAAGCTGAATTCTCTTGCAAGTTGCAAGTTGCAAGTTGCAAGTATTTACTGTACTGAATAGCTTTTTATAACTAGAATTTTTACTAGTTAATTAAAAAATGTTAGTTTGATGACATTTTATTCTTCCAATGGATCATGATACATTGGGTGAATTTGTTTGGCCAAAATTTCAGAAACTCATCACAAATTTTTGGCATTTCACACAAAACTTAGTTTATCTGAATTTTCAGTTCTATAGGATCCATATGGAGTTGTGTTCTAAGAGATATTTATATTGTCTCTTATTTGGCTATGAATATCAGAGAGCCCTTGTGTGCCAGGCTCCTGATTACCATATACTTGTAGTCCTACATGGGTTGTTGTGAACCTTCCTACTGTTTGTGAGTGAAGTTGATCAATTACTCAATTTCAAATACGGAAAAATTCATAATTAGTTCATTGATAAATCATGTTGTCTTGTTATGTGCAAAGAAGTTACTTATAATGAGGGAAAGTAGAATAAGAAGGTTTGTTATGTGCAAAGAAGACCATCTACAAAATCAGTAATAAGTGGTTTGTTACAAGTTCTAGGGACTAGAAGAGCCAGGGATAAGGACTTGGGTTGAAGTATAGAGAAAACATTTAAGGGCATACAATGACAATTAATAATTGTCACTATACACAACTCATTCCGATATGACATCTCTAGGAGCACCAACACATGGACCAATGAAAAGTTTTCATCAGGTTTCAATATTAAACGGGCCATGGGTGTGATTTCTTCTAGAGGATAGTCTATAGGTTTCTAAGGCTGCTGCCCAACCTCAAACTAGGAGTTGAACAAGACAACAATTTTCTTATCCAAGGTTGAAGTTACAAAACTGGGAATTAAAGGAGATAGTAGCTTTCTCATCCAATCTCTAAGGCTGCTGCCCAATCTCGAGTGTGCTAAACAAAAGGACTTGAAAGTGGAAAGTCGATGTTTCTCCTCTCTGCTTTTTTAGAGAACAATCTTAAAAGAATGCATACAATTGAAACCAAAAGGAGTTACTTATAATGAGTACCGCTTGAACTCTCTCTCTCCAACACCATAAACACCAAAAATCTCTAACAACAAAGATCAAGAAAGTTGAGACAAACATATTTGATACTAGAAATTTTGTTGAATCCGAACAACAAATATCCAAAATTGACTTTATAAACTACTAGTTACAAAATTCTAATTTTTTAAGATATTCAACAACCTTTGCTTATTAGGACTTTGATAAACATGTCATTTTCATACTTCTCAATTAATGTGGAATACAATAATTAAAAGATTTTGTAATAGTTCTCTTAACAATTTAATATCAAGTTCAATGAACATAAAACAAACTTAAACGTTAATAAATCTCAATAAGAACATGTTAATTAACATGCAATAAATTTTTCGATTGGAGTAGTAACCCAACCTACATCAATACAACTTCAATACATATCAATAAGATCACAGCTAAAGCATTTTCAATATATTCAACGATTTAATATCAAAGCATTTAATAAACGTAATTATCAAATTGCAAATCTATTCGAGTTGTTCACTTGATTGACTGGTCAAAGTTAACCAATTTTCTATTATTAAAAATTGAAATCATAAAAGACTTATAGGTATGCGGTGCAATACTATAATGGCCCCATTAATTATAAATGAAATTTCATTGGAAGTCTCTAGTTTAAAGCAATATTTCATTTGTGAAAAGATTTTAGTGGGATGTGGGATGGGAAAGGGAAAATAGGTGGATTTTTTCATGTTCCATCTTTTTTTTTTGCAAATGGGAAAATAGTGGAAAAATCAACCTTAATAGCAATTTTAATTAATTTATTAGTATTATTTTTATTATTTTATAGTTTATTATTATTAATTATTAATTATTAATGCTTTAATGAAATAATTTTATTTATCTAATTAGTTACTCATTAAGAATTAATATTTAAAATTTATTTTATTAAGAATTAATAATTTAAAATTTATTTTATTAATATTTACTATGAATTAATTAATAATGTTATGTTTAGTATTAATTATATTTAATTATTTATTTTTTGGTATTTAATTTATTGAATGAATAATTAGGTTAATAATAAATCCTTATTTATTTATTCATTAACTTTTTTGTTAATTATTAACTTGTTCATATTAACATTTGTACTATTCTGTATTAAATTCTTAATTAGATATTAATTATTTAAAATCCATAATTAGTTAGTTTATTATTTTAGTTAAATAACGTTTTACATTTTTTTTGTTTTTAAGTTATTATTAATCTTATAATTTATAAATACCCATGACTTAATTAATAACTTGAATATTTGAATACTATTTATTCATAAATTATTAAATTAGTTTTCATTGATAAATTATTTAGTATAATATATTTTAATTAAATTATTAGTTATAAAATAATTATTTAATTATTATTTTTTATTGATTATTTTTCATTAATATTTTATTTTATGATACTCATTTTAATATGTTATTAAATAATTAATAAATTTATGGGTTATGAATCTAGTATTAATCAATTAATTATTTAATAATTTAGTATTAATTAATTATTAAACTAAGGTTGAATTTTCCGCTATTTTCCCATTTGCAACAAAAAATGGAACATGAAAAAATCCACCTATTTTCCCTTTCCCATCCCACGCCATTGTTTCCCATCCCACTAAAATCTTCCCACAAATGAAATGTTGCTTTAAACCAAAGAATTCCGATGAAATTTCATCTATAGTTAATGGGCTATTTGGGTATTGCACTACATACCTACAAGTCTTTTATGATTTCAAATTTTAATAATAGAAAAATGGTTAACCTTGAATAGTTAATCAAGTGAACAACTCGAATAGATTTGCAATTTGATAATTACGTTTATTCCACATTAATTGAGAAATATGAAAATGACATGCTCATCAAAGTCCTAATAAGCAAAGGTTGTTGAACATTTTAAAAAATTAGGATTTTGTAGCTAGTAGTTTATCAAGTAAATTTTGAATATTTGTTGTTTGGATTCAACAAAATTTCTAGTATCAAATATGTTTGGCTCAATTGCTTGATCTTTGGTGTTTATGGTGTCGGAGAGAGATAGAGTTCAAGCGGTGCTCATTATCAGTAACTCCTTTTGGTTTCAATTGTACGCATTCTTTTAAGACTGTTCTCTAAAAAAGCAGAGAGAAGAAACATCGATTTTTCACTTTCAAATCCTTTTGTTTAGCACACTCGAGGTTGGGCAGCAGCCTTGGAGATTGGATGAGAGAGTTATTATCTCCTTTAATTCCCAGTTTTGTAACTTAAACCTTGGATAAAGAGAATTGCTGTCTTGTTCAACTCCTAGTTTGAGGTTGGGCAGCAGCCTTAGAAACCTATAGACTATCCTCTAGAAGAAATCACACCCATGGCCTGTTTAATATGTTGAAACTTGACGAAAACTTTTCATTAGTCCAATTGTGTTGGTGCTTTTTAGATATGTCATATCGGACTGTGCTGTGTATGGAGACAATTGCTTATTGTCATTATATATATAGTGAGCATTAAAGGACCCCCTTGGACATGGTTGTAGAGGCTTAAGGGACCCCCTTGGACATGACCATGTGACTTATTTCCCTTTTTATATGTATTTGATGACAATGTAGGACATGTGTTTTAAGAGAGTTTTGTGGTTTATTCTGGTCCTGCGTGCTCTCTATTTGTCTCCTGATGTAATGACTGCAAGTTTTGCTCTCTGTTGTTTTAGTGTTTTAGTGCAAGTTATCATCATTTATGCACACCTTGTATTATTATTTAACCCTGGAAGCCGATATATATCTTACAATACAGTATGATACATATTTGATGCTTTCAACCTTGATTGGAGAGTTGACATTGGCAATGTTGGACATGTTTTTTCATGGGCGACACCTTATCTCTGGGGTGAAACTTGCTTACCAACATTTCTCTTACTATATCTTTTGGTGTTTTCATTCTATATTCACTTGCAGGTTTAATTTTTCCTATAATTTCTCCTACTATA
Organism: Nelumbo lutea; assembly: GCF_056320005.1. NCBI lineage: Eukaryota > Viridiplantae > Streptophyta > Magnoliopsida > Proteales > Nelumbonaceae > Nelumbo > Nelumbo lutea. Next base: position 16,813,581 of record NC_142687.1, read on the forward strand.
TCCATGAAGCCTAAACAAACAAAGGTTTAGTGTCCTTGAACGGATTCTAGAGGTTTTTACTTTTAGTCTTTCCTTCAAGCGTATGGTGGCGGGTGGCGGCTCTGATGAACAAATGACTAAAAGAAGGTGATGAACAATGTTTTTGCCATTTGTTGATATTATTTTTAAAAAAGTCAATCTATTTAATTTTTTTTTAAATATATTACTTTTGTTGATATTAAACCCCAAAAGTTGCCCTTATATGGTATTACCCCTAATATTATCTAACCTTGCTTCTGTTTTAACTCAACCTAACCGGATTGATGAGAACATGGATGACACACTAGCAAATGTGGAAAGGGCACAAGGAGCGTTGCTCAAGTAGCACAACAGTATCTAATCCAACCGGTGGCTGATGATTAAGATCATCTTTGTATTGATTGTTGTACATAATATCATTTATAGCCACTACACCGTCAAGTGATCAAGTCTCATCCAATATTTCAAAAATTATACATCATATACAATGAAGTCTATCATTGCATGGATATACAATAAAATCATTGAGTGGTCGTGTTTATTCTTAGTTGACGTTTGTGAATGAACAAAAGTACTAACTACTAACTATAAAGATTATGCATTTGGTTTGGCGAGTTTAAGTGGTATCAATTATCGATTTGAGTGTGAGATTGATGAACTCCATCAAATTGTCAAAATATTGGTGGATGCTGATATTGCATTTTCTTGACACCATTTGTTCTCATTGTAGTTTCATTTCAGTGCAATTTGGTCTACTTCTGTCTTAGTCTTTACTTTGTTTCATCTTTTATTACTTAATCCATACTGCAAACAATTGAACCTGTGCTGAAACTCAAGACTAAAATAAACCAGAATTTGCACTCAATAGTTAATTTGTTTACAAACATGGAAATGGGATCACACTGCAAACTAACAAGTAACAAGAAAGGACTGGGGAGGGTTCAACTTCCTTAATGTCTTAAGATTCCTCTTAAGAGGAGTGTTGAAACAAACAAGCCCACACATGAATATAATTCTCAAAAGATTTGGCACATGACCCAACATAGATTTTGGTTTTGTATCAGGTTCGAGTTTGAAAAAAACTAATCCGAACATTACCAACTAAGATTTTTACCACTATTAATTACTCAATTTTCATGTTAAAAGAATTGATATTTAGCCATCATTGTGATTGCACGTGATCTGCACATGACCTTATTGTGATCCGCACATGACCCGATTGTTGTAACTTTTTAAAACCCAATTTTCTCTTTAAAACCGTTCACATGTGATTGCACGTGACATTGATTAGGGTTTTCTTTTGGATTGATTCGATACCACATAAGTCATACTAAATCTTGAGCCAAATTCATGTATTGTTCTGTTGAGGCTCCACTATTTCTAATCTATATAACAAGAGGTAAACCGAGAGGTGAAGTTTGCATCACCCAGAAAGAAACAAATGGTCCATTTCATGCCACATAATCCCTTTATCATTAAAATCCCAAACATCTTCTTAACCTTTATCACCCCAATCCCCAGTTTTTAGTGTCTTTTAACACCCTTTGTTATACTAGGTTTTGCTTACTTTTTGCACAAGTCTAGCATTAAAAGGTTAGACATGAAGTTTACAAAGAATCAAAGCCAAAAGTTCGATCTGAAAGTGAATTGCAAATTTAGAGATTCATATTCAATCTTCTTACTGGACTAATCAAACTTTGCTATCGAGGTTTCAATACTTACAGGGATTAACCCATGCTCTAATCTTGGTGGTTTTTCCTAGGTACAACCAAGAGACAACATAGAAAACAATGTGCATTTTGGAAGGTTTATAAATTAGTCTAAGCCAACCTGAAAACAAATGTTAAAAGATAGCTAAAATTATCTCTAGAAAATTTAACAATTAAGGCATCCCATCTATATCTTTTCCAAGCTTCAACACTCCATGATCTAAGAATAAAAAACAACACTAAAAACCATTTTTTTTTACACAACCAAAGTCTTTCCTCACGCATCCATAGGAATTTGATAATCATCAAATATCTAGCAAGTTATTAATATAGTAGTTTTTTGTTCCTTAGCCATCTAACTTCACATGTCTATCTAGGTGATATATTTCTTTTCCAAGTTTAAAACTATTAAGAAATTTGGATCCATAAAGAATGAATGTGTATTTAGCTAAACTATTAGTACTGTGAGCATAACCATTAATCATAGATAATTTGCATTGCAATCATATTGTAATAACCTACACCCATGCTCTAGATATTATTTTAGCTATTTTTGCCAATTTTGAAGAACCTACACCCAGCTATTTGTTATAACTTCATATGGACCAAACTAGATTAGATTTTAGACATCTTTACTAATTTTCAAGGGGAAATTTTCCAAGTCATTCGACTGCATGGTGCAGTCGGATAACTAGGGGTGCAAATGGAACGGATCATGATTCGATTTTATCTTATTTGGTCGAATTCGGTTCACCCCTATTCGGATCTTCAGATCGGATAATATGATCCAACCAGAAAGTGGATCATATTAGGATCATCCCCTATCCGATCCGGTATATATTATATATTTATAAATATACATATATGTGTTATTTATTTATTTATAAATATATTTTTATAAATTTGTTATATTATTTATTTTTTATATAAAAATATGTATATATGATGAAAATAAATAAAAATAATTGTATTTTTTTATTTTTGATTTATTTAAATTAGTATATATTTTTTTTTATTTTTATTTTAATAATTTATTAATTTTTAAAGAAAACAAGTTAGATCCGAAGATCCGACTTATCGATAGGATTCAAATTCAAATCGAGTCCAATAAGATCCAATTGGGTCTTTAGATTGGATCTGATCTGACATGAACAATGTTGGATTGGATTTGAACATACCCTGAATATAAGTCATTGTCCAGGGAAGAAGGAGAGGAGGAGAAGATGAAGAAGGAGAACAATAAGAATAAGAAAAAAAGGTGCTTACCACTTGTTGATTTTTTTTTCTACTGATTGATTCTACGGCGTTAAACGTCTATTGCACAAGGAAATCACCAATGGTCTTCTCACTCGTCATGGTTTGGCTCGAATATGAGAGAATGGAGGGGGGGAACTGAAATGAGACCCGATCTCACGACATGTCTTGGTTGTACATTGGGAACATCTAAATCATCCAAAATGAGGAGCAGATCGCACTTCAGTTCAACTTAACTTCTAAATCATCCAAAATGAGGTTTTCCATTTTTTTTGTCTTTTAGTGTTTGGTTCAACCGGTTGGATTGAAGTTAACGACAAAAACCCACTATTTTGAGGTTAGTCTGAAGGAGTCAACATGCATGCCTCCTATTGGAGGGTCCATTCTTCTTGTGAATTGACAAGTTCACTAGATTTGAGTTCACCCCATACAGTTAGTGGAGTTACAACTTACAAGGAAAACCCGAAAAACCATATGATAGTGATCCTTTTTGCCTTCCACATATAAATTTTCAAGCTTCAATTATTGTTCTAAGGTGATGTGACACATCCACAATCACAAATCTTATGTAAGTTAACATTTGCGCCCCACAAAGCGTGCCCCAAAATTGCCCACATGAACATCTCAGCATGCATTGGGAACATCTCCCTACTTGTTATTAGGAGATGTTCCCAATACATGGTTAGAATGTGTTGTGGGACGTTTTTGGGCCATGCTCTGGAGATTGGCTTCGGTCAAGGCAAGCCCATGCTCACACCATGCAAACAGCCTCTTGTAACCTTGCATGGGGAATATCTCCCCATGAAATAAAGTACATAAGCACGGAGATATTCCCAATGCATGGTTGTAAAAGTTGTTTCGAATGAGAGCTGCCTTGACCAAAGCCGAACTGTGCTTTGTGGGTTGCAGATGTGAATTCTTCTTGCCCATTCATACAGTTGTTACTTGCCCATTACACTGATAGTTATAATTATTTATGCAAATAATAACATAAAACTTGACTTTTGATAATCTAATGTTCAAACGCGACAATTCAGTATCTGAACTTTTAAATTGTGTCAATCTAGTACCTGCAATTAACTAGCTATTAATCAACCGTTAAATGGCATTTGAAAAAGACACAAATGTCCTTCAAGTGTCATCTAATTTTCTTTATCAACCATCCAAATGTTAATAAAAAATTAACAGTCCCAAATCTTTGCCTCTTTTATTCAAAAAAGTTAGGGTCACGTCTTAGTGGCCATTCTGGTCACCCCAATTCTCTAGAATAGAAGAAGTAAGGATTTGGGATTGTTAAATTTTTGTCAATGTTCCGATGATTGATCAAGAAAATTAGATAACACTTGAAGGGCCTTTGTGTCTTTTTAAATGCAACTTAACGATTGATTAACATCTGGTTAACAGTAGGTACTGGACTGACATGTTGTGAAAGTTCAGATACTGAATTATCGCATTTTAATGTTTGGGGACCAAAATGTCACTGGACCCAAAGTAATAAATAAATATTTTTAATTAAAGTTATTCATCAAATTTATCATCTCAGACATAAAATGTAATTAGAGAATTTTATCCATTAAAGACAAAATAAATAAATAAACAAACGATCCATTATAAATTTGTAGTGCTTTATTCATTTGGTTCCTTCCTCTTATTTATGCCTCTATTAATGAGGCTGTAGAAGGTTGTTCAATTAGCTCTTCTAAACATATGAAAGTGTTAGGCGGAAGGTGGTTTCATTTGGTTTTATTGGAACTTATGGGGGATAGTATTCTTCGAAATCAAGATGTGGATGTGGATTAGGTCTCTAATGGATACAATTGAAACTATAGAAAGCAGCAAATTTGATATCTTGCATAGCTTGAACCACTTTGAGAGTTGTGGTTGCATAAATAGGCTCCTTCTCCATGATCTAGTACAAAACTATAAGTAAACAATCCAGCTCTAGTGTAGGGGTGTTAGTGGACTGGTTCATGATTGAGATCTCACCAACCATGCAAGCTCCTCCAACTCACATGGATGGTTCTCATGGACAGAGAGTGAAGAACCTAGAATATGATGATTGGGTGCAGCTGGATCAACTTATTCTTGGGTGGATCATTTCTTCTCTCACTGAGAGTGTGGTCATAGAAGTGGTCGTTTTGACCACATCAGCTGAAGTCTAGAAGGCCCTATCTGCAACCTACTCCGCCATCTCAAGGTCGAGAGCTCTTCATCTAAAGCGACAGCTGCAAAGCATCAAGAAAGGGTTAGAATCGATAATCGAGTATGTTAAGAGAGCCAAGGTAATTGTTGACAGCTTAGCAGCTATTTCTGAACCAATAGGCAAAGAAAATCTTATTCTCTACATTCTTTCTACACTGGGGACCAAGTATGAGTCCATAGTCACTGTGATCACCAATAAGACCGATTTTGATTTTCTTACTATTAATGATATACTGGGACGTCTCTTAAATCATGAGGCATGGTTGGAACAACACAATCAGCCCACCGCTAATAATCCCCGTTCTGCAAATTTTGCCACACATGGTAAAAATAAAAATAATTGGAACTCCAAAAATACAAACCGATGGGGATGGTTCTGCTCCCGACAATAGTAGAGGTCGCAGCGGTGGCCACAACGATGGAGGTTATCCTAACCAGCATAATGGCGGCAGAAATAACGGTGGTGGCCGTGGGAAAGGAAATTTTTCCCAAATCATCTACCAGGTCTACAACAAACCAGGCCATGGTGCTCTTACCTACAGGAGGCACTATAACTTGTCATATTAGGGAGAACAACAAACTCCTTCAGAAAATGTTGTGTATCATACAAGTGTTGGGAATGAGGTTGATCCCACATGGTATCCAGATTTAGGTGCCACTCATCATCTAACTCCAGATGTAGACAATCTACAGAATCGGTCTGAGTACATGGGTTCGGATCAGGTTACTGTTGATAATGGACCATGTTTGCAAATTTTATATTTCGGATTTTCATCATTGACACATAATAATCATACATTTGCTCTAAACTCCACTTAATCTACTTTCTATGAACAAATTCATCAAAGACAATGATATTTACCTTGAATTCCATCGTGATTTCTTTCTTGTAAAGGATTATACGGGGAGAGTTCTCATCGGAAGAACCTATAGAGATGGACTCTTGACTCCCATTATCCTTAACGCACATACATGTGTATGTTTGTGCTTATGACTATATAGGTAATTACACTGAATTTTCTATTCATGTCTCTCAAGAGTACGAATGGTTGAGTTTGGTGGGACGTGAAAAATGGTGCACTAATACCTAAATGTATGCATGTAAATGAATAAAGTACATATTTAATGTATATTATGACATTTAATGTAAATGAATAAAGTACATATTTGATTCATGTTTTTATGGTGTATTTCTGTGTAATACCCTTAAACTGGACACTTATAAGACACATGCTAATTTAGAAGCTTCACGACCATTGGATAGATCTGGGGAGATTTATCCTACCAAGGCTAACACTGATGTGCCACCAAATTGGTTGGGGTGGCTTGTCTCAGCTGCTAGGGTGAGACCTGAGGTACATGCAGTGTGGGTTTTCTTGAAACCCTAAACCGGACCAGAATTTCAGTATTGCCTTAAACCTTGGATTTAGATGGACAAAACTAGAATGTTACACCTGACCCTTAGACTTGATTATGATACTTCACTAGGTGTTGGATTTGGTTGTCTTTGATATGCCAATCAGTGAGATCCTTAGAAGAGGTCAAAACCTGGGTATGTTGGGACAGTCCGAGAATTCATCTGAGTGGGTGATCATAGTGACAGGATCAGCTCCTTTGTCGGACAAAGTGAATGATCGGGGATGCACTCTCTCTAATGGAAGCCAAAACTGTCAGTAGTCGATTTCAACCGTTGAAATTTGTTTTGCAAAATATATTTATATAGATATATACATATATATTATGGTTTCAAAATGTTTGCAAAAGGTTTTAATTCCCGAGATCCATGTGAGTAGAGAGTGCAGCACCGTACCTTGTAGCCGAGGGATAGGTCATCTCTTGTTAGGCAGTGTTTGATCATTATGGACTGAGAGGTTAAGTGTAAAACCATTGAGGGTAATACCTGATGGGCTAATCTTGCATCTGATCACAGTCATTGGGTTTTTATAAGGTTGCTTGACCCAATGACCATTTAGTGTAAATGTTGGGCCCATTGATGGGCTCAGGGGTTCATTGTCTCTTACAGTGAATTTGACCAGGCCTTGTAACAAAGGCTATGCTGAACCCATGTGGCTAATGTTTAGATCAATGTTTGAGTCCCATGCAATACAAAGATATCCAACTGGGCAGTAGTTTGGAGGATAAGTGAGCACATAGACTTAATGGGCCTAAAGCCCAATTCGAACTAGCTTAATGAGATTAATTAAAGATGGGCGGTTCTGGGATTTAGATCAGCAAATAGGATAAGGGATTGTCCCTATCCACTCAGAGAGTCCAAATCCAAATAGAGATTTAGATTATGAGGGCTAATCTTTATATGTAGATAAGGGATTATCCTTATCTCTTAAAGAGAGTCTAGATCAAAATACAAGATTTGGATTAGGAAACTCCTAATGGGATTAGGAGAACCTCTCATTAAGGGTATAAATAGAGGAGCAGGGTGAACCTCCAATTCATCCTTCAGTCTACTGATTCAAGAGAGAATATAGCATACAGTTGGACTGCCTCTATCTTCTGCTCTTGCTCTCTCCTACTACTGTTGCCATAACCAATTCGATCTCCACTCTGGGAGCCATCAAGAAAGGGTTCTTGATATCATCTTTTGCCAAAAAAATGTGATATGAAGTCGTGCTCACTCACCCTCCATCAGATTCTTGTTGAAGAGCCATCTTGCTGATTCTGCTTCATCATGCATCGTGTCATCTTTGGTGGAAGTAGTCTTTGGATTCATCCTTGAGCGTGAATACCTTCATTAGAGGTTACTATTACTTCGTATCATGTATAACCCTCCACTCCCTTTTGGTTTCAGATCTGGTCTGGTTTAAGTTCAAGATTGATCCTTGAAAATGCAGTTTTCTAAAATAGGGAATATGATTCCCACATGGGAGATAAAAAAATTTTTGAAATTCCGCCCTATCTTCCTGCAGGATTCGGCCATCCATATGATGGATCTTTTATCCATTGAACTAATACCTAAATGTATGCATGTAAATTAAGAATGGATTATTTATCCTTGCATCATATGGTTGTGATCAACGAAAAAACCTAACCATAAGAGAATGTAATATTAGCAAAATGTATACGTGTGCTTTAGTAAAAGAAGTGAAATGGTACGTATCAAAGAAGAAGTGAAATGGCATATTGCTTGAGTGTCAAGCAAAGCAATGAAAAATTTACAATATTGACATAAATTATCATAACAAGAACACCATAAACTACTAAGCTATTGAGGGGGGGAGCAGATAAACAATGGAAGGCCAACAAACTTTTGTACTATACTTATTCTTTTTATCACCTTGTATTGGATTGAGGGTCCCACCCATCCTTGTAAGAAAAAATAACTGAGAGGAACAATGACTGAGAAGTTTCCCCGCCTTGAAGGAAACCTGCGCCCTGCTCGTCCAAATCCTGTGCCATTTTATCGTACAATTTCGACCTTCGATCGGAATTCAAAACAGGGGAACCTGTTTGGTTTGTGAGCACAATCTCAAGAGAAAGCATTCGGAACTTTAACTCTGGAGAGCAGAATCTAGAGAGTACCCGAATCAGTAAATTGATAATTTTTGGATGAGGAAGAATGGCCATTCGGAACACCAGGATCGGAGAGAAACCAAATCATAGCTTCCGTTCTTGCATGGATCCAACAAATTCTAATCGCCCTTGCCAAGTTGCCATACTCATGCTTCAAGACTGAGAAAAAGGCAGGCAGAACCGTCTCAGGGAAGTTCTGTTAAATGCCATCTTCACTTCATTGGCGGGTAAAAAAGCGCAATATTATACCCAATAAATCCATGACACGTGGATATTGAGGATGGGACAAATTCTTTGCCCAGAACTTTGACTAATCAAAACCTGAAACCGACCCCCCCCCCCAGTGCACCCACCGCCGGCGGCTGCCACCCGTGGCAATGGCATGATTTTGACGATACTTTTGTCGCAGATATTCGCAGATATTCCCTAGTGAGCCACATAGTTTCGAGTTCAGATCGACTTCGCGCGCACACACATCCAACTGTGCATTGGGAATATCTTCCCATAACAAGTATAATAAATATTATCGATATACGCTCTGACGTTTATGTCGGACGCACTCTATAGAGAGTTCATCCGAACTCCATAGTTTCAAACGAGCCCAGATGTCCTTAAAGCAAAAAATTAAAATTCATCCTTAAAGCAAAAAAAAAGAAAAAAAATCATGAGATGCTCCTAACGTGCGACTTGGTTCCCTATTTTCAGAGTGTGCAGCATTTTCAGTCCAAAAGGATAGTCGTCTCGTCTCTCGTCTACACCAGCCCCAGCATTCATTCACTTGCACGAATAACCCAAAGGAGAAGACCAATCAAGCAAAAGATTCAATTTGCTCAATTTCGTCCACTCCATGCGCCCCCTGTGTTTGTGACTTTGCTCATTGGACCTTTTCTTATTAGTGGACGAAATAGCTAAACCGATGAGAAATATTAATATATCTATGATCAGGTCGGTTCAACTAGTAAATATGGGAATTTTTCCACTTTTATACAATAAAAATTATATTTAAAATATAAATATTAATATATCTATGATCAGGTCGGTCCAACTTTGGTCAGTTTATAAATAGCTAAACCGATGAGAATTTGCTAAATTGAAGTCAACTAAAAATACTAGAAAACTGACAAACTCGGGTCGAATTAGATCGGATTGGTTGGTTTGGTCAATTTCATCAGTTTGATGAACAACCTTAGTTAGAATGTAGGGTGGGGCACATGTGGAGCATGCCTTGTGCAGAGCCAATCCAATTCTCACTATGGGTTTCGATTCTCTGAAATGCAACACGTGGCAAGTTATTGAGTTCTCATAGGAATGGCAATTTCTACCCTACCCTCCTCGACAAGGCAAGTTTCTTTCCTTGATTGAAGGACGGGTTTTGGGGTGAGGATGGGTTTTGGGATTCTACAACCCGTAAGGGTACGAATAGAGTACGATATTAGGTTAAACCCAAACCTCCCCAACTCGATGTTGAATTTAATAATATTAATTTAATAAATTAATAATTGATAATTTATGCATTTTCTACATGTCTTAATCAAATAATTGGAAATTTTGTTGTTTATTTATGTTATTTTACTTATTTATTGCTTATATATGACAAGAAATAATAGGAAATTAGATGCGGGTTTTAAACCCAATTGGCCCCTACCCTTGAATGCGGCCGGGGAGGCTAGGGTCAGGGAGGGTTTTACATTTTCATCTGCAATGAGGGTTTGAACTTTCAAAATCCAACCCATATGAGTTTTGGGACAAGTATGGGTTAGAAGATTTAAGGAGACGAATAGATTATAGAATTTACAAAACACTCCCCAAACCCATTATGTTGCCATCCCTCAAGCTGCCATAACCTATTTCCCCCACATCGATGCTTTTCCAACAATAAATCCAACGACCTAGATTCTAGGGATTGATGTGTAGACATGTTGAAGCCTAATTTCAGGTCCAAACGATTAAAACTTGACCAATTAACCATATCCTACCACAACGCCCGTTAGGTTAACTCCTAGCTAGGGGTGTAAACAGTATTCGCAAATCCGATTTCGAATTCAATATTCGATATTCGATATAATCGAATTGAATTCGGATAATTCAAATATCTAATTGGCCGAATTCGGATATCCTATTCATACCAAATAGTTAATCATATTTGAATTCAGATATGACCTAATTCGATTCGATAAATATCCAAAATCGACCGGTTATTTAATTCATAGATATAATATATAAAATATTTTATATAATTTATATATAATAATTAAATTATATAAATAATTTATATACTTCATATACTTTATATCAATAAAATATTTATTTTATATATTTATTAATTATATAAAATAATTAATTAATCTAATTCGAATTGAATATCCAAATATTTAATCGAATTCGAATTCAATCCGTTTACACCCCTACTCCTAGCTTCATAAGATCTTCTTAATCCAAATTCAATCTAGGCCCAGGGAGACAAGTGGCAACTTTAGTAGCACTAATACATCCAAACTTGGGCTTACCATGAATGGTGCTGGTTTAAACTGGGTTGAGACATGAATGATGATAGATGATGATATATAACATTTTCCATTTTCTGCCTCCCCTAAAAAAATTAAACATCAATTTTTTTTTTTTACCATCAACAGGTACAGGGCAAGGGCAAGGATGATGCTGATGATATATCCTATCACATGTTTAAACTTTAAACATATAGTATTTTTTATTGTTTTACGCCTAATTCAATTTATGGTTGATCTATGAGAAGACTGAAGATAAATATGATATTTGTATTGTGCTTTGTTTTCATTTTTTACTTTGATACCTCTTTTCAACTTTATTGGAGTGCATTTATGTCTTATCTCCCTGTAATTCTGAGAAACTTCAAGGTCATTATTGGATTGCATGTAGAAGGGCATGGACTTGCTATAATTTGCACTGATGCAAATGTTACTTTACTTTGGTTGGTTGCAGTAAAAATGAAATAAAATATAAGACCTAAAGCACAATAATTAATGCAAATAAAAATACAGTGCACATAAAATTGCATTGCAATTAAAAAGCACCCGTTTGTACTAGGCACAGTTTGAAAGGAGTATAAATACAAATATGTAGAATGCAAAACTTGTAGGGCTGAGCATAGTTTCGGCTTAAAGGAAGTTTCGATACAGTCGATTCGGTTTAATCGGGTATATGGTTTGGTTTCAGTTTTAAATTTCGGTTATTTAATATTCGGTTTTCGATTTTGGGTATGATAATTTGAGATTCAGTTAACCAAAATTATAAGGTTATATTAATAATTATACTAATAACCCTTTTAGGCCCGCCAAAACTCCAAAAGCCAAAACCCAAAACCATATCGACTAACGACTGTCGAGTGTCGAGGGGAGGTAACCAGGTAGGCGACCGTCTGAGTCTGACCGTCTTCCCTCTTTCTGAAGCAACAACTGAACTCAAACTCCGGTGACGGCGAGCAGAAAGTCAGCGGCGACTGAACGGAAGTCTCTCATTCGACTTCGAGTCTTCGACCATTCTTTTTCTTCTTCTCTCATTCGACCATTCCCTTTGACCTCCGACCTCTGTCCTCTGTATTGTTTTTGACTTTCTCAAGTCTCAAACTCCAGCATTGACAAGCGACAACAAAGTGGACGACGGCAACCAGCAAGTAAAATCTCAGGTATTTATTGTTTATTTTTTTCTTTTTCTTCTTCCCTCATTCCCTGCAATTTTCTATAAGTACTGAGTAAAGAATGAAATATTTTTTGGTTAAAAATTCAACCTTTATCTCACTTCGGTTTTAATCGAAAAAACCAAATTAACCGAAACAATTTTTGGTTCGATTTGTTTGGCTTAACCTAAATCTGGTTTCGTTTTGGTTGCCACTTTTCTTAGTTCGGTTTCCAAAAGTTTAATTTATTCGGTTGGATTTCGTTTGCTCACCCCTATTATTTTGTATACATTTATATTATATATTTTTTGTATTTATATTTTTTCCAAACAGAGCCTTAGAAAACTTCATTCAAAAGGAATACAAATACAAATATATAAAATAAAATAATACAAAATACAAGTTTTTACACCTTACATATATTTGTATTTGTACTTCTAAACTAACCCACTGTCTCAACCATCCTGGCATCACATATATAGCAGTCCTACATTGGGAATATCCTCCCATTAATGATGATAAAATCAAGTAGGCGAGATTCTCAATGCACAGCTGAAGCATACGTGAGGAACAAATCCTAATTCGTTTTTTACAATGCAAATTAATTTGGACTCTCATTTGTACTAGAGTAAACATGGACAATTTAGGGCCTCACTACTTGGTGGTTAGTCTGCATGTGTAATCCAATGCTTGACTGTTTGTGACGCACCGCTGATCCAGCGGCCGGACCGTTCAACCCGTCACCTGGTCCTGCAGAACTACATAAAAATCCATTGACTTTGGTCCAAATTCCAAAACCATTGATCCGAATGGTTAAACCAGTCATTCGGATCGTTTAGCATCCCGATTTAAAAAAATAAGTCATTAATATACTTCTTGTTTATTAATTTAAGATATTCGTAAAATATTAGAAATAATCTTAGAACAATGAATCATTTTACACTAATGAATTGACAATGTTCTATTATTAAAAACAAAATCAATCATATTAAATGGATGGGCAAGTTAAATGGGTGGGTTGTAGCACCCACCCAAGAGTTGTCCTAGAGGCTATAGGGCTACAACGTACTAGCGTAACAAAGTACCTAGTCTTTCCAAGAAAATGATTCCAATAAAGTATACGATGAGATAGAAATTTAAATTCAGAAGATATCTTTTACCTCTGTAATATCGTCAGCTGTTCAGAAATGAATCCAATGGGCTTCATGGATTTTGGCCGAGGTCACTGTCTTATGTTCTTCCACTTTACAAAAGCTTACGAATGAATGGTGCCAACCAACTGTTGCTATTAACAGGAATATGCAGAGCTCGCAGTGCGAAAAGCCGTACCACAGAAAATAATAAGAAAACTAAAAGCCCGTTTGGTAAATATATAGTGGTTATAATGGGCCTGGCTAGTTTGGCAATGTTTTTATTTGTTTTTTATTTTTTTAAAATTTCTATGCTAGAACAAGAATTTTATTTCTTGTTCATTTAGAATGACAGAGGTATTTCTTGTTCATTTACAATGACAGAGGCATTTGGTAAATTGATTTTTGAGAACAGATTTTTATTATACAGAAACAAAAATAGTGTTTGAATTGTTGTCGGAGATGTAAGTTTGGGTGAATCTGGGCAGAACAACGACGAATATAAAACAGAGCAACGACAAGTATAAAACCAAGTACGACAAGAATGAATACAACCTACCTGTTTATGTGAATCTGGCCAGAAAAAATGTCATCGGAGATTTGTTCCGTTCGCTCACTGACCGGTTGTTGACGTAACAGAGCCGAGGCCCTCCTCTAGGTTGTGCAGCAGCAATGAGGTAGTGTCAATGAATGAAAATTTGTTGTTTTAGAGCTTGTTTTAATCATTCCGTGTGAAATGCCAAATATAACACTTTTTCATATGGGAATGTCACACATGTGTTCGTTAATATGCATCAACATTACGAGAACCGCGCGTTTTTTGAGAGTGTCGATTCGTCAGTTATCATACAAGCACTGCTCTGCGAGAATGATGGAATTAGGGCTGTTTACGGGTTGGGTTGGATTGGGCCGGTTTACTAGTTTTTTTTCAATCGATTCGACCTGAATGGTTTAGGTCGGTTTCAGTTTAAATATATATATTTCTGAAATATATATATATATATCGAAAATATGCATATTATATATTATATTTCATAATACATTTTCTGGAAATATATTTAAAACTGAAATATACATATTATATATGATATTTCAGTGAGAATATATTTATTAGAAATACATTTAAAATTGAAATATATATTTCAAAAATATACATATTATATATAATATTTCAGTGAGAATATATTTATAGATAACTCGGTTCAGTTCAGTTTGGTTTGGTTTAGTTATTGAAACCAAACCAAATTATCAGTTTATCCATCTTTACAACCTAAAACCGAATGATGATGAATAAAAAATAGTCAAATCAGATTGAATCGGGCCAAATTAGTCAGTTTAATCGATTTGAATTTATTTATGAATAACATTAACTGAAACAATAGAAACACTCTTATGAAACGTTGCCAAATAAGACCTTAATGACCCAAAATTACGTTAAAACTGAAATTTATTCCTCACAGAACACATCTCACACTAACCTTACAGTCACGTACAGTTTATTAAAAATATTTTCCCTAAATAATAACATATAAATATGGAAAATGTTCCCCATCACGGTGGGATGCGCCTTTGAGGTCGATGTATGGAGTGAGGAGCAGATCCGATCTCCAAAAGTTAATCGGCGTAACGCTTAACATCCCCTTCACTCTTCCAAATGTTTGGAATTTGCCAAACTCAATACTCCGTCTCCGTGAGGTTACGTCTATTCACTTCTCTGTAAACCTGCTTGCATGGTAAGACATTTTCTGTAAACATACGAACCCACAACCCACGTATCACGTCTTCATCCAACAACACTACTGTCAAATCAAAGTCATTCGATCTCCTTGGCTCCAAAATAATATTTGATAGAGCAGTAAGGGAGTCCGTCTCTCTCATTAGTCATTAACCACAGCCGGACAATCTCCAGTTTAGACTTTAGATACATCTGATAGATTTGGACCACCCACTGCGCTTCGCATTTTTCACTGACAATTAGATTGGAATCTTGCGTTATCCAGATTTTGGATCTCGAATTTCAATCCCCAATGACGAAGAAATCCCACATTCCAATTCAAATCTCGAATGCGTCTAAGTATATATTATATAAGATCATACATATATGTAACCAGGTACGATGATTACTGTAACAAACGACGACACCTGCGCTTCGACACATCATCAGCCCACTTTTTCAGGATTTTGTTTTCTTCTCTTCAATTTTTCCAATTCAATTACCACATTCGAAAGGGACGAAAGATGATTCTGGAGCTGTAAGTTAAACAAAAGAAACCAGAGTGGTTGCATGCCACTTGAGTACAATGCTGCAGGCTGCATTTTGGTCAGTTGGATGGGCCCTATTACAAGTCCATCAAACACCATATATCTGCAAAATTGTGCCCATCTTCTGGATCCCACATCTGCCACTCTCCTAAATAATGCTCCAAAATATGATCAGAGAGAGAAAAAGGACTTTGGTATAGCGACAGTTCTGGTGCTGGCAGAAAGTGATGGGACTGGATCTAATAAGCATAATACAGTAAACACGTTAAATGAACACTTGTAAATATTTTAACAACTGTTAAAATTGGTTTTTAATCTTTTACAAGAGTAATTGGAAGTATTTTAAAGAACAGGTGTCAAAAAAAATTTATATACATCAGAAGAAGGGATAGGGGGACGAAAGGGATACCTATTCTTGGAGTAATTAACCAAAGGGATTTAGAATTTTTAGAAGAGTAGCCAGTTGCTTGAGAGTTAGCTTCTAATAAGCACCTAACTTGGAGAATTAAAACTTATATACATTGGAGGGAGGTGGGGAAGTGGGCATTTATCAATTTTCATAGCCACCATAAATGTTATTGGGTTCTTCATTGAATGGGTATGCTAATCTAACATCCAATTAAATCTCTCAATAGCTTAAGCCCCAACAATTGAAAAGTATGGAAAACATAAATTGATGTTTTAAAATTGCCCATTACTTGCAAATTGTATAATTTTAAAAAGAATATCATGCCCAAATTATGGAAATATATGTATCTTTTATCTATATCTAATACATCTTTATATATAAAAAACAAATGTATAATAATAAGAATAAGAATAAAAACAATGACGATGATGATGATGATCACAAAAATTATAATAAGACAATGACAATAATGATGATAACGAAAAAAGTACCATATCCCTTAAGTATAATATTAGAGCCGGTGGTGCCTTTAAATCACATTAGTAAGTTGCACATGCAAAAGAATATTATATATGCATAAAAATGTGCATAATGATGCTGCCCAGGATCGAACTAGGGACCATTAGTGTGTAATACTAACGTGATAACAACTACACCACAGCATCAGACATTGGCTACATTGTCTAAGATTCTTTTAGGTTATGTTTTGTTTGAAGGGATAGGTAGGGAAAGAAAGGAAAACCCATACAAGGTTTGTAAAGGTTTTCTCACCTTTCCCTGCACTTTCCTTCGAACCAAACATAACTTTAAATAAAGCATCATTTATTTCAATGGTTCATTAAATTCCTAAGTTTAAACTATCTCGCATTATAGTCTCTATTATCAAAAAGACTAAATCATCAGTAGAATTTCCTGAAGCTCCCCAACATAAACAAACATCATGTCCAATATTATTTCCAACAAAGTTTCATCACCCTGAGTTAACCGATCGAGATAAATTCAAACAGCATTGCAACATGCAGATCTATCATAACCCGAGTCCATGGCCAACAAGAATTTCTTTCGTTAGATTATACATACAACCTCAAGAACCTAAGTTCTTCAGCTTCCACCTTTAGAGGTAAATATATATGGTTAATAAATACACCGTTGAAAATTAGTTTGATATATACAAATGCTACCCCTCAGTCCCTAGATATATTTAAAGAGTGTATTGACATACAAAAGCGCCTCTCTTTATTTTACAACCAAACCTAGCCTAAGCCATAAGCATGGGCCACCCCACCTCACCCATAGACCATTCCCTAGGGGTTCCTTCTTCTGGATGGTCCCTAGCAAAAGTAAGACCTGGGGTGTGTTAGTCGAATATACAGACAGATACTCGGAGAACTAGTGAAGGAAAGAAAAAAGAACAAAGTAAACAGCTAGCTAGCTAGTAGAAATTAAAGCGATCAATGGCATTATAGCTAGACGAGTTGCTTAAATGGTCCCGAGCTGCAAGCCTGCAAGCTATGCCCCATCTACGATGTTGATGACTCTGTAAACTACAGAATGAGGGTCGGTGGGTAATGGGTTGAGGTGTCATGGAGATTTTTGGTCCACTAAGGTAAAAAAAAAAAAAAAAAAAAGAAGGTACTCTGTTACGTAGTCTTCCATACTTGCTGCTTCATTTCTCTTTCCTTCTTTTCTCCCATTTCCAGTTGGGCGTTGAAATAGTATTAATGATATATAGATTCATGCCTTCAGTCATCTATCCAATGAGTGATCATTTGAATTTCTATCTGTCGTGTAAGCAACATACCCACACGGCTTTTGGAACTTTGAATAATAGCCCTTCAGTTTCTTGAATTTTTCCACTAAAAAGAGTGAAGAAAAGAGACTCCTTTTGCCATGTAGCAGAAGGTATAATTCTAGCTGAAAATCACGACATGGAAAGATGGTGGATTAGTAAAACATATGGCCCCATGTCTGTCTACCACCTCAGCTATCATTCCACATATAAATCATTCAGCAACTGCGATCCAAAAGATGTATTTCGTTTCGATGTTTCAAGTTATACCCAACTTTTTATTCTTGTGCATTTCACTGGAGTAAGGTACTTTCTTTTGAAAGAAAGATAGCAAAGTGCTTACTTGATAGACATGTATCCACATTCACTCAATCCGGCTGTTTAATTAATGACTGTATGTATAAAGAGAGTGTTGTACTGTCATTGGTAAATTATAAGATATACAACTGGATGTTAATTATTTTCAATTGCTTTATAGATACTGTTGGTTACTACAAGAAACTGATCACCTGCAATTGAAATACATTTTTACAAGAGTAAGGTAAAGAAATAGAAAAAAATAAATAAATGATATAGAATTAGGCGATGACCCTTTTTCTGTGTGTGTATATGTGTATGCGTGTATGTGTATATGTGTGCATAAGAGAGAGAGAGAGAGAGACTCTTTAATTTCATGTAGTAGCAGTAGTAAATTTGTGGATAAATCCAATTGTTATAAAACTTTGTATTGGATTGAAGAGAGGAGTTGGAATTTACTTTCAATTATCAGAGAGATAAATAAAAATAATCTGCAATCTAGCAGGGAGAAAATTCAGCTTCTGCATTGGAACCATGGATCCCTCAATACGCATAATATAGGGAAATTAAAGTCTTCATTACTCAACACATCAACGTTGTTCAAATACAACAGGTGGAATTCCACAAGTCTTTGAGTTCATGACCTCTGAAGATTCTAAGTTTATACTGTAGCTATTAGATCACTCCCATAATAAAATAATTGGGAATACAAAGTTGTGGTCTTACTGGAAAGAGTACTATGGTAATGAAGAAATTATTGAAATGCTTGGTTTCTTTAATAAGTTTGCATTAGGGTTGGCATATGTATCAAGAAATACCCAACCTGGCAATATTTTATAGGGTTTAGCTAAAATCCAGAAGATTAAACAACTGAATCAAGCTTAACCCACCAATATCATAAGTCCAATTTATAAGTCTATGACTTTTATTTAGTATCATTACAGCTAATATCGATGTATTAATGTTTTTAAAGGACAATGATTACACAACGTACAGAAAATAGCTATTGGCTTGTGATTTTTCCTTATTATTTTCAAAATGGAGGCCAAAGTAAGAGCATTTTAATTTGCAGTCATTAAGTCTAAATACAGCACAACTTTTTCAAGAAAGTTACAATATTAAACAACTTAAACCACCGAGCTATTAAACCCAATTTATAATCTATTACTTTATTTTATGATCATTACAACTCATTACTAAAGAGCAAGATTATTACACGATACACAAGAAAATGTATTGAAGTTTCTTTTTGTTTTTTTGTAAAGGAGGTTTGTGTAAAGCAGCACATAATTTAATTCATATTAATTAGGTATAAATAAAATCAAATTAAATTTTTCATGTTCTGATATACAAACTCCATTAGGTTTGTAAGCTAATCTTGATTTACCAATAGTTTAATTAGCATTTAAAAGCTTGCCTTTTTTCTTGACCTGCAAGATACCATTGTCACCAAAAGAAGAATTGTGTTGACATTCTAAAACTAGCAACAAGTAAATAAAAGCACCAG
The DNA here is from genome assembly GCF_056320005.1 of Nelumbo lutea. Taxonomy (NCBI): domain Eukaryota; kingdom Viridiplantae; phylum Streptophyta; class Magnoliopsida; order Proteales; family Nelumbonaceae; genus Nelumbo; species Nelumbo lutea. The sequence goes on from NC_142687.1 coordinate 16,833,338, forward strand.
AAACATGATAATTATGGCATTAAAAGCTCGGCCCACTATTTGGGCAGACCAATTAAACCACTAAAATCAACCAAGTTCAAATCTATTTCGGAAATTTTGTTTGTGAAATGAAGCAAAAAAAAATAGACAATATGAGAAGAAAACTAGAGGGAAATGATGGAATTCTGTAGCATTATTATGCCTATATATAATAGCAAGGTTCTTTAATATGAGATGCACATGCTCATTGATTTCTATCGACCAGTCGATGGACCCAACATAAATGATCCCCCCTGACCCAAAATTAACAGAAGCTGATGGACCCAGCATGACTATTATGCATTTTCTTTCTAGATTTGTTTCTAGTAATGTTTCTTGACTGTCTACCCAAAAAATCTAATTGCATATGTAGCTAATTAAACTCAAATAATTAAGCAGATTGATAAGCATGAGATTATAAGTGGTGGTTTTTATGTTCAATTAATAATTATTCCTATAATGCTACAACCACACACATAATAGCCAAGCTATAAAGAAATTATTTAACGTATGTTAATACTGTCAATCTCTAAAACTGAAACTAGTTCAAAGGAAATTAATGTAATCAAACAATAATAACATGAACCAAAGTTATTAAACATTCTACTCATCACTAATACAAAGTCTATTTACTATGCTCGATCAGCTATACAATTCTACTACCCTCCAGGAAAAAAAAAAAAAAGCAGTACATAATCCTTCATTCCTTCTAGTTAGCTACAATCCATAACAGTAATAATAAAAGAATTCGTTTGCAACAACTCTATTCGGGACAGTGTACCATTATATATAGAGTTATATATAATTAACCTTCATTTTCAGATAATATAATGTTGTATCCTCTGAAGGAAGGAGATATACACTTGTAGTTTCTATCGCTTCAACCAAGAAACGCTTAGATTGCAACAAAAGCCCCATTAAGACTTCAGTTTCCACCTCTTTTCAATGAACTATATAAGAGAAGAAGTTAAATACAAAACTGATATGATAGTGTTAGAACTGTGAAAGATGTGTATTAGCATATTTTATGCGTAGTGTCCCCGTCCAAGAGGGGTTCCCTCTAAAGAATGGTCCTGATTGATCAGTTAGTGGGCCATGTGTGGGGTCAAGAACACCCAGCACCAATCAATTGTGCCAGCAATCACCCTCTATAAAAAGGGGAGGAATGATCCTCTTGTTAGTCAGTGACATTGTACACTGGTTTAGACAATAACCAGCAACTGGGGCTCACCACCTGGAACTGATAAGATGTGGCTCCCACCACCCTGTAGTAAATGGATGGACCCACTGCTCTGATGGTCCTAAATCACAGTTGCAGTAACGTGAGATGCATGGAAGAGATATTGAGAATCAAATACGAAAGCAGTACCTGTATACTACAGTGCAGTAATACTGTTGTATCTTTCTGTTTCAACCTCTAGTTGAATTTCCTGAACTGAATGTTTCACCCCCCCCCCCCCCCCGCACCACCACCACAACCAAAGGAGGAGAGAGAGAGAGAGAGAGGTGATGTACTTCTACCTCTTATGTTCTGTGTGGGTTAAATTCATGAAAAACCCTAGATGCAAGTCACAGTGATCCTTGAGCATTGCATGCATGTTAATGTTTTACTCGAACCAAAAGCAAATACTGCAAGTAGCCTTAAAGAAATAGATTAACAGCCAATAATGATAAGAAATTGCTGGATAACACCCAAAGAGACTTGTAGCAAAAACCAGCCAAATACCCCATGTTAAATTCTGTCTTCTCGTGCCCTAGAATCCTCTCTACTTACTACTCAAAGCACACATTAATTAAAGGGAAAAGAAGGAATAATAAACTCGTCAAATTTGGAGAAATCAAACGGAGCGTGTTTCAAGTGCACATTATATATTTTAAAGGATTTCAGGAAAAAAAAAAAAATCAAGCCATACATGTATGAATGATCGATCTAGGAATGGTGATGACCAGGTGTGTCATGTCGTTCACTCCCCTCGTGATGCTGATGGGACCCACTCGCCTGAGAGTCTGATGCGCCGGTGCCTGTCAACGGCCGATAAGCATTAAGGGCAGCAAGCATGCCCAAGTGTCCCTCGGACGAGCCTCCGCTACCACCGATGCCTGAAGGGCCTAACTGTTGGCTTGGCAAGAGAGCCATGGGAGTAGGGAAATTCATGAAATGTAGTCCGCTGGACATGGACCCTCTATACATGCTAGTGTTACTAACCGAAGGGAATGTCCAAATGGAATCACCACTCGTCACTTGGTTGTTAGGGTTAGTAACCATCCAAAAGGTCGCCGGAATCTGACCATGGCTCGCCGGAATTTGACCCGCGCTTGATTGCAACAAGTAACTCCCCATTTGATGCTGTTGCGACGAAGGACTCGGATCCTGCTCCGGTCGACGCTTTCTGCTGCCAATGCCAGTGTCGGTGTCCGACATGTCTAGGCATGGATCACGCAGCTCCTGCTTAGCATGTAGCATGGGGTTTACATTGTTAGGGTGAAAATTTAGAAGTGCAGAGGTGGAGGAGGAAGTCTCCGATGACAACCCAACGCCAGGGAATAGAATTCGACGTTGTTGAGACTCGTCCATGATGCTGCGTTCCCACTCGCTTCTCATCCTTAACTGTGGTGTAGCGACCAAGTTTGGATTGAAGTACGTGGTCCTAAGCTGAGATGGGGCCGACATACTAGACCCCGTGCTACGGAGTGAAATGTTGAGGGACGTGAAATTGGCAGGAATTGTGCCGGTACCGGTGGCGGCAATCACCGCCGGCTCTGCCTGCTGGAGCAACCACTCGATGGTTTCGCCGTCGGACTTGTGGCCTAGTTCTCTAGTGAGCTGAAACACCCTAGCGGCACAGGTCGCTGGCATACGGATGCGACGTCCCCGGCCATCAACCTTGGTGTGTCGGTCTTTAGTGGAAGTCCTCTTCGGAGGGGCCTTCTTCGCTGCTGCTGGCTCGATGGTTTGTAGACTGGAATTGGATCGGATGGTGCTTGTCTCGGCAGATATAGCTAGAGATGGGTAGCCCGAGCTTGAACACACATCCTCTTCTTCCTTCTTCTCTAGCAATTGCAATGGAAAGTTTGGCCTACGGATCCCGTTATCTCCTTCCATTTGATTGATAGCATAAAGATTTTAACAACCCTTGCTAATACAAATAATAAGAATAATGCATCACCTGTAGAATGGACGGTTCCCACTTTAATTTAATATCTTCTGGGTGTGTGGGTCTCAGCTTAGCGTCTCTCTCTCTCTCTCTCTCTCTCTCTCTCTCTCTCTCTCTCTCTCTCTCAGTCTGTCAGTGGTGAGAGAGTGGTGAGAAAGGGGATGATGGGCTGATGACGGTCTCTACCGTTAGCCTGCAATAGCTTTCACATTCGTTTGAGTTGAGGGGCTCGACTAGCTGCTGGGTCTATACTCTAGAGAGAGAGAGAGAGAGAGAGAGAGGGGGGGGGAGGAGGGCGAGCTTTAAGCAACAAATATAATGAGTGGAAATTATATGGGGGGCATAAAAAAGCAATATTTTTGGGGAAATTTTTTTGCTTTACCATAAGCTTTATTTTCCCCCTTTATTATTATTAGTATTTAGAATTATTTTGTATTTTTAAAGTCTTTATAATATTTTTTCTCTCCTTTCTAAATCTTGCTTCCTTTTATTGTGGTTGGACAGTCCCTTGGCTCAGACTCCACGTGCGGTGCTCTTTATCATTCAATCCATAAAGAGAGTGGTGGCCGAGGTGGGACCCGATCCCAAGTCAAAAAACGAGAGACCGGAAAGAAAAGATAATCAAGTGGGTCCCATCTCATTCAAGTAATCATTGCCTTTTGCCTTTGGCCTTTGCCTTTGTTCTTAACCCTGGTTGGGATTAATAAAAACGCCCATGACCCAAGGTTAGAGTATGGTTAGGGCTCAGCGTTTTAACCTATTTTGGTCTCCCCTCCTTGGACTTGGACAGAACACAGAAGAGATGCCTGCCCCAAGTCCTCGCAAATCTCTCAACCCATCGGAATATCAGATTTGAGAGTTGAGTTTAGACTGTTAAGAGCTTGGCTCCCCACATAGACACAAGTTGTTAGCATTTTCCTTTTTTTTCCCTTTCTTTCCCCTTTTGGGTGAATACAAATCACATTGTAAAACCAGCAAGAGTTTGTCTTTCTAATAAGAGAGCATCCGTTACAAACAATTCAATAACTAACTTACCTAACCGATGGTGTGAGTTTGTGACCAACCAAAATACCAAATCACTATTATTAGATATCGTAAACAGTCGCTAACAAACACTTAAGCTCTTTAGCGAGATCATCATAATGGGGGCCCATTTCACTTCTTTCTCTCTCTCTCTCTCTCTCTCTCTCTCTCTCTCTCTCTCTCTTTTGGGGGGTTCAATTAAGTCCATGATGTGCCATTAAGTTGATCACATGATCCTCTCAGTCTTGTAACTTGTTAGCATCGCCATCAATCTGTACTTCTCATCACCCATCTGATGGTAGGGTAATTGTCCGAACCTGTCGCATTTACACAATGGTCTCTCTCTCTCTCTCTCTCTGTATATATATATATATATATATATATATATATATATATATATATATCATCCGTCTTTGCTTTGGTAGGTATAGCTGGGTTCTGGAGCACCGTCCAATGAGCCAACGACATAATCAAATTCGATCATAACTCTAATAGGAAAGATACAATTATTGTAAATGAGAACAAGCAGCAGCAGGCTGCAGGCCTAATGGATGAACGACACACATAATTGTACATGCATTTTTTTTCTGGTTAGATTAGATGGAATCTAATAAAAAATGAGGCAGCAGATACACATGCCACACTTCGTGTCTTAGGCTGCATTTCAACATCATTGTATAATGGTACTACCGACGAATTCGTCGCCCTACTTGCTGCACTGCCCCACGCCACAACATTGAGAACCACCTACCATGGATTATTAGGGGACCCATGGATTAGCCCGTGCTGCTCATTCTGAAACAATGGCCTTTTCCTGTGACTGAGATGGCTTACCTTACCGATTTCTCTCTAACCCATTCCAGAATTTGTCGGACTGTTGGTTGTAATTCAACTACAATCTCTTGCCCTACCTCTAATTAACACCCACTCATCCCCCCTAATCCTTCAATCTCACCCCCCCCCCAAAAAAAAAAAAATCTGGATATTACAAACTTTAACAACCAACTCATTTACTGTAGCTTCTTTGAATCAACCCAAATGGCCTAATTCTATCAATATTTGCCAAATAGAGTAAAATGGTAACTGTAATCAAAGTAAAAAAGACAAAGTACAAAATAATGTTTGTTAATCCCAAAGATATAGATTTTGCCGACGTTAAATTAACTAGGGGCCAGGTGGGTTTCTATTCTATCTCCAACTTGATAAGTTTTAGGATATATGGTCACTAGACTTGACAACAATTATATAAAAGATAAAGCGTTTAAAGTAGTGTGTTATGTGGGGGTCATAGGGAACATGGGCAGAGAGAGATGAAAGGATTGAAAGCTGAGATTCACATCCGAACAGAAACTACACAAGTTAAGGCCTAAGTCTTTTCTTGGCAAAGATAAAGAGCGAATCAGCAATGCAATAATAAAGATTAAGGAGAGAGAGAGAACCAGAGAACAACTGAGTAAGCATCTATTAAATATAAAAGTACACTCTTGCATATTCTTAATGTGGTCTATAAGAGGTATGATAAAAGTACACGTGCCGAAAACCCAATTCCTTTCACTACCCAAAATCCAAAGTAGCCGTCTGATGATCTGATCTATTTCAAACTTTTATGCTGCCAGAATATGATGATGAAGGGATTATGTAAAAGCTCATTACACATTCCACCACGTCTTTTGATTCTCTCTCTTTCTCTTTCTCTCTCTCGGTCAGTAGGTACCTAGTTGTTGACCTATAGACTAGCTGCATCCCTACCGGATCTGGTAGGTAGATCTTATAACTTGAGGATTCTCCTCTTCCTTCATGTCTGCCACGTGTATGGCTACACTTGGTTATAATGGAATTATAATTATCCATTCAAGAGGGGAAATGAAATAACATAACCAAACAGTACCCTCATTAAGGGCATTTTCGTCAATTAGGCTCGCATCTTGGGTCTGGGGAGGGGCGAGCCGAGCTGAACCAAAATAAAAGCCGGTGGGGATTGGTTTCCATTAAATTCGGGGTCAGAGAAGCAGTTAGGGGATGGGACCCACGGTCCAGCTCGCCAAGGGAATGTCCTTCTCGACTCCCTCTGGCGAAGATGGTGGGTGGGCTGACAACGCCACGTCAAACTCGACAGTTGGAATCTTCTTGCCTGGGGGAGCAACCAACAAACTCCACACTCTCTAGGGCTTACGTCATCGACCCAGCTATGAAACACTATGTGGCCTAGGGCTGACGGAATACGACTTAAAAACTGGCAGTTGGGTCACATCACTCCAGACTCTGCCTGCCGCTAGCTATTCCGGACTCATATAAGCTGGCCGCCAGAAACCCCTCACACTACCCTCTAATTAACATTTTAACAAGATTTCCATTGGGGACTTGTCCTCTCTGCATTTGCACCTCTCTTTTGCTGAAATTACGGAGCTGACCTGAGCTTAACTGAGGAAGATATGAAACTAAGATTAATACGGAATTACGGATTGAAATCTGGAATTTTCTATTGAAATGTGCTTGCTTATTCCTATCTAGAATTGGCAATTATTTGATGTGAATTGCCTACCAAAGATTTAAATAGGAGTCAACATCAAGTCAGGAACAGAGCTCTTGATCAGAAATAATTATAAAATGTGGAAAACATAGCACATACTAAGGACAGTGGTCCCTTAACCATTGCTAAATTTCAAATAGTGGACACTATTGACTGTTCATTTGATCCAACGACTTTATGAGATGTTTACAGAGTACTCGACAACCAGTTGACCCGTATTACTACTACTATTCATATCTCTATTAATAGTTAAGTTGTATATTTATTTCGTTCACTCTTTAAACACCCAAAAGTAAAACAACAACAATAGAGATATATTATGCTTAGCTAAAATATTTGGAATTTTCTTAGAAAAAAAATCCAAATTTTAAGAATAATTTCAGTTGGCGATGTTCATAAAAAACCGAAAAACCTAAAAAATGGAACCAAATTCAAAAATGTGGTTTATCGAATCAACTGGTCCGTTTCAATTCTGTATTTCTAAAAAATCAAAGGACTACTTTCATTTTCAGTTAATCTAGAAAAAACCAGCAGCTTACCAAATCAATCGATATATATTTATATATATTATATATATTTTTAATATATGTTACATATTATATAGAGAGAGAGACATCATGCTTATATTATATTTATAAAATTTAATATATTATATTATTTATTTTTTATAATTTATATATATATATATATATATATATTTATTTATTTATTTATTTATTGTAATATAAGTTATAAATATAAAAAATAGAAGAACCAAACTGATCAAAAACCAAAACCAGTCAAACGATTATACGGTTTCAGAACCAGTTTGGTTTCAATTAAACCAAAACCAGTCAAAAACCAGTCAAAACCAGTCAAACGATTAAACCAAAACCAGTTTTGTTTCGATTCGAAGAAATACAAAAAAGGTTCGGTTTCAGAAAATTACCCATGATTCGATTAACCGAAATGGGAGCACCCCAATTTCCAAGTGGGAATTTACATTTCAAATGGAATAAAAGGTTGTCTTTTTTTTTTCTTCTTTTTTCAAATTTTTGTGCAAATCTGTTGGTCTATCATATTACGGGTAAGGACAACGTGGTATGTACATGACAAGCATTTCTAAAGAAATGGAAAATTTGAAGAATTTCGGAATCAATCCCAAATTCCTCTGATTTCGGCGAATTTTAAGGCCTTGATTAATGAAATGATATGACCTTCATTTGTAGTCTACCTTGGAGGAGTAGTTAGGGCATAGCCTAAAAATACAATACATAGTCATGGGAAATGCCCTCTTCATTTGTATCACACAAATGAGGTTGTCGACGCCATAGCCATCAGAAATTAAGAATCAGACCCAGTGTCACATGGAAAATATATAGCCTGGGCCCAAGTTAATCACTCATTTGCTAAGTCAACCTGCACTAAGTTCATGACTTCACAAGGTTAATCAAACAATTTTCCGAAGAAAGAGGTATACATGGTTTTAAGCTTTAAAAGAAGGGGTTTTTATAGTTCAGTCCACCCCTAGGGTGGAGATAAGATTTGTAGTGGTGAACTGAATCCTGCCCGTGGATTGATGTTAAATTCGGAGCTATTAATAGACAAGGAAGGGCTACAATTCAGATTTATGAGGTGGATTGCAGTATCCCTTGAAAGAATTAGGTAGGCATTGGTACCATCATGATTTAAATAAAAACAGCTTTCAAATGGACTCTTGTTCATATTCTTATCAACCCAAAGGTTGTCTAATTTGGAATCCATCCAAAAGGTTTAGAAGACCAAAAATCAGCCTAGTTGTAGGATTTTAACACCTCATTTAATTAGTTTATTGCAGGTGGCATTTGGTAGTGTATAAATATCGTAGATGGGACCGTTTTGGTTCTGTTCACGATAAGATATGGTGTTCTGTTATGTGTGGATAGGGACGGACCACACCCTAATTTATCATTTATAGTATTTTGTGGATGGTTCACGGTATAGTGTAGATAGTTTGTGAGAAAATTTTAGTATAATTCATGTGTTACATTGGTCAAATTACTCTTATTTTATTTAATCTTTTAATAATTTTTAATATAATTATTATCTATATACCGGTACCGTTTTTAATTTATTTATCATATAAAATATAAAAATTAGACATTTATGATCGATTGTATAGATCTCCTATAAAATATATATATAACATACATAAAATAAAAAATATATTTAGAGTATACTTGCAAAACGACACCATGGATGTGAATTCATCCAATCTACACAACGCGGAGCAGCGATATCCATGTTGGAGTTCCACGCAACGCGGAGCAGAACGCAGATGTGAGCGAGAACTGAAGCGAGAACACACGAGTCATGCCAAACTCAACTCAACCTTAACTTGTCAATCAATCAAGTCGTAGATTGTATTTTCGAGGCAGATAATTAGCTTGCTTCACTGGAGTATGACCTGACCAGAACGTCTCTAAAGCGATGACACGCTGATTGTAGACGTAGACCAATAAAATAGTTGCTTCTGAGCCTAACGTAACAGTTTTTTTTTTTTCTTCTGAGGAAAGAGGCTAACGTATTAACACCATTTTGAAAGTAGAAACCACTAGTGAATGTGAAAGGTGTATGATCTCCCAAGATCTCTGAGGAATAACGACAAAGGATAAGATTTGAAATATAAGGATAGAGTTGCCAGCAACTGGAAGTATGGTCCATTAATGAAAAATGGGATTAAATACAGTCTGCCACCCTGTATTTAGGATAGTGACACTTAACCCCTTTAACTTACGACTTATTTGCAACAAATACCCATTCTCAACATTAATATTCCAGCAATTTGCCCTCACCAGCCTTTAACATTCCGCCAGAAAAACTGGTCATGTGATTATAACGTCCAAGTTTAATTAACTATTTGTGTTATTTTATCATACCATTTTGCTAAAAAGAAAAATGATGAAGTACAATTCTTAGTAGAAAAAGATAAAGTACAGCTAAAAAAAGGAAAAATAAAGGAAAAGTAGGAAATTATAGATAATACAGAAAGTACAACAAAAGATGAAGAAAAGGGGGAAATAAAAACAAAAACAGAAAAATAGAAAACTATAGAAAATGCAACAAAGAAAAGAGAAAATACAAAAGAAGAAACACTAAAGCTTGCAAAAAAAAAACTAAAAATACAACAAGAGACGCCGTACTTTAACATAACTATTTTTGCTATTTCGATATTTTATTTGCTCAGCCATTGAACTTCAAATGGGCATTTTATCTGTAGCATATAAAAATTCAGGGTTAGTCTTTGTTACAAATTAAAGTTCAGGGGGCTAAGTTCCACTAACACAGTGTGTACTTTACCCTTTTTTTCTTATGAATACATTAATTAAAATAGTTCAGCACAATGTAATGAACTCGTGTCAAATCATATATAAAGAATGAATTCAATCGATCATGTCAAAGTTGTATGTAATAAGGTGTAATCCAACGAAAACCATTTGTGAAAGGTTCATCTAGAAAAGACCTTGGAATCCTCAAAACTCCTTTTTCAGCTTTGTGGAGGGATGACATGGCCAATCCAAACAGCTCTCTGACAAACACTATCTCGCTGTGCTATTTGTGAGATTCTGTACATAACAGGTCTGCGTCCTGCTCTTTTCATGTATTTTTACTCCACAAACTACAATTATTTCGTTCTGAGAATGAAAGAAAATTGTAAAAGAAAGGGGGTCAGGAATGCCACGTGTTAGACAGTGAGGCCGAAACTTTCCAAGTGTCATAGATAGAAGAACTTTATCTCCTATTAAATTGTAGGTACAATCACCTTCCCGCGGTGGATATAAAGAACCAGAATTTCTTCATCAAGGGAGGTGAGGATTCATCATCAACCGTTAAAAGCAATTGTAAACCGGAATTTTTTTCAAGTGTGGTATCACAACCATGAAGTGGAAAACACTCAAAACAGGTGAGATGCCACCTCAGCTTTCCACAAAATACATTTGAGAAACCAAAGCGGTTAAACTACGTAGTAAAAATGCATCGAGGTAAAAGAGAGGAACCTGGCCTCGAATGCTTCATATTGAGCAAGCTGAACCGTATATAATACACAAATAAAAAGAAAGCTGGACTAATCGCCACAGAAGAGGTCCTGCATCTGAAGCTCTGGTTTATTCCAAGTACAAAGAACAGAAAAATAATGGGTTGTCACCGGCAATATTTCGAAATTTTGTTTAAAAAGGCGATTAGAACTCAAAACATAGCTAGCAGATACGAAATTCCCCAGTGGCAGGATTTGTTTTTTATTTGACACAATGAAAGATAATTACACAATCCTAAAAGAGAAAATAGAACAACCTAAAGCATCAACAAGAAGAATATAGTCCAGTGGCAAGATATTTCATTAAAAAAACATGCAATCTTAGGTTTATTTATTGGAGTTTTTTATTGAAGGTTTTGTTTTGCATGTTTTGTGTAACATGCTTCATTAGAATATCTTGCAAAAGCCAGCAACATTCCTAGTTTCCTACGACGGCTGGATGTTGAAATTCCTGCGGCACTCGAAGCTTATTCAGTGATTGGCTGCTTTCTAAGCAGTAAGCACCACCTCGATTAAGGGTATCAAACTATCAACCATCAAGAGAAGCTTCTATGAGCTATTATATTGGTATTGTTATATACAATAATGCAACATGATCGAAAGCTCAACCATACAGTACCCATACACGAAACAACTTTTGTCTTAATATAAAAGCTCAAGTTCCTCTCTCTCTCTCTCGATCAGCATAAGTACCGTTTTGCCTAATCATATTTTTGCTGAAATAAATAGTCCTTTCGGCTAAGTGCGAGAAGTACTTTATGACTTTTATAAGCAAAAGATACACGGGGTGCACCCGGATGAGAGCCATAAAATCTCCACCTTTATCGAGTACTTTTTGGGGCTAAGATTTGGTTTGAAAATGATGTCACTTTTAATATGTACGCGGAATTGGGTGTCTTCAATTAAAAAACAAAAAATAAGAATTCTGATCACACTTCTCCAACCTTATCTTCCTTGTACACCAATGCAGAATGCCCTCCCCCCTAAAAAAGTGCCCTGCTTTCTGGGTAAAAATTAAACATCATAAATAGCAATGAGTGGAGATATTTTCTCCAATAGAGACAGATCAACTGTATTTTGCATCAAGCATATGATACACCCATGAAACCAAAATCCAATTACGAAATATTTGATGGGACCAGTATAAATTCCACCAATCAGGTAATCTTAACCATCAAATGAATGAACCTTTCTTTCTGAATTCCTACCTTTTTTATGTATCCAAGCTGATCTTAGGGCTGGGATCATGTAACTTGTAGGACGATTGGAGTTGGCCCATCAAGGAATTATCAACCTATATAATAAATTCGATCTTCGTTAAAGACATAACCTGCTAAACGTTCAGCACACATCCATATGCTGAGGTTATCCTCTGGAGAACATGCCAAGTTTTTTCTTGAATCAATAATATGAAGCCATTTGGTAGCTTGCTAGCCAGTAATGTTGGCCGCTTGTGTCAGAAAAGTTCAAGTGCCAGAGTTTGTGGGATCCAGTGTTGGAAAATGTCACACAGCTTGCTATAATTGTAGAGGACCTCTTGGAAACTTTTAATTGTAACAACAGTAACAGGAAAGAAGAGTTATTTTAATAATTGGCGAACAAAAACAAATCAGAAACACTATGATATTGAGATATAGAAAAGAACATGTGAAGTTACATCATGGTAACCAATAATATTTTTTCATTTCAAGGTAAATTGTTACCCAACTCCCAACATCTAGCATGAATAATTCCCAACCTCCTCATTCTTCTGTGATCAAGCATGTCAAGGTGAATAAACTGGACTGGTAGTTGAAATCATAGGAAAAAACTCAAAACCATTATTTAGAGATTGCACGAGAGCAGCTATGCAATAGGTGTACGCCGATGTGACATTTGATTACACGCAAACAAGCAATAACATAACAGAGGTCAAGGACATCCAAGAAGTCGATTTATAATACAGAATGATCCAGTGCACATTCAACTTGGCATTGTCATTTACATTTCAGACAAGAAAGCACCGAGCATAAAGATAAGCACTATTTTTTCCCGGGTGAATACCTTTAAAGGCACGCTTAAGTCCCCGCACCAAAAAGGTTCCAGTCATTGACCTTGAAGCTTGAGACAGCAAGTTTGAAGACATCAGCCATTGGCATACATCCAGATTGTGCGGCAGAGACAGCTAAACCAGCTCCCACTGTCCTAGCACTTTCACTCAAAGGGCTGAAAATGAAAAACAAAGGAATGCTTACAGATTTAAGGTTTAATTACCATTAAACTTTAGTCTGCATTAGCTTAGCCATTAGCCAGCCCTAATTAAATGCACAGGAGAAAACATGACCAAATACCCACCATTCAAAATCTGCTACATCCAACTTTAAAAAAAAAAAAAAAGAAAGTCTTTTTCCCAATATTTCTTCCCAGGGATGTGAAAACTGCTTTGCTACTATCAAACCTAAACTTGTTTTTGGAACAACTTTTTAGGTAAAACTGGCATTCAAGAAGTTTGAATTCCCTGAAAAGAAAAACAAAATAAAGGCTTCATAAAAAGTTGTGAAAGCCAACTCTAATCTTTTTTCCCAGAGCTGTAAAACAGTTTTGCTAATATCGAATAGTTTTTTAACTAGTTTTCTGGCAAAAACCCTTAAGAACTGAGTTTGTTTCCTGAAAAAAAGAATGTCAAAATAAAGGCTGAATAGGAGCTAATGTTACCTGGATATGCAAGGACTCTCGGCTGGACATGGTGTCAGATACAAATTTTACACTAAAAGTTGAAGCATCCAAAATAATGTAGCACCCTCTAATGAGTAATGAGCCCGGATCTCCTGCAAGTGTGCATATGGCATCCAATCATACATTGGGAATATCTCCAGTGCATGTACATTAAATTCTTGGGGAGATGTGTCCAATGTGTGGCTGGATGCCTGTTCTTGCAGAGTGTGTGCACAGTCTCTGCATACAGGAGATCCCATTGCCCCTTTAACAGGTACCCGGGTATCATAAAATAGAAAGAGTTCCCAAAATCCATTTTCTTTTGGCATGCTGAGGTGGACACGTATTGTAAGCCATCAGTTGATCACCGCTATATCCACTCTGTCCTTAAAGAAAAGTTGTTATACCATTGTGCAGTTTAAAACCAATACACCCCTACTAGTTTTGCACTGGCCTCACGTCAATACAATGGCAATCCAAAAATTTTAGTCCATTTGTTTTCCTCTCCCCCCATTCTACTTATCCATCTCTCTCTTCTTGCATGTAAGAATGCACATGCCACTCAACTAGTTATCAATAAACCACCAAGTGCAGATTTAAAAGTGAGGAGTGTCACTAAAGTGCAAGGGGGTTCCTATGGCCTGAAGTGCAAGTCAAGGTGCATTTCCGGAAGAAGTAAGGTGCAACTTAAAATAAAAAATACAAAAGAAAAGCAAAAGAAAAACTCAACATACAAAAAAAAAAGAATACGCAAATCTAAATTCTGAAAGAAATAAAACATTTCCAAAACCCTATTAGCTCAAATTGGTTTGAGAATTGTGATATTAACATGAAAGTTGTAACCTTGTGTGTTCAAGTCCTACATGGACTAAATTGTTTAAACTCTAAACATCATAAGTACAACCTACTTTACAGATTCAGCATTAAATTCAAGATTAATTTATTAAAACATAACAACCAGCCATATGAAAACACACTTGGGCCCAGGCCAGGTGCACTCGACAAAATGAGACTCACTGATGAACCTAGGCATACCTTTTAGAAGCCAGATTGACTTGAATGGTGATGAGATTCTTTGCAAGCAAAAACTCTGAACACACTCTGCAAGCATGGGTTGCACAACATAGTTCCCAATATACAACTGGATGATATGTGCACAGAGTTTTTGCTTGCAGGAGATCCAGACCCACTTGAATGGCCAACGTAGTTCCAACATCACCACAGGTTTTTGTGGGAATGACAAATACTATAAAGGAGCATCGTACAACTCAAGGGGATGGGTTGCACAAGTTTAAGTTACCAAACTAGTATGGTTGATACTTACTTTATTAAGATTGGCTCATATGCAGTGATTAGCACATCAGTGTTGACTTCCTTAAGACGCAAATTTGCCAAATAAACCTGCAGACCCCAATCCACAATTCAGCCTATCAACTTGTAACTGGTTGCTAGCACATGTGTTAAGACTTGAAATGAACTTACCCTCACAATGTTTTGTGCCTCTCTTCCTTGACGTCCTTTAGAAATGGCCTATACACAAGCAATAAGAAAAGTTAACAATCAGTGTATTGTTAATATATAAGCATGATTGCATGCAGATAGTGAAATATGATGGCAAAAAATACAGACATTACAAGAAAGGGCATGTGTCAGTTATTAGAAATGCCTCTGTTTTAGGCCACAGAACACCCATTGCTTATGAATACAGTCTGTGCAATTTGGGAGACTTGTTCCCTTTTTTTCAGCCTTGGAGTTGTACTTTTCACAATGGTATGTTTTCTATAAAATCTGTTTGTTTCGTTGGCACTTCAATGGTCATCTTTCAATGGAGGTGGATTATGGAAGCTCATGTACCCTCTGAGAGGTCTCAGTTGACCAGTAAACTGCACAGAGTTCTTAGATAGTTAGATGAACCCCTGGAATTGTCTGATGACCTAGATGCTTCTGCACCCGTAGAGTACAGAAATAAAGGCCTGGCTTGGGAACTAAATCTATTTAATTAAATTCCTATAATATAGGAAGCAAGTTCCTAGGTGGCAAGTGGTACAAATTGCCAAATTTCATTTTTTACAGTAAACTAAAAGCAAGAATCAAATATCGATAGCCCAATACCCAAAGTTGGGTATCAGTGTGTATCAATATTACCAATACTCCATTTTTTTCTTTTTTTATAAGTATTAGAGGGATGGAATCTATCATCCCAAAGTTTTAAAGCTTTTAAAACATGTGTGCATTGGTGTATCCATGTGTATCTGGATGCACAGATTCAGGGCATATCATAATCCTTGACTAAAAGTAGAGAAATTCCCAATGGTGTCTAATTAGATTTATTTTGTTCTTGCATTTCTTAATTAAAGACCACAGCTTATGTTGTTTTTAATTACTACCTTGATTTTCCCTTTTCTTGTAGGTATTCTTGTTTTCCCTTTAATTACTAGCACAAAGCTTTCTGCAATGTTTATCCCTCTTTCTTTTTCTTTTTTTTTATGAATGTGTTTATCCCTCTTTCTTATACAGTGAGATTACAACTTCAATTTTATATTGTTATAAAATAATAATTTGTATAAGGAAAAAAGTGTCTCATGCACCCCCACTGAAATTTATGCTAGCACTGGCTACCTAACCTGACACCCCCTCACTTCTACCCCTTACAATTACATGTCTTGGTTGATGACCCCCCCCCCAATACATTTGATTTCTGATCAGTGATCACTACCTGTCTTGCTAGTGCATCAGCCATGCTGTTAGATGATCTCTGAGTCCAAATGAAGGAAATCCTCAATTCTCTAGACAGGCTTCTCATCTCTTTCAAGGAGTTCCTATGCTGCCAAGATCCAGGACTGTTTTCTATCAATTTCTTTTGGCCCCATTTAAATCATTTTCCAGTGAGGAATCAGTTTTTTATCACATTTTGGAAAATTCCACATAAATTGCAAGGAATTCCTCAAAACATTTTTCCAATCAAAATCACAGTACAACATCATTCTCAAGTGAATAAGTGAATAATTCCCCAAACAGAACACTTTTAACCCCCCCCCCCAAATGTATTTGAGAGGAAAAGTGCTTCCCACTCTAACTGTGATTCCCTGCACCTATGAAAGAATAGTTCCCGTAACCTGGACACCACTTATAGACTCGAAAAAAATAGAAATCAGAACTCTGTTGAAAAAAAAACAAAAACATATTAAATAGAAAAAGAGGCTCAACAAATAAAAAACCAAAACCCATTAACTATAATTATTTCTTCCTACAACTAGCATCATCATATTTATATTCCAAAAATGCACTCCTTCATGATTGTAGAATTCCCAAGAGTTTATTTCTCTTCTTAATTAGATAATGAAAGGAAACTCAACCATAGCCTCAAGATCATCTGGACTTCATCAGAGAGGCCAGAGGCTGGGCCCAATCTTTGAAGACCCTGCCTCTTCTAAGTATTGATTTTAAAGTTCCTTTGGGAGGTGCAATATTCTTTTTGTGCGTGTGTGTTGTATTCTTTTTTATTTGGTAATTTTATCAGAACTTTATTAAGGATAGAAAATAGTATACACAACAAGCTTCTCAACAAACTCATGTTACCCTCACTCAGTCCACGTACCAGTTTTTTTTTTTTTTTTTTGAGAAAAAAGGTTAACTTGATTGAGAAAACAGAGAGTACATGAGAGGATGTACAATCAGGCTACACACAGGTTATAAAGGCATATTTCTATCACTGTACAAAAAAATCCCTGTGTGTATCAGTTTTAGCCAAACTATCAGCCACAGAGTTTAATTCCCTAGGAATCCGAAAAGGTTTACAGATAAGGAATTTAACAGATCTCTAGCCTCATTTAAATAGTGGGCCAGTCTCCATGGACCTCCTTCCTTCTCCCCTAACCACTTTATCATGTTGCTGGAGTCTCCTTTGATTGTTAGATCAGTGAAGCCTAGGTCTCTCGTGATATGGAGCCTCATTAAAGCAGCTAAAATGTATGCCGTTGTGGAATCTGCAACTCCAATTGGTCCACTAAATACCCATAAAGGATGGCCATCCCTCCTCTTAAATACTCCACCAATTTCTGCTATTCCCGGGTTTCCTGTAGCACTTGCATCAAAATATAAAGTCACATCCTTCTCCTCTCTTTGATGGGGGATGTTTTTCCCTCTTGAAGGACTGGGAGAGGAGAACAATACTTCCACTACATTCTGCTGAAGCATATTCATGGACATTCCTTTGAAGCTGTCCGAATTCTGCACCCACTGATTGCACAAGTATATTATATGAGAGATTAAGTCTCCAAGTGATCTAGCTTTATTATTGAAAATGCGATTGTTTCGTTCTTCCAAATACCCACATTACTGCTTGAGCTACCGTATGCCAGTATATTCTTCCCCGTTTGCCTAGTCCACTTCCTTGCCATTGTCTTAAGAAATCTTCTGTGTTCCAGGAAAACCCAACTGTACCCTACTAGGTTAAGTAAAGCCATATCTTCCTCATTACTAAGCAATGTAAGAGGAGATGGTCTGCCGACTCACCATTACTGAGACTAAGGATACAGACATGGGGAGAAATGTACAGCCTTCCATTGAGCTTTTTCTGTAAAAGATCACAGGTGTTTATTTTCCCCAAGCAAGCCTCCCACACAAAAAAAAAAGAGATTCTAGAGGGTACGTGAACAATCCAAACTCTTCTATAGACCCATAGTTTGTGTCACCCGATACCAAGGCTCTGAAAAAGGAATTAGTTGTGAATTTACCAGCTGGATGGAGCTTCCAGATTCGTTGGTCTTGGTTTGAAGGGGAAACATAGACCTCTCTTAAGGCATGTAGGAGTTCGGCAAGATCCTCATTCTCCACATCCCTTAAGTGTCTTCTTAGGTTTAGGTTCCAGTTTGAAGCAGGGGTTGAGTCTGAAAAACAGGAGGCTAAAGTAGCTTCTCTGTTTTGGGAGAGATTGAAAAGATGAGGAAATCTGTTCGCTAGACCCACCAAAGATCAGTCCAGAATTTGATTTTGGCCCCATCCCCTACTTTATATCTAATAAAGGAAATAAAGATATCATAAATGGAAAAAATACCTTTCCAAGGGTTAGAGGCTTTTGTTAGATTCAAGGTGACCTTGCTGTCCCAACCGTTGACATTCTTTCCGCATTTGCTGATTATGACCGAGGTCCAAAGGGCGTTTGGTTCTAGAGGAAACCACCACAGCCACTTCTCCAGAAGTGCTACATTTTTTTTCCTTGATCCTTCCTATTCCAAGTCCTCCAGCTTCTTTTGGTCTACAGACTAAGTCCCAACTGACTAAGTAATTTTTTTTCTCTCCACCCCCATCCCACAAGAAGTCACGCTGCAGCTTTTCAATTTTATTTCTGATCTTGGCCGGGATTTGGAACACTGAGAGATAGTAACTAGGTACTAAGGTAGGTTAGCCAGGGAAGCCTTTATTAAAGTGAGTCTTCCTCCTTTAGAAAGATAGCCTTTCTTCCAAGTTGCCAGTCTTTTTTCACACTTTTCCACTACTGGTTCCCAAAAGCTTTGGCTTCTTGGATTCCCTCCGAGAGGCAACCCCAAGTATGAGATCAGAAAAGCCTCCACTTTACAACCTAGGATCACCTTGAAGCTGTTTACCAAACTTACACTTATGTTTATCCCCACAATGCTGCTCTTGGAAAAATTTACTTGGAGACCTGTAACTTTCTCGAAACACACAAGGACCTTTTTCAAGTTAATGATAGAATCCAGATCAGCCTCCAAAAAAACAATGACATTAGCAAAAATCAAATGGGACAAGTGAATTGAGTCTCTTCCAACTTTAAATATTTTCAACAGGTTTAGGCTTTTTGCTTTCTCAATGAAGTGACTGAGAATGTCTACAACCAGAGTAAACAGAAAGGGGGAAAGGGGGCAGCCTTGCCTAAGACCCCGACCTGCCTGAAAATAACCTTTTGGTTCTCCATTTATCAGCACTGAGAACTGAGCAGAATTGAGTCACCCTTTTATCCAACACACCCATCTTCTTCCAAAACCTCTTAATTCCAACATATTGAGCACACAGTCCCGGTCAACTTTGTCATATGCTTTCTCCAAATCGAGTTTTATAACCACCCCAGACTTGTCTTTTTGTCTTCTGTCTTCAACACATCATTGGCCACTAAAATACTATCAATTATCTGCCATGAAGATTCTAAGCTGGAACTTAAGGGGTTTGGGAGAAGGAATGAAAAGAAGCTTAGTGAAAGAAACCCTTAAAGAGGGAAAATCCAGATATCGTCATCCTACAGGAAACTAAAAAGGATTTGGTGGATAGGAAATTAATAAAATCTGTATGGGGATTAAGAGGGAAGAGATGGGCAACCTTGCCAGCCATTGGGACATCAGGAGAAATCATCAACCCATGGAGAAAGGAGGTAGTTTCAGGAACAGAAATAGATGCTGGAGAGTTCTCCATCTCTGTCTTGTTTACAAATGTATCTAATGGCTTCAACCGGATTCTGACAGGAGTGTATGGGCCCAACTCCCCTCGGGACAGAGCAAGATTTTGGGAAGAGATTGATTCTCTCTACGAATTTGAAGACTTCCAGTGGTGTATCAGAGCGAGATTTTGTCTTGCTATGTTCAGTGTCATATCCAATGTTAAATTATGGGCCTTTAAATCATTTCTCACTACTACCCGTGCCCTTTTAGGCCTGCCCCTAGCTCTTCTCAACCCACCAACTTGTGACAGATCACTTCTCACCGGTGCTATAATAGATTGTCTTCATCACCTATTGGGTCTGCTCCTAGGTTCCTATCAATATATTCATTTCTGATCATATCCTTCTTAGCTTCCCCACTCATCCATCTAAACATTCACATTTCTACTACAATCATTTTCGCTGGACATGTTCACACTATTCGATATAATATTGCCGGCCTTACAGCCATTTTGATGGGGTAGGTGGAGAGATAATGCGGTAGTCTTTGGATGTTCAGCCTCACAATGGTCAATGAAGTATCTAGGACTCCCTTTGGTACTTCCTAGTTCTAGTCTCATAAACAACTATAAAGCCAACAATGTTGTATGGAACAGGATTCATCCTCTCTAGTTTCATCAATTAATACTATATTATATCAGTAAACCACATAAACCATGGTACTTCCTCCTGAACATGCTTAATCAATTCATCCAGGGGAAAGCACAAGAAGAATAAAAATGATAAATATTGATCGAAAGAACAAAAATGATAAGTCAAACAAGCAAATAGTAAAGCTTACACATGAAATTAGTGTGGCTTCAAATTAAACAAAAGATTTACCATTTGACCAACTGCAGTTGTAACTATTGCAGGCATGTTTCTGTAACGCAAGCTTTCTACTTCAACAACTCCTGACTGGTCAATCACCTGATAGAAATTATAAAAAACATGAGTTTTAACTGAAAGACATACATGTTATACCCCAAGCTATTACACATGTTTTATGTACACATGTTATGTTATTAGTTTGCATTATATGATCTCTAAAAAAATATTCACTGCAAAATAAATACAGCATGTCAAAGTTTGCAAATCATTATGGATCTGTTCTGCCATTCTACTTTGTTTAGTCCCATATCCATTGTTGAATTTATTCAAATCATTCTTACTACTTCAACCCATGTCCTTTTTGGCCTGACCCTAAGTCTTCTTCATATGTGACTGAACCATGTTAGTCTAATATCCCGCATTTTATTGCTGATTGAGGCTACTCCTAGGTTTCTAGGAATATGTTCATTTCCTTTTTTTTTTTTGATAAATAGGAATATGTCATTTCTTATCATATTATTTCTAGCTTTTGTTTATAAGTAAAGAATCATATTCCATTAATTCAAAGATCGGTTACATGAAAATCCCCTTGGAGAGGCACAAGGTGATGCCTCTCCATACAGAAAACAATAAAACTACATCAAAAA
This sequence comes from Nelumbo lutea, assembly GCF_056320005.1. NCBI lineage: Eukaryota > Viridiplantae > Streptophyta > Magnoliopsida > Proteales > Nelumbonaceae > Nelumbo > Nelumbo lutea. The sequence continues at coordinate 16,854,720 of NC_142687.1, forward strand.
GTGCATGACTGTTAAAAAAACACAAATTACAGTTGCGCCCAGAACAATGTTTCCCTGTTTGTCCCTTGTTTTGCCAAGACATCAGAAAATACATTAGCTGATCTCTCAACCCACTGTACTGTTACAGACATATTCCTTGTCAGCCATTTGAATTTCTTTATTCTAGCTTTCTCACCCATCCATCTCAACATTCACATTTTTTGGACATTTTGCTTCTTGACTGCCCAATATTATTCTATACAACATTTTTGGCCTTATAACCATTTTATAAAGTTCTCCTTTTAGCCCAAGCAGTATTCTCATATTGCATAGGATTCCCAGATTGCCCATTCTACCCATCCCACTCTAATTCTATGAGCAACATCCTCCACAATTTCTCTCTTGATATGGATCATCAAACCAATGTAATAGAGAAGGTCACATTGAAATGTATCTTGGTTTCTAATCTTAATTGTACCCTGTTTTTCACTCCTATTGTTATTAAATTTTACATTGCATATGTTCTACTTAAATGCTGTCAATCCCATATAGTTGGGACTTGGGACAAGGCTTGGATAATGATGATAATGATATGTTCAATTAATCATACTTATTTTAAAGCAACTTGTTTCTAATCATGGGTACAAAAGATGTAGCACCCCTCAAGCCTTTGACAAAAGAATTTGGACTGTTTGTCCATCTGGTAATTTCTCTTCTAATTCCTTCTTTAAGGCCCTTGTTTCAGATTCACAAGATCCCAAGTTTCCTGCTAAAAAAGGTGTGGAACCCCGTTGTCCCTCCAAGAGTTTTTTCCTTTTATTTTTAATTTTTGTGTGTGTTAGGGAATATAAACATTTGTGATTTGATGCAAAGGAAGAAGCAGTGGCGTGCTCATGGAGTGGGCAGGAGAGGGAGAATTTGTGGGAGTTTAATCAATCATGTTGTTTTGTTGGGTGTGAAGGAAGAGAGAAACAGAAGAATTTTGGACAATAAAAGCAGATCTTTTGAAGAGGTGGAAGCACACATCTATCATCTCTGTAATTCTTTTTTTTTATAAGAATCATCTCTGTAATTCTAGGGCTCTCAATTCAAAGGCTTTTCAGGGTTTCTCCTTGAACAACCTCCAGAGGAACCTTGAGGAGATTCTCCACAGCTCTCCTCTTCCTCGCCTGCATAAATTGAACTCTAATAGAGTGGAAGAAACTGAAACTCACCTTTGATGGCAACTTCTTGGGCAATCCTGGCAAGGCAGGCATTGGTTGGGTGATCTTAAGGAGAGACAACAGCATTCTTTGGGCCTTTAGTAGCCCTGTAAACGGAGTGGATTCAAATTGAATCAGACCGTTCGAATTCGAATTCAATTGTAAAAGTGATGATTCGAATTTGATTAAATATACGGCGGATGTAAAAAGTTACCAACTGAATTTGAATTTGACTAGTTAATCGAATATTCGAATTCGACTAATTATTCGAATCGACATAAAAACCCCAAGTCTTGAAGAGTAAAAACGAGCCTTTGTTCACCGTAAATGAATGACTCGGGCAAACGAAGAACAACAAACGAAAAAAGAAAGAAAACAAAACACCTAAAAAAAACTAAAGCAAAACGAAGAACAACAAATGAAAAAAAAACAAAAAACAAAACACCTAGAAAATCTAAAGCAAGCAACTAAGTCTCTAGTCATAATAACAAATCCCTTTACCACTGGTAACATGAATAAAGAGAACAGTGTGAGAGAAAGAGAGAGAAAGAACAGGGGGAGAATAAAGGGAGAGCAAGAGAGATAGAAAGAGGGGTTGTTCATCAAAAGAGAAACAAAGGAGAAGAACATTGGGAAGATGCAACAGAGAACTTGAAAACCCCAAACCTTCGGCTGATTTTTCTGCAACAATGCCTCCAGCTACTAAAGTCCGGATGTCTCATTTGAACGACCACCACCTTCATATCATAGAGAGACAGAGGGGAATGGGGGAGAACCGGGGCAAATGAGATGGAGTAGTGAAGATGGGGGAGAACCGGGGCAAATGAGATGGAGTAGCAAAGATGGGAGAGATGACATGAACAATAGTGAGGGATTACCCACTCACCGCTATTGGTAAATGGAAAAGTAGAACTAAGTGGTCTTGTCACTCAGATGATAATCGAGTGTTTTTGTATTTTGTAAGAGATATGTAATTAAATGTCAGAAAGCATTAAAAGGGGGTAATGTTAAAAATATATTATATAATATTGTATTTATAATATAATCAAAGTCAATTATTTATTGAATTGAATCAACTTATATTCGAATTCGATTCGATTCGATTAATTAATCGGTAGGAAATGAATATTTGAATTTGACAATTTTTACTATTCGAATCATCCGAATTCGATTCAATTACATCGAATCTCAAATTTGAAATCGGATTTTCGGATACCATTGACACCCCAAGCCTTTAGCAGGCTAATCGGTGTCACTAACTCAACAAAAGTAGAAGTCTTAGCTGCTCTTACAGGCCTTTGCATCTCAAAGCAGCTAGGTTTGTTGGCCATTTCCATCAAAGGTGACACAGCAAACACCATCAATTGGTTAGGGAAGGACAGCAGTCCCTGGAGGCTGGTTCAATTTTTGAATGAAGCAAGGGACACTGTGCATTCTGCACATTCTAGGGTAACTTTGGATTCCCAGGGAGCGCAATATGTTGGCTAATGGGTTGGATAAGGCAGGTGTACATGGAAAATTTGTATAGTGACAGTATTCTGCATGTGTAAAGTTCATGGGAGTGCTTTTTTTAGTTGTATCTTGTCTCTCAACTCTCTCCATGTATTAATACAGTTATTCTGTTCAAAAAAAAAACAGATGTAGCAAAACTAAGTGATGGTAAGAACACAGAAAATAACAGCAGCTGAAGACACATGCTACTTTTCAACAGAAACTTGTTTGTTATATTTAACAAATTCAGCTCAGGAGGAACTGAGGAAGGGCAAAATCCGTTACATCTTTTTTGCTGGTTCAGCGGTCAGCACTGAAAGAAAAAATGTGGTTCCAACCTGAGATACTGACAAATCAACTAAGAACCATGCATGTTTAATAAGCTCACAGACACCTAATATTTTAAAGTACATGGCATAATCCTTCATGATAATGAGGAATAAATCTCAATGTTCCTCAGGTTAGATGATGTGGTTTACTTGATAAATCTTGATGTTTCACTAATGACAGATATTGGTATGATGTGGTTTTTTTTATTCATGAAAGACACACAATAAGTGCAAAAGACAAAGTGAATTATCTAATAGTGAACTATAAGAAAAAAAACAAGTATAAGCCAATGCTTTAAAAACCGGACTAGTAACCCAGGCATGTGCAAAATTATCCATATAAATTAGAGATCCCAACTTCTGACTGAACAAAAAGATGATTCCTTTCATGTCTACAGTCTTGTTTTTCATTTTGCATCATTTACTCTTTACCCATCCAACAATGCCCTATGCCACTAAAGGTCCAAGTCTGTAAACAATGCAAGAGACAATAATGTCCATCAAGGTCCTACATAGAGGTTTTCCATAATTTTATCAATGATTTGAAGATCTTAGACAAAATTCTAAGAAAAGTTCAAAATTAAGCTAATTTTCTTCTTTTACATTAACTGCATCTCTCTACTTTCATACTTCCTCTAGACTTGTTTATTTTCCTACATCTTCTCTATTCCTCTTGTTTTTACATAGCTTCATGCATACTTTATCCAATGTAGATTACTAGATTTTAATACAAGAACACCTCAAAACCTAGAAACAATACTGAAATTCCAGAATTTGGAACTTAAAGCCTGCTAATTTTAATGTGGTGATGCAGAGGAGTCAAAGCTCTATACATTTTTGGACGAGTATCACCTCTGTGGTTTTATTCATTGCACACACGCACACGTAACTATTGACTATACCAGGGATTTGGTCAAGTGATGGCAATATACTCACAAATCTTCCAAGAGAAAGACAATATTGAGGGAGGGACAACCAAACACCCTTAAATGCAGAAAAATATCAGAAAGTCGAGCTGAGTATAAGGCGTACCACGCTTCCTTCAGCATCTTGTTCTACTGCAAGGTCTTGAAGAAACCAGGAAGAACTTGCATTATCTTCAACATTGTGCTTCAGCTCTAATAGCTCAAAGATGAGGCTCTCGTCACGAGCAGGATCCACAAAAACCTCCTTTAACCAAGAAAAGCAAGCAGACATTCAGAAAATAAAGACATTAGAGGCCACCCAGAAAACGACGGCATCTTTATAGAAAGTTCCATTTAAATACAAAATTATCTGATTATCAAAATACAAATATTAAGCAAAAACCAACCTGGTGATCGGGAACTTCTCGGATGTTGCTCACATCCTACAAATCAAAAATTAAATAAAAAATCACCATTTCATTGCCTCCGTTCAAATCCAAACATGTCAGATAGGATTTGACTCGGAAATAAATAAATGTATGTGAAAAAACAATTGACCTGGAACCTAAGAGAGAAAAAGCTGGATATCGCACCGCCAAACAGAAAGCGCTCAACACAGTCGTCTCCACGCATGCTACCACCTCCTGTTTTCACTGGAAACCTGGTCAAAAAAATTACAGTAAAACAGGGGATGTTTTCTAGTATACGAAATTTTCCAACATTGATAATAAACCAATTATAAGTAAAAAAAAAATAAAAATGCTGCAAATGTATTCACAAAAAATTAACAAAATAGAAAAAAGAAAAGAGGAATTGTTGCTTTGGAAGTTAATACAATAGCAAAACATCTTTCTTCGAAAAACAAAAGATTATTAATCAGTGTTTTAACTTACGGGCAATGCGTGGTCCGTAGCCGTTTGCAATGCTCTGTGTAGGCGGGAACCCAGAAAACCCAAACGGGCGACTATTTTCAGGGAAGAACTGAAACCCTAATAGGTTAGTAATTAGTCCAGGGTAACACGTAGTGGGAGACTATGAGTCTGGGAGAACACTCTGGGCTGTGTTGGTAGTGTTGCGAACTTGCGATGTTACAGCTAAATTGCTAAAATGCCATTTTCGCGCGTTAAAATTACGCGGGTACTAAATGTAGAAATCAAAAAGTAAAGTGAAAAAACAAGGAAAAAAAAAGAGTATTTCCGGAAGCAGCATCTGAATTTTATCAGAGCCAGGTTTCGATCCTGGGACCTGTGGGTTATGGGCCCACCACGCTTCCGCTGCGCCACTCTGATTTTTGTTATTAAATTAGATTATATTATTCTCAACCTAATACAAAGCAATGGTTGCTGCTTTTTTTTTGGGGCGGGGGAAATTGTCGAAAACTCACCATCAGTTTTCAACATTTCTCTTAAATCCACCACAACTTTTCAAAATATCTAAAAATCACCATATCAGTAAGTTTCTTTGAGGGGGGGGAATTGTGGAAAACTCACCATCAATTTTCAACATTTCTCTTAAATTCACCATAACTTCTCAAAATGTCTAAAACTCACCATATCACTAAGTTTTTGTTTTTTGAAACTCACCTTCCATTAGTGCATCTTTAATGTTTCTTAATAGAGGTGTCCATGTCAGTATAAATAACAATTTTCATGACCACATTACCCTTTAATGGTGAGTTAGAGGAAAAATGGTCTTTTTCAGTTTTTTATTTTCTTGGTTTTATTTTGTATTTTTAAATTTTTTTACATTTTTATATTTTCTATAATATATAAAATTTTTATTTTGTTTGTAATTTCTATAATTTTTTATATTTTGTAATTTCTATTTTTTATGTATTTTATATTTGAAAATATTTTGTGAACTTTTTCCTTTCTTCATGTCTAAATATTAAAATGGTAATATATTAACATCCATTAATTTATTTTGTATATATTTTATATTTTCTATGAAGGTTAAAATGATAATATATTAACGTCCATTAGTTTGTTTAACGTCAAAGATATGGTGAATTTTAGACATTTTGAAAAGTTTGGGTGAATTTAACAGAAATGCTGAAAACTCATAGTGAGTTTTAGACAATTTCCCTTCTTTTTTCTTTTGTACAAACCAATGGATGTTGCTTGCATAACCATTAATATCATTTTATTTTGCTAATATGAGGGAAATAGAGACCACCTCACCCAATATTGATATGCTTAGTCAGGCTCTTTGAAAACAGCAAATATGTGGTTGAGACAACCACATCTAAAAAGTACGAATAAAAATGGTTAGCTTATGAAATTTTCGTTAGACTAAAATACCCCATCTATAAGGTTTGAACCAAAGAAGGAGCAATTATAAATATGTAATTTTGTTTTCTCATTTAAAGATTATTATGAAATGATTATTCTTCTTAATTTAATGCTTATTACTAAAAAAGTAAAAATACACAAAACTCTATTCTTTTTGTTCATAATTTTAAAACAAGTTAATGGCAAAAATGTTATTTAATATCCCCATTTAATGCTTGTTAGGGAAAATATACAAAAAAAATAATCCATCTTTTTGTTCAATAATTGTAAAACAAACCATGGTAATTGCTTAAACCTCCCATGAAGTTTTTGGCCATTGTCCAAACCCTATATGAAGTTTGGTAATTACAATCACATCTCCTAAACTTCTTGACACAATTGCAAATAGATCCCTTTGTAAAATCCTCTAATAAGGGGGCATGAAAATGTCCAAAATACCCATGTAATTATTATTATTGAGGTTGTTTAGACATAAAAAACAACATAAATTTTATGAACAACAAAAAATATAGTTTAAGTTGCAATTTCATCTTTGAGCAATTGATATGAAAGGAAATTTTGGAAAATACATCAACTATGAAAAAAGAGATTATAAGGGATTGAGGTAGTAATTGTTACGAAGAAAATTTTGAAAAATAAACGTTTTTGTCAAACATAACTACATGGGTATTTTGGATATTTTTGTGCTTTTCGTTAGAAGATTCTACCAGAGTGTCTACTTGCTAATATGTCAAAAAGTTCATGGGAAGTGATTGCACTTACCAAACTTTAGGGGGTTCATCAATGATAAAAAATTCCATAGGAGGTTTTAGCCATTTACCCATTTATTTATTTAAATTAAAAAATAAAAAACTGAAAATACATCTATGTTCTCAATAGCCAATGTTGGGCCACATTAACCACCATTAAGAGATTTCTAACTTGCAAATGATGAACAATTTATTCTTTAAACTACTTTATTATTTTTTTAAATATTTTTAACTTATTTTCATTGGTTAAATATTTTCATTGATTGTTAAGGTATCGAATGGTTTTCTCTTCTTTATTCCCACCATATGGTGGGTTAAGTTTTCATTTCCTTTACCTTAAAGCCCACATCATTGGATGGCAATATATCTACAAGAGTAAGTGATATTTTTTATAGTTGTTCATTATAAGGTTTTTAGCTATTGAAGGAGCTAGAGTTGGATTTATCATATAAAAGTTAATTATTGCAAAAAATAAAAATACATATATTATATACTATAATCATCACAAAATTTGTCACATGCAAAGCACATACACGAATACTAGTATCATATAAAGAGCATTGGAATAGGAGATCGACTTCAATGCTTCTTTTAAAGGTGTACATTGGGAACATCTCCGTACTTCTATGCCTTTTTTCATAAAGAAATATTCCTAATGCTAGGTTGTAATGACTCTACCAAAAGTGTGAGCACAGTCTTGTGAGGATCAAATCCAATTTCCTATAATAGTATATATGATGAAATTAAAAACAGCCCAAAATGGTATGATGTTGATTTATTATGTTGTTGGAAAAAATATATAAATATGAAAAAGCATACATATATTATTTTTTTCTATATTTTAAGAGGGGGAGAGTCGGTCAATAGTATTTTGGTTCCCATTGATTAAGATAATCATGTTCATTTTTTCAAATATATGTGGAGTCCCTAAAAAATTCATTTCCCAAGAAAATGATAGCAAAGTTCAAAGTATCGATATGTATCATATCAGGAGCACTATAAAGGGTGCATTGGGGTTTTGACCGGTTCAAGGGTGGATGAACCTTAAACCAGCCCCCATGAAACCAGATTTGAAAAAAAAAAAAAAGAAAGTATCAATACTACTTGATACACCTCTACTGGCGTATTGGTTGATACACTCTCACTATACATTATCGTGGCATTTATTTTACTATTTGATGACACTTGAAGATGCCTTGCTTGATAATGCTATTTCTAGTGCTCAACTTACCTAGTATTGGTTGCTGCTTTGAGTGGATTATTGTCTGCTTTCTACTTAGTTTAATGTTATTGTTGTCTTTTATAGTTGTTTTTTGGTGTGCTTTGTTAAGTTTGTTTCTTGTGATTTTAGAATTATCAATGAAGTTTAGGTTTTGACTTAAAAATAGAAAAAATATTATTACTCAATGGATATAAAAAAAAAAAGAGTATGGCAAGAATATTGTCTTTATAAACATTCTCATATGGTTTCAATTGTTCTTCGAATCACAAATCCACCATTTATTTGAGGGTATAAATGGTGAAAGATTAGTCAAACTTCCATTGAAAAGTATTGTTTTGATTAATACATGCTTAGAATTGGTGAAAAACGATTACTCTTTTTTGGTAGAAAAAAAAATGAAAATACCATTAATCATCACAATAGTAAACTGGCCATGTTTGGAACCAATGTCATTTCCTAAGAGATGTTTTTTTGAAAAGATAGTGATGCATTGGTATGACATTCTCTCTCTCTCCTCTTAGGGCCATTGCTGGGTGTTGTGACATACATAGGCATTTTCAATGCCACATAAGCATATAAAAAATGAAAAAATCAAACGTAGTCTAAAAAAATAGATTTCAAACATGGCATTGATGTCGTCAACTCCAAACACTAGCTAAAACATTACAACCAAAATAAGGGCTTATAAAGGAGAATATAGCAATTTACCATCTATAGGACAATCAATCCAAAACCCAACAATAATGAACTGAGTAACACCATTAGGTTCCTACTAATAAAACTTAGGTCCCATTTGGTTCACAAGAATAGGGGTTTGGAGTCGGAATTAGAATGGGCCATTATGATTCCACCTGTTTAGTTGGGTAGAATTGGAATTCCATTCCCATTCTTGATTGAATGACATTTTCTCGTTTGAATGAATGGCCACCTATAAGCACCCAATTTTTGCTCGGTCCCCTTTCTAACCCACTTCTCATACTCCAAATGCCCAATCAGACATCACCAATATTTTTAGAACATGTCAAAACCCTAAGAAACCAAATTTTAACTAAAATACCATCAAATCCATCGTTAAATCCATAAGATTCCTTTTCGATGGTCCCAGTTACACCACATTACCATACCCGTTACCCGATTAGATCCCATCACATGAAACCAAACCTTCAAACAACCAATCTCACCAAATTTCATCCATAAATTCTTTAATTTCACCATTCATCCATTAAAGATTTCATTTTGATACACCTCACACTACGGTACTTCTTGAACAAAAAACCTATGATCCACACATATTTGACATGACCAAACCCTCTCCACAACCTTGTAATTCAAATCCATGCCACCCTACCAATCATAAACTTAAAATTCCCCCATTTACCCATCCATTAAGCAAAGATTCAATTTTTAACCCCCTCATTAGTCGAAAGACCCATGACGTAAATTCCCCAAATCCTAACATCATTAAAACTATCAGACACTCCCATTAGACCCCAAATACCCTATATATCCACCACCTAAATATCAGATCCAGAAATCCCCATTTTACCATTTGTACACAAAGATTTCAAATCGATCACTCTCGTTGCTCATCACACTCAAAATCTTAGATTTCCATCATGACACCTCTCACGAGACATTCAAACCTTCAAAAAATCTTCAACAACCACTTGATTGATCACCCACCAAATTTTAGACCTCAAGATGTCCATTTTGCCCTTTATCCAAAAAGATTTCAAATCGACGATCCTCATTAGCCACAACTCTCATAATTTGAGATCTTCATCGAGATACTCCATCAAAGACCCTGAAACCTCTATCAACTTCCTGATCAACCATCCACCCAACTTCAAACCTCAAAATATCCATTTTGTTATTTATCAAAAAAGATTCAAAATCGACGATCCTCATTAGCCACAATTATCTTAATCCAAGATATTCATCGAGATACTCCATCCAAGACCTCGAAACCTCCATCAACTTCCCGATTAACCATCAACCCAATTTTAGACCTCAAAATACTCATTTTGCCCTTTCGTACATAAAGATTCCAAATCGATAATCCTTATTAGCCACCACTCTCCTAATCCGAGATCTTCATCAAGATACTCCATCCAAGACCATGAGACCTCCACTAACTTCCCGATCAACCATCCACCCAATATCAGACCTCAAAATACCCATTTTGCCTTTTATCTAAAAAGTTTCCAAATGAACCATCCTCATCGCCCGATACACCCCTAATTCAAGATCCATCATTGCACATCATCTTACACCTCCAAACCCCATCAAAACCTTATGATCGATGATCCATCACATTTTAGACCCTAAAATGACCATTTTTCCATTGGCTTAAAAAGATTCCATATGAACCATCATCATTACCCGATATGCCCCAAGTTCAAGATCCATCGTCACATATCATCTGACATCTCCAAACCCCATCAAAACCTCCCGATCGATGACCCATCACATTTTAGATCCTAAAATGACCATTTTACCCTTGGCTTAAAAAGATTTCAAATGAATCATCCTCATCGCCTGATATGCCCCAAATTCAAGATCCATCATCACACATCATATGACACCTCCAAACCCCATCAAAACTTCTTGATCAATGATCCATCACATTTTGGAACCTGAAATGGCCATTTTACCCTTGTATTGAAAAGATTCAAAATGAACCATCATCATTGCCCGATACGCTCCAAATTCAAGATCCATCATCACACATCATATGACACCCCTAAACTCCATCAAAACCTCCCGATCAATGATCCATCACATTTCATACCCTAAAGTGACCATTTTACCCTTAGATTAAAAAGATTCCAAATGGACCATTCTCATCGCTCGATACACCCCAAATTCAAGATCCATCGTCTAACACCTCCAAACCCCACCAAAACCTCTCGATCATCGACCCGTTGAACCTCAAGCCTTAAAATTACAATTTTTAGACACCTTAAAACCCCCTTGGAAATTTTCATTACAAAATTCCCCATTTTACCCCTCCATCTACAAAGATTCCAATTCGTGCGATCTCGTTGGTTGAGAAAAACCCTAATATCTTGAATTTTAATCTCTGCCCTTGAATCCTCCACATTACACCCCTTGACTTGCCCTCTCATTGCAAAAAACCCTCTTTTTTGTTTTTTCACTCAAGTCCCTTCACATTTATGGAAATCACCTCAAAGCCCTCACTAAACCTAGAATCAATCATAGTCTTAGATTTGAGCCCCCCTTGCTTCTCCACCCTATGATTGGCCTAACCATCATTTAGCACTCCAAAAACCTAGCCATCCTCCTTAAAAATTCGGCTAAGCCATTTTCAATTTAAATTTGAAAACTCCCCCCATTCTAAGCATTTAACAGTCTGTTTGGTCGCCGACAAAGGATGGGATGGGAAAGGATGTGATGAGAAGGGGATTTTTTTTTTCTCAATCCTGTCACCTGTGTTTGGTTGCTGAGACTAGATATCCTGCCAAATCTGCTTCCCAATGTTTGATTGCTGAGAAAATTTTACAGGATTGTTGGATCCATCCTAGTTTGACAAATTCATACATTATTCAATTTCACATCACAAGACTTGTTTTGGGGAGACGTGATGACATGGAAAAATAAAAAATTCCTATATAGTAAATATATATCATACTTGAAATAGCTAATATAAACAATTTCATCAAACATGTCATAGGTCAATTCCCTAATAACCAAATATTTGCAGCCATCATTTAAACAAGTATAAGATTGACATAACCACCAAACTAATGACCAACACAAGAATGACCATCGATTGTGAATGGTCCTCTTTTGGTGCCTTCACCTTCGTGCCAATATCCTTTGCATGGATCCTATAAGTGTTCCCAACTATGGAGTTTTGAGGTATTGAATACATATTGCATTGGTAGTGCTGCAATTGGAATACTGCCTCGTTGTAAGTGCTATAGGAGCAAAAAATTGCTCCGCTAAACCTATGTCCTTGGGCATTACACTCTGCCCACGTGAAATAGATTCTTGGTCGACGACCTTTGAACACAACGCAATATTTTGCCATATGAGTACCTATACAAATGTAAATATATATCTCATAAAACCTGCAAATATATCACCAATGGTATTAAAGCCAACACAATATTTTGCCAAAATACTTGCTAATTAACCTGTGACCCATATCATACATTTACAACCAAGCACCACCATATAAAGAGAAAAATCACAGTCACAAATTGCAGTGGATAAAATTCAATGCATCTAAACCTATAATTATATCATCCATCAATCAATTTGTAAGACGTTTGGTTTATTGCTAGTTAACCTATGACCCATATCATGCATTTACAACCAAACACCACCATATAAAGAGAAATGGTACAGTCACAAATTGTTGTGGATTAATTCCAATGCATCTAAACATGCAATTATATCATCCATCAATCAATCAAGTTGCAAAATGTTTGATTTCACCAAACACTTGCAAATTAACCTATGACCCATGTCATACACTCATAACCCGTGAATAATAAGTCACAAAAAAAAGTTTATATAGCATCTCAATCATTGTGTGTATGTTCATACAACATCTCGAACCAAATATCCAATGCACCTCAATAAAAGCCAGGAACAAAATAATGCAATGGATATCTAATTAGTTAAATTGTCTATTAATGTCTAAAGAGAAGTCAACATCCAACCTAGTATTTTGGATGCAATCTTCATATCCAGCCATTCTTTCCTCAATTGAGGCATAAGGGCATAAAATGCTATTGCCCTATTCTCATACTCAGATAAGAAGTCTATTGCCTTAATGAGGAATTTTGGATTGTCATCCCCAAGGCTATATACATCCTCAAAATTTTGGTCCTTCTTCAAGAGAGAGATGTTCTTCTCAATTGCATTTGCTAACAGCGAAATGCTATAGGTAATTGTCTGCACTTCATCAGAAACAATGCTAGCATATGACTTTCTTTTCCCCAACGAGCTTCTCCCTTCAGCAGAGCTACCCTCTTCTGGTGGCCTAGCCTGTAGGTTAGAGTCACCGGCATTGTCCCCCTCATCTAACTCCTCATACACTGGCTCCTGCATTGTGTGTGTGTGTGTTATTTGGAGTCATTGAGGTTGCCTCCAGTCTAAGTGTCTCCTTAGCAGTAAAAGCTCCAGTCCCAGTTACTTGATCATTACCAAAGATTATTGCAAGTTGGTCATAGTTATGTATTGACTTCCTTCTAAACTATTTTGCCTCAGGGTGTGTCTGACCATATGTTATGAATAATTCTATCATCACCACATTACAATAAAAAAATGCCAAGATTTATACACAAACAATACTAAATCAACTTTACCAGGATGTATTCAGCCCATACTTTAAGTTCTGCATCTATTGTCTTCGTAAGGTCATTCCATGAGAAACCACTTGAGTTTAGGATGTTTGATATAGTAGTGAAGTTTTTCTTTATCGTTCTCAATCGGTTTCAAATGTTGTTATAGGTGTAGTCCACCCAAAATGTCAAGCTTATAGCCCTAGTAGCGACACTATATGCCAGAACCTTAAAACTTTTGTCAACATTGTTTCCAAGGTTTGCTTGCTCAACGAGGGTCTCTATTAATAAGTTGTCCATGACATGTTAGGCTTGGCCAACCTAATGTCATATTGAGTAGGTACAGAGTCCATTGCTGGTTCAAATAAAGAAATCATAGTGCAATTAGTCATTTCATACATGTAATACAACATGACATGCTTTCACACAATTACATGCATGGTACCAAATACAATACACATAACAAATTTAATAACATAAGCTACTAAATCCACCAACACATATGTTGAATATTAAAATATTTAAAATCCGAACAAGAGTACAGTTAAAAATACAAATTCATAGCAAGATCCCATATAATAAAAACAAACAACTAAAATTAATTTCGGTGCCTAGACCAAGATACTTCGTAGTCTGCCCACATTTGGTTAGCTATCTCCTCCCTGAGTCGGTTCCCTTCTCTAGACTGCTCATTTCTACTAATGTGTTGGGAAGGTTGAGTTGTTTGGGTATCCATCCCATCATCCGACTTATCTCCATCATTTGCATCCAAGTTTGCATCTCCTCCATCTTGGTCATACTCAGACATGATCCGATCATATGGATTCACTCCCATGACATGGTTATGTAATATGCAATGAGTAGATACTGTTTTCACTTGAGTTTTGAATGGGTAATGTTGTTTAGAAACCAAAATCGGGAAACATTTCTTAAGGACACCGAAGATTTGTTCAACTGCATTCCTAAGTGATGCATGATGGATGTTGAATAATTCTTTTGGATTCTCGGGTTGATGTGTTCCCCATTCCTTCAAATGGTATCTTATGCTACAATACAACATTAAAAATCTAGTGTTTAAAACAAACCCAACATCCGCAAGATGATAGTTACCTAACTAAATATATAAAAAACAATATTAGAAACAAACCCCCACATCTACTTGTGCAACATCCATATGACCTACATGACTTTGTATTAATACCTGTAGGAATATATAGTTTAAGTTATATTACTAGTCATTAGTTAACATGCGGGAATTTGATGCAGCACTTTCCCATCCAGGTAATACATACGTGAAATACAGGTCGAACGAATATGCAACAAAAATATTTTGTGTCGGGTAACCTTTACGACTACGAAATCGAGCTACATCTGCAGCAGGAACCTTTACAGGTATATGTGTGTCGTCAATTGCCCCAACACAATCCTGCAAAGCATTTCATTTTGATAGTGTATTTTCATTTTTAATGCCTAAATAATAGTGTAGATAGTTCATATGTATGTAAACTTTGATGTGTTTGTTACCTTCAAGTATGGCCAAAAGTCAGCTCGGTTTCTAATCTCAAGAGGTACTACTACACCATTTGGTTGGATTAAATACTGCATCTAGTATCAAGTTGAAGTGACAATTCATAGTCTCTCTAAACCTATTGAATTGGAATCCCATCGTTCTATTCCTAACATTGTGTGCTAATATGTGTAGGAATCTAGTAACTTGTTTCTCCATGGTACTTCGTAACATGTCATTCTCAATTGATTATAACAATCAATTAGCTTCTCGTATATAGTCGATCCAATAAATCTTGCCTTTCTAAGTCCCAATTGATAGATGGCTCCCTATCCACGTAGTCCATCCATTCTTGTAGAATGGTCAATGCCAATGTAGTTGCAATGGTTGTAGCACCGATCACTACAATCATAAGTTCTTTGTCCATCCATCAAAGCAAAATATGTGTGAAAAAATGTTAAAATTGGATTCCTTAAATCAATTTAAATCAAAGGAGGGATCAGAAAATGATGATTTTTTTTATTAGCAGACAAATACACATGATAATGAAAATTCTATGCCAAATAAATATTTAAAATAAATATAGTTATCATCCCAAAAATAGATATCTTTATAGATACTTGGGTTAAATATCTGCAGTTCATTTTGATATAGGTAATTTGTGAGGGAGACACTTGGGTTTCTTTGCCTATGATGGACAACTGTTTATAAAGCTCTTCAGTTCATTTTTTCAGGAGGTCTATGATGGACAACTGTTTATAAAGCTCAAAAATGGTGTTTCTTTGCCTATCATGGATCCTTGGGTATGGTAAATTTTCTTTATTTTTATTGACATTTATTTAGTTGGGATTTATGTTGTTCTTTACATTGTTAAAATAGGCTATTTATGACTATTTTCTGTGTTGGACATCCAAGAGTATTTATGTAATTTTCCTCTCTTATTTGACAAAGTATAAATTATAATGAAAAGGGTTGATCACCCATTCTTCTCTCTCTCTCTCTCTAAACTTTGCGTTGTTTCTTCACTTTCTTCTCTTCTCACATATTCTTTTTTCTTCTTTATTGTCTTTCTTTCAGAATTAAACAAAAGAAAACACAACTATTTTCTTGATTCTTTGGCATGAAGATCTTTTTTTATTGCGTGCTTATGGTTACTCCCCTTTATTGTTTTTTTTTCTTTACTGTGGACTTAGTTCTTTATTTTTTTTTCAACTTTAAGGTGAAACTTATCATATTGCAAAAGAATGAATACTTATATTGCTAGAATAAGTAATTAATCTTGAAAAAATATTGCCATTAATTTTATACCAAGAAGCACTATCAAGTATGTTATTTTAGCTAGTTCTGACTTGGGAGAGAAGTATATCAAATAATCAAAACTAGAGAAAAAGGAAAAATATACAAGAGTTTACAATGGATAACAAGATCAACAAACTGTTTGGTAGATGCCTTGGCCAAACAAGGGGTAACAAGAGATAGATTACATTTTGATATGATGTTTCATAGAAAAGGCATTTTTTTTGTGGGAAGGATAGGAAGCATAAATATAAGCTGCACCTAGTAAAGTGGAACAAAGTGTGTAGCCCAACAAAAGGGGGGGGGGATTGGGAGTAAGAAAGCTTAATTTAGCCTGTCTTGCCAAGTGGCTGTGGAGGTAGAATGAACAGCCTGATGCATTATGGAGAAGGGTTATTCTAGCTAAGCATGGAGCAGATGTGTCATTTAGGGAGCCAGCGGAGACTAGAATGTCTTATGGGTGTGTTGTATGGAGAGGAATTCAAAAAGTGTTGGAGGAATTTAGAAAAAGAATCAGATACAAGGTGGGAAGTGGCACGATAATCAAATTTTGGACTGATATTTGGTGTGGGGATCAACGTCTTTATCAAAGCTTTCCCAATCTTTATGAGATTGCTCAAAACAAAGACTGCATGGTTGCAGAGGCATTTGCTTGGGTAGGAGATACTCTAATTTGGTGTCCAATGTTCAGAAGGAATTTAAATGATTGAGAGGTTGGGCAGTGGATGGAGTTGATGCAGTAAATATCTGGTATAACTTCTAGCTCCATAGACAGAGAGAGGAGAATTTAGAAGTGGGATAAAGAAGGATTTTTCACCGTAAGGTCCTTCTATAACAAACTCACGAAGGTGGAGGTGGTGGATTTCCTAGAAGTTGGTGTATGGAAATCTGCAGCCCCTCCAAAAGCTGCATTTTGTTTATGGGTGGTAGTGTCGGGTAAATGTTTGACAGCTGAGGATGCCTATGTTTCCTAGCAAGTGCATTATGTGTGGGGAAGCATCTGAGGGCTTAGAACATTTACTAATCCATTGCAGAGTTGATCGTCTCCTTTGGACAAGGTTTTTGGGGCTGTTTGAAGCTCATTTTTTTCCCAGAAAATGTGCTAGCAGTTCTTCAGAGTTGGCAAGGTAATTTGGAGAGCAGGTCCAACTTTAGTGATCTGGTTGAGCATTGAACAACTCCTTGTTTTGTAGATTTGGTTATTTCTTTCTATCTAATATATTACTTCACCTTTTTTCTCAAAAAAAGAAAAAATAAATAAAGAAAGAAAAAATATATCAACTAGAGCACTAGTAGATGTAGGTTTTTCCTTGTTTTTAGGGATTTTGTTAGGGCGGGTCTGATGCTTTTGGGTCTGCTATTGGGTTATTCCTTATCACCCTGTTGTAATTTCCTTTTCCTTTCTCTCTAATAAAGTTTTACTTTTTATTTATCTTAAAAACAAGAGTACTAGTAGATGTAGGTATACATTTTAATGTGATAGTTAGCCTATGTTTTGAAAATACATGGAGGGGGGCTTGATATAGGAAAGGTGAAAGATAAGAACACTGCTTTCTTGTGTAAATGGCTTTGGAGATTCTCCTTGGGTCCTCAATCCTTTGTGGTGTCCATGAAAATACCTTGATTTCCATTCTAACAGTATCAGATCTACATTGCATTTATCTTGTTCTAGTCCTATTTATTTTAAAACCTCTTGTCCATTTATCTCATTTTGTACTTAATCCTTCTTTAGATTCTTCAATTAATACTACACCATCAGCAAATAACATACACTGCAGTACCTTCTAAATATGTTTAGTCAATTTAGTAATGAGTAGTGCAACTAAATAATGGCTAAGTGCTGAACCTAATTGAAGCTCCATTGCAACTAGAAATTCTATCCCAAGTCATTGATCTGATGTTTCACATAAACTAAACTGATAGTTTCTAATCATTGTTTTGTCAAATCTAAACTCTATAATATATAGGTCGATTTGAAGCATGCTATTCTTGTTCATGCTTTTCTCAAAACTTGAGCTCACCTTTTTGTTCACAAAAGCTGGTGTTTGTTTTATATGTATGCAGGATGATGATGATGATGATGATGACTGGTTTCCTGATGATATTCATGAAGCACTCAAGGTGATGCGTGAAAGAAAGATCTTTGATGTACAAGACATGTATACCATTGTTGATGCTTGGGGTTGGACATGGGAGAGAGAGCTAAAGAAAAGACCCCCTCGAAGATGGTCACAAGAATGGGAAGTTGAGTTGGCAATGAAAGTAATGCAGAAGGCATGCTCTTATCCGCTTTTGCCTGGTGCTTTATATTTCTCCAGCTACATCGGTATACTCTATTTTTTGTTTATATTTTCTTCTCTATCACTTTTCTTATTCATTGTTCTTCATGTTTTCTCTTGCTTATTTGCCCATTATGTGATTCTCCTAAACTTGTATATGTTTTCCTTTTTTTTTTTTTTAATTCATCTCTCAAAATCAAACATTATTAATGGCCTTATATTTCTTTACAAATTTTTATATTTCAAATTCCCCCCCCCCCCTTATTCATGGTTTGAATAGGAAAAAAATTAGTGGCTTTATATCTTAACATATCATATTAACCCTTCTACTGCTCTACCACAAACTTGAGTGTAAATTTTCTTTATTATCAAAAAAATTAACCACAATGAAATGTACTAAGCTAGAGTATTAAAAAAATTAACAACAAAGCTTGATCAATTTGTCATTCTTTAGTTGGGCTTGACCTATTTGTATGTAAAGCTTGATTCAAGAAACTGTTGATAAATACAAAGCATGAAACAAAAAATGAAAACAAAAAACATAGATCTATAAAACATGACAGATCTAACAGAAACCCCTTGGGTTGCCTGAGATACCCTGAAACACAACAAAAAATGAAAAAAAAAATACAAATATGATTAGTTCAAGCATTACCATATCTAACGACAACTCTGAAACTAAATACATATTGAGAAGAGCATGAATGTATTTGAGAACAAATCTACAACAGATCTAGAAAAAACATTGAACTAGAAAACACAACAGATATAGAAAAGTGTAGATACCATATGATAAATTTGGACAAAGATGGCGCCTGTTAGAAGATGGTTGGACGGCGGCTAAGAAGAAAATGGTTGCCTCCCTTCGATAAAATTTTTGCACTTTTTTCTTTTCGCAGTGGGGTCGCACCTATTTGGTGAGACCCCACATCCTAAAAAATGAGAACCCAATTCTCATCACATCCTAGCAGTTTGCTCAAAACAAATGTGGAAGAATATTCCTATTTTCCCATCTCAGTCGCGCAAACCAAACGGACTGTAAGGGAAGGAGACAAGTAGGAGAAAATCAAGGGAAGTTGTCTCCTTGCCTTAAATTCGGTCAAAAGGCAAGAGACTAATAAATAAAAAATCTAGGAAGCCACCATTCTAGCCTTCCATCTCTTTTGAAAACCAAGTCCAAAACCCTAACCTCTCACACTTAAACCCTAACCAAACTCCCCAAATTTGGTCAAAGTTTAACCAAACCCTAAACTAAACCCAGTTCAGTTCTAATGGAACTACACCACCCCCCAAACCAAACTAGGACCCTTCCCACTTTTTTGAACCAAGAAAAATCAAAGAAAAAGAGGCCATAAGACCCAAATCCGAACCTAACATGGGGGGACTTTTCATTCTCCCTCATTCTCTCTCACTCTCACTGTTCTTTCTAATCCCTCTCACGAACTGAACCCTAGTGATGAGGGCGGATTTGGCCCTCCAATGACATTATGACGCTTGGCACTTACAGGCAGCTTGCCACAGACAGCTCACCATCATGTAGCCTTTCAACTTAGACAACTCGGCACTACACAGGCAGCTCGTCACCAAGCAGCTCGCCACTAGGAAGCTTGCTACCAAGCAACTCGCCACTTACGGGTAGCTTGCCTCCTAGTCAGACTGACCACCGCATGACAACCATGAGGAGCTCACCACCGTACCCTGCGTTTTATGGGATTG